>NC_045427.1:529689914-530310539 GCF_902635505.1 Sarcophilus harrisii | reverse complement strand
GTTTTGGGCGTGTGTGTGTGTGTGTGTGTGTGTACATGGTTCAGAGAATGGATGTGAATAGATCAGCTGAGCACACAGTTCACCGGCACCTCTGGAAAAACATCTCAGAGCACATACCCTTCTGACTATGGCTAGGAACCTGATCTATATTTATAAAGGGCGTTAGAGCTGTAGAAAAATGGTTATGTGAAATGTTATTATTTTCCAGAAGGGAATTAAACTGATTTTTTTATGTCCATCATATTAATCAATGCAGCCAAAGAACTAAATTAATTGAGTTGGGGATAACGGTGGTGGTAGCATGAGTAAGAAAAGCAAAAGAAAACAACCCCGGATTGTTCTCTTGGTAACAATTCAACACTCTACTTTCTGTGGGGGCACCAAGTCTGGATCATGCTTCTGCTGATTCTCACTCATATTTTCTATTTCCTTCCTCTCAAAAGATCATATTTAGAGACCTCCATGGCCATGTAGTGCAAAACCCTTACGTATAGGGCTGAGGTTCTATGAAAGGCCTAAGGTCCTTGAGGGAAGTGGTTTGCCCAAAGTCACATAGATAAGTGAGCATCAGAATCAGCTATGGGATTCTGACCCAAGGGTTCATGTAGCCCACTTCTTTTAGGTCCTCTTCATTCCACCTCCTTTTTTCCTAACTTCTCTTCCTCTTTTTGCTTCTCCTCGTCTTCTTCCACTACTTTGCTCTCATTAAAAGGGAAAGAAGGGAAACATTCCCTGCCCTTTTGCCCAACCTAAACATATGCCAAAGTGAATTCATTTCTAATTACTTGCATATCACACAGTTGCAACAAAACATTTCCAGTTGTTTCTAAATTTCAGAGATGACTCCATAGTTTCCAAATTAATCTACACTCAGCTTTAGCTAAAGTATTCAAAGACTTACTTTGAATCCTAAATATGGGAAATTTCTCATGGGTTATGCTAAAATGTGGTGTTAGCAAAGCCCTCTGCACTGACCTGACCTCTCACCCCTAAGATAAACAAAATCTCCAAAATAAATCTTCCTAGAACATGCAAGCTCTAAAATTCAATATGCCAGATAAGAAGAGAAATAAATTGTGACTATGGAGGGTCTTAATTAAAATTCCAAAAGAATATGCCTTAAAAAGTCATTTTAAATGCGCATCTCAAGTGCAATTAAACTCATAAGGACTATTCTATATATTTTTTTCCACTAAAAATATTCCCTTCCATTTTTTTCCCATTGGAACGTTTTCCAAGAAGAATAAAAAATAGACTAGGTTTCAAGTACTTTTAAAATAGATGAAATTTTGTGTATACTGAAATATTGAAATATTTATTTGTAATCATGAATGCATGTATACACATACTATGGAGATATAATATATAATAGATAGATATATATAAACACCTGAACAAATGGCTATAAAAGGAACACTTCTAGTTGCTAAGGGGAAAAAAAATAAAACAAAGAGAAATTGATAGACTGGAAATCATGAGGAAGCTTTACTCTCTTTTTGTTCTGAATGGCAGTTCTTTTAGGGACATTCTGTACTCAAAACTAACTAGAATGTCATCTGCAGCTGTTAATACTGGCTGATACCATACACCTTGAAAATACAGCTTGAATTTTTACCTCCTTGCCAAAAGTTGAGACTTGGTTCCAGAAGGAGAAATCAGGTGAATCTGAAGGTCTCCTCGCCGTGGGTGTGAGATAGAAACTCGGACTACAACATGCTCTAGAAAAACCACTCGTTGGTCAAAATGGTCTGCACATGCATTTGTCAGGGCTGTTGTCCGAAGAGTTTGCTCAATGGGAATAATCCTGTAGAGGGAAGAGAGAGGGGGGAGAGGAAGAGGGAAAGGAAGAGAGAATAATGAAGGATTCTTTTTCTACATGAATAGATTAGCAATCCCCACTTTTATTTTATTAAGAATCTTGTACCTTTTTTCAACTTCGATAAATAAATTCCCACTACCAAATCTCCAATCTTTTTTTTTAAACAATATCTCCAAATCTCTTACTAGTTCTTCTATCTTTCCCACTAATAAAATTATTCCTAGGTATTCTATACTTTTACTTTCCCATTATCTACCAGTTTAAACAACCTTCTTAAATTCAATAAATTGTGTAAATAATTTTAAATGCATCCTCCCCTTCCACATTTTACTTACCACTACCATCACCACCACCACCACAAAAAAGAAAATTCCTCAGTATTTAGTACAATGCCTAACACCTAGTTAATTGATTAGTCAAATCTATTCAGTTCCATTTTCCATTGATATGCAGAAAACAAAATGTAAGAGGTGCTTTTTGGCCCTGAGGATCACTAAGTGATGTGCTGCTCCTTGTATCCCACTGTAGGAAATACCCTTTTAGGCTTTTCTCTTTATCATTTACTAAATTTTATGATTGTGGGTGTTTCTTAAGAGATGTCGGCAGCAAGCAAACAAGAAAGGGTCTCAGTAAATAAGTGATGGACTCCTTGTATTGCACTATGGGAAATATCACATCAAGCTTTCAGTTTCCTATAGACGTCATCAAAAAGAAAACGAGATGGTCCCAACAGAGCACAGAAACACAGGCATCAGTGCAACGGTGCTGACTTCAGTTAGAGATGCTGGTGGATCCCACTCTAGAGAAGTGGCAGTAAACAAGGCTCCAAGGAGGACAGGCCTCCTTGTAATGGAAGCTGCTTAGCATTATTTTGCTGGGCAGAGTGAAAAATAAATAGCTTAAATGTATAGGAGAAGGACGATGGCTTTCAGAAGTGACACAGCCAGAGTGGTCTTATAGCTGAATTCTCATCCTTTTGTGTAAATTCTCTGTGTCCATCTGAGAAGTCTGGTCAGTTCAAGAAGAAGGGGGAGTAGTCTCTGAAATATCATTGGTCTGATGTGTCTGGGGAATAAGCATTGAGGAAGAAAGACTTGGGGCAGTCTGCAGCTACTCAGAATTGCCAGCAAAGCAAATTACTCATAGGTTCAAATAGACATCGCAATCCTGCTGCTTAAGCAGACTTTGAGACCACTATCTCTCCTCTTTAGCTTATTCTAAAATAAGTCCAGTGCATAAGATTTTAGCTGACAGAAGATAGGGTCATAATATAATCACTATTTCTATTTTTGAAGATCTAGTGGTTTGAGGACAATTTCCTTCTATAAGGGTGTGCCCCACTTGGATATTTCTAAGTGGTTATCATGCTTTTTAGTATATCTTACTAAAGGGTTTTTGATGAAGATATAAATGCATTACAAGCTTCATCCAAGGATTTGGAAATGTAGGGCCAGAAGTTGAAGAATGTGTAGCTTAGGACACAAAAATTTTGAAGATGTAAAATAAAAATGAGTCAATAGAGGTGTGATATGAGAGAAAGAAAAGAGGAAAGGCTCATTAATATTATTCCTTCCTATTTTCTCATGACCCCAGAATCAACAGGTGACTAAAAGTTTCTTTTGGAGAAATCATGTTTCCCCAAGCTTGACTACAGCCTCATTTTCCTGGACTTCTCTATTCCCCCCTCCCATTAGGAAAATGAAAAAGTAATCTATCTCTAAGATGTCAAACATAAAGAAGCACTGTGGCATTCAACATTACTAAATGTTGCCTGAACCAGATTAAAAGTAATTGAAGAAATTTAACAAAATATACAATGAAATATAAAAATGTTAACATATGGTTTTCTAAGTTACTATGCAGTTGTTGGGATCCTTATACATGGCTTATTAGAACCAAATTCTGTTTAGGGTTTAGTTTTCATATTCAAATAGGATCTAAGAGTAAAACAGAACACCAGTGACATGAGACTTGTTTCCATATGTATTATCGAATACTTCCTCCAGACAAAACAACTGGCTAAAATTTAATTCAATCTAAATGCTACACTTAAATTCCTATGGCACAAATCCACTCGTTCTGCCTTAACATTTCTTTCATATCTTCATAACTTCTTGGTCTTTAACAATCAAGATTTTCAAAATGAAGAAAGATTGCATTCTTTGCTATATAAACAACCACCACCCACCATCACATTAATAATTCCCCTACCATGTTGTTAATGCGCAATTTATTAGAGGGAGCAGTTTTCCTATTATGCCCTAGATTTCCCCCTTGGGAGGTTTGTAAGCATATGCTCAGAGGCTCTTAGGAATTACATCGTTTGGCTCCATTTTGCCTTAGTCATAAAAAACAATCAAAATAGTTATAAACAGTGATGTAATTCCCTTTGAGAATCTGTAAATATTTGAAAACATGATTTGCATATAACACCAATTGATTTAGAGTTGCTGGTTCCTTTCATTGCCTCCTCCAAAATTTTACTGCCTATGTTTGTTGTTTAGTGTTACCTAGTATGGCAGATGGAGAATAGACTCAGAAAGCCTTTGAGAGATTCTCAACTCACTGCCATGTTGTGCATATCCAGGTAAATAATTTTCATGCACTAAGGGAAAAAAGTGGGAAGGGGATGTAGTCAGGCAGATAATCTAGGTAATTTATTATTTTCAAAGGATTTGGAATCATAGTTTCTATTTATTAACCAAATGAATGATAAAAAAAAAAAGTCAGCTTACAACCCAAATTCTCACAGTTTTCAAATGCATAGCACTCTATACCAAATTAAGGCACAAATAAAAGCTGTGATGTGGTTCAGAAATTGTGCCTCAGATCAAAGATTCTGGTAATTCTTGTGATAGTCACTCTATCATAGACACATTATTTGAATTCAAATAATGACGTGAAAGCAAATGTCTTAAAGGTACTCAAAAGAGTTTCCCCTTTCCCCAATACCTCCTGTCCTTGCCCCCCCCCCACCATGTTAGAAACTTAAAACAGGCAAGCAAGCAAGCTAAAACAAAAATTTCTGGCTATAAACTAAATACAACTAATGTTTAATCACAGAAAGCCAACTAATGTCAATACCTAAAAAAAACAAAACAATAAATCAATTACAATATGATTACAACATTATTAGAAAGACAACAATCTGTAGGGGAGGCCCTGAGTTCAAATACTGCCTCAGACACTTAGTACCTGGATGATCTTGGGCAAGCCACTTCAACTCCCTACTTGTATAATCATGGACAAACCATTTAATCTCTTTGGGTCTCACATCTTTCATCTATAAAATAAAGAAGTTGGATTTGAAGACCATTAAGATTCCCCATCAACTCTACATCTATGAGTCAATGAACCTAGGTAAATGGAATTATCTCTGTTTTGAATACAGTTAAAAAATCTCCACTTGGTTTTAGAAACACAGATATTACCATTTATGTAGATTCAGGACAAAGTCTTAAGTTACAATTCATTACAACTTTTAATTTCAGAATTTAGTTGGATACTTCAACACTTCCAAAGTCCTCAAATTTCAACAATGTGGGTACTCTCTGCACCAATGCAAATTACAGTTCTTCCTTCCTGAACTGCTGAGGCCAAATAAAATTCATCACCTTGCCAAGGTTAGGCTGGTCTTTGGACAAAAGACAACAAATTAGCCCACTACTTGAAAGCTAACCAGTCTGATAGGACTGACTTTCAATGGCATGGTCTTTGAGAGCCCAATGTCGCATCTGCACCCATGATGAGACACAAGATTAAGATTTTAGTGAAGGTTTCTTTTTATATAAAATAACAAATTATGGAACTGAGAAGGCAAGGAGATGTGTCCTCACTAATTTCTTGGGATAATAAGAGAGGGGCATATTTAAGACTTTAATTAAAGGCACAAATTTCTGTATGAATAACAATAATTATACATACTATACATATACATTTAATTTATTAATTTGCATTTTGTTTAATAGTTCCTATCAAAATACTCATACCAACAACAACACTTTTGAGCTCTGAAAATGTTTGAGTTGAAAGGCAATTTATAGATGGAAAGGGAACTCAAAATTAGTACTTTTGGTATAAAGGAATGTCAAGAGGTTCTCCCAAAGTTGGTGATTGCTGTTGTTGTTTTGTAATACAAGACCCAGTCTTGGTGTGTCTGTGACAAGATGGACTAAGAAATACGAAGAACAAATTGTCAACAGAGAATTATAGTAGAAGTGACTTAATTAATGCAGTGAGAAGTCATTTAGATCAGACAGTGAGAAGTAATATAACATGACTATAAGTCAGTGGGAGTGGTTCATAAGGCTGCTGAGGTCAAGATCCTCAGAAGTCTGTAATAGGGCTTGTCCAAATATATATCATTTGTGGGTTGGGTTTACTCTAGGGGTAAGGTTTAATTTGTGGAAAAATCAAAAGAATTTGTACTAAGGCAAAATGGCTATTGGTATGCTCAAAATTGTCACCTTCCCACACAACATATCAACATTTAGGTA
Organism: Sarcophilus harrisii; assembly: GCF_902635505.1. Lineage (NCBI taxonomy): Eukaryota > Metazoa > Chordata > Mammalia > Dasyuromorphia > Dasyuridae > Sarcophilus > Sarcophilus harrisii. Next base: position 530,304,224 of record NC_045427.1, on the reverse strand, counting down.
TTAATTCATGAAAGAAGCTTAATGGATACTATATCCAAACACTATATTTTCTTGCCACTCAAATACACCAATTTGGATCTCCATTTTGGTGGTGATCCTCTCTGAATTATTTAAAGACATGCCCTTGGCTTATGCTCAAGGACTATACTCTTTCTGACTTTTAGGGCCTGTGGGAGCTTCTATTTTATTACCAAAACTTTAAAGAATCTAGGTTCATTTCCAAGCAGTGATGAGACTTCTAATTGGACTTTTGTGGAAGTCCAAACCAACTATGCAAATAAAATAACTCTAAAAAAACAGGCTTTGAAGAAGTTTATGCTATCAAGGCTAATTTCAATGACTTGGAGCCTCAAATATTTCAGATGTAAATGGTAAGGACAGATATCAACAACCATCAGTTGCTAGAAATCAAAAAAGCCATAGTCCATTTTAATGCAAAAGGAAAAAAAGGGGGAATTAATAAGTTCAACCCATTAAAAAACTAAATTATGCCACACCTAGTCATTAATTTAAAACAAATGGATAATGCAGTTATATTGAATCATATTTACTCATTTGAAAGAAAATAATTGAGTATGGAAGAATTGATTCTGACAGCTCAATTAGAAGGAAATTCTAAAAACATGAGAGAACAGAAAACCATGGATCTTTTATTATGTACAAACTGGTATCCTATGTATATAAAATCAGAATAAAAGGACTAAAAAGGTTAAATAGCCCATTTCTTGATGCTAGATAAATAACTCAATTGTATTGGGGCAGAGTTGTAACTATTCTCTTTTGGGAATTTCCTATTTAGGAATGACCAATTCTAGATGAAATCAGCCTTCTCAAATTACCTACCCTTTTGTGTCTAGGACATTTTTCTCTATCTAATCAGTACAAAATCAGTTCATATGATCCTGTCATAGTAGATCTGAAGAGATCCAATAGAGTGATTTATCTTAAAAGGATCTTAGGTGATATAGGAATGATAACTTCCTTTGCAGCTGTCTGCCAGAGTTTAATCATTTTATACTCAAGCTAATTTCATGTCAAATTTAACTAAACTTTTGTTCCTTTTCAGGTCATTTCCACTTGTCAGTGAAGAAAATGACTGGTAAGTAATTTACATAATAACTCTCAAAATGCTGGAAGACTAATAAGTTACTGCTTGGGCTTCCATTTTCCATAAATGTGCTGTCTTTATTTCTTAAAGAAGCAGCAAATATTTATATATCAAAAGTACAATGCTTCTAAATTTAAAGAAAAAAATAAGGGTTTATTGCATCCTGGATTCTTTTACACTCATACAGCAACATTTTCAGAGATGAAGAAGGGTAAGGGAAGCAAGTTGCTAGTGAGTTAAAGGACCTCGAATAGGACATTTCTTTGGGCCTCAGATTCCTCCTCTGTAAAATTAGAATGTTAGACTAGATGATTTATAAGTTCTCTTTTTAGCTCAAATTATTTACAATTTTATGATTTTTGGCCTTTTCTAGCTCTTGACATAGGTCCATTCCCATTCTTTCCTCCTCAACATTACCCTAACTTGGTACCTTCAAAGATGGTCCCTTTGTATGCCATAGTGTATTAAAGAGGAAAAAATAGGAAAAATCAAGATGTGGTCTCTAGTCCTGATTCTTCTACTAAAAGCTGTATGGGCTGGGCAAATCATGTAACTTTTCCATCTCATTTTTTTTTCATCTATAAATTAAACCGAGCAAGAGGATCAAATCCCATCTGGCTCTGAAGTTCTATTATCTCTCTATTTTTTAAATGATTGTTATATTCAAAGCCTTCACAAGGGATTCAAAAGAACTACAGGTAATCTTCAACTTACTTTTCCTTTGTTGTTGAAAGTCTGTATTAGTTCTCTTACCTTTGTAAGTACAGACTGCTGAACATAAATTAATCTGTCTTTGATGAAAGAGGATCTTTCAGGACCCTCAGGTCAACTCTCAGAAGAGCAATTTTCATTGCATAGTATTATATAGTAACATTAATAGTTTAATAGCAATAACTTACATTGACATGTAAGCTATTATTTTAAATAATGTCTTAAAAGACACTGGGTCAGTAAAGATCCAAGACCTGAATGGATGGTGTGTGGAAACTGATCAGTGCTGGTAAAAAAAAAATATGTTGGTCAGAGCACTTATGGAACTGAACAAAAGGGCTTTAAATTAAAAATGGAGGGAAAGAAATTGCCTTTATCTAGCAGCAGTTATAATAAAATTAATAACAGGTACAACATAAGAAGAAGAATATCAGTGGAGAGGTATTGTAATTCACAGGAAACAATATCCAAAAAGAGGTTTAGTAATAAAACTAATGGCTCCAGGTATCAATATACAAATATGTGGAACATGGATAGATTGTAACTCAATGAAGATGATTTCTTAGATATCACTGTGATTTAATGGAAGGGGAATTACATATGGCCATGAAACAGTATACCTTATTCAAAATGAACCTATTATAAAAAAACAAAAAGATTTTAGAGTAGCACTGTATACTGAAAGGATAGATAATAATGGAAAGAAAACAGAATCAATCAATTTTTAGTGAGCTTTTGTTTATTAAGAGAGAAAATTTTAAATGATGATTTGGTCCATAAATGACTGCATGTCTCCTATCTATGGATCAGAAAGTTCAGAGATACATCACGAAGATATCCACAGGATAATACAGTCATAACAACTCTCAAACATCTTTCAAGACATAGAGGGATTACAATTTGCATTCCATTACTGATAGAGTCAAATATCCTTGGCACATTGAAGTAAATATTCTTTAATAAGAATAACTTTTAGAAATGGAAGGATAGCATAAGTGTACTAAAATCTAAGAAATGTGAGAAAATGTTAAGAGACAATTTAGTTTTCTTTCATAAATTCAAGTTACCAGGATTAGATGAACTATATCCCAGTATAATGTAAATATTGAAAATATGATTGCTGAGTCATTTTGGGTGATGTCAGAAAAATTATGCTAAATGGGAGTACTTTCAGAAGATTACAGATCAGCAAATGTGCAGAAAGGGAATATTATTAAGGGAAAAACAAAGAGATTTTAAACCAAAAACCAATTACTTGAATTACTAACCATAATTATAGAGGATTTATTGAGAATATTTATAAAAAGAAATGTTGATCACTAGCTATAAAAGTGGGATTTATGTAAGGAGACAGAAGTTAATGCACAGGTAACTAATAAACTTCATTTCCTTTCTGACATGATTATTGGACTGATAAAGTAAGGAAAAGAAGGCATGGAATACCTGGATTTAGGAAGGCATGTGACAAAATTACTTATGAGACACTAATGAATAGCTGAGGGCTATGTGATAGTATCACAAAGTATATTTGGAACTGACTCAATATTTAAATGTTTATATGTTATACTAAAGCATACATATGACATTTACCGAATTGGCAGATGTCATGAAACTTAGAGGGTTAGTTAAGATGTTGGATGGGAGATTTAAAAAGCTCTAAAAAGATCTTCACAGATGAAAATAAGGAGCCAGATTTTACAGAATCATAGAATTCCAGAGTGGGAAGGCATTTGAGTGGTTATTTTGTCCAATATATAAAAAAAATAAGTTGTTACTATAATTTATCCAATTTTTATTAGATAAGCATGCCAACATGCCTTTATCTAGATCATTGACATCACAGATTCTTGGGGCAATCCACTGGAAACCTACTATCAAGGGAAGCTAGATAATATTATTAACAAATGCTTTTTGAGTCCAGCCATTCAACCAATTCCAAATCTATGTAATAATACTATTACTTAGCTGATATCTCTTAATCTTTTCTACAAGAATATAATTGAGCATATTTTGCTAATGTATAAGCAAATTCATTTAGTAGTACTATCCAATTCTACCAGTTTATTAACTGTGAAAGAAAGAAAGAAAGAAAGAAAGAAAGAAGGAAGGAAAGAAAGAGAGAAAGAAAGAAAGAAAGAGAAAGAAAGAGAAAGAAAGAAAAGAAAGAAAGAAAAAGGGAGGGAGGGAGGGAGGGAGGGAGGGAGGGAAGGAAGGAAGGAAGGAAGGAAGGAAGGAAGGAAGGAAGGAAGGAAGGAAGGAAGGAAGGAAGGAAGGAAGGAAGGAAGGAAGGAAGGAAGGAAAGAAAGAAAGAAAGAAAGAAAGAAAGAAAGAAAGAAAGAAAGAAAGAAAGAAAGAAAGAAGGAAGGAAGGAAGGAAAGAAGGGAGAGAGGGATAGAGGGAGAGAGGGATGGAGGGAAAGAAGGATAGAGGGGAGGGAGAAAGAAGGAAGAAAGGAAGAATGGAGGGAAGAAGAAAAAGAAAAAGACTAGCTTGGAATGACCTGTTTTGAATGAAGTCATGATGGTTCTTTGTAATTATGACTTAGTGTTATAGGTCTTAATTATTTTTAAATGATATATTCTAAGATTTTCCTCAGGAATTAAATTCAAGTTTATTGATTTATGGACCTTATTCTCATTCTTTTTGACTAATGAGACAGTTGTCCTCCAATCTCATGATGCTTCTGTTCTCCCCAATTTAAAAATTTTTAATCTTATGTAAAATCTTTACTTATCAGTAATTACACCTGACAAAGTATCTTAGCATATTATAAGGACATAATTCATATGATTCAATCAGGTGATTTGAATTCATTGGATAGTCACAGTGCTATCTTGCTTAAATAACTCTTTGCTTAAATTGGGTAACAACTCCATTAGTATTTTTGTTTTGTCTTTCCTATGCATAGGTTATTCTCCTTGGTAGAAACAATAGAAACAAAAATAAGGGATAAGGGATAAATAAGGGTAATGCTTTCTCTTTGTTATCAGTTATCATTATTCTGTCCATCCTGAATACAAGTTCTATTCCTTGATTCCTTTTTCTCTTTCCCCTAAGACAGCCTTCAAAAAGAAAACACCTCAAAACACTTTTCATGTTTTTTTTAAAAAAAAATTCTTGACAGTCTCAGTTTCTTCAGAGCTTTAGTCTTTCTTATAATATTTTTTACAGAACTATATTCTTGTATTTATCTTTTGTTACATGCTTTTGATTTCATTTTTATGTATTTAGATTTTTTTTAAATCCAATTTAGTGAGTTTCCTCTGCATATACATTGTTTTCCTTAAGTAATTCCCCCTTAGAATTGTTTCTTTTTGTGAGTTCAAAATTTCATTCAAGAAAACTTTCCACCATCCTTCTTAGACTAACTTTCCTTGTAGAATTTTAATCTCTAGCAGCCTATATACCTAAACTTTCTTTGAACTCTTTAAAATAATATCTCCCAAAATCCAGGGTGCCTATTCAACTATACCTGGCTTTTCTTCCCCAATACAAACTCCAAGAGGGAGTGGTCACTTCTACTTCTGCCCCAGCAACCAGTCTTCCCTGCTAATGAGATTTAGGTTTAAGAAAATTTCCTTTTGTTAGTTTCTTAACTTTTTGAAAGAAAGGATTCATCATTAAGGCAAATCAAGAAATTATCAGAAGTTACATTTTTGGCAGATACAGTTCCAGAAAATATGCAATAATGGAAGTCTCCTATCACAACTATCTCATGGTTCTTTGCCAAGCTTATGATCTGTTTTCCAAATTCCTCATCCTTTTTCTTTTTCTGTATAGGTGTCATATTATATTATGCTCCAATGACAAAGCCGCTGCTGTTTCTGCTTCCATTGCCATTACTCAAATATTCTTTGCCCCTCTGGACTTCCCTCTGGACATAGAAAGAATGTGCCTTCTTAATATACAATGTTTCTTCATCACTCTCATCTTTTACCTACCCTATTGCTTTTGAATAAAGTGTACTTCCTTAGGGATATATAGTCATCTTGGATTTTATTTAAAGTTTTATCAATGACTATGAGGTCTAATTTGTCTTCTTTCTTTAGGATCTCTAGTTCCCCTATTAGTTGTCTAAACTATGGGCATGTTAATAGAGCTTAAAGTCATAGGTCTTACTATTTTCCCCTTTCTTGGATTCTGTCTCCTATGAATTTCTGGACATATCAGTTACTCTTTTTCCTTCTTTAGCGGTCTCTATCACATCTAACAACTTGGTGGATATAAAAATATTTCACTTTCCCTTCTTCCATTCCTTTATATTTTAAAGCCCTTTTCATTATATTTGTAAGATACTAGATGAATATATTCTTACCAGCCTTTGTTAAGTATACTTTATACCCAACCAGGAGACTAATTCTTATGTTTTAAACTATGGTATAAAATACTAAATCAGTTCCCAGACACTATGTTCTTAATCAGTCATTAAATTCCCAAATCAATTTTTTTTTTCTTCATGCCTTGCTTCCAATGAATAGGAATAGGAAAATAGAACCAGTCTCTTGGCCAAGATTTCAGGTTCCTTCTAGCAATGTCATTTGTCCCATGTAAATCTTTAGAAGATGGTAATGGCAATTTGTTACAGTTCTCTTTAATCTTATGTAAAATCTTTACATACATGCTTTACATACATGTCTTAGGAAATCAACAAGCCTTTTCTCTTGTTATGAAATCAACAAATGATTTCCCCAATACTAGTTAGTAAGTAATCACCATTATTTTCTTCCTTTGTCATTTCCTGGATTGTCTCTCATCTGATTGCTTTTATGAATTTATCATTTCTTAGAAGATAAGCAGTTGTTTCTTCAGAATATCCAGTTTACCATTCTTCAAGAAGAGTCTCTAACTTTTTTAGCTTCATATATACCATTATTAAAGATTAAAAAGATCAAATGTAAAAGGCACAATTTAATTACTCAAGTACAGGATGAGGTAGTTGAATCAAGGCAACAGATCATGTGAAAAAGACAAGAGATTTTAGTCGACAGAAAGATGTGGCATAGTTAAAAAGAATGGAAACCATTTGATTCTCTTTTTAAAAATGGAGGTTATTTTGCTTGGAGGAGTCTTAAAAAATAGGCTATCTTCATAAAACAAATAAAAAAAAAAACACATCTCTACTTTCCTAGGCATAAGAGATTGGGGTTAGGTGTTTTGTTTTGTTTTGTTTTGTTTTTCTTTGGGGATTCAAAGCCCAAAGCCCTGTCATGTGAAGGAAGAATTACATTTATTGTGCTTAGATCTGTAGAACAGAATTAAGGGCAACTGGTGGAAGTTGCAAAGTAGATTTTGGCAGAATGGAAGAAAAAGTTTCCAAACAAGTAGTTGTCCAAAAGTGGAATTGGCTTTCTCAAGACATAGTGAATTTCCTATTATTAGAAATCTTCAAGCAGGAGCTGGATAATCATCCCTTACTTGTTGGCAATATCAGAGGAAGCATCCCTATTCATCTATGAATGAGACTACATGATCTCTGAAGTTGCTTCCTATTCTGAGATTGTGCAAGATCATTCTTTAAGACTGATAGTGCAAAGCTGTTTACATACACTGCCTTATTTGGCTTTCCTAACAAATTCTAAAATAGCTAATGTATTATTATACTTTTTTTATAGATTAGGAAACAGGTTTAGAGTGGCTACATGATTTGTCCAAGGTTACATAACCAATTAGTGTTGGAGTCAGAGTTAGAATCTGATTTTTTGGAGCTTAAATCCAACCCTCTTTCTATTACAATGTAGTTGTGTTTGCCATATCTGTAAAAGATAGAGAAGACTGAGCTGAATAAATGTACTGAGTCCTTTGTGGTATTTTTATTGTTGTTTCCTCTTACCAAGTCCTTGATACAGTCTTGTAGTCTTATTATTTATATCTCTTTCATAAAAACAGAGTGCAGAGGAGGAAAATTTGGATTGAAGGTTCAAATTATTTGAGTTCTATTTTTTTTTCTTTTTACCATACAACAACTTGACAGTACAAATAATATACAATGCAAGAATATCCAAAATAGATTAAGTGAGACTTATTATTAATCCGGGAAGGCTTTTTTTTTTTTTTTTTTTAACATTAAACTAGAAGAAAGCAGTGCTAAAAATGTGACAGAATTATAAAAATGTAATAGAATCTTTTAAAGCATACTGTGACTACTAAAGGTTTTGACATTCTCTAAGATTTGGGGAATGAGAGAAAAACTACTTTAAAAATGGGAGTAGAAGATACATTGTTTTAGGAATTTGAATAACTATAAACTTCTATCTTACATTGCTTATTTTCTTCAATGAAATTTTCTTTGATTTAAAGATTTTTATTTTAGAAATAAGCTAATTCTATTCTTGGTCTTTTAAAATAGGGTTTTTGTTTGTTTTATAAAGAGGTTATTCATTAATCTGAAGTGATAGGCAAGTTGGCTCTAGATTAATTAAGCAATCAGATAGTGTCACATGCATGCAATATTTGCATTTATATCAAATCCCTTCTTTTAGGTTGCTGTTGGAAGTACCTATCTTTTCTTGACATAAACAGAATAAAGAGAAAAAAAGATAAAAGAATAAAGATAAAGTAAGTAGTGATTACTGACCATCATATTTATTGAGCTCTTATAGGGTACAATATACAATGCCCCCTTCCTGGCTACAAAGTAATAACTTTTTTTTTCTGGTAGCTAATGCTTTTTAGGTTAAAACTACAACTAATTTTGGATTACCTTTAAATAGATTACCTACTGTGTGGATTTTCCACAATAATCCAAGGCCTATTTTAATCAGCTCCAAACTTAGAGAGGATCAGGACTGAAATAAAAAGTGGGGTGATAGCTGAGTGTATGAGAATGTTTCTATATTTATTTAATCATTCAATATTTATTGTGTCCTACTTTGTGCAAAGTTGTCACACAAGAAAATGCCATTTTATAGAAGCTTATGTTCTAGTAGGGAAAGTGGGATAAATCACATAAATTACTTATAAGCAATTCTTACTTACAAACAGATTATATTACAAATTTTGTTTGAAAATCTGTTCTTTGAACATGTAATGCATTTTCCCATAAAACCTGGAAAATGTATACCAAGTTTAAATTAGGAACACTAGGAATATACTCAAAGAGCAGTGAGGCAGAGTAACAGGTATGTAATCCTGCCCTCTAGTAACTTATTAAAACTCAGCGTAAGAGAAGACACTTCTTTATATTACAACATTTGTATAAGATAAAAGATAATTTGAATTAGGGAACAAAGATAAGTTATTTTTTCAGAGTGGGGCTCCAGATATATCCTCTACTGCTCTATTCAGCATTCGCAAGTTGCGGACTACTGTAAAATATAAGCTATTGTAGGTTCATAAGACTTAAATGCTGGAGGGAGTTTTAAAAGCAATTCAATTCAGTTCAGTTTAGTTTATTCAGAAAGCTTTATTAAGTGTTCATGATATGCCTGGTATTGAGGTAGAAGGAGACAAAGATAAAGAAGGGGGCAAAAAAGGGGGGAAAGTGGGAGAGGGAGAGAGAGAGAAAAAGAGAGAGGAGAGATGTAGAGATAGAAATAGAGACAAAGACAGAGAAACAGAGATAAAGAGAGAGGCGGGGAGAAAATACAAGAATAAATAAAAGGACTTGGCAGATGATAGCATTAAGTGAACTTTAAATGGAGAAAGGAAAGTTAATAGAACTCTTATAATATATCAATATAGAAAAAGGGACTAGAGATGGAATGTTGTATATAGGGCTGGAGCCTACTATGCATTAGGAAAAGTCAAGGTGACATCAGATTGACTAGAGTTAGATAATGAAGGGATTCAAACACTAATGAAAAGATGATGCATTATTACCTGGGAGCCATAGAAACTTCATGATCCCTTCCCTTCTTTGAGCCTTTAGGTCATCTAGTCCAACTGCTTCACTTGACAGGTAAGCCTTTCTATGCCCAGGGGAAACAGGGATAGACAGTTAAGAGACACTGTGTGACCTTAAACAGATTACTTTCTGGGTCTCAGTTTTCTCATCTATAAAATGAGCAGATTGGATTAGGTGATTTCTAAGTTCACTTCTAGCTCTAAAATCCTGTGAAATGGTGGTCCAGAGATGACCACAAGGGTAGTAAGTAGCCACGTGTATTTGAACCCACTTCCTCAGACTCCAACTTTATATTGTAGTGGAATTGCTATTTTTCCTACATTATGATGATCCCCTCCACACATGATAGAGATGGTAATGAGTGATATAGGAGTTCAATGAAAGACTGTGTATGGTGTCTGTATGCATCTCTGATAATATACACCAAAGCCATATTTGTTTTGTACTTCACCAGATCCTGTAAGATATCTCTGAAATTCCCTACTCTCCCTCAGTTTCCACTGTCAAGATGCTATCTGATTTTAACTTCCTATCTTTTTATCTTTCCTTATCCCTAAATCTTCCCAAATTTATTCTTGTCCTTATCCAGTCTAGTCCATGCCCATATTACAACTATAGCTTCCTAACTGGTCTTCCTTCTTCCTCTTTCTCCAATTTATCCTGGACACTAATAGTTTATTATTTTTCCCAAAATACTACTTTTATCATGTTCCTTTTACACTCTTCATTTCTATCATACCTTTTGCCCCTTTTCTTGAAGAATTCAATATACATATTGCTATGTCGATGAAAACCAAGTTCATCAACCTTTTCGTTCCATGATTTTTACCTCAGACATACTGGGGGATGATCTAATCCTTGATCTTAACATCAAGTTTCATTTTCTATGAAGCCTAAAAGTCATCTTACCATAATTTCTTATCTTTTCCTAGCTTTCATGAGTCCTAAATTTCTCCTTATCATAATTATGAATATCATTCAACCCTTTGATGTTATACTTGTTTATTATTCCTTTTTAGACTCACTTTCTTCCTATCTCAACCTGAAACTAGAATAAACCAGTTCAACTATTTACTACTATTTTGAAAAAAAAATTCTTTCTCCCTTTTTCTATTGCAGGTCCTTGCTGAAGGGTTATCACCACCATTTATTTTCTCTGATCTTACTTATGTGATGCTAAATGAAGAACTCACTCATCTGTAGTGAATAGGCCTATCATAAATTTATGTTAAGTAATCTCATTATTGTATGGTAACTTTAAAATTCATTCTTAATTGATTCTCTATCATACAACACACAACTGATTGAACAAAACTTTTCCTTTTCTCCTATTTTATGTCTCAGATCCCCTTGATAGTATTTTCTCTTCTGCTATAATTTACCTGGCCAAGATCTGCCTCTACAGTTGTAACCTTGAACCCAATCCTTTCTCTCTCTAATCTCTACTTTCTCTCTCTAATCTACAGTCTCTCTAGGTGCTGGCTCCTTTTCTTCTACTTACAATTAAGCTTAAGTCTGCCGGATCCTTAAAAAACTTCACTTGACTGAACCATCTCCTCAGTCTATTATCAATATCTTTCCTCACTTTCACAAGTAACTTTCTCCAGTAAAATTGTTCTATACTTATTTCTACTTCCCCTTCTTTCATTTACTTCTCAATACAGTTCAATTTTCTGATCCCTCCTTTCAACTAAAACTTCTTTATCCATGACAGTCAGTGGTATTTTAAGCGCTAAATCAGATATCATTTTCTCAGTCCTCAACCTTTTCATATCTTGGCAGCATTTGACGCTTGATTATTTCTTCCTCCTACTGGAGATTTTTTCCTCCCTGGGTTTTTGTGACCCTACTTTATCCTAGTTTTCCTCCAGCCTCTACACTACTCAAGAAGTGGCTTTCTTTTGCCTCTCAGATGAAATGCAAACTCTTCCATGTGGCATTTAAGATCTATCACAATCCAACTTATCTTTCCATATTTAATTCACATTATTCATCCCCACATGTTTTAAACATTCCTACCAAATTGGTCTAATTTGTGCTTCCCATCTACAACAGTCAGTCAGCTTAGTTAACAAGCACTGAAGTGCTTACTATGTGTTGGGCATTGTGTTGAGTTCTAGGGATACCAATAAAGGTAAAAATAGTCCCAGTCCTCTAAGAACTCACAATTGAATGGGGAAGAAAATATGTAAATAAGCAGCTATATACCAGATAGATATAAAGTAAATGAAAGGCAGTTTTAGAGAGGAAGATTCTGGAAGCTGATGGGCCCAGAAAAGGCCTTCTGCAAAAAGTATAATATTTTACTAAGTCTTGGGAAAAGTTAGGGAAATTAAAAGAAGGAGGTAAGGAGGAAAAGCACTTTAAATTTGCAAAAGCAAGGAAGTGGGAAATTTGTTTGCAAATAAAACCAAGTAAGTCAGTGAGCTAAATCATATGGTGTGACAGGAACTACTGTATATAAAGTCTGGGAAGGTAGGAAGGGATGAGGCTTTGAATGCCAAAAAGTATTTTATATTTGATTCTCATGGTAAAGGGAGTCATTGGAATTTGAATGGGAAAGGGTGATCAGAATTTACAAAAATTGCAATACACAGTAACCACATTCATTCATTCCTTCAGCTAGGTGACACAGTGGATAGAATACTAAATTTGGAGTCGGGAAGACCTGAGTTCAAAGCCGAGCTCAGATATTTACTACCAGTGTCTGTTGCAATAACCCAGAAGAAAGGTGATAAGGATCTGATCTAGGGTGGAGGTATTCCAACAGGGTGGAGGGTATTCCTACAGCTCTCCTGTGTATTGTAACAGAAAAGGGAGAAGTTGGGAGAGAGGAAACAATAAATTTTATATCCATCACTTAGAGTTTGAGACAGTTGGAGATGCAGGTGTATACGTTGGAAGAGGAAAGACAAGGGCTGAATATATAGATTCAGGAATTAGCTGCACAGAGATGACTCCTGATTTCTTCAGTGATGAACCCCAGCTTTTTTCAAGGCTTTGCTCAAGTGGCAGCTTCTACAGGAAGCCTTTCTTTATCACCCCAGTTTTTAGTGTTCTTTTTAATCAGTTCACATTGGCTTTATTTTGTATATACTATTTCCTTCCGGTAGAACATTACTTAAGGATTTAATTAAAGGAAGGAACTATGTGTTTTTTATCTGGATATCTGATACCTAGCATAATGCTGAACAAATGCTTACTGAATAATAATAATTGATCATAACAGTAACTAATATTTATGTGGCACTTTAAAGTATACAAATATATATATATTTACAAATATTTATCTCATTTTATCCTTTCAGAAACCATGGGATAGGTGATATTATTTTCCTTTTGCTAAAGAAGAAATTGAGGCAGATGGAAATTAAGTGACTTGCTCAATGTCACACAGCTAGTATGTGTCTGAGCCTGGATTTGAATTCAGATGTTCCTGACTCCAAGTTTAATGTTTTATCCAGTGTGTTCATTTAGCTGAATGAATGAATGAATGTTACTCTCTATTACTTAAAGCAATGATTCTCAAAGTATGGTCTAGGGATCCTTTCAAGGGATCTATGAGATCAGAACAATTTTTATACAATATTAAAGCATTTTAATTTGTAACATGGAAAATATTGATAAATCATGCATGAAACAAAAGCTTTTGGTGGGGAGGATGTAGGAGATAGTACTCAATAGTGTTTAAGAGGATAAAACTTTTTAGCCAAAAAGTTTGCTAACCATTAACTAAATATCAGATCCACACTCTTCCTCATTTCTTTTGTATTCTCTAAGTCATCTAGGACAGTACTAAGCATATAGAACTGTTCTCTATACAGTTTCCTATATTTAAATTTCTCCTCGAATTTACCTTTGCCTTTTGATGTTCTATCCATCCTCCAAGACCCACTTCAAATATTATGTACTCCAAAAAAGTTTCCCTGATTCCTCTGGTAAGAAATGACATTTTAATTCCTTTAGTCTTACTTACCCACTCATATTTAAATTCTTTTATTTTATTTTCCAATTATTTTTACATTATTGAGCATTTGTGTTTGTCATATCCTTCAAATTAGCCTGCAAGATCTATAAGGATAGAAATCATATTTAAACATCTTCATATTTCCATCCCCTCATAGTCTAATATAATGTTTTGAATACAGTAAATATTTAAATTTAATGGTCATTTAGTGAACAAATGAATAGTAGGCATTCCATATGCACTTCCATTTTAATTAAATTAAGTCTGTGCCTTCTGTCTTCACCATAAGCATGAATAATCAATCTATAGATCACACATTTTTTCATTTAGATAATCACAGACCAATGCAGAGCTATCAACCCAGTATGGATTGCAATTTCTAATACCAATTTAAACTAATAAAATGTGCATGTCAAGTTTTACTGTCTTTAAGCTTATCTAATGTTTTATAATTCAAAAGATGAGTTATTTTCCCAATGTGGGTATCCCCCCCTTTATGCTTGCAGATTGTAACCCATCTTAATTCCTATCTTTATGTGACTTTTATTCATGTTCTTCTGATGATCTTCTATAAAGAATCTACCCTAAATATTAGAGGCTTTCCTCTAGGTCTTTTTAAATTGGTTTTAGTAATATTCTTAATGTTTGTCTTAAGAAAAATCTAATACTATGTTATTTCAGAGATGAATAAGGGAAACCTTAGCATTTTTTAATAGAACTCAGCATTATTAAGAAATCAAAGATAGAACCAACTTGAAGAATCTCAAGGGATACATAAGATATTTTAAAAACAGGTTCCTTTTCCTCCCAAAACATTGCAGTAATTTTATTTTTTTCACCTTGGAGAAAAGCTATTTTAAAAACAAAATAAACACAATTTTTGGCTCCATTCCCATGGAATGTAGACATATGCATGGTCTGCAGCAGGGAAGAACTTATAAATTTTCTAAATGGGGTGATGCTTATACTTTGCTTGTCAAAGTGAGATGCTCAGCCTAGATTAAGGCCATTAGAGCTCTATGAGCAAATGAAAATTGATTAGTTTTTATAATTATATTTGAATTTCACAGAAGGAATGTAGGTTTAGCCAACATTTTTGTCTGCTGACATCTTCAATCACACCACGTAACTCTAACAAATGATTTTCCTTCACAATATAAGTGTAAACAGAATCCTGATTCATGACTTTTTAAAAAAATATCTAGACTTATAATTTCATGAGGAATATACTAATTACTTCTCTCTGACATATTAGCCAGCTTTTCTTGGTCATCAGTTTTGACAAATACAATGGGAAGTATTTACACTGATGAAATAATTTATACAACAAAGTAATGGAATGAAGACTCTCTTATAATCATATTATTTGTAATATATGTGGCTTTACAATAAAAAGTCCTATTAGCTCAAAGAAAGTAATGAACAGTTTGCTATTTTCCATATTTTTCCATATACTATCCCTTATTTTTCATTCAACTCACTTAGGTTTGAAACTTTATCCTTAAAAGGATATATACTATAATTGTTAAATGAGAAAAGTTAGAATTGGAAAGGTTAAGTGACTTCACCCATAATTATCAACCTGAAACTATTCCCTTAGTTCTAGGATGTCACATCCAAAAGTATAAATTCTTCTCCTATACTATTATATTTATAGGTAGCGGTGGTTCTCAAACTCTTTTTCTCAGTATCTACGGTATTAACAACTATTGAGAATATGTCCAAAGAGTTCTTGTTTATATGGGTTATATAATAGATATTCATCATAAATAGAAAAAAACATAATTTTGAATTTGTAGACCCTCTAAAAGGATTTCAGAGACCCTCCAGGATTCACTGCACCACACTTTGAGAACCACTGGGTTAGGGTTTTTCTGGAAGACGTTTTAACTGTAGCAGAGTATTCTCTTTGACTTAGTACATGACATCTTTTACTAAATAAATTAAATGCCATTTTTCTAAATGGCAATTAATTTTATGGGTTTCAATACAATCCCAACCCAAGCAGACTTGTATAATTCAGGCCAATAAAAGCAGCAATGCTATTTCCTGAGCATTGGTTCTGAACACCAAGCTGACATTAAAGAAAGAAGCCTTCAACTTTAGATCCAACACTAAATGTGAAGATTCATTTCTTTTAACAATGACTTTGTCCCATAAGATCAAACTGAGTGACTGAGCTACATGGAAAAACTGAACCAGATACATCTTATTCTCTTCCACTATTACTATCACTCATGGGAATATAGAGGGACCTTATAACATCAAAATACTGCTTGATAATGCATCCATTAATTCTTCAAATTCAGAACACTTCCAGGAGAGGAAAGATTCAGAAACAACCATATTCTAAAGTTCCTTACAGAGTCTAATTTCTAAAGTTTAGTTCTATAGAGAGAACTATCCAACCATTTGTCCTATCCCAGAGCATTCTCCTTCTATTCAGGGGAGGTACACAAGCACACATATATATGTAAGAGGAATCCATGGGGAAAAAACTCTATCTCTCTCTTACTCTCTCTCTTTCTGCTACTCACCATTGAAGGAGGAGGCTTTGACCTGGTTTGGGGTGGACAGAAGATCCTAGGAACTGCTCAAAAATTGATTCCAGGATGAGAGGGAGAGATGCTGAAAAAGGCAGAGGTGGAGGAAAGCTCAAGAACGAGATAGATGCAGGCAGGGAGATACCACACCCAGAAGACATGAAGATAAAAAGAATAAAGCAAAGTCTGGCTGGCCATGAGAACTGTCCCAATTCTAATGGCTGCTAATTCCCTCCCCCACTTTGTCTTTTAAATTATCAAAATGAATGGTAAACTAAATCATCAAAAGACTTCAAAAGCCACATGGAAAAGTTTTCTAAAGGCTCAGGTAAAACAATGACCCTTAATTTTCTCCATGGATTTATACTCTTGTCCCAAGCTTATTCTCAAATCTGACAGTACTCAGTCAATCATCACATGAAGGAATAATATCACTCTATACTGGAGTCAGCTGATGCTGTATCAAAGGGGAGAAGGTTAAAAAAAAAAAGAAAAATATTTCTGTCACACCTCTTATTACTGCAAAGTGACACATCACACTGTATCCAAGTTTATTTCTTTAGAGATAGTTGAAGTAGGATTGGGTGGGTTGATGAAGAAAGTATAAAGCTGGGGGTGATAATTTTGTTAAATATTCTGAATAGTTCTGGATAGTTTTAAATTAAAAGTAAAATTTTATGCTTATTTAATAGAAATCTGATTCATCTTTTGATGAAACTGGTTGAATTTCTGCTTTCTTCAAAGAAAAAGAACAATGTGACATTGTATGTTATAGCTGTTCCCCTCAACTTGCACTGTCTAGACCTTGTGATTTTATTGAAAAATAAAATAAAAACAATCATTTCCCTACCTAGGCACCACTCTCCCTTAAAAAAATATATTTTTGGCAGTGGTAAAAAATGCTTTATTCAGGAGCTGCCCTGAAAGGGAAAGTATACAAACAGATCTGTTATAAATTGGAGACACCAACACTGTGCAAGAGGCCAAACATTTGGTCAGCAAATTGAATCAAAGCTGCAGGGACAACTCATATCTTAAATCCAACAATGTCTGCATCTTTCTGTCCTAGATGTTCCTAAAAGCTATCACAACCAGAGAAAATTAATGAGTTATTAAAAAGGTTATTTGGGAATATCTAACTTTTAAACTTGATGACATAGGAGGTAATTATCATTTCCTGATGTATAACAGAGATAAGAAACTTGAGTTGGATGGACCACTGGTTTGACTCTGTATGCCTGTTCTTTGGGTAAGATTCTCGCTTTACCCAAAACATCTCTTAAAATAAATAAACATGAAAAACCTAACCCTTTTATTTTATGAAGTCTACTTGTGAATGAGATAGTCATAGGCTCTACAGTAAATAGCTTTTCAGAGTTTAAGAAAAAATTAATGAGTTATTAAAAAGGTTATTTGGGAATATCTAACTTTTAAACTTGATGACATAGGAGGTAATTATCATTTCCTGATGTATAACAGAGATAAGAAACTTGAGTTGGATGGACCACTGGTTTGACTCTGTATGCCTGTTCTTTGGGTAAGATTCTCGCTTTACCCAAAACATCTCTTAAAATAAATAAACATGAAAAACCTAACCCTTTTATTTTATGAAGTCTACTTGTGAATGAGATAGTCATAGGCTCTACAGTAAATAGCTTTTCAGAGTTTAAGACCGCTCTTTGAATGTTTGCATATCTGTCTGAGGTATGTTAGAGAGCATACCCAGGTGACAATCTATGGAGTTAGCAGAACTATAAAATACAACTTCTAAAAAGAAAAAACAAAACAAATACCTCCCTTCATGTTAGTTCCAAATACTTTCTCAAATTTCTTTGGCAGTAGGACAGAGTATTTATTAGAAGAAATAGAGCTATTTCAGAAAGATGTGTTTTGACATATGATATTCTGCTTCAGTTCACAAATTAAAAGAGTAACCACCTTTTATAGATGTCATTTCATTCTAAAGCACACAGCAACCAATAATATTTATAGCCAATTTTTTCAACAAATAAAATCTATAGGGATACTCTTTCTATAAGGACACTCTCATCACCAGAATAATTCAAATACAGAATTCATAAGGACTAGAATCTGCTTTTCTCTACTAATGTATTTAAGATCTTCTGTCTGATTCATTTTATAGATAGGAAATCTTATTCAAAAATTCACAATGAGAGAACACATCTAATTTTTAAAAAACTGAAATAAAAATGCAATTTGAATTTTGATCAGTTAGAACAGTCATGTCTGATAAACATTCTTAATATGGGTGTGGTACCTCAGAGGTTTCCTAAGGATAAAAATGAACATGTTCACTAAATCTTGGACTATCTGTGTCAAAGTTGTGATCATAAATACAGAGTTGAAAGGCTCCTTAGATTTCAAGGAATACAATAACCTCATAGACTGTGAGTTCACTGACAACAGAAAGTGTTGTCCTTATATTTCCAGTGCTTAGCACAATGCCTGGCACATTGCAGATGCTGTGCACATGTTTACTTACTGACAGATGAGGGAAAAGAGGCAAAAAATGTTGTGATTTGCCCAAAATCACAGAGCCAGTAAGTATCTAAAGCAGGATTTGAACTGAAATCTTTCTGTCTTTAGTCTACCACTTTATTTCCTACATGTCATTTAAAAGTCTTTATGTCCTCAGCACTTAGCATGGCTTTCTATGTCATAGATACTCAGCAACTGTATTGAATCGTAATGAATACCAGAACTAGAAATTTGAAAGAGGGTGTTCTAGGCCATTAGCAGAAGTACTTTGGGTGATCACTACATGGAGCCATTTCACTCTAGAAATGAATAAGAGGAAAAATAATGAGTTATTAGAATGGTAGAATTATTTGGGAACATTTCTCTAACTTTTAAACTTGCTGACCTGGAAGGCAATGATCATCTCTTGATATAAAACATCACAGAGATTAAAAAAAATGAATTGGATGGACCAGTGGTTTGATTCTGTATGCTTGTTTTTATGAGAAAGCCCAAAAGTTAGATCAGAACTGACAGAGTAATGGTGCTTTTTATCTTGGGAATATCCAGGTGTAAAACATATAATGAACTAAAAAGGGTTTTCTTTCCCATGTCCCAGGCCAATCCTAAAAAGAAAGCAAATGCCACAGTGTTCCTAAGTTACATATATGGGAGTGCATATGTGTAAGCATACATGTGCATGAGTGAGCATGCACAGTCACCTTAAAACAGCTTTAATCATAAGATGACAAGTATTCATTCCCATGAAAAGGCAGAGCAAAAACTCACCTGGGTCTTTTGTCTGATGCTGCAATACACATATGCTGAGAGGGTACAGCCTTCCATTTCTTAGCTTCAACTACAATACCTTCTGCATCCACCAAGCCAAATCCATACAGATGGCTAACTAAAAAGACAGAAGCTTTAGAATCAGGCTCTTTTGGTTGGAATCTTTTAAAAGTCATCCCTAGTTGGAATCTTGCACTATGATTCACTGACCATTATACAAAATTACACAGCATGAAAATGGGTTCTCAGACAAACTGAAATTTGTTCTAGTCCTGTTTACATAGATCCTTAAAGCACTTCCCATATATTCTGATTTTATCCTCCTGATCACCTTCTTTAATTTCCATTGGAATTCCCATTTTACAGAAGAGGAAACTGAATCCCAGAAAGGTTAAATGATGCTCAAGTCACACGATAATAATTATCTGAGAGTAGAGTCAAACCCAGGTTTTCTTTAAAAGGTTAAACTATGTAGTGAGTAGAATGAGGGAGTTGATTGGTCAGGCAATGCAATCATAGACTTCAACCTTTGCTCTTTGTAATAAGCAAACAATCCTCTTTTTGAAGGAACTAAACATATTTAGCTTGAGGAAGAAAAGACTCATGGGGAACATAATAGTCATCTTCAAATATTTAGAAGACTGTTTTATAGAAGAGAGACTAAAGTTATTCCATTTGGACCCTGTGAACAGAAATAGGAGCAGAGAATGAATGGAAGTTGAAAATAGGTAAATTTAGATCTGACGTCGGGAAAAATCTCTTCACAATTAGAACTGTCCAAAAAAGGAATGTTCTGCCAGTAGAGGTGTGTGTTTGGGAGGAGGTATTTCCAGTCATTTGAGATCAGATAACCACTTGTTGGGTATGTGATAGTGGGGATTCCTTCTGTGTATTAGACTAGGTGGCTCCTGAGGTCCCTCCCAATTCAAGATTTCTATGATTCTGTAACTAAAAGTAAAAATCATTATCATATGCAATGGAGGACAAATAACATTGAAATCATGCTACATTCACCTTTCTTGCTTCCCTATCTAAAAACAACAACAATGATATGCGGGACATAATTAAACTATCCATTGGTTCATACAGATAGCTTGATATAAAAAATAGTTTAGAAACTTTGCTTCCAGTGGTTTCTTATCTCTTCAAAGATTTGAATTCTATTCTTTGGTGTCTAGACAGCCTATTTTAAAGTATATAGGGAATATATTGGAAGCCTCGGTGTAATGGTATTTTTTATTAATGGCTATTATATTTGGTAGTTAGAGAAATAATCTGTCACCATTGGTGATCTAGACCAGGTCTTCTTAAATTTTTTTCCACTTACCAACCCTTTTTGCTTAAAAAATTTTATGTGATGCCAGGCAAATAGGTATGTAAAATAGGGGTATAAAGCATACATTTATTGATAATAAATCATAAAAACTTATTTAAAAAAACGGTTTGACACTGATTAAAGATAAAAGCAAATTTGCATACTGAGATGGATGTGCTTGCTTATTTTTACATAAAAAAATTAAATTTTGGCAGAGTATTTTATACCTTTTACTGCTGCCAAATTTTTGTGACCCCCACATTTAATCGCTTGACCCCATATGAGGTTGCAACCCACAGTTTAAGAAGCTTTGATCTAGACCATAAAGGAATAGACATTTAAAAGTCTAATTTGAATACTGAAAAAGTTATAAGCAGTTATAATTTGTTTTGCTGTTATAAAAGGCTAAATTTTAAATACAAATAAAAATCTGGTACAATACCCTACTGCCACAAAAGTATGCAAAACAAAGAGCTCCTACTCCAAGTCTTAATCAATGATCTATTTATCTTTTAGCAATACCATATAATAGGGCTCAAGTGGATTAAAATTATAACCCGTTGAAGTTTATTATGTTTGGACTAGATATGTATTTTTAAAACTAAAAAACATTTGAGTGATTTCAAAATGTTTTGGACTTAGGCTGGTATAGAAAAAAAAAAACATAGTTACAGATTTTCTCTGTCTCTCTCTGTCTCTCTCTCTCTCTCACACACACACACACACACACACACACACCACCAAATAGTACTTTATGATCTTTCAAAGTATGAATGAGCCAAACAGAAGCAATTCCATTGGAAAATCTCTATTAACAACTACCTTAGCTTTGTGCATACTCTAGTCCAGGGGTTCTTAACATGGAGTTCATACACTTAAAAATAAAATTGATAAAGCTGTATTTCTGTATAACTGGTTTCCTTGGTAACCCATTTGAATGTATTTTATGTTTATGCATTTACAGCATGATTCTGAGAAGAGGTCTCTAGGCTTTACCAAATTGCCAATGGGATCCATTGTGGGGATGAGGAGAGATAGAAGATAGAAACTATGTATGTACTTTGCTAAACACTCTACATATATTACTCTTTTGATCCTTACAATGACCCTGGGAAGAGGTGCTATTATTATCTCTACTCTATAGCTGAGGAAACAGGTTAAGTCACTTGTCCAGGATCATATATGAAGCATTAGATCTTCCTGGATCTTCTAGGTCTATCCACTGACCCATACTACCTCAGTACAAAAAAGTAGTTAAGAAGGTTTGATCCAGTAGATTGTCTTATTTTTGTTTTATCTTTCTGAAATTCCTAAATCTTACTCTTTGTTTTCTAGACCACCCGATCTTAGAGTTTATAGAAATATAAAGGAAGTCCCATATAATACTAATACTTGGGCTCCCTTGCATCCCCATCAGAAACTAAAAACTAAAGCTGGCAAACACCTGGGGTTTGGGTTCGGGGTTTATAATAATGCTATTTTGGATACTTCATTAGCTAAATTCCCTTGGATGAAGTCTTACAGAGGATGACAGAATTTTGATGCTGGAAGTGAACTTGGATTAGTGGCTTTTAAATTATTTTTGCTTGTGGTACAGTATTTCTTTACCACAAGGAGTTGTGGTCCATTTATTGTTTTGGTTGGCAACAAAGAAGAGTTCCCAGGCAACTGAGACTTCAAACTTGTTACCCAGACTTTGGGAAACTTCTGCTTTGTCTTCCCTTTGACTTCCTCCACTCTCTTTATTTTTTTTTTCAATTTCTCCTTGCCTAACAATGTGGGAAGCAGTTTGGGGTCCCCAGATTCTTCCCATAAACTATTGAGATTTTCTCTACCCAAAGGTGGGAAGAGTAGATGGCAGATTGAATTTTGTTCTGTTTTATTCTGGTGGTTCATAACATTAATTGCAAGCTCAAAAGGATGGAGGCAAAGAGCATTTTATAATTTATGATATTTTAAATAAATATGAGGAAAGCAAAATTTCATAGCACAACTAATGAAACTTATGACATGCTAGAGTTCTCAGACACACCCTTTGAGACACACAATCTTAGAGATCAATAGCAAGCACAAACCTCACAAGGTTGATGTGAGGATAAAATTATATACACGTAACAG
The DNA here is from genome assembly GCF_902635505.1 of Sarcophilus harrisii. Classification (NCBI taxonomy): domain Eukaryota; kingdom Metazoa; phylum Chordata; class Mammalia; order Dasyuromorphia; family Dasyuridae; genus Sarcophilus; species Sarcophilus harrisii. The sequence continues at coordinate 530,281,352 of NC_045427.1, read as the reverse complement.
TAATACAAATTTCAGATATTAATTTCCAAGGTTCCAGCATATTGATTTTTAAACATTTAAGTGACTTAAACTTATTTTTGCTTCCAAAAGTAAGCTAGGTAGTGAAGTGGATAGAGCACTGGACCTGAAATCAAGAAAAGCAGAGTTCAGATCCAGCCTTAGACACTTATTAGCTATGTCTCTCTGGTCAAGTTATTTAAGCTCTGTCTACTTAAGTTCTCCCATCAGTAAAATGGGGTTTATAATGGCCTTTACCTTTCTCCCAGGGTCACTATGAATATAAAATGAGATAATAACATGAGATGTAACATGCTTTGTCAACTTTAAAGCAATACCTATAAATGTTTGCTGTTATTGTAAAAAAGAAAAATCCAAACACACTTTAAGATAATGAAGACATTATATACACCATGATGGTTCACAGTTACTGGGTCTACTCAAGAAAACAGTGTCAAATTGAATTGAAACTGTTTACCTCACCTTTGTGACCTGCTCCATTTACTTTCCAGTCACTTGCTTTCAGATGAGCTGGCCTGGATGTTTTCACAAGCAGATGCTGAACATCCCTCCATGTTAATTGGTTGCTACAAAAATACAAAAACAGGATAATGATGATGCCCTGAAATGACAATTGATGCATTCCACCTTGGCAGCATGCAGAATTTAGATTTCAGCAAACATCCTGAGACTGAGGAGTGAGTACATTCTTTAGTGGATTTGCATCACTTTCTTCAAGGATTTTCTTCAAGTTTTCAGCAACTGAATATTGAGATGAAATACAATAAAAAATAAGATAAAAATACACGTACCTAAAACCTTCAAACATCCAAAACCTAGGCCTGCTACCCATTTGTACCATAACCTATTTAAGACTTTCTAAAAGTGGAACAGGGTTAAATAGAAAGGGCTATGAGTTCATTAGGGGAAATGATAGATAGAGCACAGTCTGGAGTCAAGAGGATCTGCTTTCAAATTCTACCTCAGACACTCACTAGCTGTGTGACCCTGGGTAAGTCCATCTGTCTGCCTCGGTTTTCTCACTGTAAAATTGGGATAATAATAGCACTTATCTCTCAGAGTTTTAGGGCAGATGAAATAAGACAATATTTGTAAAGGGCCTAACAGAGTGATTGGCACATAGTAGGCATTTAGTAAATGCTTTTCTTTTTCCTCTTCTCCCTCTATAGTTAGAATAAAAAAAGAGTTCTTTCTTTAGGTAACTTCCTTTCACCATATTTATTGAGAACCTATTCCTATTCTAAATTCTGTAAGAAATGACATTCTCAATACATTTTTGAAGTATACAGTAAGTTAAGACACCATTCTACAAAAACCCCAATTCAGCTACCAATTACAGAGGTTATAGAATTTAGATCTTCAACTATATGTAGAGCATATTTATTTTATTTTAAAAAATCAGAATTTAGTGTAACTTTTATACCTCTCCCCTGTTTAAAATAGAATAATAATCAGCTTTCCTTCTAATTTCTCTGTCATCAAGCATTATTGAAGCCCAGGTTCATCTCTGACTTTTATTTTTAATACAAGATAAAGAGGCTTTACCTTCACATGGCTTCAGTTCTCCACTAACATCACTTGGAACTATTAAATTTCTAGGTCTCCAACTCAGAAATTCCCTGCATTCTTCACAAACCCCTTTCCCTTTATAAATATTATTCCTTGATTATAGCTGAAAGAATTCTTCACAAGCCCCTTTCCCTTCATATATATTACTCCTTGAGTATAGCTTAAATGATTCTTCATCTTTTTTGTTACTTCCATGACTTTGACTTTTTGAATACTCTCTTAAGTCCACCAGAATTGCCTTCCTACTCAGCTTGGGTCCCACAGTCAGCCATTGCAACAATGTTCTTATGCCCTGACTTCCAAGAATCCTTTTCCCCTTCAACTTGTACTTAATCTCTTTCCTGCCAAATAGCATTTAAAGAGTTTGGGGTGTTTGTTTTTTCTCCAAAGCTGCTATGCTTTGATGGAGAACTTCACAAAACCTTGATTTAAAATAGATTCTAATACAAATTATATAAAATATAAATTCATCCTAAATCTATGTTATGCAACTTCAGTTGGACCTTTATAACTGTCTTGAAATCCATTTTATTTCTTTCTTATTGATTCTCTTCATTAAAGTCCTCTGATGCCTCAATATGGCATGAAATTCACCTGAACTTTCCAAGGCCAGAGCAATAGCCTATGAATAGCTACAAAGGCCCGGTGACACATTGCTTTTATGTAATCTAAGAACAAGTCTACCTTAATTTGGAGAGGTTCATTAATAGAGAAGCAAAAGAGTGATTAATTTTGAGTCATACTTATTCTCAAGCATCATCTACTCATGGTTATTTGATCTAGGAAAAGGAATATTAGTGTAGGTGTTACTACGCTAAGTCACTAAGTAAGAGTGATCTTTCTAAGGTACAGAACTCTGATTGCATCTCATAACATGACTAATTCAAACTTCTTCTGGCTCCCCAACTCTATCCTTCCTCTCTCACTTTCAGAAGATAAACCTGTTTTCCCATTTAATTGAAATTTGAGGCTTTTTAAAAGTAGGCTGTCAAGTCCCTTTGAAGTTAGTAGAAAAATTAGATATTATTGTCTAGCTCCTATAGTCGGTCAAAATCCTGGGCTAGGTTTTAAGGGATGGTTAGGGAGGAAGCTGACAAAGGCTGAGCACAAGAACAGATGTTAATGAACTGATGTTAGTTAAGTGAATTGAGCAGAATATCAGGAGAACATTATACACAGTAACAGCAAGATTATACGGTGATCAAGTATGATAGACATAGCTCTTCTCAGCAATGCGGTGATCCAAGACAATTCCAATACACTTGTGATGGAAAATGTCAGCCATGTCCAGAGAGAAAACCATGGAGAGTGAATGTGGATTGAAGCATAATATTTTCACTTTTCTTTCTTTCTTTTATTCAACAGTATCTTATTTTTTCAATTACATGTAAAGATAATTTTCAACATTCACTTTTGTAAGATACTGAGTTCCAAATTTTTTGTCCCTTTCTCTTTTACCTATCCTTTCCCATAACAGTGAGCAATTCAATATAGGTTATACATGTACAAACCTTTTAAAAAATATTTCCATATTAGTTACGTTTTGAAAGAAAAATCAGAACTAAAGGGGAAAACCACAAGGGGAAAAAAAAGCAAAATTTGTCACTGTCTAAGGGAGAAAATATTGGGAATACAAAATCTTGCAAAATGAATGTTGAAAACTATCTTTACATGTATTTAGATAAATAAAGTGTTATTGAGGAAAAAAAAGAATGAATGTTAAGGCCCAATCTGAACTGAGACAAGTAGAGCAGATATTCAAGCAAATTGTTGGACTGAATATGCAGGATGACAGTCAGGCATCATGAAACCAGAAGATAATCTGGAGAGCATAAAGCTCAAGAGGTAAAGAGGAAGGACAAATTGTCATGTGACAAAGATTCCCTATTTATGGTTTCTTTTTTGATTGGAAAGCTTGGGTCATGAATTTCTTCAAATGCCCTCCACAAAATTTATCTAATACCATCTCTCATTCTTTCTCATTACACTCCTGTTTCAAATAAAGAAGTTTCCTTCCTCCCTATCAAGGTTGGTACTTTTACCTACATTCTATCCCCCTTCTGAGTCCCAGCTCAATTAGTCATGCCCAATCTGTTTTGAATCTGCAACCTTTCCTTTCCCCAATTTCTTCCTCTCCAATTAAAATTATGCTTGCATCTCCCCTAGCCAGAAAATCCTTCCATCAACTTCTGCCACTCCTTTATCTTTCAACTTTCTTTTACTTTCTAACTTTTTGTAGTCTACACTCATTGTTTTAACTTGCTTGATGCTATAGTTGCCTGTCTTCTCCAGAAAATTGTTTCCACTATTATTCTCCTTCTGTCTCTCTAATCTTCAATCACTTCCTATCTACTGGTTCTTTCCCTGTTGCTTACAAAAACGATCCATGTTTCTAATCCTTAAAAACAAAATGATTTATGATCCCTCCAAATATAGTCCTGTATCTCTTCCTATTCTCTGTTAAATTACTTGAAAAAAGCCATATATATTTGGTGCCTTCACTTTCTTTCCTCTTCTTTCAAAAACTCCCTTAACCATTACAAGATGGCTATCGACCTTATCATTGAACTGAAACTACTCTATCCAAAATGACTAATTATATCTTAAATGCCAAATCTAATGGCCCTTTCTCAGCCTCTATACTTCTTGACTTATTTTCTGTATTTGACCTTGTTGACTAGTATCCTCCTGGATACTCTATCCTATCTAGATTTTCATGACATTGATTTCTCTTGGTTTTCTACTATATTTCAGACTGATCCTCACCAGTCTCCTTTGTTTGATCCCATAGGGAAACTGGTTGTCAAGGGTCCTTTCGCTCTTTATTCTTACTTAATCTCAATCAACTAGGGGGACAATTCCCAGAATTAAATACCAAACATCAGTCTCTTTCCTAAGCTCCAGTCCTATTTCACTAGCTACCTGTTGGACATTTGAATTAAAAGATTCACATGCCTCTGAAACTCAAAACATCCAAAGAAAATTCATTATCTGTTTGCCAAAATATACCACTCTTCTGAACTTCCCTATTACTATAGATGGCACCAGCATCTTTCTAGTCATGCAGACTCACAACTTCAGTTCATCCTTTACTTTTAGTTCTTATACTACATTTCCAGACCATTACCAAAATGTGTAATTTCTAAAATCTCCACAGCATTTCTAAAATATATTCCTTTCTCTTACTCATATAACCACCACCCTGCCTCAGTCTCTCTCATCAGTACTATTGGAATGCTCTCCTAATTGGTTTCTCTGCCTCAAGTTTTCTCTGCTTTAATCCATCTCACAAAGCTGCCAAGATGACGGTCCTACAGTATGGTTCTGATTCTGTCCCACTCATACTCAGTAGAATTCCAGTGGTTTCCCTGTTACCTCCACTATCCAATATAGTCCTATATTTGGCATTCAGGGTTCTTCATCATCTTGCCTTGCCTCTTCCTATTCTTTTTAGTCTTTTTTACACATTGCTCCCTTCCATGCATTCAATCCTGTCATACCAGCCTACTTGTTATGTTTTATGGAACGCGTTGCTCCATCTTCTTGTCTTCATGTCTGTATTGATATTTTCCCATGCCAAGCATATACTCCTCCCTCACCTCTGCCATCCATAACTTTTTCAAGACTAAGCTCAAAACACCGTTATCTGGAGGAGATCTCCTCTAGCCATCCATGTTTCTCTGCTAATGTCTTCCATCTCAGGTTATCTTGTAGTTAGTCTATCTTTATCTTTTATATCTATCTACCTATCATCCATCCATCCATCTATCTACTTATATACCTATCATCCATCTATTTACCTATTTATCAGCCATCTATTTATCTATATACCTATCTGCCTACCTACCATTTATCTAACTACCTATCATCCATCTCTCTATCTACCTACTACCTACATGTCATCTAGCTAGCTAGCTAACTACCTACCTAGTATCTATCTATCTGCCTGCCTGCCTGCCTACCTACCTACTATGAGCATTTAGCAAAGTGCCCGGGATCAATTGATAATTCCTTACCACTTCTCAGTATTGAGTAATCTGGCTTCTATGAATCAGCACATATTTGCTGCATAAAGGTCACTATCTGCTCTCACAAAATAACCTTAATGTCAAAGCTAACAGGACACAGGTGTAGAGATACAAGGAGGGAACATGGTAACTACTCTTCCATGCAATGTTGTCAGAGCACAGAAAGGAAAGGGCATGGCTAACATGTCACTAAACAAACAGCAATGCCATCAAGGGCAAGAATCTGCCAGGGACTCAGGTTCAAAACCTGATTCGACCTTTACTAAGTGTATGACTTAGAACAAGTTATCTCAACTCTTTGGGCGTCACTTTTCTTGTCTATTAAATGAAGATTTGCCTTAGAAGATGATAAGGTCTTTTTTCAGCTCTAAATCCTATGAATCTATGATTTTACAGAGAGCTACTCCTCCCTTTTAGGATGTGCTCTTCTTAACTTCACACTGACTTCCCAGCTTTAGATCACTGCTCTGATTCTGCCCTTGCCCTCTGCCTCTCCCCAGATAGAACCTGTAGAAGCAGTGAAATCTGGCTAGACCCAGCCCAGCCTCTGGCTTCCTCTTTTTAAAAGTACATATTACATTATATGTAGATGTTTCCTTCTGAACTCCTGGCCTACAATGCTTTTCCTATTGAAAAATAATTCCTTTAGAGGCTCTGATAGCTGTCTTCAATCACTAGTACACATTAGCCCTATTCATACCCTTCCAACTAATAGTTAAAAACTGATCCTCTTAATTCCCCTTTCTTTTTTTTTTATTATTATTTTTTTTTATTAATTCCCCTTTCAATAAAGTAGGTTGACCTTAGTTCTCCAATTTGAGAAGAAAAGGGAAAAATCAAGGGAGATCTTATTTCTTTTCTCTTGTTTTACAGGTATTATTAGAAAAGAGAGACCCTAGAAAACTTCCCCTTCCCCCAAACTCCTAGAAAAGAGAGGAGTTTGGGGGAAGACTCCATCAAGTCCAATACTGCTTTGCTTTTTGATTACAGGGGAAGTTGAGGGACAGTGACATCTACCAGTGCTCCCATTCAGAGGATCAGAATAATAGGGAGAGTAATACTCAGTAGGGTCTGGAGGTAAAAAGGAGGTAACACCTGGCACCTCTCATTGAGCACAGGATGCTCTGGGCTTTGACAAATAGATTAACCAAGTGACAGTTGCTTACTCCAACATTTTTGTCAAATAAGTCATAAATAGGAAGAAGCCTTGGAGAAAAACTATCTACCCTTATTGTTGGGAAAATGTGTTATGAAAGTCAGCAGCGTGAATGAGGGGAAATTGATTTCAGGTTGAAAGATAGGTTAGAGTTGTAGCACTCATGATAACTGATCCTCTGGTTCCTCTTTTGACTTGTTATGATGGTGGTGGTGGTGGTGGTGTGTGTTTTTAAGAGTTCTGTGTTAATCTGGGGTCATGGTTTAGGCTGTTCCAGGAGACCCATACAGCACAGACTAGAACTAGAATATGAATAATGAAACAGTTCTATGTCCAGTCTAGAAATGCTGCCTATGTGAATGGTACTAGCCAAGGCTACTTCTAGATCTACCAATAGGTATTACTGGTAACACAAAAGTAGGAAATGAGTAGGATTTCCTTATCACTGCAGGGATAAATCTATTTTTTTTTCAGTTTCAGATACAGAAAAATAGAATTAGAAAAAAGGTATCAGGTACCATTTCCTATAATACCTGCCTCAAGGGCTTCCTCTGTAATTCCCCCCACTGAAATCCTCATCGTAAGACAGAAATAATTATGATGGCACCTTGGAACTCAATGTTTCCAACCACATATTCATAGAATCATAGATGAGAGTTGGAAAGGACCCTAGGTATCATTTAGTCCAATTCCCTCATTTGCAACTTACCCCCTAGTTAGTGGCAGAGCTGGTACTAGAACTCAGGTTTTCTGGTTCCCAGTCCAATGCTCTTTCGCAGGTTCAGGAATAAAAATGACAGCTTCCTATAATAAAAAAAATAAACTGTGCCTAACTAACTGAGGCTAAAACTAGTCATCTGGAAAGTTTTGACAAAGGAGTATCTATTCCTTTAGAACAAAATAGATGGGTTCCAACAAATTATAAAGCCAAGTTTCTATTAAGAAAATCCTATTTTTCCTCTGATTTTCATGAAAAAGTCATGGGATTGAATTTATAGGATCATAGAGATTTTGAGCTGATGGGGACTTTGGAGATCTAGTCAAACCCCGTCATTTTTAGAGATAAGGAGATTGAGGCCCAAAGAAGTTAAGGAACTTGCTCAACATACAGATACAACTGGAAGAAGTGGGATCCAATATGCTTTCCAAGGAACCACACTGCCTCATAAAGTAAGAGAACTCCCAATGGAAAAAGAAATTCCATTATAAACAGTCAACTATTTCTTAAATAAATTTCAGTGTGCCCTTGCCTACCTGTGGACCATAAGAGCTTCTTCCTCTTAAGGAATCCCTTGATTTCATACTCACACATCTCTGATGCCTTCTATTCCCTGTCTCTATTTGTTCAAGAACTTAACAATACTTTAAAATAGGGCAGCAATATGGCACTTGGCTTTAAGCACTGCATCCTGACATGCTTCCTATGCCGGTCTGAAAATTCTTTAAGGCAATATTTAATTTCAATAAAATAATCTTAACTTCCTATAAATTCAAAATTCTATATATCTTTTAGTTTAGTTTTTTTAGCTATGCATATATTTCTGAGAAATTGAAAAGATGAAGAAGACAACTATCTAATTTTAATGTATGTGTTTCCTATAACATAGGGTTTACTTTCACCAAAGTCAGAAGGATTTGATAACAGATGAAGGATCTATTTTATTAGTATATCCTATTAATATTGAATACAAATTCATTACAAGTTTTCCAAAAAGAAAAGAGAAGAAATGTAAAAAACCCAATAAATTGCTGAGTATGTAGATTCAACTTTCCCTGAAAGTAACAACTTATTTAGAGTTTTTCAAGAGCCTCAGGACATAGAAACTGACCTATCTGTACTCAAACTAAAAACATTTAATAGTTTCTTTGTTCAATTCATGGTAATCATTCTATTCTAATAAGCTGCAGGCATATTAACATCTTAAAAATACATAATTAGAAGTATTTAAACATTTTAAGAGTTGTTTTTAAATCTTTTTTTAAAATCTTAAATTTACAACAAATGGATACAATAAATGACCAACTTGTTATAGCCCACTTCTGGTGGACATTTGTTTTAAACAAACTAACATTCTCTTTTTGACCCCGAGAAAGCATACACAGCCAATCTTCTCCTTTCCCCACCCCCAATCTCATACAGACATCTTTAAGTTTCTTTGTGGCTAAAAGCCAAATAAAACCCTGAACATTTTACTAGCGATTTATTAGCATTAGGAAAGCTAATGCAGTACAAAGGCATTACCTTAGCATATAACCCAGAAAGGGAGACAGCATTACTGTCATTAATAGGGCTCAACTATGTCTCCATAAGCAGATTAAGTTGTGTCTGTCCTCATAAAACCAAACTCATGTAGGGTTCTTATGGTCCTAATAACAATAGGTTACATAAGCATTAAGCATCAATTGCTTTAAAAAATAATAATAAAAGTGTTAACTTACTTTGCTTCTAAAGCCAAGGCAATAATGCCAGCCACCATGGGCGCTGACACAGAGGTCCCTGTGTGGCCATCAGTACAGCGCTGACGTAAATCAGTGGTAACCTATGGGTGAGAGTGTCACAGGACACAGTGAGGTGCATTCTGTGATTTTACTATAGAGTCAACAAAACAGATCAGAGTTCAAGGGGAATAAGAATTTATTTATGATGCAACTACATAAGGATGTACACAGCATAAGACCTTTCCCATAGGAGTGAGCATTTTGACTTAGAGATCAAAACCAAGGATATGAACTAATTAAAAACTCAAGACTTTTAGGATATTGCCAGTTCTTTCTGTGCAATTGTTTTGCTGTGATATATAAAATGTGAATCATCAAGGACCATGACTGTTGGGGCTATGAATGTGGGTAGAGAACAAATAAATGTTAACTTAACATAAATAGGTATCATATATTAACGTCATTGCTCCTGAAAAAAAAATAAATAAAGCCACCTCACACTTCCATTCTCTTCTGGGTTTCTGGGTACTGTATTTCTCACTCACTTCTGTCCAGTGAGTCACTACCCTTGCCAATGGCAGTAGCAGCTAACTACATGAGTCACTCCAACAATTTAAAACAATAGGAAATATATTAAGGAGAGTTACGTCAAAATCTCTCACATATGTGACCATATGATTCAGAGTAGTGTTTTTGCCTTCACATCCAAAAAGATCACAGGTCCAAGTTCTCCACCAGTACTTTTTGTACAGACAGCTACCCCCTGAGCGTTGAGACTGGCTATGCAAAACATTTTCTTCTTTGCAGAAGCTTGTAAACCTGGAACAATCTCACACTCACTGGTGCTTATCAGTAGGCTAAAAAAAAGATTATGGTCCTTTTAAGAAAGGAGATATTGGATTTGGTTTCTGAACTGCTACTTCACTTTAATCTGACTTCTATGTCCTCTGGGCTGTATATTATCTTCTCAACCAGTGACTACTAGTTTGTTTTATGGATTTGGATACTATTAAAATTACTTTAAAATGTGGGAGTAGAAGTAAAGCCTTAGGGAGTACTTTTGTTGCTTTCATTCATGAATGTCTGGGAGGTTATGGCTCATTTTCAGGTATATTTTCCAAAAATTATTTATTATCTTACTTGTATGATGGAATATAATGGAAAAGCATTTATTAAACACTTATTATGAAACAAGTCCTGAGGATATTAATAGAAAACAGAGGCATTTCTGCTTCTGAAGAAGCTCAATTTAACTGAGACCATATATAAAGGAAGGTTCATGTTTATGTTTAGTTCAAGACAGATGGAAAAGCTGAGTAAGACTTGGGCAAGAAGAGTAGCATGTCAGATAACAAAGGCCAAAGGATACTGGGGAATAATTGTAGACAGATGATCCCTTACTCAGAGGATCCCGAATTGAAGGGTGCAATTCCCAGTTCTTAGAACTCCATAACAATTCTTCTGAATCTTTCAAATTAATGACCTCCACTTCTAATCATCCCCAGCCAAATGTTCTTCAGAGATTTTATAGGTTCTCTTCCTGAATGTTTTAGTTATAAATGTAGGGGGTGATATGGAGTTGATGAAGCAGGAAATCTGACCTGCATGACATGCACATCAATGGAACAGCATAAGATTATGTGGGGGAGTTTATGGGAATTTGCTCTCCTCCCCATCCCTGCCAATATAAGAGGGTAGGAAACAAATAAGAAGAGATGTGGCAAGTATCTTTCAAAGGAGGTGGGTATAAAAGACAGTCTGGAATGTTCTTGGAGAGATGAATATTTTTCTTAGTTCTTGCTGAGTCTAATACTACATTTCCCCATAAGGGTTTTCCTTATGAAAGAGCATGGGAAAGCTCAATTTTAAGTGATGGATGTCTGAAAAGACCAAGAATAAAACTACAAACCCAAGTTACAAAGGACATGGTTTTACTAAGTTGGCGTGGACTGTGTGTGTGTGTATATGTGCGTGAGAACTGTCCAATCTATCACCATATTGTAGGAAACTGCCATTAAGTATGTTTTCTTTCTATTCTCCCAGAAAACAAGAAATTCTTCTTACATCTCTATGTGAAAAGAATAGTCTTAATTGGTATCAAAACATTTTGCCTATTTCTAAGTCCCTTGCACACATGCAGTGTCTATTAAGCAAATAAAGCCATACTACAGTTTCCATGGGTTGAGAAATCCATCTAATCAGAGCAAAGTCTACAGCACAGTAACACATGCTCCAACTGGCATCAGTTCAATCAACAGGCCCTTGTTGGGCTTGAACATAAGCTTTGGTTAAATACGACTTGAGCAAGTCAGTCCCTAACGTTGTCTAAATTCAACTTAATTCAACAAGCATTTACATTTATTATGTACTTATTATACTGAGGTACTGGGAACAGAATGGTAAAAGCAAAACAGTACTTTCCCTCAATGATTTTATATTATAAGCATGTTTGTAGATAAGTAACTACATGATCATTTTTGAAGTTGAAAGGCACTTAACCACCATCTAGTCCAATGCTTTCATTTAAAAAAGTGTATTAAATTTTCAGCCTCCTGAGTTTAATTTCCTGGACAGATTAAATGACTTGTCCAAAGTCACACAGGTTGTAAATGGCAAGTCCTCTGGTCTCAAATCCTTTGATTTTTTCCATTATATTATGCTGCCTATGAAGAAAAGATTCCTATAGTAAATGTTATGGGAACCTAAAAATAAGTTAAGAATTAATTCTAGGAGGCAAGGGGAGGAGAGGCATGGGGGACAGCCTATACAAAGGCAAGGAGGATGAAGCTAGTTTGTCAAGAACATAGAATGCATAAAGAGTATTGTGAAAGAAGTCTGTAAAACTAGGCTGGAAGCAGGTTCTGAAAGGCCTTAAATAACAAGCTGAGAAATTTGTATTTTGCTGTAGAGGCAATAGGAAGTCATTGAAAGTTCCTGAGTAGGGAAGTGACACGTTCAGATCTGTCCTTAAAAATTAGGTTCAGTTCCTGAAGCTTCTAGATGAACACTCTCAGAAAGGAAAGAAATGTGAAGCAGAAAGTTCAAGTAGGAAGCTCTTGCAAAATTTTAGGTAAGAGATGATGAGGACCTAAAACTAGAGCAGAAATCTTATAGGCAGAGAGGTGACAAATGTAAAAGTTGTTATATTCAGTTTATGAGATATAGCAACTGAATATTGGGGTGAGGGAGAGAGAAAAGTCAAGGACTCTCAGATTGTGAACCAAATGAGGTTCACTTGCAACCAATGAGTGAGACACACTCATGCTTAGGGGACAAGGCATGGAAACTGAACCCTCAAAAGATACTGGGAAAGAGTGGGAAGGAAAGGAGGGAAAAAATCTGGAATTCAAAGCTTTTTTAAAAATGTTAAAAACTGTTTTTACATGTAACTGGGAAAAATAAAATACTAAATTTAAAAAATATACTGGGAAGGAGTAAGCAGAAAACCAGGAAGAAAAGCCAGCAGATACACATGTAATGAAAATCCAAGGAAGAGAAAGTGGCCAATAATATCAGAAGATGCAGAGAACACAAAGAGAAAGACTTTGAAGAGGCTAGGAAATGTAGCAACTAGAGATAAGTTTTATTAAAGCACTAGGGACAGAAATCAGATTAAAGGGGATTGAAAAATAAATAAGAATAGAAGAAATGAGTGTAGACAGTTTTTTCTACAAGTTTGACTGTGAAAGGGAGAAGAGCTATAGGATTAGAGCTTGAATGTACAGCAGGGTCAAGTAAAGGTTTTCTAGGGATGGAGGAATAAGCCCCAGGCCAGTTTGCAAGCAGCAGGGAAGGAGCCAGTAGATAAGGACACCATTCAGAAGAATCTCAGCAGCATATCCTGGGAACACATATTCCAAGAGAAAAGGAAAATACTACATTGAATTAATAACATAGTCAGTGTTGCTGCCAGGCTGTGCTGAGAGCTATTATAGCTGACCTTTCTGGTTGGTTCAGAGCACACCAGAACAGGAAGCTTGTGTGCTTCTACAGAAAAACATAAAAATAAATTTGCACATAATTTCTAAAGATGTGGCTTAGCAGTAGAGGTAATAAAGCAATGCTAGTGAGCTTTAAAATTAAACTGTTTCTGTCTAACATTACAGTTTTGGCCTAACTATGTATAAAATGATCACTTTAATAACTAATAATTTGAATTATTCATTAATTTAAAATATAAGACAGCTTAAAAAGTTAATAAAATAGCAATCTTTAAAACAACTCAAATATTTTTAAAATACTGTGTTAAGATAAATCAGACAAATAAATGCTCATTTCCCATGAGTTTATAGATTCAAATTCATGTACTTTCATGTACAAAAGAAAAAGCCCTATAAGGGGAAGAGGATAAACTGATTAAAACTGAGGACATTCAAGATATATCCACATAAAAATCTATTTCTAAACACCCAATATAGAATAGTATCCTTCCCTCACTCCAATTACATTTGAAAATTGAACTTATCAACAGAATTCCAAGTAAATTCATAGAATTTCAGTTGCAAAAATGACATCTAGACCATCACTCTGGTTGTATCGATAAGGAAACTGAGGGCCATAGCAATGACATGATTTGTCCTAGGTCTCAAAGCAGTTTTGTGGCAGAATTAGAACTAAAACCTAAGTTTCTTAACTCCAAGTCCAAGAATATTTTATTACATCACAGTTTGAAATACCTTTACAATGGCCAACTTGGAATTGTTTGATAAACTCATTATTTCATATTTCCCAGTCTCCTTATACTTTCTCATCCTGTACAATTCCTGTCTGTGTCTTTTTCCAAGTCATTGTCAGAGGATTTATTCAGAACACTGAAGGCCTTTTTATTAATGGAGAAACTGTGCTTTTCTCTCATTCTCACTACATAATGGGGTCACAAAATTTTAAAAAGCATGTGTTGTCAATAATGGCTTTGATGATCTGTATTTATCCAGAACAAGCTATTGTTAATAAATGTTTCAACTTGCTTTTGTTCTTTAGGAAGTTTCCTTAAATTCCAGTAGAAATTTATTTTCTACTTATCCTGTAAATAGCTTGATTTATGTATATCTGATGTTATCTCTCTCATTCATTAAGCTTCTTGAGGTCAGGCTTTTACCTCTTTTTTTTTTGTCTCCAATTTTTAGCACAGTGCCTGGTACATAGTAGGTACTTGATAAATGTTTATTGATGTAATGGATTCTGTTATCATTTAGATTATTTGTAAAGCTTAATTCTCATGGAATTATGTTTTCTAAAATTCACAATCATGTACCACCACCAAAATACTGGTGTTAAAGAAATGAGAAAAGAAGTAAGGAATCACTTAAAGCGTTCCATAAATTTCCCAAAGCAAAGAAAAAAATCTCTTTCAAACTGAAGTTATGGGTAATCACAGTCTTGAAGTAATTGTTTAATGTCTTATGTGGACAAGAACATCTAGGGAACTTCATCCATCAATAGGGAACCCTTCTTTTGTTTAGATTTTTCTACATAACTTTTTTCATGACATTGCTGAATATGTAACTTACAGATTTCTATGGTACAACATAATGCATTATAATGCATCCTAAAAATGCAAATATGCTTTGTGAATAGATAGGAACAGGGACTAAGATGATTACTTTCTGATAGCTGATAAAATAAGATAATGATTCAATTGACATAACAGATGCAAAGTACTTTACAAACCTTAAAGCACTATTAACATGCTAAGTATTACTATTTTTTCAACCACTTAAAGAAACTTTTTTGGAGGCAATCAGGATTAAGTGACTTGCCCCAGATCACACAACTAGTGTCTGAGGCCAGATTTGAATTCAGGTCCTCCTAACTCCCCTGTGCAAACTTGCTGCCCCTCCATCACTTTTTAATAATAAAAGAACAATCTATTATCTTTTCTAACATAAATGAATGAGTAAAAAATAAAACATTTAAGAAGTGCTTTTTTGGAGTACAATCTGGAATTATACCTAAAAAACTATTAAACTGACCATATCCTTTGACCCAAAAATATACTACTAGATCTATTTTCAAAGATTATTAGGGGAAAAAGAAACAAATTTATATGTTCTAAAATGTTCAAAGCAGCTCTCGTTGTGGTGGCAAAGAAATGAAATTTGTGGGAATGCCTGCCAATTGTAGAATAGCTGAACAAGTTGATATACGATTGTGAAGAAATATGTTCAATGACTTTAGAAAAATATGGAAAGACTTGCACAAAATAATGAAGGGTGAAATGAGCAGAACCAAGAGAACATTGAATACAATGACAGCAATAATTTTTGAGAAAAACTTTGAGCAAATAAATTGACTATTATAAATACCTAGGTCATATGCATCCAGAAAATGAAATGATAAATAGAAATATGTATAAGATGATTTGTTTTTGTGTGTGTATGTGTTTATCCCATAAATTAAAAATTAAACACTTAAAAAAAGAAGTGCTTATTATGTGCAATGTATTGTGCTAAGTGCTGGGGATATAAACAGAAATGTAAGATAGCCTTGGTCCTCAAGGAGCTCTCACATTTTAATGACAGAAAAAAGTATATAATGTTTCACCTGCAAATAAGATAGGAAGATCCTTTGATCCTAAGGGTGCAATACCAAAGATGATGGCATTAATGATAAATAATGTCATTTCCACTGATAAAAAAACATATCTGTATGTGACATTGTCAAAATATTTGATAGCAAGAATTTCCTTTTCTAAGTCTTCAGCTGCACTGGCAATAGATTCTGCAGAAGTTGCCAGGCTAGCGAGTAGCTTTCCAAGATGATGCTTGAGGGCACTGGACTGGAACTATTGCTATTCCCAAGGCTCCTGGGTTCAGGGTACCAAATATTATTTCTCTGTTTAAGATAATTTGAAAATTGATTCCTAAGTTTTCAAGTTTATGTTTCTCTAGAAAAAATTTCTTCTATATTTGTTAGGTGTAATTATTTTAACCTTTCCCTTCTTTAATGACTTGCTTACTTTTTCATGAGGGACAATAGGTACCAGAGGAACAGAATCTAATGATATTTGTCCCTCTTCAAAAACATATGATAATAAAAATTCTATAAAGTCTGTTCTCCTTTGAATTGACTTGTTTCTTTTGGTTTCCTGTACCAAGAATACCAATATTCTTGGGCTTATTTAATATATCTGAACTTCATGCTAAACTCTCTTTAGGATTGTTTCCTTCAACTGCTATATTTTGTGAAGGGATATGACTTTAGGCTTCCACTCTTCTTCATAATGTTTTACATATAATCTAAACAGCAAAAACGTTGACCTTGGTTGCCACGTTTTTCTGTTTTACAAGGAGATTGTGTTTTCTTGATGACATAGTTCTTGAATGTTTTTAGCCTCCAGTTGTGACAATTGTTTTGCATAGGTCAAATTTCTCACAAAATGATATCTGAATTGCTATCTTTACTTTTATCCACTATCTTTTTTGTTTGTTTCCAGAAGTGAAAGTTTATTTAAATCGGTTCTTAATGATTATTTTTAGATTTTGGAAATCCTATGGATTTTATCGCAGTTTTACATTAACATCAAAAAGAAATGCCCAAGAAAGTAGGAATGAATCTATTTTCTTCTCTTCTTAATTCTATGACTTACCTTTAAGTTGAAATACTTAATTCTGAGATAAAATGAAGTTGCTGCATTCTCCTCTGCCCATCTGACATAAAGTTTCAAATATTTTTCCAATTAAACTCAAGGTAGAAATTTTACAAATCATTTCAAAAGTTTTTTGAGTAAATTAGAAAGAAGCACATACAACTTACAATTTTTCCTTCATAAAATGCTCCACTGCTGTAGGTTGTAGCCAGTGTAGAAGCACACTCCTCAAGGTACCAAGGTTTATAACCATTCTCTGTGGTACTACTGACAGAGATAGTATATATGCTGTTGGTGTAACCATCACAAGAGCAGTAGTCACCTTCTCTTCCTCCATTTCCTGAAGCCCAGACAAAGATGGAGCCTAAGCCCTGGCGACCCTAAAAATTAAGAATGGGGTAAATGAGTTAGATAAATTACTAAAAGGAGGCAATGACACCATTACAAAATTTCTAATGGTGTTTTCTAATAAAAAAAAAATTAGAATTCATATCCATTCTGATCTTCCTCTATATCCTAACTACCTAAATACAATATCAAAAGCATAAAGAAGATTTACATTTTGTATTCTAATGTAGTATTTTTGCTTGCAGTAATAGTTTCTGTAGAACAATGGAGAAATGTAATCATACTCTTGTAGATTCAAAGCAAGGATGTAAATTTAAAACATAATAGTATATTTTAAAAACCTACTGTATATGTAGTCTATGCAAGTTGTTGATTATATCTAAATTTAGTCCTTTAATTGGGGATTTAAATAGAGACAGAATTCTGATACCAGATTAACCTCAATAAATAACACAGTGTTGTCATTAGCATGATGAACTTGGCGTCAGTAGGACCTGAGTCCAAATTCCCTCTCTTGCACTAGTTACGTAACTGTGGGAAAATCACCCTCTCTAAGCCTCAGTTTCCTCATCTGTAAAAATGAGAGGATTATGCATAATGATCTCTAAAGTCTCTTCTAGCTTTAAGTCTAGGATCTTATTTTAAAAAAATACTTGAACATTTTGGGAAGAAAAAGAATAACCTCTAAAAACAGAAAAGTAGAAAAATTATTTAGAAATTTAATATAATGCTATTTAAATCACTTAGGATGTATCTATGCATTCAACTGTGTTGTCAAGCATTTTGAGTAGAAGAGAATGGGCAAACTAAGTGAGTTTGCCTGAAAGAACTTATCAAATTTCTAAAAGAGCATTGAAATTCAGCCATAACTACCAGAACTACACTATCCATTTCCTCAAATTCTAAAACCTTGGCCAGTCCTTGCCATTCAGATAAGTTTTCCAGACCAAATGGCTAACCCCAACTGAACTGGGGTTAAAATATATGATAAAGAAGCATTTCTGTTCCTAATTTGGGCTAGCCCAATGTTAGGTTTGGAGACAGTTTTCAACCTCAAATCTAAAATCTTGCTTCTAATTTTAGGTTGATGTCATTTTGAGACCCTGGTCCTGGTAGGAAATATCAAATTCACATTCAGCAAATTTGCCAACATCAACCATGTAGGTCTTTCCATGCAGTAACTCATCAGCTAATTATATTTATAGAACAAATGGCCTGTCAGATTATTTTATTTTTGTCATTCTTTGTACTTTTTCCAACAAAGAGAAGTTAACAGAGAATATAAGAAAAACTTATTTCATTCACATGTGCGCTGTATATAGTTATTCCATTATAAGGATTCCTTTCTAAATTTAAACATTGGGTTTGTCAGACTTGACTACAAAAATTAGCAAAGCCAAAACCTGAGTTGAAAGGCTACTACATTTATCTGATAAGTCAGCCTTTTGGAACAATATACAGAATAGTCATGATGAGACTGAATTTACCGATAACAGTAGCTGGGACTTATATAGTACTTTAAGGTTTGCAAAATGCTTTTGATGTTAACTCATTTTATATTTACATTTTTACAGATGAGGAAACTGAAGCTAACTGAAATTATGTGATTTGCCTAGATCACCTGTTAGGAAGTGTTTGAGGTAGAATTTAAACTTGGATCTTTTTGACTTTATAAAACAAATAAGATACATTTGTGCATACATATATCATATATATATTTAAGTACAAATATATGATATATATTTGAAGATGATATACATATATATCATCTTCAAAGAGTTGAGAACATCTCAAATCAGGCCATCCTAAATAACCCAAATCAAGAAATATTTCCTGCCTGTATTTTATATGACGTTGAAGAATATTATCCCCCTCCCAACACACCAACAAAGTGTCATTTTGATAAAGTGTGACATGCATCATTTTTACTACAATGGCAGCCAAAATGATCTAAACAGTTATAAGCTCTGGCTAAATAGTCAAGACAATAACTACTTATTAAGCATCTACTATATGCCAGATAGTGTGCTAAGCACTAGAGATATAAATAAAGGCAAAAACAGTCCTTATCCTCAAAGAATTCACAGTGTAATGGGAGAAATAACATGCAAACAAGACATATGTAATATATATATATATATATATTCATATGCATAATATAGTTATACATCTATATGTTAGCTCCAATTTACATTATAAATATATAAATGTATCTTTAAATAGATGTATGTATGCATATGTATATGTTTACATATCTATAAATAGATAAATAGTTGCATATTATGTATAATGTAAATTGGAGATGATTAACAGAAAAGGCAATAGTATTAAAGAGGATTGGGAAAAGTTTCTTGAAGAAAAAGAGATTTTAACTGAGACTTGAGGATTGTTATAGAAGTCAGAAAGCAAAGAAGAGGAGGGAGAGAAATAACATTGTTTTATTACACATTTAAATAGAAGTCTGTTTACCAGTTTCTCAGTGTGTTTATTACCTGTTAACCTCACACATACCTAAAGCATCAAGAGCTAAGGTATGTATTTTCATGGGCTATAGCATGGGAAAATTGCTTATGGTAGAATATGAAGGGTTCACATGAAGTGTAAACCTTACCCTTGAACTTGAATATTCTATTCATTAAAGCCACAGCACTGATCTGTTCAAAGTATCCATTAGCTTTGTGCCTGTGATCAGAAGAGTTCATCCATGAACTCAAAAGCTATGCTGCCAAGATCTAGTAAACCTCTGCCATCCGTCAGCGGATATGGCAATGTGTGGCTTCTCACAGCAGAATGGCCAATCCGTACTTGTGATGTCACATTTTATTTTATGCCTAACAATGAGTTTAAAAGACCTCCCACCTCCACGACCACCATCACTTCATACCAAAGAAGGAATTAATGAAAAAATAGGAGGTGGAATGAGAAATGGATGGTGGCGTGGCTCAAGATCCTTAAATTTGTAAGAGAATTTTGAATGGTTAGGTTAGAATGCTTCTGTTAAAGGTCCCCAAATAGGATATTTTACTTCAGTTTAAAGGAAATTTAAAAATCACATTCTCCAAACCTGTTATTTTACAGATGACAAAATTGAGGTCCAGAGAAATTCAATATCTTGACCAAAGTATCATGGCTAATTAGATGCAGAGGGCCAAGAGCCTAGGTCTTCTGTTGTCTGACTTCAAGGGCCAATACTCTTTCTCAAAGATCCTAATCTCCTAGTAATTTTAATATTTCAGAAATCTGTGACAAGAACTTTTGGGAGAAACTGCTTGTTTCCATTTGAAACTTCTCTACTTTTTTTTTTTTAAATGATGGAAACACAATCTACCTAATCTTATTTTTTGGTCTTTGGTGGGAAAAAGGGAACAAAAATAATATATTATTCAAACTTCCTACCCATTCATCCATCCACTAAACACTTATAGAGTGCCTAATATGTAAAAGGAGAGGAGAACAAACATTTAAGTACCTACCCTATGCCAGGAACTATGCTAAGCATTATATAAATATTATAACAATCTGGGATGTGGGTGCAATTATTATCCCCTTTTACATCTAAAGAAACTGAGGCAGACAGAGGTTAAGTGACTTCTCCAGTATTATACAGCTAGTAAAGTGTCTGAAGATCTTCTGTCCAGAACCAGAGCCCTATGTAATTTGCTTCCTAGTTGCTTCAATTGTATACAGATACAGTGATGAAAACAATATTAGATGACATAAGTAAATGAATGATTCAAGTCCAAACACTTCTGCCTTAACTATTTTGATGTTTAAGGTAAAAGGAGCTGTATGTTGTTGCTTTTATTTTTAATGTTTGCATAAACCTAATGTGGAATTTATCTAATATTAGAGTTCATAGTATTAGCAATCTCTTGAAACAAGAAAGAATGACTTTCCTTAAAGCCTTACAACATCATATGCTTATTTCTATACACATGACAGTAGGAAATTAAAACATTAAAAGCAACACTTTCTACCTGGGAAATGGAGACACACACTGTGAAGATTAATCTAAGCTTTATTGTAAGATTGTTTAATTCCTCTTTAACTAAGAAACATTTGATGCAAATAGGCTCATAGATTTCCAGGCATGTTAAATGAAAGACTACAATGCTTTCTTACAATGACTTCTATATATTTCCTGGTGAACTTTTTATTAAGCTGCTGATTTTGAAAATTTGAAATGCTATCTACTGCTGCAGTTGTGAAGTTATATAGGCATGAATCTGGTTTCCCTTATTTTTTTCTCTCTACACATTTGACCTCACAAAAATATAAGTGTACTCTACAGAAAGATTATCCAGAGTCATGTACATAGGTAGTAGAAACTAAATTCCCAATCTTAGTCAGTCATTTCTCTCTCAAAGGTCAAACTTCAGAATAGAAGCAGAACAGTGACTAAAGGATGCTTTATATATGACCCAGATCAGTAAAATGTTTGAATTTAACATTTAAGTACCTACTATGTGCAAAGGACTCTGTGAAAAATTCAAATGGAATCATATGACTTTGAAGTACAAAGTAATATTAGAGATCATCTAGTCTGAATTCATTTAATAAATGAGGAAACTAGGGCAGACAGAGATTAAGAGCTTATAAGAATTTAAAGTGAGATTTGAACTGGAGTCTTCTTGACTGCAGGTCTGGCCCTTTATCCATTGATTCACTTAGTTACTTCATGGTCGTAGTACATCTGCCAGATCTGAAGAGCCTTTGATTCCACAAAGGTAGGCTTTTTATGCCCATAAGGGAGCAGCCCTTATCAACCCAGCCTGAGCCCACCAAGAAGCTTCGTAAAAGGTACCTGGCTTGAGTGTCAGTTCCTTGGGTACCCTGAGAGATACCGATCCCATCACACATAGTTACCTAATGGTAGAACTGGAATTAGAAACAAGACATCCTGACTTCTAGTTCAATATTCTTTCTACTACATAAGGCTACCTACCTCTCATATCTAACTAGAAGAAATGAGGGGTATTTAGAAGCTTTAAAAGCTAAAACAAGAATTTTAAAAAGGAGACAAATCTGGAAAATGAAACTGAATTTTTATTCCTGTAATATTTTATTTTGCTTCTTTTCAAAATATCTTAATGGAAATAAATACCAAAGTCCTCTAAGTACTTTATAAGTCCCAAAGTAGTTGTGATCCATAGCAAAAAGCAGAAGAATGTAAGACTTGAAGGCAAAACCTACTATATTCATCTTTATATGTCCCAATCTTCAGCTTTACCCACAGTAGGCATTTAATAAATATTTGCTGAATTGAATTCACAGCCCTCAGATTGCCAGGAATGCAGCCTGACTTTCCGAAATCCTGATTTAGTGAATGTAACTATCTATTTAAGAAATCCTAAATATTATTTTACTGTAAAGGGGAATTGGAAAGGAAGCAAGCCCAAGAATATCCTTTTTTTAAAAACCAATTAGGAAACAAAGCTAGAAAGGTAAGATTCTTGCTCAAGGTTATATAAGTAGATGACAATTCCATGTCCAATTCCTTCAAGATCCCTTTTGGGATTTTCTTGGCAAAGATATGGAAATGGTTTACCCTTTCTTTCTCCAACTAATTTTAAAGATGAGAAAACTAAAGCAAATACTTAAGGGACTTTCCCAGAGTCACACAGTAAGTGTTCTAAGGCCAGATTTATACTAAGGTTTTCTGGGCTCAGAGCACAATCCACTAATCACCTAAATGCCTTAAGCAAGGAACTGCTTTGTAATTAGCAGAGTTTAGAATGGAATTCAGGTCTTCTGATTCCAAAGTTGGTAGTTTTTCACTATACTATATTGTATCTCTATTATAAAAAGTGTCCACTATAAATTATGATTTCCTACTGATGATGAAGTCATTAATTGAAAATACCATATTGCAGTTTTCCATTAGGTCTAATTAGAAGAGATTGTATATGAGTGAGCTTCTCAGAGTAGACCCACAAAACCCAAAGTTGCTCATTTTACTCTAAATCTTTAGCCTGAATTTAGAGTACCTCTGCCT
Source organism: Sarcophilus harrisii (assembly GCF_902635505.1). NCBI lineage: Eukaryota > Metazoa > Chordata > Mammalia > Dasyuromorphia > Dasyuridae > Sarcophilus > Sarcophilus harrisii. Next base: position 530,258,211 of record NC_045427.1, on the reverse strand, counting down.
GAACTTCTGGGTGGCGATTTTGTAATACCACAATTACACACCTGCTTGCACATCCATACAATATGGCAGTCAAACTTAATGGGGTTATTTACACTGGAGACATTTAAATCTAAACAAAATGAAATATCAACAGGAGAGCTATTCTCCAGCACACTGTTACCCACACCTTTTTAATGCCGTACTCAAAAGCTTGCTTGGCCAAGCGGCCAGGACCATCCACCGTCTTCCCATCGTCATCTGGCCCCCAGCTCGCGCTGTAAATGTCAATGTAATTGGGTCTGATGCCAAGTGACTTCGCTTCCACAACATCTGTTACATCGCCATCTAACATACGAATGCCTAAAAGCACAAAACAACATTAGAAGTTAGTGCTTCATGGCTTTTATGAAAGTGCAGTGATTACAATCAAAGGCCTTTGTGAACCATTGCAGCAAACAGAAAGGCTTACAAAGTCCCAAACAGCTTAAAACAATGACACTGTGTACCCTAATGAGTTCCCTATAATGAATTTTTTTCAAAGTTATTTTGGAAACCTTTTTTCCTTCTCTGCACTGGTAGATTTGTTCCTAGATGTGAAAGAATTAAAATGACACTTCAGGCTACACTGCAACGTGTTTCTAATATGAGAAAGAAATAAATGAAGCAAAACAACTTGAAAATTTGTAAGTTGGACCTCCCCCCACGCGCAAAAATATTCATTCTGATCTGCTGATCACATTTTGTCTTCTTCCCCTCCAAATCACAATTCCTATATCTACAAATGATGCTTTGATCTTTCAGTTACTTCAACTGACATCAATTCTCTAACCATTTCCCCATTTTAAATTCATGATTAAGTCATTAGTTTTTAAATCTGTAAAATATTAAGCCATCTCTTCGATGTCCTGGCAGCAGGTCTATCACAGAAGGTTCAAGAGGTTATCCACCATCTCACTTATATTAATGTATCTGACTGGTACAGTAACTGGCAGACTGGACTTGGAAGACCTGAATATAAATCCTCCTCCTAGCTGTGTGAACCTAGCAAATGATTCACCCATAAACTTCAGTATCCTCATCTGTAAAATGAATCAAATGGGATAAAATGTCAAGTCCTTTACCAACTTTAAGGTTCTATATAATTGCTAATTATGATCATCATCATCATTATTAGCCATTTTTTGACTAGGCTGAGTTGCCAGCATCAAACGTGCTAGGTAAGGTGGTTGTCCCTGTTAAAGTCTAAGAAGAAAGGTAGCCAAAGGATGATATCCTTGCTCCTGTCCTATTGCACAGTTACCCATTTGCTCCACTCATCACTGAAATAGGAAATAATGCCTTTTTTGGTCCTAAATCAGTAAATCCCTACATTCAATCAACAAATCTGCCATTTATTAAGCACCTACTATCAAATCAATCAACAAGCATTATTAAAGGATTACTTTATGCTAGATCATTAGGAATACAAAGGTTAAAAAAAAGTAACTGCTTTTTAAAAAAGCTTGTATTTATCAGAAAAAAACAACTTAAATGTATCTTTAAAAGCAAATACCAAACATATATAAGGTAAATGCAGAATAATCCAGGGAGGAGACACTAGGAGCTAAAAGGCAGGTTCAGGGAAGACTTCATCTAAGAGGGGCTAGGCTTTAAAAGAAATAGGGGTGTGAAGATGTGGTATTGTGATGGGGGTTCTCTTCTAAAGATTGTGAGGGGACTAGAGGTACAGCCTGTGCAAAGGCCCAGAAATAGAAGAGAGATTGTTATATATAAGGAAAAAACAATAGGCCCCTTTGGTCAAAGAATGCCACTGAAGTTTCTTGTGTAAGGTAGTGACATGGTTAGGTTCTTTCTCTAGGAATATCATTCTGGCAGCTGAGTGGAGACAGGGATGGAGAGAAGAGAACTGAGTCTAGGAAAACAATTAGGAAGCTATTATAATAGTTCAAACTAGAAATGAGTGGATGTGGAGGAACAGATGCAAAAGATGCTGGGAAGGTAGAATCAATAGAATGCTGACTGAATGCTGGGGTAAAAATAAAGAATGAATTATGACTTCCAGGTTGTGAAGCTTGGGGACTAAAGGAAAATAGGAAAATTAGAAAGAGGAGTGAGTTTGGAAATTTTTTTAAAGTGAGTCCTTTTTTGGACATACTGACATCCAACTCCAATGGGAAATTAGTGATGGGATATTAGAGCTCAGGCAAATGGAATTAAGTGGATCTGTAAGATAAATATAATAACATAAAGATAATAACTGAACCCACGAGATCATTGAAGGCAAGGGCATAGAAAAGGATGAGAAGGTCCAGAAGAGAATAACTGTCTACAGGGTAGGACATATATAATGGATGATCCAACAAAGAAAACTGAGAAGGATTGGTTAGACACTGAAAAAAAATCAGGAAATAATTAAGAAAGAATGGTTATGAAAATCCTGAAAGAAGAGAATATCCAGGCAAAGAGAATGGGCAACATCATCAAATGCTGCAAAGAACTCAAGAAGGCTGAGGACTGAGAACAAAGAAAATTAGTAACTTTGGAGTGAGCAGTTTTAATTCAGTGATAAGGTCAGAAGCCTGACTTCCAGTAGAAAAGGAATAAGAGGAGAGTTAGTGGAGACAAGGAGTATAGATAACTTTTTCTAGTAGTTTGAATATGAAAGGAAATAGAGAGAAAAGAATAAAACCTGGGAGAATGGAGTTAAGGGAGAGGTTTTTGTTGCTGTAGTGGTTTTTAAATGATGGGAGAGTCCTAAATTTGCATGCAGTAACAAAGATGAGGAGAAATTAGAAAAAGCAATTGGGAAAAGAGAGATTAGGTTCTTGGGGAAGGTATAAGAATGTGTTAAAGACAGAAAAGGATGGGATCATAGGATGAAGAGAAGGGCCACTTCTTCTGCAGATTAAAAGAGGAAACAAGAGGTTTTGAGATGTTAAAAAGGAAGAAGTTCCTGGTGAATAGCTTCTATTCTCTCAGTCAAGTATAAGGCAAAGTTTTCTGCTGAGAGTGAGGTGGGGCAGGCAGATAGATGAATAAATATTTTTCCTGCCTATAAAATCCAATAGATTGACCATCTCAGCAACCTGGATACCTCAGCCAGGTGTTCTGGTGTATATCATTAACACACTTGGTTCAGAACTGAGATCATGGATTCTTCCATTAAAAAGAAAATTTAAATTTTTAACCCTATATTAGAAGTAATGAACAAATATAAATGTTTTTAAAAGAATTTATAATAGAAGGATATTAGTGAGGCAGGCATATATGTACTATCACCAGAAAAAAGAAAAGAATGCATGAGAGACAGTGTAACAGTATAGAGTAATGAATCTGACATCAGAAGACCTGATTTAAATCCCAACTTTGCTGACCATTTATCTATGCAATCTTGGTCAAGCCACCTGGCTTATCTAGACCTCAATTTCTGTATTCTAATGATTTCTGAGTTTCCTTTCTAGCCTTAAATCCCCTTTGAATCACTAAGAACCTCGATTAAACTCTCACCAACTAATGGTCTCTAAACTTCTTGAAGCAAATTTCGTTATGAGTTTAACATTTTTTTTGAGCAGATATCCCAAATATTTTGATATTTACTTATTTATAAACTATATGCAAAAAATTAGTACTGAACTAATAATTGTGTATATTATAAAACTCCCATGTATAAAACATGGAAATGAAAAAGAATAAAACCTATGTGAAATAATATTTAATTCAATAGGTAGAATCAATAGATAGTTCTTGGAGTTTATTGTTAAGAGGAGTCACATGGTCAGGTTTATACTTCTGGAAAATAACTTTGGAAGATGGATTGACATAAGGAGACATAAGACTTGAAGACTAATTAGGAAGTCATTGGAAAAGCCTAAACAAGAGCTGATTAGGTCCAAATTTAGGGTGGTAGCTATATTAAGGAAAGAAAAGAAAAGGGGCTAAAAATCTGGTTTCAGTAAGAACAAGATTTGGCAACTGATTGGATATGTGCGGTGAAGGAGAGCCAGGAATCAAAGATGGTGCTATGATGGAAGACCTGGGTGACAGAAATGGGAAAGTGCAGAAGAGAGCTGGGTTGGGGGAAGGGAAAATGATGCAATGAGATCAGTAATTCAAATTGCAATTCTTTCATATAGGCTTGTTCTATGGGACTCATTGAGTCCCATCCAAAACAAAAGATGAGATGAAGTTCCTTCCTTACTACCCTACAGTGCAGAACCTGCCCTCCAAAGGCATGATATAAGTAATTTAAGCAACAGGCAATGCAGATATGCTGAAGATATGTGGGGTTGAGGTGGGGGAGTGGTGGGGATTTTTCCAATAATACTGCATGGTTTCTGCTCTGAGCAGTGCTTAGGTTATAACTGCATTGACAGGGAGAAGTTGGGTTCAAAATGGGGGGTTGTGAAAGTTTACACAGTAGCAATGGGAGGGAGAAGGGCAGGAAAAGAATGGAGAAATGTTGAGGAAAAAGGATAAGTATGAATCTGTTGGAGATAAATCCCAGAAAAAATGATAGGGGAAAGATGGGGTATGACCAACCTTCCCACCTTCTCATTGGTTGGTTCCCATATCCCTTGAAAGATTATGTCCCAGAAGCAGCTACACCCAAAGAAAGAACATTGGGAAATGAATGTAAACTGTTTGCATTTTTGTTTTTCTTCCCGGGTTATTTTTACCTTCTGAATTCAATTCTTTCTGTGCAATAAGAGAACTGTTCGGTTCTACACACATATATTGTATCTAGGATATACTGTAACATATTTAACATGTATAGGACTATTTGCCATCTGGGGGGAAGGGGGGAGAGGGAGGGGAAAAGTCAGAAAAGAAGTGAGTACAAGGGATAATGTAAAAAATTACTCAGGCATGGGTTCTGTCAATAAAAAGTTATAATTATGAAAAAAAAGAAAGAAAGAAAGGTTATGTCCCCAGTAAGAGCTAACAGTCACTACTTTGAAGATCATTCCCTAGAGAATATAGTTAGCTTTCTCCAGTAAGCAAGTTCCTGAGAAATTATCTGTTAATTAAATCCTATTTTCTCATCGACTTAAATTATAATTCTAGAGATGCTCCATCTTCATTTCTGATTGATATTCAATTGGCTATAGTCCCTAACACATTAGTTTATACATCCATCAGCCCTCTAGCCACTCTGTCAAGTTGTAGTTAATGATTTGTAAAAGAACATTTAAATGGATTCTGTGTAGAAGATACTTGCTATTTAAAGAATTCCCTAAATTCACTTTATAAAAAGAAAAAAGAACTCCCTAAACTTATCAACTTTGGAAATTCACATTTTCCTAGGTATTTCTTAAATCAAGCATGCTATAATGCTTCAGAAGCATATCTATAACTTTTTGTACTAGGTTCTTCCAGTCAATGAGGTGAATGACAGCATCTAAGGGGTCCAAGGAGACCAGTAAAACATGGGTCAGAGTGGCTGAAACATAAGTATATCCAGACACCAGTCATAGGTCTTAATTCCTGGGCTCTCTGAGTAAAAAATTCAAATGTATGGTAATGTTACTTAAAATGAATTGTGAGGAAAAAAACTATAGCAAAATAATACCCAAGGCCAAGGACAGGGAGATATCATAAGTTCAACAACAGTGCCATAGGCCATTGGAAAAGTGTCAGCTAAATTGCTCATGACTTGTGATTGAGGAGCAAGCTAAACCCATTAGAAGAATAATCTTTTTATAGCTTGGAGGCCTTGAAAGAAAAGAAACAGGGCAAATAAATTTAACTTCAGGATCATCATTTTTCTTCCCAGTACCCAGACATTTCCTTACCATTTGGGGAACTGATTTCAAACTCCTACTACCTTGAGCATCTGGGCTCAGATGGTTGGTCAGCTAGTCTATTAAAAGTTAATTTTATTTTTCAGATTATTAACATGATAGTGACATAAATGATACTGCTTCCTCAGTCATCTGCTCCATAGGAAACCTCCATCAGCTCTGGAAGGAAAGTCCTGTTTACTCTTATTTGCATTAAATCCTACTCCATGATAAGGGACAGTTAACATAGCTCTAAGAAAAGAACTCATTTGGAAAAAGAAAGCTTGGTCCAAGATCTGATTTAGGTATGATGATAGGTCAATTGAAAGTTTGGACAATAACCACATCTGAGGGGCTGGAAAGGAGGCTGGAAAGGAGTTTATAGCACCATCTTGAAATCCAAGTAAGTAGGCACTCAGGTAAGTCGCAAAGAATGCATTTTGGAAGAGAGTAGTAGGTGTTGCTAAGATGGCAAGTTCACTACTATGACTTCTTTGCCTGAGGAGACAATATTCTTATATAAGGTCAGACAACTGTGCAACATTGCTGTGGGTCCAGAAGCTTTTTATATCAATTGCAATGTTCTTGATATTTGTAGTTTTTTTTTTCTCACACATATACAATAGGCTCATAGATTTAGAGATGAAAAGGACTTTAGAGATCATTGAATCCAATTTCCTCTTTCTAAAAAAGGGAATAATAATAATGGCATTTATATATCTCTTTCAAGTTGGTAAAGAATGTTATGAATGTTATCTCGTTTGATCCTAACAACAAAGCTGTAAAGTATTGTTGTTCAGTCATTTCAATTGCATCCAACTCTTTATGACTGCATTTTGGTTTTCTTGGCAGAAATATTGGAATACTTTACCATTTCTTTCTCCAGCTCGTTTTACAGATGAGAAAACTGAGACCTGGTCACACATCTAGTAAGTGTCTAAGGCCAGATTTGAATTCAAGAAGATGAATCTTTCTGCCTCCAGGTCTGGCTTTCTATCCACTGAACCACCTAGCTACCTCCATCTTCATTTTGCAGTTAAGGAAACGGAGGCACAGAGAAGTGAAGGGACCTGTCCAATTTCACACAGCTATTAAGTGTCTGATGTACAACTAAAGTGAGGTCTTTTGGATTTTAAATTTAGTGCTCCTAACCACCTAGGCCTGGAAAGGGATAATTATGAACACCCTACCCCATCCATCCTATCTTTTCTTCAAAATAAATCCATTCTGAGTTGAGAAAATTCCAGAGTTAATCTGGATTCCACATTAATCTGTAATACTAAATACTAAAATTCACTAAATCCTCCTTTTATAGAACTACCAGAAAATAACTGCTATTCACATGGTTCCCACAAAGGCTGTACCCATGTAACACCAAATCTATCTTAGATTATGCGGCACCAAAACCAAATCCAAATATTACAAATCCACTGTTCTTGTTTGTAGCCTGTCAAAGCAAAAATTTCAGAACAGGAGCTTACATATAGGCCAGTCAGTTAATCTACAGATCACTCAAATCTAATTCTCAATTGCCTATTATAAAGAGCCACCTTGATGATTTTAAGACTTCTGTGCCTATAAACCATGCATTTTTGTCATAATACATTTTTAGCAGGAATAAATAGCTTTCAAGAAACATCTAAAATATATAAAAATAAAAGACTAAGGCAATTTACTGATAGCTGCCTCTAATCATCATCTTTAAAGTCTGATGCACCCTAAAGCATAATTTATTTGAACTTTAATGAAGCATATATTCTCACAAACAACAATGACAAGCTGCCTAAAGAAAAGATAGATATTTTCAGAGCAAACCTGCTGTTCTCATATTAGTCATTTATGTTCAAAATGATCAGGAAGTGACTAATGGAAGAAAAACAATAATCACTTCTTTAATGAAAGACAGTTTTTTGTACATTTTTAAGTACAAAAATAGTTTGGACAAATCATTTTGATTGCAGATTGACTTGAAGTTGTTGCCTTGGTGGAAGATTCTTTTCAAGATGATAAGTGTAGAGCTTACCAGAATGGTGTGGTCACTATAATTCAAAAGTGAAATCCTAGAGATGCTTTTTCTGGGGCAAAACCATAGCCATTACATGTGGAAGATGGCACTTCAGAGCAATTTAGTGCTTTGTGTCTCTGGCTGATTGCACTGAGGAAAGCTAGGATGGTATTCTCTCTCAACAGGACATCATATTCATGATCCTCTTCATGATCCAAGAAAGAATGATCATGTCTCACTTTAGTAAAAGGAGCATATAATTTAGAGCTAGAGGGAACTTTAATAACCATTTCATCCATGTGCATTTCACAACTGGAGAAACTGAAATTGTTACTTCATCTTAATAATTCATCATTCAGTTACGTTATGTTTCATACAATGGGTTCAACATGAAGCAGGGTACACCTGTCATGCTATTGTTTTCATTCTGAATGATTCTCTATGACTCCATTTGGGGCTTTCTTGTCAAAGGTACTGAAATAGTTTGCCATTTCTCTCTCCAGCTCACTTTACAAATGAGGAAACTGAGGCAAACAGGGTTAAGTGACTTGCCTGAAGTAACACAGTTAGTCTCTCAGGCTGGGATTGAAACCAGGGAGATGAATCTGCCTGGCACTCTACCCATTGCACCACCTAGTCTACTAAGCAGGATTCAGGATCACAGAATTTCTGAAGGAATCACAGAGACCATCTATAATCAGGTATCTACCTTTTGCTCTCCTGTTCACTGGTGATAAACAGGGGCCCAAAGAGTTAAGTTCCAATGTTATAATGGGGGTAAGTGACAGAGATGAGGCTTGAATACAGATTTCCTGACAGGTAAAAAGTTGGATGGCACAGTGGACAGGCCACTGGTCCTCAGTTAGGAAGATCTGAGTTCAAATACAGCCTCAGACACTTACTAGATGTATGATGCTGGATAGGTCACTTAATCCTATTTACCTCCGTTTCCTCATTGTCAAATGAACTGGAAAAGGAAATGGTAAACTACTCTAGTTTCTGGCCAAGAAAATCCCAAATGGGGTTATGAAAGAGTCAGAAATGACTAAGATGACTAAACAAAAATTCCAAATCAGTTAATTAATAAGTAAGCATTTATTAAGTACCTTTTATGTGGAAAGAGAGAGAGAGAGAGAGAGAGAGAGAGAGAGAAAGAGAGAGAGAGAGAAACACACCAGTTACTACCTTCAAGGAGTTTATCCGTAAATGAAGTGCTCTCACATGAAAATTACTTTTTTTGTTTCCTGAAAACTTTCTGGGAAATTAAAGTTCAAAAACAATAAAAAGGAAGAAAGAGGGAAGCCAAAGATTTTCCTTTAATAAGAGCTTGAAAGTATAGACAGTAAAGAATTTGAGGGAAGGGGGGAAAAAGCCAGATCTACTTTTTTGTTTACTGAATTGTAATGTATTTTGCCGACAGCCAGGGAAAAGCAATGCAAGAGCAATGAATAGTGGCAAATAAAATTAGATTGTCGCTTTTGGAGTGTGACAAATAGGCCTTCTCCAACAACTTTTGCTCATTAATCCCAAGTTTATTTTAGTAAATCCTCTGAGAATCACTGTTCAGTGAAAACTACAGTAGTTTCTGCTTATGATCAGTAGCTCTACGTAAAGTGAGGTTTGTTTTTTTTTTTCTTATGAAGTTGCTTAGAAACGTTACAAATCTAAAGGTTTTTGTCAGCTTTTATTGTTGCTAGAGACAAAGTGATCTCATTTCTTCTAAATATGCACACACATCACAACACTCATTTGAAAAGGCAAATTAAAAAAGGGGCTATTGCTGTGGCTTCCAAACCTGTCAGGGGATATTTGCATTCATATTTGTTATATGAAACGCCTGGGAGATAAGCTGTTACCCAGTCATAAATTAGAGCTGGAGGAAGCTTCTTGCTGTTTATGCTTCTCTCTAGCTGGTTACTACATCACCTCTTTCCAAAGAAGAAAGAGTAACTGAAATTAATTCACTACTATAAAGTACATTACATTAGCAAAGCATTATTTCACACTCTCATCTATGCCTCATCCTTTTGGGCAACTTATTCTCAGGGAAGAAGCACAGCATGGTGGAGAGGGTCAGTGTCAAAGTCAGGAGGACCAAGCTTCACATCCTACTTTTGACACATGTTGACTATATGGCTTTGGGTAAAGCATTTAGTCTCTCATTGTCTCAGGCAACTCATTCCTTAAGATTATAAAGTGGCAGAAAATGTAAATCTTCATTGGCAGAGGCAGTTAGATATGACTCCTACATTGATGAAATTACATGTACAAATAAACAAATAAAAATTTTCACTTATATCAAGAAAAAATCAAATGAAGCTTCTTTGATCCCCCTATTGTGAAAAGGGAAGATATGGACTGGGATCACACAGGATGGGCCCAGTTGGATTGCAGTCTCCATGCCTGGAGGAAATACCAACATGGATGAAATGGCATATTTGAATATTGAATAAAGATGAAATAGCTTATAATGAGGTCCTTTGAGGAATTCACTTTTTCCAGTGACATAAATATATTTATTATTAGGCAGTCGTTTGTTACAGTGCATAGAATGTTGGATATGGAGTCAGGAAGATCTGAATTCAAAATCAGCCTCAGATACATATTAGTTGGACAAGTCACTTACCCTCTGTCTGCCTCAATTTTCCAACTGTAAAATAGCAATAATAATATAATAATAGTTCCATTCTCCCAGGATTATTGTGAGACCGAAATGAGATAATATTTGGAAGGTGATTTGCAAATCAACTACATGTAATGGTAGGTATAACAACAACAACAATAATAATACATTATAACCTCATAATAGCCACCATTATAAGTTCATAAAATCAGATTTAGAACTACAAGGGACTTCAGAAAACATTTTTAACTTGAGCCCAATTAAGGTAAATTACTTGCCCAAAGTCACATAGTTTGTCACAAGGCAATATCGGGCTTTGAGCCTATGCTCCTTGACCCTGATCCTGCTCTCTCTTTCTGCTATATCCTAGATTTGATGTAGCTAAACATTAGCTTCCTCATCCATAAACTGAGAGGGATGAATTTGATAAGCTCTTCTGGAGCTCTGACAGTCAATACTTTTATGTATATATGTTTATGGTGATGGAGTAGGAAAAAAAAGGTAGGCTTGGAATTAAAAAACTTGGGTTTAAATCTCAACTTTGGCACTTTGGGACTTCTGACAAACCATTTAACTTTACTAAACCTTACCTGTAAAACAGAACTTTATAATTAATATCTACCTCACAGGGTTATTGTATGAAATTATTTTTCAGATTGTAAGGTGCTGTACAAATCTGAGTTACTATTGCAACCAAACTATTTCTTGCTAAGAAACCTTTTTTCAAAGCAGGAACTATATACCTTTTAAATATGATCAGTCTCTTGTTATGGTAAGAATTTTTTTAAAGTTTATTGAACTGATATTAAGAAAAGAACACAGCAACAAATCAGTATTGTATATAATTGTATGGTCTGAGATCATATCCATTCACTATCCTTGAACTTCAAGTATGAATTAAATAAATGAGGGGGGGAAAGTATTATTAAGAATTTAGAATATATGAAGTGCTGTGCTATTCACTGGGAAGAAAATAGAAAAGGAAGACACTCCTTGTTCCCAAGTAGTTCATTTTCTAACAGGGAGAGACAACTCTTATAGGTTTTGGCTGCAAATCAGATGGAGAGGTCCCATGACACTTGAGGTTTAGTGGTAAAGTTCATTCTATTACAGCTTCTTTAATGTCACTTCCACTAATAAAATCGTCGAAGTTTCTGGTGTTGCACCATTCAGCAGTGCTAAATACTGCCATGGCAAACCTCATCCCTCTCCTGGAGCTTCAGTAGCTATGTCCCCCACCAGAAGCAGGTTCCAGGAAGCGTCTTCATGAAGCCTTCCAGGATATTGGCTGTGTGGTCTGGACCTGAAAGCAGGTCCCGAGGTCTGGGAGATGCTGGTGGGGCTCTTGGGGTTACCTGGCTATTGATGATAGCTGATGTTGGCAAAGGTGATTCCTTCTACATAATGATTATTTTTCTCATTGATAGCCTCAGGACCTGGGCTGGAAGTGGGATTTATTATTTCTGAGTTGGAGAAGAGGCAATGGTTCAACACCAAGAGATCAGAGAGACCACAATATGAATGTAACCAACACAACGATTTGGATTATCTGCATAACTCATGCAGATATGGTTTAAATCAACTTATTGAAAAATCCATAAGCAGACAGCAGTGGAAGCACCCATTTTATGCCCTGCTGAAATCTGAATTTGACCTTGTCCTTAGTTGATATCCCCAGAGACTTAGGTTGTTATCCTGCTTCCAAGCTAATTTTCGTGTTTTATTTGTACTAAAGTATATAAGGTAGGAACAACCAGACAAGAGTGAAGAACTACCCAGGTAAAAGAACAAAAAAGAAGTGAAACCCTAGAAGGAAAATCAAAGTGGAAGTACCTTGGGTTCTTACTAAGGTCCTATCTACTTAGGGTAACTTGGAGTCCAGAAACCAGGAATGAAAAAATGGCAAGCCAATCTTTCACTTGTTAGCACTAGCTTCTAAATTGGCATCATAAATAAATTTGCTTAATCTCAAAAACCTTTCAACATATTTTAATCCCTATTACTGCTGAAAATGCACTTGGAAGCTACTGAGATTAATCTGTAGCTTAAAATCCTCCCTTAAAATACTCAAAAGTCTGAACTAGTTAATAAAAATACTAATGAGACTAAATTCTGCAAATTCAAAATTAGCATAATTAGCCAATTTGCCAGCAAAGATTAATTTGGCTATTATGTACTTAACATTTTCATGTTTATGAAAGGAGGGGAAATAATTAAGCTTCCCACACAAAACATTTGGCTAAGACATTTACTGGAAAGTGATGCTTGGTGCTTATTTTTCCTTATGAGAAAAATGATAAACATAAACAGGAAAAATCCATGTTCTTAATGGAAATGTTAATTATGAGAAAAAAGAGTCTGGAAATAGCCCTTATATTAACATTTAGGTGAGTCACCCAGTCGGTGAGACAAAAGGCAGAGTATACACATGAGACAAACCATTTGGCTTCAAAATTTCCATTCAATAAAAAACAGCAGCATCTCTATCCTACTTGAACTCTATGTTATGTTGCCATGCATATTAAAGATAGTAACTTATTCTTTTTCTCCCCAAAACAGCTTTCCATCAAAAGTCTAAGAAGACTCCCTTTGACTTTGCATATTGGGAAAAAGACCAAATATCAGAATACTTTCAATAAGTTGTACATATAGTAACTCCTATTTCTATAGAGCTTTAAGGTTTACAATGCTACTTGTTAACAATCCTAGATTAGTGATGTAGTATTATCATTCTCATTTTACAGATGAGGAGAGTTAAATAATAGAAATCAGATAGGTTACATCATCATAGGATTTAGGATTAACTGAAAACTCATTTTATAAAGGAGGAAACTAATGCTATAGATGAGGACAGAGGCCCAGAAAGGTTATGTTACTTGTCACCCAAGTAGAACTAGTACATTTTGAGTGTGCTCAAAATTAGACCCTCTAACAGAATTCTTTTTTACTACTTCTACCACTTACTAATGTGAAGAAAATTAAGGGCAAGTTGTGATATAGCAAAAAGAGCCCTGGCTTTGAGGGGAATGGAGCTGGGTTCAAATCCTACCTCTAATTCTTAATACCTATGTATTAAGCATTTGGGCAAGCAACCTAAACTCCCTAGGTCTGTTTCCTCATCTGTAAAATGAAACAGAGAGACATTGGACTAGATGGTCTCAGAAATATTTTCTAACTTTAAATTTAGAATTCTATGAACTTGTTTCACAGTTAACTATCTCCTCTGGAGTAATAATTTGTCACGGTGACATGAATCTCAACTAGGTAAGAAAGGAGGTTGAATGTCAGGCTAGTAATACCCAGTAGGATTTTGACATTCCTTTGTTTTGGAGTGAGAAGTGTTAGGAGGGGTCCTTGCAAAATCAGAGAAAGGAAAAATTTGCTTACATAATAATGCATTAGGAAAAGGACTCAATCCTAACAAGTGAAAGACTTAATTAATTATATTCTTTTTATTACTTTCCTCTGGCTTTGAGTCACACTAAATAAACAGGAGTCTTATGAGAACTCAAACAGGAACTTGAGGGGATTCTAACTTCATTTTCATTCTTCTAAGGATCTAGATTCAAAACTTGCTCTTCTGTATAGAAAGTTCTTCACCTTTGACAGGCTACCCCCATCTTGTATATCCTTTACTACAGAGCAAAAATGAACTTTTAGCCTAGAACAAGTAATGAAGTCATTGCTCTAGGGAGAAATGCTAATATCAATTCCAATCAATGTGAAAACATTATTTTGTTTCTGGTTACTCCAAAAGCACACCAACTTGTTACATATGTACCAGTTATTTACTCCATTGGCCAAGACCAAGTACTCAAAAGGGGGAAGAAGGGAAAAAAGAGGTAAAAAAAGAGGTAAAAAAGAGTAACTGGATAAATGATGAGCACATTTTCATCAGGTATATAACTGGTTGGTTTATACTAACACTCCTTTAGCCATCCTTCACTTCCCTGTCCAAAAATTGCCCTCCTCCCTATAGTTGGTCAAATAGAAAACTCTTATTCCTCAGAAAAGCCCTCACACACAGTAGTTCAGACACCAAATTTAAAAGTGATCTGTGAATGTCACTGTACCGTCCCACTCAACATGATGCAAACAAGAAACAGGTTATATGCAAGAAAGTGTAGGACATCTTTCAGAGGGGTAGTAAGAAGAGATGGATTAGTAAATCCTTAAAGGGTTACACAGAAGGGAACCATTATTATTTTAATTGGAGACTCCTTGAAGAGACAAACAGAAAAAACAGAATGGATGAAATTAGCAAAGGAAAAGGGGAAAAGGGGAAAAGGATGGAGCAATTAAGAATTCAAAGGAAATGAGGGAATTAAATGGGAGGAAAAAAAGAATCAAGATAACATGTGCCCTTTTCTTTTTTAGGTCTCTGTATTATGTTCTCTATTGAAGGGAAGAGAATTTGTCTTTAATTTTTACATTAGAGGGAGGAAAAGGTCAGTGGATGCAAAAAGGTAATGTCAATGCTGTAAAGAGAAGGGGGCAAACAGGTTACCATCAAAGCATTCTTGCAGTTTAAATGTCTTGGCTAAATTTTTATCAGTCATTTATCTCAAGGGACACAGTTTAGACTCATAGAATGGTATAACCAGAAGGTATCTTGAATATCATCTAGTTCAATGTTCCCCCCCATTTGATAGACGAGGAAACCAAGGCCTACAAAATTGAAATGATTTGCCCAAAGTGATGTAACAGGATAGTTTGTCTAATGCTTTTAGCACTAATCCATCTTGGTCTTTCAAGTACAAACAAGAAGGCAATCACTTGGATACCAGTTCATTTCTAGACTCCTGAAAAATGAAATTCAGACAGAGATGTTACAGCTTTTAACACAATTTCTAGTTTCACTCATATCACCACTATCACCAATAATAATAATAAAAACATATGTATTTATATGGCACTTTTCAGATAGAATGCTTTTGTAGCAACTTTATTTCTCAATGAATTTTGTTAGCAGATTGACTTTACCAGACTCAACCTTACAAATGAGGAGAAACCTGAGGTTGGGAGATATGAAAAACCCAGAATTAGATTCTATGTTTTAATTTCCTAGATCTTTGTCTTATAGTTCTCTCATATTTTAGAACAATAAGAACCAATATTACTTAATAAAGTAGATGGAACATGGAAAATAGTTTCAATCATTGAGCCCCAAGAATATTTGGTAGCAGTCATTAAAAGTGATTAAGAATTACAGCTTATTACTAACAAGGCAAACAGGGAGAATCACTATGAAGAAATCTAAAGTGAAGAAGTTAGGAATGATGATAACAATCTACCAAACATCCCATTGAGAAAGATAAGCAGGCTGTCATGTAAAAGAAACTCAGGGCTCTCTGACCACTCCTTCAATTCTTTTTGCTGACTCTTCATCCTCCTCCTTCCCCAAGGTTTTATTTTCAGCCCTCTTCTTGCTCTGTGCTCTCTCCTGGGGTGATCTCATTCATTTACATGGCTTCAATTACCTCTATGCAGATGACTGTCAGACCTGAATCTCCACCCTCCTCAGCTTCTCACCAGAGTCCCAGGCCTATTTTTCTAACTGCCTGCTGGATAACTGGAGCTAGATGCTCTGCTGACCCTTTAAACTAAATGCTTCTCAAATCCAACTTATCCTCTCCTCCCCTCCTCTTCAGTTTTCTATTTCTATTGTGCCATTGCTATCTCCCCAGCCGCCTAGGCTTGTAACCTTGAAGTCATCTCTGATTCTTTACACTCCCTTCCCCACTCATCTAATCAGTGGCCAAGTCCTGTTGTTTCTAATTCCAAACTATCACTGGCATCCAGCTCTTCCTCTCCACTCCCACTGCAAACACCCAGTTCAGGCCCTAATCTTCTTCATACCTATAGTCTATCCTTTCTTCAAGATATCTGTCACATGGCTACATAAGTAATCTTTTAAAAAATGTTCAATAATATTTTATTTTCCAAATATATATAAAGATAATTTCCAATATTTGTTTTTGCAAGACTTTCTAAGACTAATTCTAATTTTTTCCCCTTCTTCTCTTACCTCTCCCCTAAGACAAGTTAAATATGTGCAATTCTAAGCAATTTTTCTAATGTAGCACTCCTCCTTTAGAAAAAGAGCTAGAAGGGATTGTTGAACAGTCTTGAGAATTGAGAAGTGTGATACACTGGACAGAGTTTAATCTTGTGTCTGACATATTGATTGTAAGACCCTGGGAATCAGTGCCAGTGCCCCTGACAATTTCTAAAACTAAGCTATAGAACAGTCATGGATATGTGCTAGAATATCCTCATTGGGTACCTCCCTAAACCAATGAGATGACAGGTCTGCACCCCCCCCAAAAAAAGGCTACTATGATGGTCATTCCTTTACTCAAAAACATTCCATGGCTGCCCACTACCTCCCAAATAACATGTAAAATCCTGACTCTACAATTTGAAGTTCTGCACAATCTGGCTGCAGCCTAGAATAAAAACAAAAATAACTGATAATTGCTAAATTATACAGGGTGTCCCAAAAGAATTAGTACAATTTTGAGCTATTAAAGCTTAATTACTTTATGTACATGTATACATACATTTGTGTGTATGTGTATATATATATATATATATATATATACACATACATACACTCTTATCAAATGCTATAGTGTATGTCTCAAATGAATTAGTGCAGTTCTAATAGCTAAAAACTGTACTAATTCTTTTGGGACGCTTTGTATAGTATTTGTTAATAGGGGTGTGTGTGTGAGAGAGAGAGGGAGAGAGAGAGAGAGAGAGAGAGAGAGAGAGAGAGAGAGAGAGAGCGCGCGCGCCCAGCATTAATTCTTTTAGGAAGTCCTTTATAGCATTTGTAAAGTACTTTAGATTCACTGTGTTATTTAGTCTTCACAGCAACACCATGAGAGATACTGCTATAAAAGCATCCTCATTGTACAGATAAGGACACATTCTAAGAGAAGTGAGGTGACTTCCCACCCTCCATCTCTATTTATTGAAGTTCAAACACAATTGCCAATTCCTCCATGAGGACTCTGGATACCATCCTTTCCCCTCAGGTGAAACTGGGTCCCCTTCCCCCCCACCCCAGTCCCTTCATGGTTCTCCTTATCTTTGACTGGCTTTCTTTTTTACTTTCTCTCACTTTCCTATATCATAAATATTTGTCCTTCTGCTCCAAAACTGCTAAACTTCTCAAGAGCAGAGTCTAGGCTAATTCTGACCTTGTATACTTAGTGCCTAAGACAGTGTCTTGGAGGAGATAGATGCTCATGGTTAAATTGAAGAACTTAGAAGGGATATCAAAGATGATTAAAGTTCAGTGATAGCTCCCCAAAAACATAATAGCTCAACATATACTATGTGAGCTTGTGGGATTGAATATACAAACAACACTTAATTTAGAAGGCACATTAAACTAAGGTTAGAGGCCTAGACAAAAGTCAGGATGTATCTCTCTTTCACATGGATCTGGCCTCGAGGGAATAAGATATCCAGGATAAAATCATTTTAGTAAATAATGTGTCCTAGGACAATTTTGCTACAGGACTGAATGAATGAAAATATATTTATTCAGAGCATACTATTTACCAAGCTTTAGGAATAGAAAACATAAAGCAAGATAATCTCTGCTCTCAAGGAGTTTATATTCTAATGAGGGAGACAGCACATAAATGGGAAGGGTATCCAGCCTTAGAAATTTTGGTCAGACATAAACATGACAGATGAGTGGAACAATCCATTGGCACATCTTTTCTAGAACAATGGTAGTAATGTTATTGCTTTAACTTTTCACCTATAGTTTTTATATTTTGGTGTAACATTTTTTCCTATGGGATATATCTCCATTTTTAAAATGAATGCCAGGTAGAAAATATTCAATTTACAGAAAGGTGTTTTGAGCTACCTCTTCAGGAAGCCATCAATTCTATGAAAAAATATTGTACAAAAATATATGACTTTGTATAGAGTTGTCTCTTCTAATCCTGAGTTCCTCAAAGTCACATTTAGACATACAGCAAAAGTAGAAGACAGACTAGAGCACAGATCCTTCTTTATTTCAGCCCTCTCCATCATCAGTATTTGTGAGTATAATAAAATTGGCCTTTCAGTTATCTGCATCAGTCATAAAGAGAGTCAAAAGTAGAAGCACGCCACTAGTGACTCTCATGCTTCTTGTATACAGATATAGCCTGTGTTTCAGAAAACTTAATCTAACACTATTTCTGTGAATAATCTGGCAGGTCTTCAAGGATAATAGAAGAATAATGCTTCTGAAAAGCCTACATGGAGCATGTTTCTTCCTAGGGCCATTTTTGTGAAATGTGGAGTTCTTGTTGGCTTAGATTTTATATCTCAGAATGAAGAAAAATGGAGGACAGCCAGGAGTACTGGGTAATGCAAGGCCAACTAAAATAAGGAGACAAACGATTCATTTGGCTCCATTGCACTGAGAAAGGAGACACTTGAAAATGAATATATTATAGGAAAGACTTGTTTTGTTCTCTTGCAGGTTCAGATATATTTATGAATACATATGTATAGCTGCTAGGTGATACAGTGGTTTGAGCACAGGGCTTGGAGTCAGGAAGACCAAAATTCAAATCAACATTTACCAAATATGTGACCATAGGCAAGTAGCTTAACTTCTTTTTGCCTCGATTTCTTCATGTATAAATTAGGGGTAATAACAGCACCCATCTCTTATGGTTGTTGTGAGAATCAAATGAAATAATAATTTTAAAGCAGTACAGTGCCTACCACATACTAAATGCGATATAAATGTTAGTTATTACATATATATATATATACATACACACACACATACACATATATGTGTAGCTATAGGTATACCCACATGCATGTACACATATATACATATGTATACATATATTAATATTTGCATGTGTAAAACTATATATACATATATTCACATAAATATATACACACATATAGAATTCAGATTTTATTCTAAATTAATTTTGTTTTTTCAATTAAGCAAAATACATATTTTCTCCCTCCCATTTCTCCCACACTTACCACCCTCACAACAATCAAAAAAGTAAATAAATAAAGATCTTGTAATAAATGTGTAGTCAAGAAAAATAAATTCTTACATTGATCATGTTCAAAAATATATAAATGTTTCAATCAGCATTTTGAATCTTTTACTCCTCTTTATCAAGAGGTAGATTGCATATTTCATCACGAATCCTCTGGAGTTGTGGTTAGAAATTGAGAAACATATATTTTTAGAGTTGGATAGGGGGCCTTAAGAGATCTTTGAATCCAGAAATGTAGCAATAGTAGCTTTTTTTTTTTAGATGGACTGAGAAGAAGCTTACAATATAAAAATATACCACACGTATTCATTTAAATGTAGACTATCCCTCAAATTTAAGTCACCTCCTAGAAAAGAGCCCACTGAAGAGAAATATACACAGGTATACATTAAAAAGTAATTATTTAAATTTGTGGCCTTAAAATATTTATTGGGCAAATTATTTTCATGTCTTTCAACTCAAGGAAGACAATTTTTATTTCTTGGACTTTCTCTGACCATTTCTATCTATCATAGAATATGTTTATAATTGACACTCAATTTTTATAGAGGTCTCTATCTTTATTTTCTTTTATTCAGTCCATCAAATTTGGACTTGGTCTATCTGCTGAATTTGACACTCTGACCAACCGCTGGATTAGCCCGTCTGCAGAAATGGTTTACATGTGTAGCAACCACACCCTGGTAAACTATCTCCTCTGCACATGACTGAGGGAAACTGACATCTCAAATCCATTGGAGTGTTAGTGGGATGCCTACATCAAGCACAGCAGAATGGGTGGATGAGAAAATTTCTTACAATGGCCATGAAGGCAGCTTAAGCAGGAGCCGTGGGGTGCTTAGAGCTTGGTCAGATGTGGAAAACCCCAAGGTCATTATCCACTGCTGTTTGGGCCACTTCCAATTGCTTTGACTTGTCCAACCACTGGATTTTGTTGACTCACAAAGAGAGAGACTGATGACTTTGAGTAATTCTGCCTCACTTAAATCCAGTTCACTCATGAGTCAAGACATCACCTGGGATGTCACTGGATCACTTTATAAACAAAGGATCAACAACAACATTAATTCTCTTCCCTTACCCTACAGGATCTGGCTTTCTCTCTGTTGCTCATATATGTCACTCCATCTCCTATCTCCATGCCTTTGCACTGGTCATCTCACATTCCTGGAATCCACTCTCCTCTGACTTCAGCCTCAAGAACCCTTTTAGAGGCAGCTCAAGCATCACCTTCTACATAAAGCCTTTTTTGATTTTCCCAACTGCTAGTGCCATCCCTTCCAAATGACCTTATATTAACTACTTTGTATTTTTTTACCTTTATATTTTATATTTATTCTGCAAATACCTATATGTGTACTTCTTACCTTCCCTGTTAGACCATAAGCTCCTAGAGCATAGATTTTTCTCATTCACTGAATTTGCATCTCTAGTTTGTGACTAAGAATTAAGCATCTAAAAGGTACTTAATTAGTGCTGATTGATTGATTGCACCCATCTCCTACTATACACACACACACACACACACACACACACACACACACATACACTCTCACAACTTCATTCAGCCCTGCTCATTTCTGACCTCCTCAGTACTTCTCTCCTACTCTCCAGTCTAAGATGTCAAAGTACATGTCCTCTGCATGTTTCTCAGTTCTTTATACTAGGCTTTACACAATAAATACTTAATGACTTACTTTGAAAATGCCACCCCCAATTCCAGATAACTCTGTTCTAGATTTATAGACTTGATAAATCTTGGACTTTTGGCTTCATCTAACCCTTTAATTTTTCATTTGAGGGCACTGAGGCCCAGGGAGTTTACCTAATTCAGTCAAGACCACTCAGATAATAAATGGCAGAGTTTGTATTCAGTCTCAGATCCATGATTTTCAAAATCTAATCCTGCACCATATTGCTTCTCACTCTTGAGAGGCTGGATCAAATATACAGGCTTGGGAATTAACCTTTGATATTTGTCAGTACAGACTCAAATGTGTTTCACTTACATTAAATGGCAAAAGATGGAGCTTATACAATATCCCAATTCATCCTATAATAACTGTTCCTTATAGATTATTCTGTTATTTCTGTTCTTTTTGATAATATTACCCTTTCCATGAAAGATCACCAGGGACAAAAAAAAAAAAAAAAAAAACAGCCTATGGATGTCAAAGGTTAGCTCAGTAAAAAGCTTCAAGTTGTTGTTTTTTAAAGCAGAAAAACTTCACTAAAGCAAGATCATTCCAGAGAATGTGTTGTCCCACCTCTTTTATTTACATGAAAGCCACCCTGAGAAAAGTGGCTTAATCCAAATAACTAAAAAAAGGAGAAGAGAGATAATGAGGAAAAGATGGGAAGGTAGAAGTTATCATTATTTATTTTCTGAAGTTCATCTATTGAAGGAAGAATGAATACATATTCCAATAAGAGAATAACTAGAAAGACTTAATAAGAGGTTAGTTACCTAGTTGTCTAATATGAACTGACTTCTGTTATAAATTCATTCAATAAATATTCATTGAGTACCAACTAACTACATAAAACTTTTTTTGCATCCTTTCATCTGCTAGCAAAGTGTGATGCATGTAGTAGGTACTCAATAAATAGGTGACAAATGAAGTACAAAATGACAGGCATCATAAAAGATAGAAAGAAGCCTCATATAGTATTTCATGCCCTTTTAAAAGCATGGAGAAGAAAAACATGCATATATGAAAAATAAATAATAGGCGACATGAACGGTAATATGTAACCAGCTATCTCAAATGAGAGGTACAAACAGTAATGATCTTTTCCTCCTCTGAACTCTCAATACTTAGAGTGTGCCACTGTGTGTTGAAAACTATCTTTGCATATTTTGAAAATAAAAAGCTATTATTGAAAAATAAATTAAAAGTTAAAAAAATAAATTTAAAAAAAGTTTGCCATTATGATCAGGGTAGACTTTATAGAGGATATGGAACTTGAGTTGATCTTTAGACAAAGTAGAAGACAAGGAAAGGGAGCAAAAATATTGAAGCAGGTGCTTAGAAGATAATGATTAGCCCAATCTGGCTAAATCAGAGCATATAGCATGCACAGAACATAATATATAAAGCTAGATTGGTCGACTGAGGCTAGAAAATGGTGAACTTTCCTTGCCAGGATAAGGAGTGAGCACTTTCTCCTAGAGGTGATATGGATCCAGTGTGGGGTTTTGGGTAGAGAGTGGCAGATGTCAGGCAAAGATGTATTTTAGCAAGATAAATCTGGCGGCAGTATGTAATATAGGTTGGACAAGGAAATACAAGCTGACACATAGCACCCCGAGGTTTTCAAAGTTTTGTAGGTAGAGTTTATATAATATATAATGTATATGACTATATTGTATAACATATAATATTATATAATAGACATGTATGATTCTCATGGCATTCCTGTAAGGTGGATACAAATCATACTTTTACATGTAGGAAACTGATGCTGAGAGAGGGTCACACATATAGTTAATGTCTGAGGCTGGGATTTGAGATCATCCTGACTCCAAATCAGGATCCATAATTCTGCCCATTGTGATAAAAATGCCGGGATCTTATAGATGCAGGAGCTCCTTGCAAGAATGCAGATCACACTCAATCCATCAATGACAGCTCACTATGTTATTTTTGTTAATGTCAACCTGTAATTTCACACAATGGATCTACTCTATGTGATGAATCCTTTCAAATCTTGACATTTGAGGGTACCAATAAAGCACTATGGTTGTCCACCTCATTATCCATTATTCTTCCCATCTGACCAGTCCATCTTCTCTTCCAATTATACATTTCTTTGATAATTCTTTTTTCTTTAGAGTTCTCAATTGGTTATATGTGGTTGTCTGTCCACATCCACAATGTGCCTCATTGTTTTCTCTAAGATACTCATTTTTTGCTTATCCTGCAGCCATTGTATTTTTTGTCTTCCTACTATGTAATAAAACTATCAGAAATTTTTTTGGCTTTTCCTACATACATAAACAAAAAAGAGGATGTACATGAAACTTTGAATTTATTTTATATGTGGCTTAGCATATTGTATATATTTTTTCAAATATATGAGAAATTTAACATACAACTTTCAGAGTTGTCCTGTTTGACTATGATTCTTTCTGCTTCTTTTGATATCTTCTGTGCAACTTTTAAAAAGATGCTTCAATCTCAATTTCAATCTCTCTCTCGCTCCTTCTTCTCCTTCTCTTTCCCTCCTTTCTTCACTCCCTCCCTCTCTTCCTCTCCTTTCCAATTTTCCTCTCCCTCTTACCCTGTCTCTCTTTCCCTCTTTCTCCATTCCCTTTCTCTTTCCCTCCTTCCCCCTCCCTCTCACCATCTTCCCTAATAGAAAATTAGTATTTTTTAAATGGGCTCTGGTTTCATGGGGAGCTTAGGGTAAGTAAAGGAATTTTGCAATTTCCCAAAGCCTATCTAACCTGTTCTTATCCTGCTATGCAACTTTGGACCCAATTGTATATTGACTGTATACAATGATGAACAAATCCCATAGGACAACAACACAAATGCATGTTGAAATCTGGGCAGTAGAAATAAGCTAAACTCCTTTGAGTGATTATAGATCTCTCCCAGTAGTGTTGCAGTGTTCTGGAGCTCAATGCAGTCAGTGTGATGCCATCTATAAACAGGAATATCTACAGGACCTAACTATCTGTAAAGAAAATCTTTTCTACCTAAACTCTAGGCAGGATCTCTTCCATCCCAGTAGTGAATATCTTCAGGAAGCATATAACTAACATTTTATGCCTTGTTTGATGTTTAATATAGGGAAGCGTTGAATAGGATTATTTCTATTGTCATGTCTTCTAAGATATATTGAATGATTTTGATGTATGATTGGGAGACAGCTTGTTGTAAAACAATCTGTAAGGTTGTCTTTTGTTGTACCAAATCACATGCCATTTTTTAAATCAATAAATAATAAACACGAGGGGTTTTACAGTTTTTACATTTTTCAGTCAGTCAGTAAGTCAGCCAATAAGTATTTATTAAGCACCTACTATGTGCAGAACATTACCTGCGAAATGAAAAAGATGATCACTTATTAATAACCTGATAGAGAATATTCTCCATTCACATATAGATGACTCTCATAAAGGCTTTGAAATAAATGTCCTGGGACTGCTAAGGAAATATAATAGATTAAGTTGTCAAGCCAGCCCTGTAAAAGAAAAGCTACTAAATTCTTCACTTACCTCCTATCTTTGCATTGTATGCAATGCCCACTATGCAATAGGAATTGTTTGCTGAAGCAGCAACTTCACCAGCACAGCGAGTACCATGCCTAGAGCAGATGGGGGTAGAAGAAGAAATAAGAAATCAGAAAGTTTCAAAGGTTTCACATCGTTATCCCAAATTAAGTGCAGCAAGACATATTTGTTAGCATGGGATTATTATTTATGATTCATGGTTTTCATCCTCTTTGCCACCAGCACTTTTGCTAATAGTTTCCTGTGGCTATTCCATTATTCACCCCAATATTTATCCCCAATCATATCTTGAATTCCCTTCCCATAAGAGGCTATAAGAGTGCCATGATTCTCATTTCTAAGGCCATTTAAACAGAAGCTGAGAAAAAATTCTCTTGATTTAACACTCAACAGTAGCCAGGGGTCTACAAGGAAATTACCAGCAAAATGTATTGCCTTTCACTGGAATAACCCCAATATAAAAGGTGCTGCTTTCTGTCAATCCCTCTGGTGGAAAACAAAAATATGGGGAACTTTAAAAATGAAAACTATCAGAAGAGTCCACAGAGATTTTGTATCATTAGCCAAATTAAAGGCCTTCCTTAAAAATAGTTATGTCTTAGCCCTTTCAAAGACAATATTCTTATTTTTCACTGACTTGTTCTATCCACTGCTGTTAACAGGATTCCCTTAGTTCATTCTCTCAATAGTAAAATTCAAACCTATTCTTTAGGAATCAAAACTTCTCAACAAGGCTACTTTACATTTTGTGAGAAAAGGAGAGTTTTTCATTTTAAACAACTTAGGTTGTATGAACAAAACTTTTGGAGAAGGACTTTATGACTGGTTGATAGGTCAACCTTGGCAAATTTTGTCTCATTTATCAAATTATCAGGTCCAGCATTTTTGTACTTAGCTCAAAGAAGATAAGTGAAATATTTTGCCTCAAGTCACACAGCCAGGGTATGTCAGATGCAGAGCTTGAACCCATTTTCCTGATTATGAGACTAGCTCTTTCTTCACTATGATCACTACTGCTTCCCAGGCACTACTTTTTAATTACTCTATCATCCAGATGTCTGCATTCTACTCTTCCTCCACTTCCACATTTCCATTCCAAGCTCTCTCTTTTCATGTATGGAGCCTATTGGGAGCTCAGGACTGTATTCATCTGATGTCTACATCTTTTAGAGCTTTGTAATTAGGAATTACTGGAACCATTCTATAGGAAGCAGCACTTGGAGCCAGGGTACACTCATTTTCAAGGCTCGAGTCATAAAGGGAGCATGTCAGCCTCCACCTAGTTTCAGTACCTTCATTCTCCTTGTTCCCTAACCTTCCAAGGATCTGCATTGAAAGGCCTGAAACACACCCTCAAATTGCTTAGGGATCCACACCTTAACAACCTCCCCAAACACATGCACTGACTCACACACCCTCACCTCACTCATTAGTTTTAACTAGTTACTCTCATTCTCTCTCTGTCTCTCTCTCTCTCCATGTTTGTCTGTGTTTCTGTCTCTTAATCTTCCTCTCTCTCTCTCTCTCTCTGTCTCTCTCTGTCTCTCTCTGTCTCTCTCTCTCTCTCTTCCCTCTCCCTCTCTTCCCTCTCCTTCTCTCCTTCTCCCTCCCCCCCTCTCTCTTTCTGTCTCTCTCTGTCCCTCTCTGTCTCCCTCTGTCTCTATCTGACTGCCATGAATCATTCCAAGTCTAACACTAAAGCTCTATTAATACTCTATTCTCAACAAACTGTGTATTGCATTTTCAACATACCCAAGAACTAATAACTAGCAGTGTCTACTCTACCATTTACCAGCATTAGAAAAAAGCCAAAATAACATTATGGCTTTTTCAGGGGTCTATGGACAACTGAAAGTCCTTTTCAGCTCAGAATGCAGTTAACAACTACTCCAAAGTCTAGCAATTAGGGGAAAGCTAGACTTAGGAATAATATCAAAATATTTAGAATAGTTTTTTTTTATTTTTTAGGCCTATTTATGTACATCCATTTTACACATTTCCATATGAGTCATGTTGGAAGATAAAAATCTGAACAAAACCTTATAAAAATATAAGATATCTTTCTGATATAACAATTACAATAGAAAAGAGAAGGCTTTTTCCTAGCTATTAGTGACCAGGATCAGTGACTGATGCCTTTTGATGCCTAAAAAAGACCAATTTCAGGAATCAGTAATGTTGCAGAATGGCTGGAATATTTGAATTCAAAAAGATCTGGATTCTAATACTGCATTAGATACTTTCCTTAACAGCTTGGGCAAGTCACTCAGCCTTAATTTCTCTTCTGTAAAATGGAACTAATCATACCTACTGTACTTGCTTCACAGGATTGTTGTGAAAGTCAAATAAAATAATGTATAAAACAATTTGTACACCTTAAAGTGTTCCATTGATGTCAGCTGTTATTATCAGTAGAAGTTTTAAACATATCTGTATGTTTACATATGTTCCTATATGATACCCTTCACACACTAATAAAACAGAAGAACATAATAATAGTTGATAATTACATGGCATTTTATGATTTATAAAGTATTTTACATTCATTTCTCTATCTCATTTAAGTTTCACAATAGCCCTATGAAATCAGTGCTATTATTAATACATTTTATGTACCAGGAAGCAGAGGCTGGGAAAGGGTAAGGGAAGTGCCCAGTGTCTCATGGTTAAGTATTTAAGACAAGATTCAAACTCATTCAAGAAAGAGAGTGTGAAATCATGGAAAGAATACCATATTTGGAGGAAAAAGACCTGGACTGAAATCCTACCTTGGCCCGCTCCTTGTATGACCTGAGACAATTCACTTAAATTGTTTTTTCATCTATAAAATGAAGGGGCTGAACAATATGACATCTAAGATATCTTCCAGGTCTAAATCCATAAGCCTGACTTCAAGGCAAATACTCTTTTTACTATGTTACCTTGTCTCTAATTAACTTATAGATTTTAAGGTTTCCAAAAGAATCTAACACCATATCCAAAAGTAGGGAAACATTTGAATTTCTTTCATTTTATTAGTTTTTTCTGGGCATAATATTATTTTTAGGTGTCTGAGAAAGAAAAGACTTACTTATTTTCATTGCTGGCATCATAACGTGGAGAAGGATCATAATCATTTCCATTGACATCATAACTTGCATAGGCATCCTAAAATTAATATGTCTCAATAAGTGAAGGAATACAAATTACACAACCCACACAGCAGCCTTATCTACATTTGCAAGCACTGTGGTTTTTATTCCTCTTTTCTAAAATAGAAATAAATGCACAATAGCTGCAGAAAACATCTACCAAAAGCATCTAATCTATAAAGTACACTAATCTCATTCTGTAATTTCTCCATTTCAATCAGATAATTTTGGCATAAATCAAATTTTAAGTACAGATCAATTTAAATATAGATTAAATCTAAACTTGAGTTAATAGTCCAAGCACAATGAGAATATCAAATATACTAATTTATATAGCTTCTACATAATTTCGATAGGCTAAAATTCTCATTATAACAGCTGTACTTAAGGTTTTGCAATACTATATTTTATGGTCTCCAGTTATTAAGGTTATCTAAATTTTTTACACTCTTTTTTTCATATATTTAATGTTCAGAAATAAACAGTTCAGGAACAAATTATACTCCTTCAATTTTACATACATATAAAAATAAGAATATTCTGAGATCTATTACACAAATAGATAGGAGTATTGAGTTTACAGAGATTCTCTGAAAGCCTTCTTGGGATAGTTCCTGCACCAGATAGGACAACAGGAATGACATTACTTTATCTGGTTTCTACATGGTTTTAATTTGTAATTATCTTGTCCTCATCTTCTATAATAAGATTCAGATAGAAACAGAGCTGGGACAGGTTCCTATCCTGCTATTATTCCTTTATAATTAATGTTCTATGAATGACTGCTCAGGTTGTTGCTTTTTACAGGTGACAAAATGTGATGACGTATATGCAATTTTTGTAGGCTCATTAAAATATCCGTTGGTAAAGCTGAGGAAGCAGAAAGGACAACAGTGATTTTGTTATGACAACATCCTCCAACCTAATTCCTTTTTAGGTAATGTAATATATCCTGTAATGTAAAATGGACAGGATGGGACAGTGGATAGAGAGCTGGTCTCAGAGCCAGGAGAATCTGGATTCAAGTCTCATCTCATACACAGACTGATGGTGTAATCATGGGAAAGTCACTTAAGTTTTCAGTGACATATGGTGGTTCTTTAAGACTAAAAACTGCAGAGAACATGCTAACTTGTGTTGGTAGAAAGAATCTCTTCAGATGGGAATTGCTTATGTTAATGAAGTCAATGGGCCAGTCCCTGTCTTATAATAAAATATAGTCATAATATATGCTATTTACACATTATTATGTAATAGTGCCAAGTCAAATCAACAATTATTGTCTACTATGTACCAGAAACTGTATTAAGTCTCCTCCTTCAGCAGCCGCAAGGGCCAGAATGAGTGAAGGTTCAGGCAGAACACCTAGGGGCATTAGAATGCAAAAGAAATTACAGAGTTCAGTTACATTCTTCTGCTTCAGTTTTAAGCTTTAGGATCTTAAGAATTGCACTAAGACTTTTTGAATACTCTGCATATAATAATAACAATAATAATGATATTCCTGTGGTCCTATCTGCTATTAGAGTTGTATCAAGGATGTTTTCAGTGAGCCTATAGAGAATATACTTTTATCTTAATTCTTTCATTCAACTTCCAAAAACAGTTTTCTTAATAAAAATGTTTTCATCATCATCATCTCCAGAATGTTTCCAAATGTTAATGCACAAAACTTGCTATTGAGCTTCAGAATGAAAGGATCTCCTTACTCTAGTCAAATGATTTTCTGAAGGTATCATAGTAGCCATGCTGTTGCCTATAGTAGTAGTTTAAAAAATCATGTGTGGACATATATAATATTTGCAAATATTATATTGAATATATTTAATACTGAAAATAAGCTTTTAGCAACTGGTTTTCTGACTTCATATATATTTGAAGGGAACAATGTAGCCAGCAGCAACATCACAGCACATAGCATACAAGAAACAGATGATATTTTCAACTACCATCCACTGAATTGATATTATTTTATTATCCTCAGCTGAAGAAATAGAATTAACCTCATTGTTTTCTAGGAGTAATCTTTTAAAGGTTCTTCTTCAAGTTCCTTTCTTTCTTACATCATTTCACATGTTTCATCCCATGAAATGAATAGAAGCTTCTTGAGGTCAATGATTATCCTTCCTTTCTTCCCCTCTTTTACCTACCCATCTACCAAATACCTGCTATCATCCTGCAACTGGCTACATTTATGTGCTTTGCCTGTAGCATGGAATCTAATTTAGGATATAATTAAGAGTCAGGATGAGATAAAGTCAGATAACAAGTTGACAAAATGCAATTTTTCAATATTAAAAAACAAAATAACAAATATTTTACTTATGAAATGAAAATTCAAATCCTTGGTTTTGGAGACTCAAAATAGTTTAAGCAAAGTTAAAGTGGAATCTACTATAGAAAAGATTTGAATTTTTATAGAAGGATGTCATTTTCTGGGAATCCAGGCAGAGTCTTTTAAAGGATATTCTCTTTGGAGAAAAACAAATAGACAATATAAAACAATCCTATGAGGCTATATGTTAGCATCCTATATCAAGGGAAGCATAAATAAAATGAAGCTCAGCTTACGTAATTAGCTGCTAGATCTGGGTGATTCCTCTCTATTCCATCATCCAGAATGGTCACCACCACATTTTTTCCCGTGTAGCCTCTCTTCCATGCTGCAGGGACGTTCATTTCGGATCGGCAGCGACTGTGCTTATCCCCGCAGTGCTAAGCAAACAAATGAATCCCAAAACACAGAAGCTGAACCATAATACATTCCATCTATCCAACTGGTAGTAATTTAAGAGTTTAGACAGGACTACATTCATGTATTCACATGAACAAATAATAAAAACAACTCCTCATGCTTTAAGTAACAGGCCTTATTTCAAGCAACTCATTTATTTCCCAGAAGTAAAGATGAAATATTGCATTTAGTGTTTTATTTTAAACTATTTCTCCATCATTTCCATGGAGAAGCATCATCCCTTTTCTAGTTGATTTTTCCCTATTCAAGTATTCTTTTAGAATACTTAGTCACAAGAATATGTATCAAACTGACTTACTAATACCTAAAACACACCCCAAAGGAAGGCAATTTTGCTTACCATATACCACATGTTAGACCATATTGGGTCATTGAAATAAATGGAATGTGCATCACTTCGAGAATGTCTCTTCACTCTCCGTTTAACTTCTTGTTGCTGTAGCCACTTCACCTGCCATATGAGAAAAGTTCATATTTATTCATGTTATCACTTCCTACTTTCTATTGCATTACATGTAATATAAATTTCCATCTTCATTATCCGCATCCAAATAGCTAACATTTACATGATGTTTTCTATGTGTGCTAAGCCCTTTATAATCATCTTATTTGGTAAATCTTCATATGTCACCATGCCATTGTAAAGTTTCAGATTCTAAATTCTAGGAGAAAGGACAATAGCTATTTAACTTACTTTATTAATTTTTTTGATCTACAAAATATTTCTTTTGATGCCCCTTTGTGACTTGGAGATGGTCACTGGTTCTCTAAGTCCATACCAGTAAGGTATAAGCGCTAGAAAACCCCACCAATGCTTGGAGTACAGAATAGGGCTGAGAAATATCAAGTCTTTGTTACCTAAGAACCATGCAGACATTGCTCTCTTTAAGAATGAGATGATTAAGGCCAGTTCCAATGATCTTGTGATAAAGGGAGTCATCTACACCCAGAGAGAGGACTACGGGAACTAAGTGAGGTTCATACCATAACATTTTCACTCTTTTTGTTGTTGTTTGCTTGCATTTTATGCATTTTATTTTCTTTCTCATTTTTCCTGTTTGATTGATTTTTCCTGTGCAGCAAGATAATTGTATAAATATGTATACATATATTGCATTTAACATATATTTATATCATATTTAACATGGATTCACTGGCATCTAGGGGAGGGGAGGGGGGAAGAGGGGGAAATTGGAACACAACAGTTAATGTTGAAAAATTAACCATGCAAATGTTTTAAAAATAAAAAGCTTTACTTTAAAAAAAAGAGCCATCCCAACTCAGTTCAGAAAAATTCATAGACCAGAAGATGGGTGGCAAAGACATAAAGCAAAGTATAAAGACAGTTATATGTGTTATAGAACTATGATTTGTGACAAAAATAATACTTATACCTACAAAATCAAGCATCTTTAAAATAATTAAAGAATGTAAACCACAGTGATTAAATCTATGAAATAGAAAAAATGTAGCTGGCAAGATTTTTTTAGGATATTCTCTGAAAGAAGTTCAAAATTGGGATACCTGGTTAGCTCAGACCTGAAGAGGTTCAAGGAAAAGTGAGCAAATACATGGAATGATTCTGAGAAGGGAAGACTTATAAATAAGAAAATGTAATCTTTTTCTCTTAGGAAATTTTGCAAGAAAAAGGAATTCACTGGTTCTAGCAAAATCATAGACTAGCTTTCTGCTTTGGTTATTTGCCTTGAATTTATAATTTCCTCCACAAATCTCACTTAGGGGTCCTACAAACTAAAGGATAGGAAGGATTCTTCTAGATTATCATCATTAGGGAAAAAAGTAGAATAAATCCCCCCAATGTTATGTATATAGGAAGACCTTCATAAGTTTCACCTTGGACACAAACTGCTTATTTCATCTCAGTCAAGTTAATTAATTTCTTAGTGACCCCAGGCTAGATGTGGAAGAGTAGGTGCTGTTTTAGTAAAGGAAATTCCTTACTGAAATTTCCCTACCCTAGTGAAATCACAGATCAGATTCCAAAACAAAACAAAACGAGTTAACAAAAGATGACAATTTTGTGACAAAAACATATTAGATAATGGATATTAGGGGACAAAATGCCTTTTTAAAAAAGGATCAGAATAACTTAAAAGGGAACAGTACTATAGCACTCACTACAACAAAGCTCACATGAACTTATTAAATACCAATCAATAGCAACAATGTATTTTTCTCTTCAAACTAAAATAAAATCCAAAAAACCAAAAAACCCAAATTCCAGAAGGAACACTAAACAAAAATCCCAAATGTAAAATACCAGATAATTTAACTAAGCTGTCATGTTTCTATGGTAAGTCAGTCTATAAATTCAGATACTGTTCATCATATTCCCTAATGATATTTTGAAGGTTCATCATTTACTAAAGATTATATGTTTATATTAAACATACACATACATAAAGAATATATTATTATACAATATACTATACAAAAAGAACATTAAGTTATATATAATTATATGATATACAAAAGTTAAATTATGTATATACATACATATATAGTATACATAAAAGGAAAACCTTAAATTTCACTTTGGATGCAAACTGGCTATGTCATCTCAGTCATCTCAAGTTTCAAAAAAAACCCAAGTTAGTAAAAGGTGCTTTTTTAAAAAAAACTTTTTTTACTTTTAAATGAAGTCAGTTTTATATATCATATTTTAAAAACACAATTGCACATACTATTACTTCCCAGAAGTAATTATTTTTGGTAGTACAGAGACATCCCCACCATTGTGTCATGCTGGTTACTCTATTCATTAACACATTCTGGCTGGAAATAACCATGACAATCTCCTAGATCAGACCTAATGTTTCATTTGCAGTAATGATCACACAGAGAATTTCCTCCTCCCTAGTTATAAGTTATTTCTTGATTACAAGTTAGGTATTTAGTAAGGTATACACTGATCTTACTAAAAATTCACTTTTGGTTTGAAAGAATTAATGTGAGAACCTGGGCAAATTATCTCTGAGGAGTGATTGTGGATAATAAAGTCTGAAATATTCTGCTTTTCTCTCATAAAATGATCCTGATGTCAGGATATGATGATGTGTCAAGCTCCCACAAAGCAAGAACTTAGACCTTAGTCATCTCCTTTTGGAAACCTCCTTGTAGAAAGTCTTTGACAACACCACCCTCCCTCTCAACTCAGTTACTCCATTTAATCAATAAGCATTTATTAAATGTCACTATATGTAGACACTAGGTATACAAATAAGTTGAACCAAACTATCACTTTTCTTAATGAGCTTATGTTATAATTCAAGATTTAAGGATTTATAAAGGTAAAAGAATTAAGGTGCAGATATAAAAGTTGGCCTGCTAGTACTCCTGGCCAACATTCTATTCATACTTATGTCTGCTAATTGTTACCTTGAATTCGGGTAACAATTTCCTAATCTTAAAGAAGCTGTCTCTCATGTTTGTAATGCACTCCCTCCTTAGCACCACCTCTTAGAACTGTTAACTTTTTTTGAAGCACAATTTAGGAGACATTTTCTGTAAAACTGTTTCCTATTTCCACCAAGAGTGAGACTTTCCCTTTTGAAGTAGCTTTTTCCTTCTTGAAATTTCTTTGTATTCCCATATCTGTCTACATGTTGTAAAAGTCTTGCTTCTGGGGAGGTAAAGACTAGTGGATGACTTGTATTTTGGGAGCTATAAGCTTGGGTAAAGCCAACTGGGTTTCTAATTAAATCTGACATTTATAGGTAAGTTCCTAGGGGCTGAAAACCACCAGACATCCTAAGCAAAAGGAACTGCCAGAGGTCAGAAATAGAGTACATCACAGGTTATGTCCTTATCAATGGGAGAAAAGGAAGGGAAGGGAAGGGGGAAGGGAAAGAAAGGGAAGGGGGAAGGGAGGTAGGGAGAGAAGGAGGGAGGGAGGGCAGGGAATGCTTGATTTCTGTCTCTGTATTCCCAGCACTTTGCACAGTATAGATGATTAATACATTAATATTTGTTGATTAAAATTAAATGTAGCTTGTTCCCAGCTTTTCACAATTATAAATAATGCTATTATAAATGCCTTTGAAAAGAAGTCTTTCTTTTTCTTTTTAAATAATGTTAGGATACAACCACAGTAATAAGATTGTTTGGCCAAAGGACGCAGTTATTTTTATGAAATACATAGTGTATTACTAGTTGGTCAATCAACATTTATTAATCACCTATTATGGACAAGGTACTAATCCAAGTGATAGGGATACACAAGGAAGCAAAAGACAGTCCCTGACATAAAAGAATTCACAGTCTAATGGAGAGAAAAATCAAATATTAGAAGAGATTGTTCTTCAAAAAAGATTTCATCAATTGGCAATTTCAACAGTAATCTAAGTATAGATTTATTTATCAACAACATCACCAATATTGCTTAGTTGTTGTTAGTAGGTTTTTCATTGCTGTGTTAATTTGGTAGGCCTGAAGCAATTCCTCAGAAGTGTTTTAATTTTCATTTCTTTGATCATTAGAAAAGTCCAATTTTAAAAATTATTATTTATAAGTTGTAAATTGTCTGACCATTTTTCCATTAGAGTTAGTACTTCCTTTGAATATTTGTAACTGTTTCTTGCAAAATATTGGAAGTTTTGTTCCATTTGTTACAAATGGAATTTTCTTAATTTGTAATTTTTCTTTTTATTTCAGTAAACTATTTTTGTTGTACAGATTTTCTTTTGTTCATCTAATTGAATTCATCTAATGGGACTTCTTATGTGTTCAATAGACACTCAACACATCTCCCAAGTAATACATAAATTATCCCATTTTATTCTCTCTTACAAGTTATTTATTATTCTTATATCATTAATAAAATCCCACTTTGACACCTTATCATGAAGTGAAGAGAACTGTTGATTTCTTTAAGGCTATAAGGAGCATAAGCTCTGACAAATTTTATCCAGCTAGACAGGCTTTGAGAGCTAGTGATGAGCTATACAAATTGGTCATCAGTTAACATTATTGTGGTTAGAACAACCCAAGAAGACTCTGGAATCATGAGGAGTTTTGATGTATGCAGTTATTGGGATTACCCACACTGATGAAATCGCAGTTCCTTATTATGTAACTGAAATTTGATATACTATATAGTAAGATTATTATCTAAAATAATTTTCTGCCATCCTTCTATGTGCTGTTCTCAATATTTACTAGATAATTAACCCTTTCTGAATTTCTATTTTCTACAGGTTTACTGAATACTGTATCTCCATTATATTTTATTATTCTATTTTTATGTTTTTGCTCTACATAAGATCATTTTGATAACTGCTTAATATTTCTGAGTCACAAAAAGTGATCAAACTGTGCATACCCTTTGACCCAGCAGTGTTAATACTGGGTTTATATCCCAAAGAGATCTTAAAGGAGGGAAAGGAACCCACATGTGCAAAAATGTTTGTGGCAGCCTTCTTTATAGTGGCAAGAAACTGGAATCTGAGTGGATGCCCATCAGTTGGAGAATGGCTGAATAAATTGTGGTATATGAATGTTATGGAATATTATTGTTCTTTAAGAAATGGCCAACAGGATAATTTCAGAGAGGCCAAAAAGATTTATATGAACTGATGCTAAGTGAAATGAGCAGAACCAGGAGATCATTATATATGGCAACAACAAGACTATATGATAATCAATTCTGATGGACACGGCTCTTTTCAACAATGAGATGATTTAAACCAGTTCTAATTGTCCAGTAATGAAGAGAGTCATCTACACCCAGAGAGAGGATTGTGGGAACTGAGTGTGGACCATAACATAGCATTTTCACTCTTTCTATTATTGTTTCCTTGCATTTTTGTTTTCCTTCTCAGGTTTTTTTTTTCTTTCTAGATCCAATTTTTCTTGTGCAGCAAGATAACAATATAAATATGTATACATATATTGGGTTTAACATATATTTTAACATATTTAACATGTATTGGATTAACTGCCATCTGGGGAGGGGGGAGGAGGAAGGAGGGGAAATTTTGGAACAGAAGGCTTTTCAAGGGTCAGTGTTGAAAAAATTACCCATGCATATGTTTTGTAAATAAAAAAATATAATAATAAAAAAATTTTTTTAATGTTTCTGAGTCAGAGAATTTGATGCAGCTACTTATTGTCCCAATTATTCTCAGTTGCTATTGGGAACACTGAATCTTCCAAACATAGAAGTTTGTCATTAGTAAACATTATTTTGATTTCTTCATTTCCTAATCTCACCAATAATTTTCTTGTTTTAAGGTGACTACTAAACAATAGAAGTATTTAAATTGTATACCGAAATATTTCAGTAATGCCATGGCTATTAAGAAAGGTAGCAGTAGCAGGTACTATCTTGCCAGGTTAAATTGAGACAAAGTTGGTAGGTGGAGCTAGCAAACACTGACAATTTATGCAACAAATGAAGGAATTCTTTGTCAAATATCCAACTTCCTGTTTTCAAATTTGATAACAAACTCCTGTAGATTGATCTCAGACTTCACTTCTTGTTTAATCTCTCTAACATTTTTTGAGCCTAATTTTGACCTGACTTCCACTCCAGATGTTTCTTCGAGAATTTGCTTTAGTTTTACAATCTACATCTTGACAAATGCTTTTAATTGGACTTGTCACTGAAGTTTCTAGCTCCTGATGGTATAGGAACTTCTCTGTGTCACATTCTTCTTACTCACTGAAAGTGGGAAGGCTTCCAACTGCTCTAGGAAACCAGCTTATGACAATTTCCAACCCTGACCTCATCCAGGGTTAATCTATGAGGATAGAATGGGGTTATAAATAGTATAGTCCATATTTTGTACCTGGTTGGTTTTTCCCCATAGAAATGCTTCAACTAGCTTTCTTTTATGTGCTGACCCCTGTTTTTTCTACTCAATTCTTTTATCTACTTGAAGAAAAATCTTCCTCTTTTTAAAAAGTCCTTAGCCATCCTTTAGGAATTAGCTCTTTCCTCAAGAACTAAACAATCTCTCTTCCCTCAAATTATTTTTATTACATATCTAACTATATGTTATATCATTTCTCACTCCCCCAACTAGACTGTAAGCTCCCTGAGGCCAGGAATTATCTGTCCTTTTATTGTCTTTTACATGTCCAGTACTGAAAATAGTGCCTTCCACATTTGCAGATACTTATTAAATATTTGTTGACTTGAATTAAATTTTATCAAAGGCCCTGTCTTTCTACATCTTCTAAGTGAGCTTAGAACCTTTAAAATATTTCTTAGTAAAAATAAGAAATCATATTGATGTTTTTCTAATGAGATTCCATGATGCTTTGGATGTTTCTTGCTTCATATAAGAATCTAACTTACATTATTGTTCCTTGATTGTTAAAAGTTTCTTTGATCTGCTTTTATCTGTAAAGTAAGTTTTTGTGCTCCCTCATTATTTTGGGAAGCCAAGGATGCTGAAATAGAAATAAGAAAGGTAGCCCCAGGGAAAGACTGAGGTCTGTGATTTCCTGCCCTGCATGGGACTTTGGTGATTGCCATCTTAATCAATAAATTTATCAGCAAGCACTTATTAACCACCTACCATGTATGTAGAACACCCCTATTCTTTTTGGCCTCTTAGAGTCTCTAGCTTCCTTCAAGAGTCATAGGCCTTTCTAGTCTTCCCTGGTTACTAATGCTTTCCCCGTCAGGATACTTTGTAATCATCTTTATGCAGCTGACAGTTTGTATAACTTGTCCTCTCCTAAATCCAATTTATATACCAATCAAGACACAAACTCATAATGTTATTGGTTCTCTTCAAAAATGAATGACAAACAACAACAATATTGTATATAGATCAATAGATAGATAGATAGATAGATAAATGAACATATTGCCTCTCACATTAGAAGGTAAGCTTCTTGCTTTTTCTCTAGATTCCCAAAGTGTCCTGGAAGATAATATGGGCTTAATAAGTATTTGCTATTTGGCTAATTGATAGGTACTGTGATAGTGAAGCAGTAGCCCAAGCAGAGTCAACTATTTTATGAAGACTCTTCACTTTTCATTTGTGTGGGAGAGCTAAAAGAGAAGAGATGGAGGAAATAATAACTAAAAGGGAAATCTCTTAGCAGAGCAAGGGAGAAGACACCATGGATTGTTCCATTCACACAATGGGAACTCCAAGGATTCCCAATATCATTTATATTTTCCTACAAATAGAACCTTTTCCCAAATGCACCTATATTTTGTCAAAGGCACTGTCATACTTTCAGTCATCCAGGTTTGCAAACTAGATATCATCCCTGCTACCTCATTCACTTGCCAAATCTTGTCATCTTGTACATCTGGCCCTGTCTTCTCACTCATGGAGCAACTAATCCTAGTTTAGATCCTCATTATCATATCTCTTGCTTGAACTAATTTTTTTCAATTAATTTCCGGTTATTGTTTTACTTGTTACAATTTAAGTTCTGAACTCCCACTCTCCCCACTGCACTAGAGAAAGTCACCATCTTTCACACACACACACACACACACACACACACACACACACAAAATAAATAATTATCAGTTCTTTCTCTGGAAGTGCATATTTTCCTTCATTGGTCTTTTGTAATTAATTTGATTATTTATAATATTCAGAAAAACTTAATCATTTATAGTTGTTTTTCAAACAATATTGTTGTTACTGCATACAGTATGTTCTTGGTTCTGCTCTTTTCACTCCTCATTACTCATGCAAACGTTTCCATATTTTTCTAAAATGAACTAGTTCATCATTTCTTATAGCACAATAGTATTCCATCACCTTTATTTAGCACAACTTGTTTAGCCATTCTTTAACTGATTTTAACTTCAATGTACAGTTTTTGCCACCACAGAGAATTACTATAAATACTTTTATTAAATAATATTTTATTTTTCTCTAATTACATTAAAGACTTCAAATCTCTATGTACTCCAATCCAACCTGTACTTAGCTGATCAAGAGATTTTCCTAAAGTATAGGTTTGACCATGGAATTCCCTTACTTAAAATTTAAGTGACTTCCTATTTCTTCTAATTCTTGCCTTTATGTACATGACCAATTGGCCTTAAAGTAGTTGGATGGCCCAGATGATAGAATGCTGGGCCTCAAATCAGGAAGGCAAATTCAAATTTGGCAGACACTTCCTAGCTGTGTGATCCTGGGCAAGTTACTTAACCCTATTTGCCTCAATTTCCTCATCTGTAAAATGAACTGGAGAAAAAAATGGCAAACCACTGCAGTATCTCTGCCAAAAAAAATCCCAAATGGGTCATGAAGAGTAGGACACAAATAAAATGACTGACCAACAATAACAACAACACTGTCCATGTGCACACTGCTTCAATCACTCTATCTCCTATCTTTATTCCTTTGCATTGTTGATTTTTCAACAAATGGAATGACTCCCTCTCCCCACTGCTTCTTAGTGTCCTTCAAATATCCACTACTATAAGAAGATTGTCCTGATTCTTAAAGTTGCATTTACCTTTCCTCCCCAAACTACATTGAATGAACTTATATACAGGTTGACTCCTAGGATACAATGCAAGCTCCCAGAAAGCAAGAAGTGTTTGTCTTTTGTCTTTATTCCTGGCTTACTCCTTGGCACATAGTACCACATAAAGATGGTTCAGTGGATAGATTGCAGGACCTGGAGTCAGAAAGACTCCAGCTACTTAACCTCTTATCTAGTCACAACCCCTGTTTACCTCAGTTTCCTTGATTAAAATGAAGATAATAACAGCACTCAAATCACAGTAATCTAGAAAAAGATCAAATAAGATAATATTTATAAAGCATTTAGCACATTGTCTGGCATGTAGTAGGTGCTATATAAATGCTTATTCCCTTTCCTAGTAAGCACTTATTGGAGATCTATTATACGGTAAGATTTTCAGATATACAGGTGGGTGCCAATTTACTAGTTGGCAAACTAACTCTAAGAAGTTCAAAGGATTTTTCCCAAATGCAGTGGTAGCAAAAGTATTTTATCTTCCTTAATAAAAAATAAAGTAGAAATTAGGTGCAAGGGGAAATGTCACATTAGGATTTGAGGTTTGCTTAGAGCTTTCTCCAAGGATTCTACCATTAAAGTGAAATTAGCAGGTTTCAGATTCTAAACTTTACAAATATACTGTAACTAAAAATAGCTTTAAAAGCTTATGCTTCTGAGAAGAAAGTGTAAATTGGATTTTAATGTCTACTAGAATGACATTTGTTGGCTTTTTAGTGGTGCCTGACATTCAGGAAGGTCAAATATAAGTGATTTTGGAAAGGGCAAGGTTTGCCAAATGCCACTTTACATCCCATACAAACACACAAATCATGTTTCTTAGGGAATCTGTATAAAGTACCTGGATTTTTCTAGTAAGTAGTCATTTTAAAAGGGGGGGGAGAGAATAAAGTCCCTTTACCTTGTAACTTTTCCTCCCATTTGCAAAGTCCTTCCTTAGACTTTAATATACTTTTTAATTTGTGTTTATATTCTCAGCCTACATCACAATGCCTAGCACAGAGTACTCTTCAGAAATATTTTGCTGATTAACTGAATGAAACATGAAGCTTAAACTGTGTCCACTTCTACTTTATCTATACATTAAAAGATCTGTTATTTCACTGGCAATTGATAAACATATATTAAGTATCCATTATGTGCCAAGCATTGTGCTAAGTGTATTCTCTGCACTGACAGCTAGAAAACCCTCCATGCTTTAGTAGATGATAGTCATAAACTACTGTGGTCAAAAACATTCATCTCCTGGCAGCCAACATCCTGGAACTGAGCCTCTTCAATCTTGGCCAGGCTGGTCTTTGGATGACAAACACATTGTCCATCACCAGGTCTGTACTTGAAACCATTCCAACATGGTAGGAAGAACTATTAGAAGGTTGAGCTGTGCTGTCATAGCCTAGTTCCTCCCTTCACCCCCACCATGACAAAGCATTTTAGTAGGATGGTAGCAAAGATTCTTCACCTACCAATATTTAAAAGGAAACAAAAACCAGTTTATACCAAATTGTCAGAAGAAAAAAAGAGACCTCAAGGAGTCGTGGCAATACTCTGAGTATGTACTCTTTAAATCTGGAATTAATCCATTATTAACATGATCTTAGGTATACAAAGTACCCTAGTATGGTTTCTTTAGAGATGCCTTTTAAAATTTTTGCTACTTATTTTTCATTTGTGAGCCACTGTCACACTGTCAAAATATCAGGGAAAACTATTACAAACTGTTGGTCTTGGATAAGGTGAAAACAGATGGTATTTTCACAACTTACACTTGTGGAATGAATGTCATATAACTGAAAAAGCTAAGGCAGAGAAGCTCATCAGCTGTCCTTCCAAACAAGGTTATTGATCTATATTGATTTCTCAAACACAAGCTGGGCCTTTAACCCTGCCATCTAGAAAGCAACACAGAGAGTTGGAGATATTGCCACAATAGTTCAATAATGTTTGGATGTTGGGTTAAGGTGAGAGAAAGTATTGAGACTTAAGGAGCTCCATGAGGCCCACTTCAAATGTATAAGTGCAAGACTACCCAGAGTTTTGACTAATTAAAAAAAGCCAGCTTACAACTATTAGGGCTCCTAAAACAATGTATTAAATATAGTCCACTTAAACACTGCAAAGCTGTGTGAATTACCCACTTGCTAAAGATCTTGCTCTCTTAGATTATTGGGGCCAATAAATTGCTGGGCACTAATTAATTTGGAGAAAATGCAAAAATAATGAGAGATGGCAGAAGTCAATTAACTCCTTTGTCTCCTTTCACAGATGTTCTCAAAGTAACTCGACTTTATGGGAGGCTGATCCCTACCCACTCCTCAGAAATTACAGAATAAAAGAAGATCCTTTCTGAAATGTTTACTGGAAGTTGACTCTGGATGTGTTGTTCAGAGTAATTGATGGAATTTAGCAATCTTTAAGTGTAAAATTCAAATATAATATTTGAGAAATTGGGGCAGTAAGGTGGTACAATAAATAAGAGTTCTGGTCTGGGAGTCAAGAAAATTCATTTTCCTGAGTTCAATTCCAGTCTCAGATACTTACTAGCTGTGTGACCTTGGGCAAGTCACTTAACCTTGTTTGTCTCAGTTTCCTTATGTATAAAATGAGCTGGAGAAGGAAATGGCAAAAAAAAAAAAAAAAAAAAAATTCCACCATTTCTGCCAAGAAAACACCAAACGGGGTCACAAAGAGTCGATCATAACTGGAATGACTAAACTACAATCACATGAGAAATTGTCATATGCTGCTTTGGCCCATTTAAAGCAAATTCTGAGAACAGGAATCCTTTTATAGACACTATATATAGTTCTAGTAGACTCTGGGGAAGATAACTCCACCTCTCTAGAGCTCAGTTTCCTCAGCTGTAGGGGAAAGATGATTTCTAAAGATCCTGCCATCTCAGTTTATCTCTCAGATCTGTGGAGGAGGAAAGAATTTGTGACCAAAGAAGAACTGGAGATCATTATTGATCACAAAATAGGTCATTTTGATTATATCAAATTAAAAAGCCTTTATACAAACAAAACTAATGCAAATAAAATTAGATGGGAAGCAATAAACTGGGAAAACATTTTTATAATTAACAGATCTGATAAAGGCCTTATTT
The DNA here is from genome assembly GCF_902635505.1 of Sarcophilus harrisii. Taxonomy (NCBI): domain Eukaryota; kingdom Metazoa; phylum Chordata; class Mammalia; order Dasyuromorphia; family Dasyuridae; genus Sarcophilus; species Sarcophilus harrisii. The sequence continues at coordinate 530,215,054 of NC_045427.1, read as the reverse complement.
CCAAAATATATAGAGAACTGACTCAAATTTATAAGAATTCAAGCCATTCTTCAATTGATAAATGCTCAAAGGATATGAACACATAATTTTCAGATGAAGAAATTAAAACTATTTCTAGTCACATGAAAAGGTGCTCTAAATCACTACTGATCAGAAAAATGCAAATTAAGACAAGTCTGAGATACCACTACACTCCTCTCAGATTGCTAAGATGACAGGAAAAGATAATGACAAATGTTGGAGAGGATGAGGGAAAACTAGGACAATGATACATTGTTGGTAGAACTATGAATCCATCCAACCATTCTGGAGAGCAGTTTGGAACTATGCTCAAAAAGTTATCAAACCTTGCGTACCTTTTGATCCATCAGTGTTTCTACTGGGCTTACATCCCAAAGAGATCTTAAAGAAGGGAAAGGGACCCACATGTGCAAAAATGTTTGTGGCAGCCTTTTTTGTAGTGGCTAGAAACTGGAAACAGAGTGGATGCCCATCAATTGGAAAATGGTTGAATAAATTATGGTATGTGAATGTTATGAAATATTATTGTCTTGTAAGAAAATGATCAGCAGGATGATTTCAGAGAGGCCTGAATAGACTTACATGAATTGATGCTAAGTGAAGCAAGCAGAACCAGGAGATCATTGTACATTGTACATAACAAGATTATATGATGATTAATTCTGACGGACGTGGCTCTCTTCAACAATGAGATGATTCAAACCAGTTCCAATTGTTCAGTGATGAAGAGAGTCTTCTACACGCAGAGAGAGAGGCCTGTGGGAACTAAGTGTGGAGCACAATATAGATTTTCACCCTTTTTGTTGTTGCTTGCTTACATTTTATTTTGCTTCACTTTTTCTCTTGTGCAGCATAATAATTGTATAAATATGTATGTATATATTGGATCTAACATATATTCCTACCATGTTTAATACATATTGGACTACTTGTCATCTAGGGGAGAGTTTGGGGGAAGGAGAGAAACTGGAACACAGGGTTTTGCAAAGGCTAATGCTGAAGAATTTTCCAAGCATATGTTTTGAAAAATAAAAAGCTTTGATAAAAAAAAAAAAAGATCCTGCCATTTCTATCATTCCACATTTATGAAACTGTCTTTGCTAAAATGAACCTTGAATGTGATGATAACAAAGGTTTCCCCTCCAAATTCATCATAAAAATTTCTCATACTGACTTTGAATTTGTTTTAAGGTTGACAGATAAGATCTTCAGAACAGATCAGCAAAAAATTTTCATTTCAATAAAGACAGGAAATATCCTTTATCAGACAAACCTCCTTCTCCCCCACCAATTTTTGATTTGAAAATAATGTTCAGGTACCCAAGTTATCCTACAAGCCAGAGAAAAGTTGTTTTTCTTTTCCTTATCTGTAAAATATGGATTATAACAGCACTAACTTTATAGGGAGGTTATGCGGATCAAACAAGATATTATATAAGAACTATGTAAAATAAAAAATGTAAGAGTACTTTGTAGTGTTAGCTATGCTTATCAATATGATTATAAGCCTAGAAGAAGGGGAAATATGATGGCAAAAAGGACATTTTAAGTAAATCACCTAGCTGGATATTATATATAGTTCTACTCTTATATAAATTTGCTTCAATGGCACATATGGACAGTTCAGTGAAAAAATACACAGATTCAAAGTCAAAGGGCCTGGTCAAATTCTGGTTCTGATACTTGCTATCTGAAAATGAGAGAAGGGGATTATCATTTAAAATTTATATACATACATACATATCTGTGTGTGTGTGTGTGTGTGTGTACACACATATTTGTAGAATCAACTAAAAACTAGTTTAAAAGATGAACAATTTTAGAAAAGTTGCAGAATATAAAATATGATCATATAATTCAATTTGAACTTCTAGATATTACCAGAAAAGATAGTAAGAGAAATTCCATCTAAAATAATTGCAGATAAAATATTTGGGAACCTACCTCCCAAGCCATACCTACTTCCAAAACACTTTTTTTCACACAAATATACTGATCTAAACAAATACATAAGTATTAATTGCTCATGGAAAGGCTGAATATAATAAAAATGACAACCCTACCTGAATTGATTTACATGTTCATAGTTGATATCAAATTATCAAATCATTTTATAAAGTCAGAAAAAAAATAACAAAATTCACGAGAAAGAACAAAAAATCAAGAATATCAAGGGAATCAATGAAAAAATGTGAAGCCTTAGATTTCAAAATGTATTACAAAACAGTAATTAAGAAAACATTATAAGAAATAGTGGTTGATCAACGTAATAGGTTAGATATACAATATATAGTACTAATTAACTAATCTAGTGTTTGATAAACCCACAGTTTAAAACTTTTGGGACAAGAACTCATTGTTTGACAAATTAGAAAGCAAGATGGCAGAAACTAGACACAGATTAATAGCTTACACCATATATCAAGATAAGGTCAAAATGGGTACATGATTAGACATAAAGGGTGGTACCATATTCAAACTAGGGGAACATGAAAAATATATATAATATTAATAGACAAGGAAAGAGTTTATGATCAAACAAGAGATAGAGGGAATCAAAGAAGATAAAATGATAATTTCGATTACATGAAATTAAAAAGGTGTTTTTTTTGTTTTTACAAAATAAAGTTCTGCAACCAAAATTAGAAGGAAACCAGAAAACTGGGAAGAAATTTTATATGAAGTTTCCCTAAATTAAAGTCTCATTTCTCAAAGATACAAAGAACTGAGCCAAATTTATAAAAATAGGAGCCATTCCTTAATTGATAAATGGTTAAATAATATTACTAGGCTTTTTTCAGACAAATCAAAGCTACTATCTATAGTCATATCAAAAAAAATGCTCTAAATCACTAATACTTACGGAAATTCAAATTAAAACCTTTCACACAGGCTAATATGATAGAAAAGAAAAAGATGATAAAAGTTGCTGGGGTCGTGGGAAACCTGGGATACTGATGCACTGTTGGTAGAGTTGTGAACTGATACAACAATTATGGAGAACAATTTGGAACTATGCCCAACTGGTTATAAAACTGTGCTATCCTTTTTTTTAACTGTGCTACCGGCTTTGGCCAACAACACCACAACTAGTTCTATATCCCAAAGAGAACAAAGAAACAGGAAAAATACAAATATATACATAGTAAACCTTTTAGCAGCTCTTTTTGTAGTGGCAATGAATTGGGAATTGAGGAGATACCCATTAATTGTGAAATAGTTGAACAAGTTGTGATATATGATTGGGATGTAATACTATTGTGCTGGAAGAAATAAGGAGTATAGTTTCTGGACAACATACATATGTATGCAAAATGAAGTGAAAATCAGAAGAATATCACACACAGTAGATTAACACAGAGTTATATATTATACACAGCAATATGGGGGAAAAAAACTATTTTGATCAATACAGTGATCCAAGACAATTCTAAAGAGCTCATGCTGAAATTGTGATACAGGTTCCAAAGAGAAAACTAATGAATTTTGAGTGAAGATTGAAGCATATTTTTTTACTTTATTTTTCTTGTTTTTTTTTGCAACATGACTAATATGGAAATATGCTTTGTATGATTTCACATATATAATTCACTTTACCTTCTTAACAGATGGGGAAAGGATCAGAAAAAGGAAGAAAGTTTGGAACTCCAAATTTTAAAAAATGTGTTAAAAATAAATAAATTTTACATGTATTCTTTTCTTGAAGTTGAGTCTATATGTTGGAAAATCTGGAATGTATGATTCCAACAGACTTGGGATAAGTTTCTTATTCTTTCAGTCTCAGAGTATATTAAACTAGCCTCACTAGAATGTTCAAGAAGAGAATGGATTTATAAAGAACTGAGTGAACAATTATATATTCCAGGATCTGATAAAGACATCTGTGCATAGCAACAGGTTTGGTAACAACAACAACAATAAAACCTCCAAAATAGACAAAATTGAAGAAAGAGTTGAAAACTAATATTTCAGTCCCAGCTATCTTCCTAATCAAATGACCTTGATTAATCATAGCTTCTTTGTATCTCATATGTAAAGTATATATTGATGACTGTTTTGCCTTTCACATTTATTAGCTCTATAACAATAGTCAAATTCCTTTACCTCTGAGCCTCAGTTGCTTTACCCATAAAATGTGGATAACACCTATAATGCTCTGCTTCACACAGTTATTATGAGAATCAAGTTATGATACCATATAAAGTACTTGGCAGATTTCAAATAAGTATGTGTAGTAGGTATGGTTATAAGTATCAAATGAGATAGAGTTGCAGTGTTCTACCTATTTCAGGTATTCTTTTTCAGAATTCTTCATATGTATAAAGGATTATATTCTCAATAATTATTTTTTGCCACAGACATTCATAAATTAGAAACATATCCAAAAAAGAGCCTCACTCCTTCATGGTCTTCTCTCATGAACCCAGAAATGGGCATGAAGAAATACTTCTAAAAAACATTTGCAAACATTAATTTAATGTCTGGTACTCTTAAGGTAATCATTTCCTAATGGTCATTGAAACAACTGAACCTCATTCATATTGACATTCTCAGTATAAATGAAACCAGATGTTAGGGCTGAGAACCCACAAGAAACTAGACAGCTGTGCAGGGAAGAGGCAGACAGTGCAGATGTCTACAATCATTAATTACCTCCCCTTGGCTTTGAAAAGAGTATCAAAAGACTGTTAATCAGTGGACAAGCATGACTGGAAGCTAGCCCTTGCGTGTTTGTGCTCAATAGCTTCCAACTCCTTCTGTCACCAAGTTTGGAATGCAGGGACCTGGGTATGGACCAAATGCTAATGTTGTGCTTCATGAAACTAGAGTGTTTCTAGAGAATTACATGATTATGTGGAAGCAGAAGAAGTGTTACTTTTTGTGAGTCAGTGCACGTGTTTAGGGGAGTTGTTCTGATGTTGAATCCTGGGCAATTTGAGAGTGAAAATCCTTGGCAACTTATGAGCAATTTATAATAATAGGGTCATAGATTTAGAGCTGAGATCTTGGAGATCTTGGCCCAACTCTCTCATCTTATGGAAATCTTATTTTAGGTGTTAAATCTTCTCCTTTGTGAGTTAAAATGTACCAAAATAAAGGCCTATTGCACCACCTATTATCCGTCTATGCAACTCCACTGTGAGGACTTCTCTAAGTTCCTCATCCTCAAGAATGGACTGGAGCAAAGAACTTCATAAGATGCTCTAAATTGTCAGCTTAAATTTACATATAAGTATGAGAACTGCAACACTAGTAGGCTGGTTACTCAGTGACAAATTCTTGGCCATGGAAAACCATGAAACAAAGAAAAATACAAGATGGCACTCAGCTCTGAGTGGTTTTTCAGAGACTGACACAACGTAGAAGAAAAGGGAGCGGGCACTAAGGGCACACAATTTTCAAATTATATATACATTTTAACTTGGTTATTGGTACTCTCAATACATAACACTAGAGAAACTTAATTGTATAGATCTTAGAACTCTCACCAAAAAAACCAGAATAGAAATGGATATTGTAGCAAAAATGCAAAGATAACTTACATTCCTGGTAAGCAAATAAGTGAGCTAGTTATATTACTCATCCAAATAATTTTTTAGGATATATGGTCATAGTATTTGCAAAAAAAGACTACCATGAAAATAATTGTGTCTTAAGCATCAATATTTATTGCACAGGATAAAAAGGAATAAAGTTTTTATGCAGAATTGAAGTGACCACAAATTAAATCAACATATACTTTGATACTCAGCGACTTCTTTGTAATGGTAAGAATAAACAAGAAGAGTTGAAAATATGGATTGAGAAATAGGAGAAGTCAAAAACTTGTAGACTTTATAAAAGCTTTGTGCTTATATAGCATGAATGCTTTTTTTGAGAAAATATTGGAAAGTGCTGGACATGGTAAGCAAACATCATTAAAAATGAAGTTGATTATATTTTAAGAGATGAGTCATTCAAGTCAGTCAACAAACATTTATTAAGCACTCTCTCTATGCCAAGTATTGTGCTAAGTGCTAAGAATTCAAATAAGGGGGGGGGGAACACAGTTTTTCCCTTTGAGGACCTCACATTCTCATAGAAGAGATGACGTGTATACAAAATATAAATAACAATCTCAGAGGGAAAACACTACCAGTTGAGAGGCCCAGCAAAAATCTCTTGTAGAAGGTGGGATTTGAGATAGAATTGAAGGAAGGCAGAAGGCAGAAGTGAGGAAGGGAAACATTCTAGAAATGGAAGACATCCAGTGAAAAGGCACAGAATTGGAAGATGGAATGTCATATGTGAGGAATAGTAAGTTGGACTGTGTAACTGGATCACAGTTTGTAGAGAGGAATAAAGTATAAACAGACTGAAAAGGTTAGAAATATTCAGGTTGTTAATAGCTTTAAATGACAAACAAAGGACTTTATATTTGAGCCCAGAGGTAACAGGAACTCATGAGGTTTATTAAACAGGGGGTTGACATAGACAGACATACTTTAGAAAAGCCATTTTGACACCTAAGTGGGGGACAGATTGGCAATGGGGAGAGGTTTGAAGTGAGAAAGCCAGGTAAAAGTTATTGCAATAGTCCAGGCAAGAGCTGAAGTGGGCCTACTTCAAAGTGAGAATTTCATGAGTGGAAGAAAAGGGGTGATTTATTCAAGAGATTTTGTGAAGGAAGAAATGAAAAAACTCAATGACATATCAAATATGATAACATTGTAAATGAAGAATGAATATGAATGAAGAGTTGAGGGTGATCTTGAGGTTGGAAGTCTGGAAAGATGGTAGTACCCTTAATAGTAATAGAAAAGATGGGAAAAGGAGAGGTTTTTGGGGGGAAATATAATGCATTCTGCTTTAGATAGGAAATGACTCATTTTTAATCAGCTGTCTATATACAGTCAGTTCACAAACAGTTTTATAACAAGATAAAAACAAACAAAAATATTTAAATAAATAAAATGATTTAAAAAATTAAAAGATGGCATACAATTAAAACAATTGCATTTGATTTACTCAAAGAAGTTAGTGATGTTTAAAAATATTATATGAAAGAGAGGACATTTTACCAATTATAATGATTTTATTAGAAGTTTAACTGATATAAATCAACTGCCAAATTAATTAAAACCAAAAAAAATCTTTTAAAAGCATCTTAACTAATTATTAATATATTTGCCAAATAGTGAGATACGGCAGCCAAAGACAAGACCAGTTTAGAATATAAATTTGTAAAATCTACAGAGAAGGATGGTAGAAAATCATGAGCTATATTGCCTCATAAAACAGAGCAAAGCCATGGAAGTTATATGAAAAGCTTGGCAAGAGACCTAGGTACTTAAGGATAAAATTGGAAGAATGACAACAAATAAATAAAATATAGAAAAGATCTGAAAAATTATATATAATTTTTTTTACTATTAATGAATCTACTACATTTAAGACTGTAATATTATCATTCCAAATTTGCTTATAGAAGAGTTAGAAATAGTATCAAAAAGACCAAGATTGAGAAAAGAAGCTGAATGAGACAAGGCATATATCAAGGAAGTCTATGCTGGAGGCAACAATTGTGAAGGAGCTAAGGGACTGATTTTTAAGGGATCTGAAAAAGGGAGAGATACAAAAAAGGGATGGAAACAATATAGAGCCTTATCACTACTAAAACAAACATAACTAAAGAAAATATCAGCAACTAACAAGCAGCATGCCTAATGTTCCATTTATAAAAATTTGTAGGAAAATAATTTATACATCAGTGAGCAGATATCCATTAAGCAGATATTACAAAGGAAGATGAATATATTCTTAAAATAGGATATTCCTGAAAACAGCATACCTTCATCATCACATAGCTGACTGAAAAATCCCATTATACTTATTATACTTATTTTTTTATTGTAAAAAGCATTTCAGTGGAGTAAAACAATTGTTTTAAAATCTTTTCCAATAAAGTATCTTACATACTTTAAATACATTAAATTATATGATTGCTTGAAGGACACACAACAGGAATAACCTTGTTTGATGACATTTTGATTTTTACTATCAAGTGAGGCATAGAACAATATGTATGTTCACCAAAGATATTTACCACCGTCACAAAGATCTAAGAGCAATTCTATATCACATAAGGATTCCCTAGAAATGATGGAACAACTAGGTGGCTTGGTGGATAAAGGGCCAGGCACAAAGTCAGGAAGATTTGGCTTCCAACACATAGCAAGTCACTTTGCCCTGTATGTCTCAGTTTCCTCATCTATAAATGAGCTAGAGAAGCAATGTCACGCGACTTCAATTTCTTTGCCAAAAAAAACCTCAAATAGTATCACAGAGTTGGACACGACTGAAGATGATAGAACAACAAAAGAAACAATAAGTTTCCTTATATTAGTAGTGTCTTTGGAACTCAGACTAAGCACTCTTGTTCTAGATGTTTCTGTTTGTGTAAGATATTGGATTGGTTCCTCTGGAATATTAGAGCTCCTCCTTATGAAATTTATAGACATTCAAGAGTTTGAAAAGCATTCGCATGAGAAACCAAGTAGATGAAGGAATGAATAACCTATAGAGTTTGTGTATACATACATATACATTGATATGTGTTTTTACAGATAAATATATATAATAGCAATGTATATATGAAGACACACATATATGTGATGTTGCTATTATTGATTTTATAATATGTGAAAGACAGAAAGGTGGAGAGAACAAGAGAAGGAAGGGGAAACATACATACAGACTGAAACTATATAAGCATAATTAATTTGAACCAGAATTAAAAAGAAATATTGCCTTTGTAACTGAATGAAGGTCTTTCAAAGATCCCAGTCTTCTTGAAACAAAAGGTCATTTTTAAAAACACCAACATTTTTTCATTATTGTATACCTAACCATGGGATCGTATAGTCTCCAGAGAAATGAAAAGGAATATCACCTAGAAAGCAATGGAGAGGCATGTGGTGAACATGAACTGACTACAACATATTACACACAAGTAATTATGAAAGCTAGAATAAAAGAAATCAAAGAAAAATCTTATGAATGAAAAAAGATGGCTTAGTAATATGGCAAAAGCAAGAGAAAGTCAATGCACAATGTTTCAAAGTTATCTTCTTTTTAAAAATGTCCAGAAAAAGTGAGTAATGTTCCCAATGCCAAACTTATGGGGAGATAGATAAAAGTATGTTACAACAAGCAGTTATGGAGGGATTGTATCTGCATGAGTGCATCACATCACAGTATCACTGGGATCCATGCGAATGAGAGCTTAAAGTCACTTTGGGAGGCACTGGGGAACAACAATGAAAAATGACTTGATCTACATCTTCAAACAAATTATAAACTAACAGAGGTTATTCAGTGTTTATACAGATAAATACAACATATGGCAGAATTTTATCAAGAAAAGGAAGATCCAGGATCATACTCTTACAAACTTTCTAGAAGAAGGAAGCGGTTATTTTCATTTAGGGACCAAGATGAAAAGGTAAGGCAAAGTTTCACAAAGGGGTTCTATCTCTGCTGAATCCTGAAGGAAGTTAAGGAAGTGAAGGATTTCAACTAGTGGACATGTGTAGGGAGTTTATTATAGGCTTGGGGAAAAACCTGAAGAAAAGCATTAAGACAGGAATGTGTAGGCTGAGAACAAAGTATAGCCAATATACAGTCTAGTTTGGCTTGAATACAGTGTGTGAAGGGGGAGTTATATGAAATAAAGTTGCAAGTATGGATGGGTTCCAAATTTCAGACTGCCTTAGGAGTTCGTATTCTATCCTAGAGAGAATGAGAAGCTACTCAAGATTCTTAAACAGGAAAGTAGCATGTCCTGACCCGTAAATAAGACTATTTTGGCAGCTATTGTGAAAGATAGATTCAGAGAGGGAATAGATTAGAGACCAGAGAGGCAAATTAGGAGCCTATTACAATAGTTCAGATAAAAGTTAGTGAGGACCTGAACCTTTTATGCATTTATATGGGAAAAGGAAGAATGTCAGTGAAAACAAAGTGGTTGCATCTAGTACATTTAGTGTGGATCTCCCATCCTGGAAGGCTTTATGGAAATAAATTAATAAAAATCACACAGGGTAAGGAAACGTGGAATTATTCTTTTTTATTATAGCTTTTTATTTACAAGCTATATGCATGGGTCATTTTACAGCATTGACAATTGCCAAACCTTTTGTTCCAATTTTTCCCCTTCTTCCCCCCACTCTCTCCCCTAGATGGCAGGATGACTAATATCTGCATGGAACTATTCTTACCAATGATCATGGATCCAAAATGTAAAAGAAAACAAAAACCCAAATACTGCCAATGTCCAAACATAACATTTAAAAGTGAAAATGCAATGCCTCAGGGATCTTCAAAGTTTCAAGTAACCACAGTAGCCACAGCTTTCAAGGTAATTCTAGTCTTACATATCTCACAGGATTTTTGAGAAGATGAAATGAGATAAAGAAGTATAAAAGTATCCTAAGTATTAAAAGGAGCAGAATTGCACAATATTATCAGAATTATTTTTATTATAAGAAACCAATATGTCCAGTCCCATTCTATAGTACATGCCTCTGCTTACTGAAAATTAAAACAGAAAAACTAATATTCTCTTCCTATATCTAGGAGATATAATTAGTAATCAGATAATCAGATTGTTTTTTGTCACTGATCTATGGCTGCCATCAAAATGATATTTCTAGGAAGTCACATGGTTTATTGGATAACATTTTCATACAGAGTCAGGGAGATTGGGTTTTAATACTACCTTTAATAATTATTAACCTTGATGCTCTACACAATTTATTTAACTTCTCTTAGACCGTTTTATCATCTGTAAAATGCAAAGATGTTAATACAAGAAGCACCTGCTGCATGAAGTTGTAAGGTTCAAATGTGAGACTTTTTATCCTCTTTAGCATGGGACATGAACTTGCATTTTACAAGAGCAAAAAGCATGTTATTCATGCCAGTTATTATTATTTCAAATGTTAATAATTAAAGTTAAAATGTCACCATAAGATATGTGTGTTAAAAGAATGGACTTTTGCCCAAGACAAAATTTTAGAATTATTAAAAAGACTGCATAATTTCCCAAGTACACTCCAGACCATCTCTTTCCAACTGCTCAACTTGACTCAACTCAATGACCATTTGCAGAATTTATTTTAGATTTATATGCTAATGTGTTTATTTAAAACACTGGTCATTCAATTCCATGTCATAAAAAGGTAAAATGGAATAACAGTATCAGAAAGACCTAGGTTCAAGTTAAAATTCTGTCTATGATACATGCTAACTGTGTCATCCTAAATGAGGGACTTAATTTCCAAGGGTATGCATACAATCCTCTGTTATTATAAATTGAGAATGTGCTAATCTACTTTGGGAATGGGAGTTTCCTCGCTGGGAGATTCTCTATACCAATAAAATCACAGGTCCAGTACCATCCCAATTTTTACTTTTATAAACTATCAGGATAATTGCTTAAGAATAATTACATCTAATTGAAGAAGACTTCTAAAGCTTTAAGTAAATATGATACATATACATATATATATATATATAAATGGAAAAAATGAAGCATTTTATTCACTTTTTCATTGTCAAGTTCTCCAATGGCAAATTGTTTTGAAGTTATATTTGTGCATTTGAAATTATTTGATATACAAAAACAATTCACATAACTAGCTTTCAGAAAAAAAATCTGTTGCCTTTTTAAAAGGGGGACACTTTAGTATTGGCAGTATGACAAGGGAGGATCTTTAACTTAAGAGGGTATGTTAAGGCATCATTTATTTACTTACGATGTACTAATTATAAATGCATCTTACTTGATAATTAAAGTAGGCTCAGCAGGACTTCTACTTAGAAAAATTTGCTTATAAATTAATTCCAGATTTTGTATATATTTGGAAGTAATAAAAATATATTTCTTAGTAATTCAGATATTTTACCATTTCACACTATTTTTTCCAAAAGGTAGTAGGAATTTGTAAGATTTTATTGCTTATATGAAAAGACATCTTGTTCTGAATCCTTTCTGTGGTTCAGGTAGAAAATCTTCTTGGGAGGTCACTATTAGACAAAGCGGGGTATGATGAGGGGCAGAAAATGAGCAGGACTTTATTTTTTATCTATGCTCCATGGTAGCTCTTGGATTTTACTTCACATTATGGGTTTCTGCTCTACAAGGATAATTTTAGAAAGACCTGATTATAAAATGGGACTGTGTTCATAATTATGCAAACCCTGTGGTCATTATGATCACTTGCTATTTGCTTTAATTTGCCAAAAAGTCTTGTTTGTCTATTTAGTAGCTCTAGCAGACAAAACTGTCAGATAAAATTCCAACTGCAAGTAATGGAAAGCTCTGCTTAACGCTTTCCATCACTGCTGGAAAATGCAAGGATGTCATTAATGTCTTGCGGAAACTTTCCATACTACAAAACCTGATGCCTACCTCAGGTCTTCCAACAATTAACTGGGGATTTGCTGAACTTTGAGTCAGTGAAATAGGGGTATAACTCCCCCCCCCCAATGTTTTATATCTTTCACCTATAAAATGCCAAGTGTTAATCAAGAGAAGTCCTTTCTCTTTCAATTTTAAATATGTGAATGATAGATATGGGTTAAAAACAGCAACCTGAGAAAGGGCTGGACCAAAATCATCGGGTTAAAATGTCAAATTTGGATGACATAGACAGCAGTATCTTACCATCAGCCACTTTGGAATGTACTCGAAACAAGTAAATTTTTTATTTGTGAGTCTTTTCAACTATTGGCTGATCTGCAGTATCCACCCTTTTCCAGACTTCTGGCAAATGTACAAGTTGAAAACAAATGCTTTCAGTTTGCTTAAATGACAGGCCTTGGAAAAGCTCAATGACTGATACTTCACACTGAGGAGAATTCTCAGTGGTTGGGCTGAATGATCAACCCACCATGAGCCTACACTCCAGAAAAGGCTAACCATGTTCCCTGACTCTTTTTTTAAACATGGTAGACTGAAAACTGAATACATGATAAAGACTTTAAGCTTCTCTCTAAAGAGTACCTAGCAGGGCACTATGTATAGTCTCTTCCTTCCTCAAATAGTTAAAGATCTTTCAATTGGATGAAAGCAATAAGAAGGTCTTGCCCTATCCATTTTCACAATATGCACAAACTCTCAGTTTTTATGTATACAGAAAGAAGGGAAAACTGTAAATTCCATATTTACCAAATTTCATATATACCCTAAGGACAAAAGAGAAGGGAAAAGAGAAGACCATCTGCATCTGATTGAGCTTTATTCTTTATAAGTTCTATAACATTCATTTTTAGTTGGCTCATTCAAACTATGGTTACTTTGCTTCCCAATTCCTCAGAATAAAATTAAACCACAACTTTTCTTTCATGAATAATATTAATTACACAGTTTTCCACATACCAAGGTGTTGCAAAATACTTTGTAAATGCAGAAAATTACACTGATTGGCTACAATAAAGGATAATGCTAAACACTTACATAAAAGTTGGCTAATTTTGCCAAATATTTGGCTCAAAAGGCTGGGTAAAGTAAATATTAGTAAGACTGACAGCTAATTGATTTGGTTTGCATTATAGCAGGCTAATTTAAACAGAGGTATTTCAGTTTCAATTCTGAATATATAATTGGTTCAGATGCCTTCTATGCTTTCCCTAGGGCTACAAATTTAATTAGAACAGTGAGAAACAATCAGCCAATCATGTCAAGTTTTTTAGCTAGGCTGGAATGTTTGGACTGTTTGCCTTTTCTTCATCCTCCCCCCTTTTTATATTGGCGGGATGGCTTTGATGTCAACCCATTCTGAAGGCTATTAAGAAGTAATATATGAAAGGAATTTCTATTTGAACTATGCAAAAGAGTTATAGAAAGAATACATATGCCTACCCTCTTAGATTCCTTGACTAGGCAACTGGAAAGAACATGGGATTCAGAGTCAGAAGATTTTGATTGAATCACGGTTTTACTACTTGTTATTCATTTAACTTTGGGCAAATCATGACTTTTTTGGCTTTCAGTTTCCTAATCTGTAAGTTGAAAGATGAACTAGAAGATCTCCAGACTTTCTTCTAATTTTGACTCCTAGACAAAGACAGAATAAAATAAAGTCGCTGAACATTCCTAAGCGTTTGTATCCATTTATGGGACACATTCCAGATAGTAGACGCAGCTGGGTGGCACAGTAGTAAAACTAGGCTTGGAAGAAGGAAGATTCATCTTCATGAGTTCAAATCTAGCATCAGACAGTTACTACCTATGTGCTAGTGAGCAAGTCACTTACCTTGTTCACCTCAGTTTCCTCATTTGTAAAATGAGCTGGGGAAAGAAATGGCAAACCACTTCAGGATCTTTGCCAAAAAAAACCCAAATTGGGTCACAAAGAGTCAGATATGACTGAAAGGACTGAGCAACTAGATAGAAGACAAACATCCTAGAAATGCCATAAAGGTTTATGCCTCACATGTAGCACTTTATCATTTGTAAACTTTGAGTTAAAGATCTACCTCCATAATCCTAAACTCATCGTATAGAGTTCCTTCTATGTAGTAGAAATGCTTGTAAATGCTTGTTGACTGAGAACAGAGAACAATAAATACTTTTGTAGAAAATCCATGGATGAATATGGAGAAAATCTTGTCAGTACCATTTTAAAGAAAAACTGGATGCTAAAAAAGAAACAAACAAGGGAAAGTGGGTGCAGTTTAGCACTGAGAGAACATAGATTAGAATCTGGAAGTCTCAAATTTCTTGTGAATTCTGGCTCTAAGTAACAACAGACTCCTTAGAGACCTCAAAGAATAAGAAATTATGAAGAAAAGTAACAGTTCCCATTCCCCGCCCCCCCCCCCCACTTCCAGGCATTTTCAGTATTTCATCAGAGTTCGGCTCTTAGGGCATTCTACCAGAGTGCTGACCATTCCATTAATGTTTGTGATTATAATGCTAAGTAAGATGCTGTCTTCATAGTAGATCAATTACTTGTTTATAGCAAAGGAAAGGGGGAAAAAGCTAGATCAACCCTCTTCCCCAGCCAAGATTTTTTCTTCCAACTATGGAAGACCATTTGCAACCTTATCCCCTTCATTTCAGCACTACCACATAGCTCACATTTCCTCCGTGACTAGATTCTGTTTATTTTTTGCACATGGTTTCACATGAATTCAAACTAATGCATGCAATCAAGTCAGCTTGCCCTCCTCCCACTCTGAGTCTTTAAGAATATACAATTGACAGCCTTACTTTACCTCCTACTGAAGACTATACTCTGGGCACTTTAGTAAACTTGCTATCCAAAGTTCCATACTGTGTACCCATTTAGAGATACATCCTTTCCCCATAACTACCCTAAACCAAGGAGAGAAAATAAAAGAAAAGCCTCTCCTCATTCTTCTTGTTATAAGAAATAATAAATTATTGTATATAAAAATGGTTCAAATATTGCAATCAGTCCTCCAAAAATAAGTGAAGTAAGCTTTCATGAGGTTCATATGAATAAAACTCATTAAGGAGCCCTAATATCAGAATATATACCTTTTGTAAAGACTGCTTCTTCCTGTCTTTTTTAGACACTTCATAAAATCAGGGGCTTAAAAGAAGACACCTCCCCCTAGCTATTTATCTATATTATATATATATATATATATATATATACACCTACAAACACATACATACATATATATGTATACTTACACATATATGCATATATGTATGTAGATGTAAATGTATATACACTTATATGAATATGTGTATACATAGACACACACATACATACACACATGTAGAAAATAAAAAGTTACTCATTCTAGGCTAAGGGTTCTTAACTTTTTCTGCTTTATCGACCACTTTGATAGTCTGATGGAGCCTAGAGATGGCTCAGTGTAATGTTTTTAAATGAAGTAGAAAAAAATAAAGTACTTAGAACTATGAAAGAAGTCAATTATATTGAAATATAATTATCAAAATATTTGTTTAAAAAACCATATTCATGAACTCCCAGGTTAAAGACTCATGTTCTAGACAAAATCTATTGACTTTCCAGTTACCAGGCTTGGAGAACTACTATCACCAAGGCAGGGACAAGGTGAGATGTGGCATCCAAAGGTAAAACTCAAAATTTATTTTTCCATAAACAAGGTTTTAAAAGGTGGTTAAATATAGTTAAAATAGTACTAAACATCAGGTACACTCTAGGTTAAATAAACTTTTTGCAGATTGACCTAAGGACCTAGGCATCCATGAAAGCACTATTTTAATGGGAAAAATGCATTCTGTGCTCCAAGGAGACAACTTACAAATAAACCTTTGGAACATGACCTGTTGGAGACTTGGAGGCTGCCTGTGCCTACTGCTGCTTTTTAAAAGAATCAATGAGATGCCAGATTGAACAGCACTTTCAATACTGTAACATTTATAGCATATCAATATTTAGCAAGATTAGCTCTTTTAGGAAGTCAATATAATCACCTAGTAAAAATGAATTATTTAAAAACTAGAAATGGAAGACTTCCTTCAGATTACATGTATTTAAGCATCTCCTTGTTATTGATGTTATTTTTCAATCAATCAATCAACAAGCATTTATTGGGTGCCTACTCTTTGCCAAGTACTATGCAAGATGCTGAGGATACAGAGACAAAAATTACAGTCTTATACCACCAAGAAGTTTCTTCTTTATTGAGGAATACACCATACATTTCAAGAAGTATATTTACAAGGTAAATTTTGGTGGAAGAGGCCAATCAGAAAAGTCTTCTGGTAGAAAATGTTACTTGTGAAGAATTTTGAAGTAAATAAGAGACTCTAAGAGAAAGAGATATATGTGAAATAGAAATTTGTTCCAAACATGAAGACAGAAAATGGAATGCTATGTGTGAGGAAAAGCAATAAGGACAATTTGGCTGAAATAAAGATTGCTTATAGGGAAATGTAGTCTTCCTGACTCCAGGCTTGATATTCTATCCACAGCACCCAGTCATCCTAATGTTTGATTTTACTAACCACAACAATAACAAGCATTTGTGAAATACCTACTTATACACCAGATACTGTAGTGACTGCTGAGGAAACAAAGACAAGAAAAAGCATTTCCCCAACATAAAGAAATTCACCTTCTAACTGGGAATACAACATGCAAATAATTCCATACAAGTAAGATATTTAAGGTAATATGAAGGTGATATCACAGAACAGGTTGGTTATTCAATTTCTAATTTCAATATTGGAAAAATTACTCAAACTTCCTATCCCTTCTATCCTTACAAAAAGATTTAAATATTGAGTTGCTTATAAATCTTTTTTGTGCTGGTAGTTTCAAAACTACTTATGATATCACTAAGTTAATTTTCAGCTAATAGTCATATTAAGAAGGCACTAAAAGTAATATTTTCAGATTGCCAAATAATGTTTTTTAATTTGTCCAGTTCTTCTCCAAACATAGGGACACCAAATTAATTTTTATTGGAAATGGAGCTAAGAAAATTATAGACTCTTCTCACAGTCATTTCTGGAACTAATGGCATGAACCAAAAGGGAAAAAAAAGACTGTTTTGGATTTCAAATAGATAATTTCATCTGGGGATGACAAGTATTTACCTTTGGATCCATTCTGAGGAAGGTGTGGGTGCCTCTGCTACTGAAGGTTGATCTTTTAAATGTTTTGCTGTGATAAAAATGGTAATAGTTCTCCAGGTTTCCAATCTGAAAAAAAGAAAAAGATTGTTTTCATTGCATCTTGTAAATAGTTGAAAAAATTTGACAGTTCTTATAGCTTTGTACTTCTTCAAATTGAACTTTATTTTGTGTCTCAAGAAAACTTTGTCTTTTTTACATACTATTTTTAAATAATGATTAAAAAATCTGATCTTAAAAGTTCTCCAAAATACATTTTATACATAGAATACAAAAGATTCTCAATGAAACCATGGTTCTCTATTTCATGTTGCTTGCTTTATTTTTAACATATATAACAAATTCTCTACCTTACTTTCAAAAGTATCCTGCTCATTCATGCTTCCTTGTAAATATATTTCTAATCTTCTAATCTAAAAAAATGGCCCTCTTATTTTTGGTATCACTATTGATAGCTGCCATTAAAATAACATAAATTCTTTTACTTCTGTCTCCACAATTCATTCGACAATCACTTGTTGCCTCCTTATGTCAGGCATTGCTAGGTGTTCAGCACACAAAGATAAAATAAGAAGTAGCACCCGGCCTCAAGAAGATTACACTTTATCAAGAGAAAACAACATAAAAACAGATAAGAAAACAAAATATATACAAATTAAGTACAAAATAATTTCAGAAAGTGAAAAGCCTGATCTTATAAGCCAATAGAGCCCCTTGAAAAGGGGAGTGGTGTAATCAAAATTTTGTTTTGAAAACATCAATTTGGTGGCTGTAGGAATGAAGGATTGGGAGACAAGAGATTTGAAGTGGGAAGAGAGACCAGTTTAGAGGGTACTGTAATAATCCCATAAAAATGTGATCAGGTGGTAGCTCTCCAAATTGAAAAACAGGATGTTGTGAAGATAAAATCAATATGACTTATAGGGCAGTTAAGGATGGTGAGAGAAAGATTGAAAAGCTGAGGATCACTTGCAAGCTGATAAACCTGGGTCCTCATCAAAAATAGGGGTCACAGTATCCTCAAAAGAAATGGGAAAATTAGAAAGAAGGGAAGCTTTGAGAAGGAAAGAAAATAATGAATTCTGGGTTGGATTAGGAGAATTTGAAATAACTATTGGATATACAGTTTAAAATGTCTAATCAGCAGTTGATGAATGAGATGAAAGCTCAAAAGAAAGCCCAGAGTTAGTGATATAGATCTAGGAGTCATCTGCATAGAAATAACAGTTGAACTCAGGAGGGTAGATTAAATTATCTAGGGATTAACATAAAGATGAATTAAAATTTCTCTTTTTAGATACATATTGATAAATCATAGTACAAAAATAAAACCATGCTCTCTATTCAATATTGTGAGACTAAATATTATGCTACTACCTGAAAATTCACTAGCTAACTGTGTTTTCCAGGCCCCAATCTGCTTAAAAGTTGAACTGAAATTCCCAAGTGGCCAAAGGAACGAAATGTTTATTTGGAGTCAGAGAAACCAGTTCAAATTCTGTCTTTCCACTTACTATCTATCTGTTTGACCTTGGGCAAACCATTTGTTATCTCTGACTCAGTTTCTTCATCTATAAAATAAAGATATTAGAATCAGAGGATTTTACAGACTCCATCTATACTAATATATATATATATATATATATATTTTTTTTTTCAAATTAGAAAAAATATTTCATTGGTATTTTTTGCCCCATTGGTAAAGTTTCTAAGAATAAATGTTTGTACTTAGCTGAAACAATGAGTTCAATAAAAACACAAATAATTGTCTTCTTGGGAATTATTCATATTGTGAAAGGGCTAGATAATATCAAAATTCCTAGAGTTTCCCCATTTTCTGCTTAAAGAAAATTTCTCAGAACAAATTATAGAATCACATTCTGAAGACTGGAAGAAATCTTGAACAATAATCTAATGGTATCCTGTCTTCAGGCAGGACCACCATACTTAAGCTTCCCAAAAGGGGTAAATCTTTCCCCCATAACTTATTCTAAAGTCCAACAACCACTAAAAGCAGAACCTTTTAATATTATTCTAAATCCATCGTGCCATAGCGTAAAACCTTTTCATTCTATTTTCATGAACTATTGAAGACACTTCCTCCTAGTATTTTAAATTGTTGTTGTGGTGGTGATGAAGTCATGTCCAACACTTCGTGACACCATTGGGGATTTTCTTGACATGGAATGGTTTGTCATTTCTAATTCATCTCACAGAAGAGGAAACAAATAGGGCAGAGTGACTTGCTCAGAGCCACACAGCTTTTAAGTGGCTAAGGCCAGATCTGAGGTTAGGTTTTCATGACTTGTGGACCAGTACTTTATCCCCTGTGCCACCTAGCTGGCTCCAGTTCTAAAGTGGAACCTTTTTTTATATTTGTAAGTTTGTTAAAATGCTAAATAGGCCTTCAAAAATCCTTTCTTCAGGCTACATAATTCCCAATTCCTAACATCTCAATTTGCAACCTCTAAGCCAATTCTGGATCCTCTAAAAATTTTTTTAGCTATGGACTTCAGAACTGGTCATCATCTCTTGCTAAATAATTTTTACTATGAAATCTAATTGATTATTCCCTCATTAATATACACTAGAAATTTATTTATTCCTTCTGGTTTTTTTGCTTTCTTGCTAATGAAGTCACTAAGCTTACTAGTTGTTATAATCTCTAGACCTTTTGCTGTCATATTTCCACATTATTTTTTTCTTTCCTGCTTTACATTTATGGATTTTATTTTTCTTCCTCCCAGGTACAGAATCCTGCACTTGTCTTTAATGAAGTGAAAGATTATGTCAAAAGCTTAGCTCATAAACTAAGTCAGGGCCGCTATTTATACATCGAAGGCATTAATGAAATCTTAACTTGTGGCAATATTTAATTACCATGTTTACCTACAAACTAGCACTATTCCTTGGAGATGTTAGGTTAACTTATTTGCTTGCTATACATTGGTCTTAAACTGTAAGCATTTAAGTTGATGACTATTCAAAGAAAAAAGAAGAAACTAAAAGTAAAATAAATTCTCAATTGGCAAGAGTAAAAGGATTGTCAATCTATGCATGCACACCACATCAAATTCCGGGGGCAGCTAAACTTGCTCACCCTCTGGGTTGTACCACACATGCAACTATGTTCTAACTTACTGACAGCTGCTTTTTCTCTAATTTTGCAGCAGTTCACTAATTACTTAAACATTCTTTTTCCTGTTTCCTTCACGGTCATGTCAGTGCTCAACTGTTATTTGACAAATCCAGAACCAGCCAGAACATATCTCAAGCTATCAGTGAGCTAACCACAGAGTGGATGGGTCCTCGTGGGGTTGACCAGTCAGAAGAGCACCTGTGTGTTGTAGCAACCAGTTCTCCACTTCTGTTTGGAAACCTGTTATCGGGCCCATCACAATCATAGAGAAAGCAACTCCCAATGACTGAGTCCGGGAGCCAAAGACATGGACATTACTATTCCAATTACTACAAAATCAGAGTATAGTACATGGTGGAAAAGGGAATAAATCTGAAAATAACAGCAAGTTCTTTCTCTTATCCTTTGTGTGGAGTTGGCCTTGCTCTATAGAGTATGATGAAGGGGACAGAAATGTGAAGGAAGAACTTCCATTGCTATGTTTTTCCCAGAACTTTCATTTTAGTGAATGGGATAGCTATCTCTAATTTCCTGGATTTGACTACCACACATCAATTGCCTCTTGATTCTGCTCCTATTGGTCCTTTCCCCCATTAATAAGTTTTTCCCCCAAATGGAGGAAAGGCCCCAGACTACTAACTCTATCTCCACTTTTTTTAAAATAGCTTTTTATTTTTCCAAATACATGGCAAAGATAGTTCTAAACATTCACTTTCACAAAACCTTGTGTTCGAAATTTTTTCCTTTTCCCACTTCCTTAGACAGCAAGTAATCCAATATAGGTTAAACATGTGCAATTCTTGTAAACATATTTCCATATTTATCATACTGAACAATAAAAATTAGTCAAAAGAGAAAAGGAAAAAAAAAAACCACGAGAAAGAAAAACAACAACAATAACAACAAATTAAAAGGTGAAAATACTACACTTTGATCCACATTCAGTCTCCATAGTTCTTTCTCTGGATGCAGATGGCATCTTCCATCACAATTCTATTAGATTTGCCTTGAATCACCTCATAGTTGAAAAGAGCCAAGTCTATCACAATTGATCATCATATAATCTTGTTGCTGTGTACAATGTTCTCTTGGTTCTGCTCACCTCATTTAGCATTAGTTCATATAAGCCTCTCCAGGCTTTTCTGAAATCAGCCTGTTTGTCATTTCTTATAGAAATATATTCTGTAACATTCATAACTGATTCAGCCATTCTCCAACTAATGGGTTGGAGAACTCCATTTTCCAACTCCATTTTCAGTTTCTTGCCACTTCAAAAAAGGCTGCTATAAACATTTTTGTACATGCCTTGACCTTGCTTTTTAACTTTCATTTTTTTATGTGCTATCATTCCGCCTTTATTTTTGCTTATATTTGTGTCCCCACAAATAATAAGCACTTAATAAATGGTTGCAGACTGATGTTCTGTTCCCACCAACAACATCCCATCCTTCATCTTCACTTTGGAGCAATTAGGTGGGTAATAAAGTACCAGACCTGGAGCCAGAAAGACCTGAGTTCAAATCTATCCTCAGCCCTTTACTAGTTGTGTGACCTTGAACAAAGTCACTCAAGCCTTTTGGCTTCAGTTTTCACATTTGTAAAGGAAGGTGGAAAAGGAAATGGCAAACCATTTCAGTAAACTTGCCAAGAAAATGCCAAATTAGGTCACAAGGAGTCTGAAACAGGTGAACAATAAGAACAACCATTACTTCATGACCAGAGTCCAATAGCTAGTGTGCAATCTTTTTCATAAAAGGATGCAAGTTGAGAGTGCTTGAGTCATAAATGGTGACTTTCCCTTCAACTAACAGTAAGAGCCCATATTTGTTAAGCTTTGTTTTTTTTATAAAGAAGTATTTATATGAATTTATGTGTATAAAAATGTAAATTTTAAGGAAATTGCATCTGTTTAGATCATTCCAATAAATTTGGGATGAAAAATACCATTTGCATCCAGAAAGAGAATTGGAGACTGAATGCGAAACATACTATTTTCATTGGGGGGAGGAGGGGTTGTTTGTTTGCTTTTTTCTTTCTTGTATTTTTCCCCCTTTTGTTATGATTTTTCTTTCCCAACATGACAAAACATTAGTATGTTTTAAATGACTGCATATGGATAATCCTATAACAGATTAATTTCTGACTTGCCGAAGGGGAGAAACTCAAAATCTTGCAAAAATGAATGCTGAAAATTATCTTTATATGTAATTGGAAAAATAAAATACTCTTGAGGAAAAAAGAAATAAAATGTCAGCATCATCTTTTTTTTAAACCATGCTTCAGTTTATACTGTTGGGTTTTGCTTTGTATTTTTTTTTGCCTGACTTTATCACTTTATCACTGCTATGCCATAATTTCAAATTCAATGACCCTCCTATATTTAGTCCTCTGCTGTGAAACAATAGGAACATCAATCTAGAGCTCAAATAGATTTCAGAGGAGATATCATCCAACTCCATACGTACAGATTATAAAGGGAATACAAGCAGGGAAATAGGAAAAAGCATGGAGAGGATTCATAGGAATATCATCTTATAGAATAGGAAATAGAAATTATTGAATTCAGTCCCCACATTTAAAGCATAAGGAAACTTGGAGTTCAGTGGGGTGATGTGACTTGCTCGTTGCCACCCAACGAGCCTCTGTCACATCAAGCATTCTATACCATGAAACATGGTCGGCTCTGAAAAAGGAATCTCAGGTAAAGCCAATGGCTGTGTTGTAGTATTTACTTGGCAACCTCTTGAGAAGATGCAACAAACATGCTGCCACTAGCCACAAAACTCTTACCTGTGGGCAAACTAGATTAAGATGTGATTGGGAAATGTTTAGCAAAATAAATAAAAATACAATACAGCACAGATAATGTTAATTTGTGGTTTTCTAAGTCAATATGCAACCAGCAGGCATCCATTTATGTTCCATGCCACAGCCCTATTTTTTCAACCTCTTCTTTACCTTGTTGAAATTCAAATAGGATTACTGAAACATCAAGGACTAGTCTAACTGTCACATAGAACACTGTTCAGTGAACTTAAAAGGCAAGGCATACATTTGATGGCCTCCCTGTTGTAAGGCATTGTTATAGGAATTTCATATTTTCTTTTATTCCTCCTGAAAATTCTGATCCACTAAAAGTCTGTTTTCATATTAACCTTATCAGACCAAAACATGTCCCATGGGATGTAAAAATTTAGTCAGAGCCTGAAGCATTCCTTAGATAAGAAGCCAGGGGAAGAATCTCAGTTGTCCCTGACTCCTTGGCAACATAGAAATCCTCCTCCTTCGTAGGTCTATCTATAAACCGTCTAAATGTAGTTTAATCTGTAATCTTATCTCGTTTATCTATAGAGTCTGTCTGAAGAAGTTTGTTTCTTTGGGGGACGGATGAGATTGTGACTGTTGGAGTTATCCAATTTTTATGATATTGAAGGAAGTACAGGGTTTTGTATCAACCTTCTTTAACTTTTATGACCCAATAGTAATGTACCAGATTACAATAGACATTTCTCTGACACTCAGATATAATTTTGCCCTTAAGAAGCCTTGTCAGAATTCTCATGAACATTCAGGTTTTCTCCGAGGCCTTAACAAGTATGTTATGTTTGAACATAATAATAAAACTTAAGTTTTTACCTCCATAATTTCTGTGTTGTGATATATATTTGGCAACAACTACCACCATGTGAACTCAAAGAGGAGATATTTGTCCCCAAATAGTAAAGACTAAATGAATTGGAAGGAAAACTCATTCAAACCATTTGTTGTACGGATAAGGCAATTGAAGACACAGAAGTCCATGCTTCTCTTAATTCCAAATCTAATCCTCTGTCCACTATATTCTTATCATAGCCTTCCCTTTCAGACATCAATAGATACATCAGAAAAAACAGCCAAATCCAAAATTGTTCCTATTCATTTAAGTTATCAGTAAGGCATTGTCTTTGTAAATATTCAAGGACAGTTTGACAAGTAGTTGGCAGACAGTAATATTAATGATGAAAGCTAATATTTTATGCAGAGCATAAAGGCTTGCAAAAAGGCTTCCTATTTTACTTGATTCTCCATTTAAAAACACTTCTTATGTAAGAAGTTTAAAAAAGAGCAAAAACACATTGAGACCTGATATATTTTTTAAAATAAAAATGTAGGTTTTAAAAAACACTCTTTATAAAAATTCTATTTCTTCAAATGGATATTTTTGTTGCAATTAAATCAGTTCCTTCATTTGAACCAACTGCTTTATGCCATTTCACAATTGCTGTATTTTTCCCTACAACAATATAGTATATTTCTGCTATGAGAATATTCATACTATATGGTTTAATTATCCTTTGGAAAATGGTGTTCTAGCTTCAGAGTAACTAGTCTGCTTTCCTAATAGGGAATAATAATTTTTACAACATGATTATCCCTCTGAGATGGCTAGTCCCTTTTTTCCCTTTCCTGGAAATGTATTTCTTTTTAATCGCACAACTCTAAAGATTATTTGAGTACACTACTATTCAGTTCTACGTTGCCAAGAGCCTAATCCTGGATCCTAGAAATCTGGGAGATGTAATGCCCTCCATAACCAAGATCATTAGATCTCTTCCCTATATAAAATAAAAAATATTTTTTGTAAATTTCTGTAAATTAAATCTATGCCTCTAATCTGACCTACTATACTATAAAACTACAATGCTATATACTATCAATACTACTACAAAACTACAATGGCAACATCAAGAATATTAAAATCTCAGCTAATCTTAAGATGTTAGTTATGTATACTGCTACCCATTTCATTAGGGAGAACACTACTAAGTCATAATTAAACCTATCAACTGATAAACATAATCATAAAAGAATTCTCATTAAAATTTCTTGTCAATGAACATAAGAAGAAAAGGAATCAAAGTACATATGAGATGAAAAAAAAGTCTAGATTTTCTTTTTGACAAGACTGTGTTAAAAGAAACAGCTTATATGTTTTAGTTTGCCATGACAACAAAATCAAATAAACAAACAATTGACAAGTACCTGCTTTGTGATCACCAGATGCAGTGCTGGGGGGAGGGAGCAAATGGGTAGAAGGGTAGGGTAGTTTACAAAGAGATAAGATAGTTATAATTTGGGGGGGGGGGTAATGAAGAAACCTGAGAAGTTAACCATAGAAAATTTAATCTCAAAAGACCAAAGATCTCATAGAGCTATGATTTCAATGAGGGGAGAGATTATTATATTTTGAGAAGATTTTGATAGATTTCAGGTATGCCTTAAAAGTTCAGAAAGATATAATTGAGAAGACAAGACAGATGGTTTCACCTGGAACAATCAGTTTTAGCAAAGGAATGGAAGTAATAAAGTACAAGTATACCAGCAATGATGAAAAGATCAGTACTAGCTAGAGAAGATGTGTATAAATAAGTAATGGAGGTTGGAAATATAGGGTGGGTCCAATTCATGCAAGACCTTAAATGCCTACCTAGGAGTTTGGTTTTATATCACATAGGCAATTGTACTGATGGAAGAATTCTGACACCAGAATCATATGATAAAAGCTCTACATCAGCATCTCAGTCTGATTTCATTTTGTAATCCTGGGTTAAAACAAAGCAAGGTGACCATGAGCACTAAATAAATATCCCACAACCTGCCTGGAAACTAGTTTTGTTGCATTTCCCCCCTCTACAGATATAAAAACTGAGGACAAGTAAAATAATTTGTCCAAGGTCACATGAGTAGTTCATGTTTAAGATAAGACAGAATTCTTCATTAGAAATACTCTGCTGATGATTTCAGAAAGGCCTGGAGAGACTTACTTGAACTAAGTAAAGGGAGAAGAACCAAAAATTATACTCATTGGTACGGAAAATTGTACATAGCAACAATAAGATTATATGATGATCAATTCTGATGAGTGTGGCTTTTTTCAACAATGAAGTGATTAAAGCCAATTCCAATAGACCAGTGATGGAAAGAGCCCTTTGCATCCAGAAAGAGGACCATGGGGTCTAAATGTGGATCACAACATAGTATTTTCACCTTTTGTTGCTGTTTTCTTGCTTCTTAGCTTCTTTCTCATTTTCTTCCCTTTTTGATCTGATTTTTCTTGTGCAGCATGATAAATGCAGAAAAAATTGCACGTTTAACATATACTGGATTACTTGTTCTCTAAGAGAGGGGGTGGGGAGAAGCAAGGGAGAAAAAAATTGCACACAAGATTTTGCAAAGGTAAATGTTGAAAACTATATATTTTGAAAATAAAAAGCTAAAAAAAGGAAATAATCAGCTGTTCCCTGCCAATATTTCATTCTTTAGTCTTGAAGCTCTTCCCTAATGCCTTTTGCTTACTATAAAATGTACCCTTAGGTGTACATGTTCTCACACACACAAATACTAGAAAATATCTTCATCAAAGACCACTGACCAATGAGCAATACCAAATAAGGAAAGCCAAATGTGATAAGACAAGAGTCATGTTGAGAGACAGGGGAAGAGGGAAAGGGAAAGAGAGAAGGAGAGGGAGAGGGAGGTGATAGAAGAAAGTTCAATTCTCATGATATTTTTTTTTGAGTGAGGAGGTAAGGCATGTAAATCCCTCCTTATTGAAACAAGGTATGTTTGCACAGAGTTGTGCTGGGAACCATTAGTAATAAAGGCTTATGGAGTATATCTAGTCTTAGCTCACCTTGCTGTCTCAAACATTAAAAGACAGTAAGTAGGCTTTTTATGTTATATTTTATAAAGACCTAGAGGAATAAGGGTAAAGGGTGGGAAGGAACACCTTGTATTGTAAATCCAACCTTCATTTGCATCATTTGCTAAACTCAGTGAAGGTGCTGAATACTTCCTTCAATATTTCAGAGATCTGTGGTTTCACCAGTATACTCCTTCCTCTGACACAAAACATAATGCTGCTGCATTTAAGTACAATTCATGTGATGTGAATTCAAACATATGAGCAATTTCAGAAGCCCAAGAATAAACAATATTCTTGAAGAATAAGAAGTTGTGTTGCAAAGCGCATGCTTTGGTATACGAAAATTGCCACTTATCTTTCCCTATGTCATTAACCCTCCTTGGAAAATAGTCAAATAGTGAGAAAATGTCACAGTTCAAGGTCTCAGAAAGAAACGATTGTAGATGTATGTTCTGACGTTGCAAAAAAACTATTCACTTTATCACTCATGATGACTCCCCTTGGCTGCAAAACAGATGTTTGGAGACACAACTTGCTGAGCAGCTGCATTGTGTTTGCATTCAAGTGGCTATACTTTCTCAAGGTCATCATTTAGACATGACTTTCTGTGAACAGACTTCCTCTCTAGGAATTCCTTCCTCTCTAGGTCCACAATTTTGAGTGCAATTATGTAACATTATCAATCATAGTTCATTTGCTTAAAAACAACAACAAAAAACAAAACAAAAAACCAACTAATTAGAGCCTATAAAAACACATACCAAATTAATTCTGGCTCACCCTGGCGACTTCAGTCTGGAGAAAGTTATAAATAAGAACGGAGACAGAGTCTATATTTAGCTAGCATTTGGTCTCCTAGCATTTAAAATTAAGGAAGTGGGGGTGGGGGGAGACAGTGCTTTTTATGCATTTAAAAAATAAACTACTTCCTATTTCAGACAAATATATAAACAGTAGCATTATACTACTAAAATAATCACAACTTAGGTAGATCTCTTACAGCCCAGTATTTATATTGCCCAACTCTCCGCAGCTCTACAAATGGTCCTATTAGAATCTATATCTCTTCCCGATACATACCAAAACTGCTCAACCTGTTATAAACAACAAAATTGTTTAACTTCTACTGTTAAACTGTCTCTAAACTACCATGGCTTCTGTATTTAGATTAGGAAGTTTGATGTGGTAATTTGGCCATAGCCTAGTCCTCTAATTGGGATGCAACTCAGAAATTCTGAATATGAAATTTCAGTGACTTCAGCATCTCACTTTGAATAAAACTTTTCCAACCAAGTCTTTCCGGAGGTTTTCTCTAGGACAGTTAGAATTAATCTTTTCAGTTGTTTCTTAAATTCAGCATTCTTAACATTGCCTGTTTGACCTTGAGCAAATCACTTAACTTTGCTGAGCCTCAGTTTCCTGATTTGTAAAATGAAAGAGTTAAGTTAGATGGCCTTTAACATCCTTTCCACGTCTAAATCTGTGATTTTCAGCATTTTAAAAAATTTTAACTCAAACCAAAAAATTATGGTCTAAAATTAATGATGAAATCTTTCTTTAGTACCAATAATCACTCATTTGGAATCTCCCCCATAATTCCATATCTAAATGAGAGATTTGTTACCACATTAGGGACCTCTTTTCCCCATCCCTTCCCTACTGGAAATCAGGGTTGATTAATTAAGAGTTTGTGTGTGTGTGTGTGTGTGTGTGTGTGTGTGTGTGTGTATAGCACAAAAAAAGCTACCTTTATAAGAAGGGCAGCAGTGAACTCCTAGAGGGTGAGTTGGCTCAGTTCCAAGTTGTTCTCATTCTATCACTCAAAACCCAACACTGTGTAATTAAGCTCTTCAAAAATGCATCTGGCCTGATTAACAATGGGAAGTACACATTTAAAGGGAGGGATGCTCTTTTCTGGGGTTGTTTGTCAAGTGCAGCTGGTTCCACAAGCCAACAGATTCTGTGCGATGTACCTATAATGTCATTTTGGTTTTCCTATGGTATACTTACTCTGTCTGGATACCTGGGTCAGATTCTCATACCTTTTCCTAGAATAAGAAGTGACATGGTACAGTGTAAAAAGCACTGGCTCTAGGTTCAAATCCTATCTCCCCTACTTATTACCTTTTTCTCATTGTAGTCGAAACACTACTATATGACTGCTCAAACACTTAACTACCTTAGTTCTTAGTTTCCTCACCTGTAAAATTAAGAGGTTGACTTGTCTTTGAGATCCCTTCTAGCTTTAGCTCTGTGATGCACTCCATTTTCTTTATGGAGCACTGGAAAAGTAGTAAAAGCGTCTTCTTCACACTGAAAATTCTCAGGTGACTGCTGAACAAATATCTCCTTTTTGACCAGGGTCAGTGTTATTTAAAAGTTTGTCCTAACAAAGAGCTTTTTCAGATCCCAAATGGAAAGAAAGCATGCCATTTTTAAAAAGCTATTAATGGGTGTGTAGATATATACACTGAGAAATTCTGTTAGCCCAATTAAGGTAGGATAATGTTACAAAAGCATTGGAATGGATCCATTTTGTTATTTCAGGCAGTTCTCACAAGCTTTGAAGTTTATGATATTTCATTCAGAAAAAAAGGGGACAGAATTGCAGTTAACACTTCAAATAGGAAAAGTTTACTAAGTACTCAGAGTTGACATATTGAGCACCAGAGGGTTCCTGGGAGTCTCCTGTTTCTAGTGATTAAAAGAGAACATATACTGAAGCAATCCAGGACAGGAGTTGAGGATGGATAGTTGGGGATGGTGCATTCTATATTGCTAAACTGAAATAAACACTTTCCAACCTGTTAAAAAAAAATTCTCATTTCACGTTACATAAAGAAATTCCTTGAATTAGATAAAAATAATGAACACAGAGTTTGGTGAAAGAAATTAGATCCTGAAAAGAGAGAAAAAGAAAGAAGAATGGAGACAGGAAGATGAAGTAAGTCTAGATACCTGAGTAATCAAGGATAAACCAAGAAAATAGAGCCAAGAATGAGAGGGAACAAAAAGAAAAAAATGAGAGGGCAGTTCAGTGTAATGGAAACTCTGGATCTGGAGCCAAAGAACCAGGATTGGGGGCTTAGCCCAGTACTTATGTGTCCTCAGGTAGGTCATCTGTTTCATCATCTGTAAAATGATGACTAGAGTATGATAATCTCCAAACTCTTTTCTAACTCTAAATCCAATGGCATGTAACAACACTACTTTCCATGAATGTAGCATATACTTAAGAAGTGAGACAGGATAAATACTTCTGCTAATTCCTTTAAAATTCTTCTTAAGAATATCAAACAATTTAATTGAGGTTAAGGAGCGAAATCAGTAAATTCCGAGAAAATGAAATCTTTATATTTCTATAATATCATTTTATCATCCCCCCCCCCACCTTAAATCAGTTGTTTTGGTGGCATGTAGACATAGAGTAAAGGGAGTGGTTCACTATAAGCACAGATTCAATTTCCAGTACTTATGGTTGTCCAACCCATAGGAAAAAAAATTGTCAAATGGCATGTGTAACCTACTGCTTCTAGTCTATGGTTAGTTCAGAAGAAAATAATTTATTTCACTAGTGATGCTTATTCCAATTTAAATTCGGGGGTGATGTGATAAACATTAAACATCTAAACAGATAAAATATTATAAATAAGTGAAATGCTGTAGAATCCATGTAATAGTTGAAGCTATGAAGTTCTTCTATCTAGTACTTAATGTTACTAGATCCTTTTGAAAATGTTCCAAACCGTGCTGAATTGTAAACTATAGAAGGTCAGAAAGAGAAAGGTTATTAGGCTCGCATTCATATGACATTCAATCCCCAATTGATAAATGGTCAAAGAAAGATATCAAAGCTATCAATAGCTATATTTTAAAAATGATCTAAATGACTATTAAGAGACATGAAAATTAATAACTCTGAGGTACTATCTCACCTCCATCAGATTGGCCAGGATGACAAAAAAAAAAAAAAATGAAATGACAAAATCCTGGAGAGGCTATAGCAACTAAGGATACTATTAGTATCTGTTCTCTATTAGTAGATCTGTGAACAATTTTAACCATTCTGGAAATCAGTTTGGAACTAGACCCATTCAACTGGCCATACTCTTTGACCTACAGTTACCATTGCCAGGTCTGTACCCTAGAAAGATTGAAGAAAGAGGAAAACAATCCATGTGTACAAAAATATTTATAGCATTTCTTTTTGTGGGAGCAAAGAATTGGAAACTGGGGGATGCCCATAAATTGGGGAATGGATAACCAAATTATGGTATATAAATGCTAAGAAATACTATTGTGGTATAAGAAACAATGATGTGTATGTTTTAAGATAAATCTGTGAAGACTTGTATGAACTGTATGAATTGATTCAAAATGAAGTGAGTAGAACCAGGAAAAGAATTTATATAGTAACACCAATATTGCAAAGATAATCAACTTGAAAGACTTGATAACTAATCAATACAATGACTCACTGTGCATGGTTCCTAAGAACTCATATGGATCTACCAACTGAAGCATATTTTATTTCTTTTCTAACTTCTCTGACTTTCTAACTCTCTTTCTCTCCCTTCCCTCCATCCATTCATCCAATATAGCTAATATGAAAATTTATTTTTCATGACTCTCTCTCTATGTGTGTATATAGATAGATAGATAGATATGTTTATATATATATATATATATATATATATGTAATGGGTTCTATTTTTCTTGACTTCTCAATGGAAGAGGAGTGGGAGAGAGGGAGAGAATTTGGAACTGAAAATTAAATTATAAAAACACGGAATTTTAAGTAAATTAAAAAATAGAAGGGTTTTTGATTCTTTTCAGAGGAAAATTTTAGATTAGATTTGAAATAAAGAAATAAAAGTATTAGGTATTTTTAATCTCAAATGAATTTTAGGTTATTTTCAAAGAAATGGTCCTTCAGTTTTTAAACTTAAAATAATCAATTTCTTCTCTACTTTCCATCTCCCTTCCCTGATAATTTTTCCTGAAAAAGAATGCCATAATTATTTATTAGAGACTTTGTTAAATAGGAACATGCTATTAATAGGAACTCTCTAACTCATAACATAATTTTTTCCAAAAAAGAACTTTCAAATACAGATACACACAGAGCATCACTGTAGTTGAATAATTCTGGTGCCTTTGCCCAAAGTATCGATAAACATCAAAATCACAGGATGGAAGTGGATGAGAAATAATGTTCCTTTGACATGGATCAAGTATAATTACAGATGATTCTCATGCTGAACAGTTTTAACTTCTATGACACGTTCTATTATGTAGTTTTCCTTGAAGAAGAAAACAGAAGCCAAGAAGAAGATTCATATCCTCAGAAAAGCCACCAGAGTACACTTATTTTCATAAACTCATGACAATGGAGTAAATAAAATGTAACCTCATTACATTTTAGCCTGGCACTTAAACGTTAAATAGTTAAATGGGGAACTTTCTCTTACTCTGTACCTATAAATGACATTTTATCTTCTGCTTTAAATCTGCATAGTTTGTCTCCCATTTTTATAATGCTTTTCTCCCTCATTTCTACTTCTTAAAACTATTAGCTTCCTTTAAAGCTCAGGTCAAATGTCACCTCATTCAAAAGGGTTTTCTTGATTCTTCTAGCTATTACTTCTCTCATCCTTACTATTCCCTACAAAAAAAACTTGCGTTTACTATGTATATGGAACTTCTTCTAAGCTACATCCCCAGATCAACACTGACAGATCTTTAGGTTTGGACCCTAGAGTAAGAACTGAACTACTAAAACCATTGTGCATGAGTCCCCAGTGGTGAACTTTTTTCTTAATAGCAAGTCGATAGACAATTAGCTCAAACCAAAGATATTTATTAAGATGGCAAAACAAGGCAGCAGCTACATAATACTATGGTGGAGTCTCCTATATTACATATAACATTAGTGGAAGGAGTGAGCATAAACTTCAGAATATTCTGAAGTGAGGCACACTTATAGTAGATCTAGACCTAGACCTATCTACCTATATGTGTGAACACACATACATATATAAACACGGGTGATATATACATATATACATATATACTCACACATATAAAAAGGCAATCCCATCTTTAGGACTACAAGATCCTGAGGTACTTTCTCTTCTTGTGGCATTGCTTTGCTTAAGAGCACAATCTCTACAGGGTGGGCAGCTCACCTACACTCCCTAGGTCCATTTCTCTCTAATGCTTAATTCTTAAATCCACAGCTATTTTCTCTAGAATCCATTGCAAATTATCCTCACTGCTCCTGCTCCTCAAAGCTGGTTACTGCTCTCTGGTCTCTGTTTCTATCAGTCTATCTTTGTTCCCTGTTGGATAAGGCATTTCCTAAAAGGGAAATTGGTTAAGGAACCACTATCACAATTCTATGTCCCTCATACAATATATACTATGTATATATTGCCTTTATTTACTTATTTGTTAATTCTCATGAACTGTTTTACTTTTTTTTGTAGTTCTAGGCTTGGCACCTTGGGATCATTTATATAAGTGGTTAAACTGAGATTCACCCTTCTAGGATACCAGATCATCCATTTCAGTATGAATCAAGTTCTAATCTAAGCTTTTACCTAGGTGTGTGTGAGACCTTGGGCTAAAAACTACCTGGTCCCTCTGGGCCTCAATTTACTAATATGTAAAAATGAGATGGTTACATCTGATGACTTGTAAAGTGCTTTCCAGCTCTAAAATTCTGCATCTGAGATCTGACAAATTATTAAGATGGCTCATGATCAGCTTTCTTTAAGATAAGAAAAATTTAAATTAACTTCTACATTCATGCACAAACTTCAAGAATTCTAATTAACAGCAGATGTAAAGGGTAGCAAGAGATGACATTTTGTTTCTGTGATCCAACTCCAGGCCAATAATTTAAAAAAAAGCTAAGCAATGAGACATCTGTTATGATTTCACCAAAATACGATTTGAAGGAAGACACCCTCCTTAAGTCACAATATTCTGTATATCTAAATTTCCAACTCAGAATGTAGCTTTATGCCTTTTTTTAATTATAGGACTTTTGTACCTAAAGTCATATGAAAAATAGATTTATCAGGATATTTTCTCAATGAAGTGTTTAACTCTTCCCAGCATGTATGAATGAGTTTAGGTTCAAGACTTTGGAAAGGAAAATTCTCAGATGCTTTATTCTTGTAAACAAAATTATCATATCCTCTTCTCTAAATCTTAATTTTCATTTCCATTTAAGTTAATTATGACATGACATTTAAAAGCAAAATAAGGTATTTAACATGGAGTCATACTAAAAATTGAAAAGAACAATTTCTTTCAGTTCATTTGTAATATCTACCATACTGCCTTATGGAATGCACTACTCCATTCTTATTTGGATATTTTATTTACTGAAAGGACCTAAAACAGGAAATTTTTGTGAAAAACACAGAGAAAGATGGCTTAAGAGAAGCCAAGATTCTGAGAGATCCTGAAAGTAAACAGTACCTCAGAGACAAAAATCCTGACTGATGACTGCAGTATATTGTTTCCCAGTAGCTAATTTACATGACTATTTTTAGAGCTTAGAAGTTTTTTGTCATGAATAAAAGAACTCTTTGGGGACTACTGGGAAATAGACTTATACTCTACTAGGCCTCCCCTAGTAGAGGGGTGGAGAAATATAGAATAAGAGCAGTTCTCTACAGTAGATGATATATAGTACAAACTGTTCCCTAAAGAAATCAAGGATATCAAGGTTTACAGTGCAGAGTTATGAATTATACCAGATACATGCATTTTGCCTACTCATGAACCTTGTCCCTGTGGGCAGGGCGTGGGTATTTATGCCTACACCATGTCCCTTGGTGGAAAAGTGTAAAAATCCATTTAACGTACAGACCTTTTATGATTACTGTCAGTTTTGTCCTCTTTTAGTAAATGTTTCATAATTAAGTTGTTATTATTATCTGAATGAATTCATTTAAGTGAAAAGGACACCGGTAGAAAATAACACTTATAGTTTTGAGTAATAGATATATGTTTTCATTCATATCACACTTATTCCTAGAACCCCAAAAATGAGTTGTAGCCTCATGGTCAACACCCATAGGGAACAACCTTGACCTGAAAGCATAAATATAAGCAGGGTGAGTAAGCTTAACCCAATCCAAGAAGAAAGCATGTCGAGGGGCAGTGCCATAGGTAGCATCTGTGTATCTCCTATGAACCTACCCACATTTTATTTAACTTAGAGAATTGTTTTCTTTTATATATTGGATTTATACTTTTAATCTTCCCTCCCTGTGGCTTCTTGAGTTACTTATAAAAAGATCTGAAAGGAATAATGAGACGTTAACTTCATCCCCTTTCCCATAGTTCCTATCTTTAATTCCTATTTCTTAGATGTATATTAAAATGATAGGCAAAAATACATTTTAATATGAGAAAACAAGAAAATACCCCTTCTATTTGGGGAGATGGGGACAGAGATGATAGAATGTCATTACTTATTCATACTTTAATGGTAAGACAGGATGGGCTGGAAAGGGAAACTGACAGGAAGATTTAAAAATATACAAGGCAACTTTTTTTCTG
This sequence comes from Sarcophilus harrisii, assembly GCF_902635505.1. Lineage (NCBI taxonomy): Eukaryota > Metazoa > Chordata > Mammalia > Dasyuromorphia > Dasyuridae > Sarcophilus > Sarcophilus harrisii. Next base: position 530,178,982 of record NC_045427.1, on the reverse strand, counting down.
CTCACAACAACAAAAAAATAAATTTCTCAACCTCTTTTGTTCAAGTAAAATAAAGAAAGATATTGCAGCTAAAGAAAATAAAGGTATTTACTTTTCATTATATGGAAAGGATGCATTCCAGTAAGAATGGATATAAAGTAAATTTCCATAAAATAAATCTTATTTTTCCTTTTATCTTCACTACAAGAAGACGATTTTCTCAGGAGAAAAAAAAATTCTACACTAGACAGAGTTGAAAATTTCAGAGGAAAAGATGTTAACATGGTAGTCAAACAATACTGATGTTTTGAACTATCAATGAGCACTTTCAGAAATCTATAGCACTTTCTCAAACATAAGATCTTCTCTTTGATAATTTCCCCTAACTCCACAATTATAAAAACATCTCTCATGCCTGAACCTATATTCAGTTTCCAAATTTAATCTATTTCTTTGTCTTTTTAAGTTTGATATCTCATAGAATTATGATACAATATTATACTTTGTTAGTAGATGAAATTTTCTATAGATTTACCCTAGAAAGTTCCAGACTTTAGATTTTTTTCAACATACATTATTAATCAAGATAAAAATTCATTTGTGATAAACTTTTTAAAAAATGATACTAACACTAGAAAGTCATATTTCCATAGTTGTATATCCAATTATATATTACTAAAGAGGACTAAGCTTTAGAGTGGCCCTAACAGTAGACAACCATATGTTCAGCTGTGATTTGTTCTAGTATTATTACTATGGTATGTTGGTGCTTTTTAATTTTTTTAAAGAGGTCTAAGACAGTGACTAAATGCACCATTGTTGTCAAAATTCTCAATCACTATGTGATCAGCCAGTCAGTCAATTTGACTAATCAAGTATGACAGATTTAGATTATTTCTTGACTTCCTTTCATCATTTCAAGCTTTGTCTTCCAGAATAAACCTGCAGAAAATAATTAGGAAGGCCTTTGCTGCGTCTTACACCTTTGCTTTACTCTATTCACCTTTCCTGTCTGTACTAATTTTGATTCAATGCCATGGAAGCAAATTTTTAACATACCAACCAAGCAGCTTAAAACACAAATTTTTAAAGTTTTTATGATAGCTTTAACCCTTGCAGGGTTTTTTCATAAAGGGCATAAAGAATCTTTTGTTTTCATATGGAAAGATCTGAAGCAATTGATGTTTATTCTCAGACATTCTAACACTCTCCTGATAACTAATGTTCAGATATCTTTCAATCTAAAAGGTTATTCTATCACACCTTACTTGTGGGTTTTCCTCTCCCTTTCAATAATCCCTTAACACAGCTAATTTTGTTCCCTTTGATGTGGATAACAAAACAGAATCTGAGGTCTTTACCAACATAATGCACAAGTGTTTGTAACTTCTTTGCCTTTTGCCTTTCTATATTCCTCTTGAATACTTAATTAGCAAGGTGAGGGTAATGTTTAAATTAGCCAAATTCAAACTGAAAAGCTCCTGCAGAAGCTATGTTGTGTTTTTTTTTTTTAATATCTCTGCTATGTATCTTCCAACCTTCAAAACTTTTATTTCCACAATAGCAAATAAAGATTTGTTCAAACATTTTCAAATGGTTCCTTACATTCTAATCAACGGGCCTCTAGTCAAATTGCCTCCTCAATATACATAAAGAATTTCTTACTGGAAGGAACCTCTGTAGAAATCTATCCCACTCCATAATTGAAAATTCCCATATAATATATCCGACACAATAGTCATTCAGCCTCCACAATAAGATGTTCAATGAGAGGGAATGCACTATCTTTGAGGCAGCCTGCTAATTTTTTTCTGAACTTAGTTAATTAAATTTGACTTGTTGCAACTTCTACCTGTTGTTCCTTATTCTGTCCTCTGAGGCTAAATTTAATCTCTTCTTCATATACTGTATTAAAGACTTGAAGACAAGTATCCCTTGAAACTTAAATCCTGCTATTTGTCCTCCTCTACCTTCTCTCAAGACTTTTACTTCTTTCTTGAGTCACTATGGAACATCTTACTGTGGTTTCATGCTCTCATGGGAATCAATAGGGAACCAATTCTTGGTTCAGTTTCCTTTGTCTTGGGATAGTTATTTGAAAACATTTCTAATCTTTTGGATGTTCTGGTAGTTGTTTTCCTCTCTAATTTTAATTACTTCTCTCTTGATTTATCTGCTTGTACTCTAGATTTTTAATGAGATTTTCTTTCCCTTTAAACATTTGGCAGTTTTAACTGCTTAGGGTAGTTTTTTCTGCTTATTTTCCCCTTTTTCTCACTTTCTGACTCTTCCTCTTTTGATGTAGGGTATACCTATAAGCCTGGACCAGCACACTATCTTGGGTTCATCTCACTTTAGAAAATTTGTGCCTCAGCGACCTCTGCCTCTTTCTCAAGCAGCTTTAGGGGGGAACTAAATTGGCAGCAACTGAATTCCAATGTTCTTTTTTTCAAGCCTTGTGAAGCCACACATGCTAACAAGTTCCAGTTCCCTTTTTTTGTTTGTTTTTTAGTTCCATAACTGGGCTGAATTAAAAGCATTTGGGCCCTTTTACAGGATTGGAGGATGAAAAAGTGGTTGCTTCACATTTTTGCTTCCACTGGAGTTCCCTACTTCAGATAGACAGAAGCATAGCCCCTTTACTACTCCTTCCTCCTCACATAGTTGTGCAGAACAAATGTTCATTGACTGTCATAAACCTATGAGGGAGGAAAGTCAGGGGAGGGATGTTGCACAAGTGGGTCACAAGGCATAAACCCTGCATGAGTGAGTACCTTAAAGTTTGTTATTCCCCATAATTAATTCATAACTTTTAACTTTTGAGGTTTCTTGCTTTCTTATCCTATAGATATAATTCTAAGAACTCTACATAAAGTGCAGAATTCCTCTTTGAGGATTCTCCCCTGAAGTTGGTGGGGACTGGGGAAAAAATCTAGTTCCCTATCCTGTTGGTCTAATGAACTGGAAAGAAACAGTGTATTGATGAAATCATATAGATGTCCTTATTGTGAATGATTTTTATTGAGACTCACAATATTATAGGACCTTATCAGTGAGTCACATCATCACCAAAAAGTAATAGGCCTTGTCCTAAATAGGAAAAATAAAGAGGAGAAAGGATATATATATATATATATATACATACATACATATTGCAGTTAAGCAGTTTTCCCATTGGATTAATACATTACTATGTATATCTCAGATACTACTAATAGAAATTAGCTACGTTCAGAATTTAACAAAATATTAGATTTGAGTGGGGAGAACAAACAATACTTTCAGTTATTCTGAGCTGCACACTACATCCAAAATCCATTTTGAACAAGCATTCTAATGATGCCATATGCCTACAAATCATGTTTTCAGAGGCACAATTTCAGATGATCCTGTAGAAAATGGAAAGATCCACTGGGGATACAAGTGAGTCAATTAATCGCTGGCATTATTTAAGCTCCTACCATGTGGCATAGGGCTTGAAGGAAGGCAGAGAAAGAAGAAGATGGTGATGAGGAAGGAAAGAATTCCACACAAAGGGACTGATCAGCCCAGAGTCAGGGATGGAATGTGCTTGTGCTGGGAACAAGGCTACTGTCATTGGACTGCAGAGTAAGGGGGTAGATTGGGTAACAGTCTGCAGGCAGGTAATAAAAGATAGGAGAGGTCCAGGTTACCAAGAGCTTTGAATGCCAAGGAGGATTTTATATTTGATTCTGGATATGATAGCCACTAGAGATTACTGAATAGGAGATGATGTGGTTAGACTTGCCCTTTGGGAAGATCATTCTGATAGATAAATGAAAGATTACTTGGAGTGGAAAGTGACTTAAGGCAGGGATACCAATAAGTTATTACAGTAATGTAGACATGAGTAATAAGGGCCTGCACCAGGGTGGTAGCTATGTCAGAGAGGGAAGAGGAAGTATACAAAAAAGGTTACAAAGGCAGAACCAATGTATTGCCAATGATGACTGCTGTACCAGAGTTAGTACAATATATATCAATAGCATATGACTAAGAAAAGGGTAGGCTCTTCATATAATTTGAGAGAAGGATAAGAGTTGGCTTAAATAGTCATAAAATATTAAAAGAAGACTTCTAGAATATTAGTTACATGGATCATTTGTGGAAGGACATGGATAAGAATTACATGGGATAAAGAGGTTGTAATCTGCAAACATGGCAAAAGTACTCACAAAAAGTACATAGGATCAATGAAATGAATTATTAGAAAGAAGTGTTCCCAGAAATATTATATAATTCATGTTTAGGTTCTAGAGTAGTAATTTTCAAACTTTTTGGTCTTAGGGCTTCTTTAAACTCAAATTATTGAGGAACCCAAAGAGTTTTTGTTTTTGTGGGTTATATCTATACATAAGTATTGTATTATATATTAAAACTGATAATTTTTAAGTGTTTATCAATTTATTTTTAAAATAGCAATGAACTAATTACATGGTAATATAACATTTCATGAAAAATAATCTCCTTGACTATGGGAACTGAGTATAGACCACAACATAGGATTTTCATTCTTTCTGTTGTTTGCTTGCATTTTTGTTTTCCTTCTCAGGTTTTTTTTTTCTTTCTAGATCTGATTTTTCTTGTGCAGTAAGATAACTGTATAGATATGTATACATATATTGGATTTAACATATAATTTAACATATTTAACATGTAATGAACTACCTGCCATCTAGGGGAGGGGATAGGAGGAAGGAGGGGAAAATTTGGAACAGAAGGTTTTGCAAGGATCAGTGTTGAAAAATTATCCATGCATATGTTTTATAAATAAAAGATATAATAAAAAATAATCTCCTAAAACAAAAAAGTCAGAGGGAAAAGTGACATTCTTTTACAAAATTTTAGAAATCTCTTTAATGTTTGGTTTAATAGAAGACAGATGCATTCTCATATTTGCTTCGGCATTCAATCTGCTGCCGTATAACTTTTTAAGAACATGAAGAAATCTGACCTCGCATTGATATGTTGTTGAAAATACTAAAATGTAGTTTGAAATAGTGAGATATTATTTGCTTGTCCTTAATAGCTTTGAAAAGTTTTGAGCTCATGAACCATTTAAAAAGCTGACAGGCATTGCCAGGAGTCTACAGACCCCACTTTGAGAAATGATGCAATAAACCAATCCTTAATAAGCTTTGACATTGGTTAGTGGTCAAAATGGATGTGTCTCATGACATCTGATCCTATCCTCTCTAATCACTTATTTCAAAAAGGTAGAAAGAAAGAAAAGAGGCAAGAATAAAAGAGAAAAAAACAAGTCAAGAAAAGAGGAGAGAAAGAAAAAATGCTGCTCTTTCACATTAGTAGTGTTGACCACACATGCTTTTGATTCTAAATTTCTTGATATTTGTTCTGAATAAATACAAAAGACACCACTTGTATATTCCTGATATAGGTACATTTGACTAAGGGCAATAAAATAGCTTTTCAATAGCATTGTGTTCAACATTAAGAGCTTAATTACCACATTTCCAGGATTTGAACAGATCAGTATTATTTAATAAGTTTCTCACTAGTTATTTTCCTATTCTAGTTGGGGTTCCTGCTTATGTTCTTTTCTGAAAATATGCAAATAAATGAAAACAAAGGAAAGCAAAAGAAATGTATCTAACATTGATTCCTACCTAGTAAGTTGTTAATGGTTTCCTTTTCTTCCTCTAATGCTTAATCCTTATTCTTTTTTTTCCTCTCATGAGCAGTTTTAATGAACCTGATATTCTTTATGATTCCCATCAGCTCCAAAATGGTATTTGCTTGAGATAGTATGGTGCAGTGGAAAGAGCACTAGCTCTAGAATAAAAACAATAACAATAACTAATATTTGTATCGCATCTACAATGTGCATCAGGCATTGTATTAAGCAGTTTACTCAATTGAAAATTGTAAATTTAGTCAATTGCTTTATCTTGATTGATCTGTGAGGTAAGTTCTAACAATACCCTCATTTTGCAGATAAAGAAATTGAGACAATTAACAGTCTACTGACTTGGCCAAGATCAATCAATTAACGCACTGCTATGTGCCAGGCATTGCAATAAACACTAGAGATAGAAAAAAAGGTGCAAACTCAGGTCTTAACAACTCCAAGAATAAGAGGACCAATTTTTCAAAACTCACTTTTTGAGCTTATTCCAGAAGTGATCTTGGTAAGTCACAATAACCTTGGACCTCAATTTTCTAATCTGTAAAATGAGGGGCATGACCTCAAATTGAATGAGACAATGTTTTTATAATTTCTTTCTTTTTTTATTATAGCTTTTTATTTACAAGTTATATTCATGGGTAATTTTACAGCATTGACAATTGCCAAACCTTTTGTTTTAATTTTTCCCCTCCTTCCCTCCATCCCCTTCCCCAGACGGCAGGCTGACCAATATATGTTAAATATGTTAAAGTATAAATTATATACAATATAAGTATACATGTCCTAACAGTTATTTTGCTGTACAAATAGAATCAGACTTTGAAATAGTGTACTATTAGCCTGTGAAGGAAATCAAAAATGCAGTCAGACAAAAATAGAAGGATTGGGAATTCTATGTAGTGGTTCATAGTCATCTCCCAGAGTTCTTTTGCTGGGTGTAGCTGGTTCAATTCATTACTGCTCTATTGGAACTGATTTGGTTCATCTCATTGTTGAAGAGAGCCACGTCCATCAGAACTGATCATCATATAATATTATTGTTGAAGTATATAATGATCTCCTGGTCCTGCTCATTTCACTCAGCATCAGTTCATGTAAGTCTCTCCAGGCCTTTCTGAAATCATCCTGCTGATCATTTCTTACAGAGCAATAATATCCCATAATATTCGTATACCACAATTTATTCAGCCATTCTCCAAATGATAGGCATCCACTCAGTTTTCAGTTTCCAGTTTCTGGCCACTTTTACAAAGAGACCTTCTACAAACATTCATGCACAGACAGGTGTCTTTCCCTTCTTTAAGATTTCTTTGGGATATAAGCTCAGTAGAAACACTGCTGGATCAAAGGATATGCACAGTTTGATAACTTTTTGAGCATAGTTCACAATTGCTCTACAGAATGGTTGGATATATTCACAATTACACCAACAATGTATCAGTATCCCAGTTTTCCCACATACCCTCCAACATTCCACATTATCTTTCCCTGTCATTCTAACCAGTCTGACAGGTGTAGTGGTATCTCAGAGTTGTCTTAATTTGCATTTCTCTGATTAATAATGACTTGGAGCATCTTTTCATATGGCTAGAAATAGTTTCAATTTCTTCATCTGAGAATTGTCTGTTCATATCCTTTGACCATTTATCAACTGGAGAATGGCTTGATTTCTTATAAATTAGTGTCAATTCTCTATATATTTTGGAAATGAGGCCTTTATCAGAACCTTTGACTGTAAAAATGTTTTCCCAGTTTATTGCTTCCCTTCTGATCTTGTCTGCATTAGTTTTGTTTGTACAAAAACTTTTCAATTTGATATAATCAAAATTTTCTATTTTGTGATCAATAATGATCTCTAGTTCTTCTTTGTTCATAAATTCCTTCCTCTTCCACAGGTCTGAGAGGTAAGCTATCCTATGCTCTTCCAATTTATTTATAATCTCATTCTTTATGCCTTGGTCATGAACCCATTTTGACCTTATTTTGGTGTACGGTGTTAAGTATGGATCATTGCCTAGTTTCTGCCATGTGCATTATGATTTCATGTATTCTTGTCTTCTCCCCCTATAAGCTCCAAAAGGCTGGGACAAGGTCTTCTCTAAATTTTGAAGGAACAAGGGATGTTTGGTGCAGAGAAAAGAAGTAGGAAAGACATGACACTAAACCATATATTTAAAGAACTCCCAGGTGGAAAAAGGATAAAGCCTGCTCTGTTTGCCCCGGAGGGACAAGCTAGGTACATTAGATAGCGATCACAGATTTATGCTTGATATAAGGAAATATTTCCTAACAATTAGTGCTATGTAGATACTTCAGAATAGATTACCTAAGGAGATTGAGGATTTTGGCTCTATAGCAGTTTTCAAGCTGCAACAGGGTGATATTCAAGTATGGGTTAGCTATTTGGTTTCTGAGGTCCTTTCCTATTCTGTTTTTTTCTCATTTTAAGTTTCCTCTTCATTCTTCAGATTTTATTCTTAGAAATCAGAAGGAAGTCCTACTTCCTTGTTCCAATAATCCTTAAAAAAAAACTTACCTTTTAAGAATGGTGATTATTTTACTCACTCATTCATTCATTCATTTATTCATTCACTTCTAGACAATGTCATTTTAACTCCCACAAAATAAACAATGTTTATTTAATTTAGCTTATTCTCTCTCAAGTTTAGTTTCTCTAATTAAAAATCTGTGTTTTTATGTGCAAGAGATTGTAAGTGAAGCACTGAACTGGTTGCCTGAACATACTAAAACTATTATAGTTATTTACATGTTTTACCATATTTAATACATCATATTTTGCCAACTTTTTAAAAGCACATTAAATATTTAGTTAGTTTTATTTTTATGACAGCCCTTTTATTTACTTATCTCTAAATCATAGTTATTGTTATCTTTATATTTCTCCCCTTGAGTCAATTTAACACTTTCTCCTTTTCATTGTGTGATATTTTATGTATCTTATCAAATTCTCTCTTTACCAAGTGCCAATTTTTATTCATCCTCCCTGTATAGCATATACTATGATTATTTTATTTTAGAAAACTGTCACTTGTTCCTCATGATACTAAGATTCAAATCTTATTTTGGCATTAATGGTTCCTTCTTTGAATTTAAAATTCCTCCACTTTTATTATGTATTACTTATTTCAAGCTTTATATTCCTCAGGCATTTGTTTTAATAGAATTAGAAGAATCTATAAATAAAACAACTACTACAAAAATGCTTTTATTGTTCTCATCTCTCTACACTCCCATTTTATGTACTAAAGAACCAGTAAGTGATGAGTTGGCTTTATACAAAACAAAATATATCGTATATATAAAATTCTTAATAATTTCAACTTCAACATTTGGCTAGGCAGCAAGAAAAAAAGAAATTACTTGAGTTAATACATTTACTTATGATTTGAAGGTTCAAGTTGTGACAAGGAACAAGATTACGTTCCAGGAAACTCACCCATAAGAACGCTATAAGGAATAACTCTTCCTATAAAGACTATAGAGTGATATTTCATTTAAGCATGTCAAGAAAATCTATAAATTCTAGTAAAAGCCAATAATTCCTATAACATTAGTAGGAAAATCCTAATGAGATAGAATTGAATGAGACTGAGCAGAAAAAATAAATTCTTCTTTCTGTCTTTACCTTACCTCCAATATAAAAGAAGATATAATAAAAGGGGCTATAACTACTATTCAGATCTTATTATTCTAAAATTATGCTTTGGTGTTAATTTGTACGTTGTTCTCACTACTATTACTTATTTCTTGAGATTGGGTTCAGCAGACTCATATAATCCCTCTATACCTTAGTACCTTTGTGGGGAAAAATAATCACCCTAGAGTTAGTCATCAGATAGGCCTCTCTCCAATGTTAATTACCCTAGCTTTCAGCTAACCAAAACATAGTGTAGCAGTGGTCCAAATTGGAAACCTTTCCATCTTTGTATGACTTTCCAGAGTTCAAATTCTGTGGGCATAGTCCTTATAAACCCAAGGTCATCTCTATGCCTTGAAGAACCATATGATTTATGAAAACTACTTTTCATTTGCTTAAAACTTTTAAGTATATAAAATCTTTTTACATTTATTATCTCATCTGATTCTTTTAACAGCGAGCAGAGCAAATATTACCTCTATTTTATAGATTAAGAGATTGAGGTTCAAATGATTAAATGAATTGTTTTAAGTCACAAATCTAGGAATGCTGAAGCTGAGATTCAAACTTGGAGGTCTTTTGTCTCCAAATCCAGTGCTTAAAAGAAAGAACCTCTAAACATTAAATAAATGATTTACTATTTATTCTTTACCAGGTGTACTTATTTATTTCTTATATTCCTATTACATGGAGTTCTTGTATATCTCATATTCTGACCATTTTTGTTTTCTTTCCCATATAACTGGATGATCTCTTGTTCAATGTCCTTTTTTTTCATTAATGATTAAGCTCATATTTGCAAGATATGTCATTTTGGATTGCATATTGAGTTTCTTTGCTTTTTTCCCCTGAATTTCCTATTCCATTTCCTTCTGTGATTTCTTGAGACTACAGATTACTCTTGTTAATCAATTGCCTTTTTCTTCAAATTTGACAGTCTTTCTCCTAGACACAAGTAAAATCTGCACTTGGGACATTTAATCACTATATATATCTGACAGTTTTAATTATGGGATTTTTTTCCTGGAAGTAATTTATATATTCTTTCAACAGATTCTTTGCTATGTATTTCTGCAAGTTCTGGATTACTTTCTTGTATCATCCACTTCATTATGATACTCAGGATTTTATTTTGTCATATTCTTTTAGGATCCTTTTGATCTCCTTTTTCCTTTCTTCAAAAGGTTCACATAGAATTTATGTGTTCTTTTAATGCTACTTCCTTTACAACTTTTCAGCCAAATTTTCCTTCATTTTAGAATATTTGTCTTCTAAATCTATTTATCTCTTTTACTGCTTTAGAAATATTTTTAATTATGAATTTAATTTTTCTCTAAAAATCTGTTGTTTTTTAAAAGTTCTGCCTTGGGAGATTCAGTTTCTGACCTATAGTCATTCTTACTTCCTTATATGATGGATTTTGTTTCTTTTGAACTATTCTAGAGTTTCTTGCTGTTCCACGTTCTGTGCACCATTTATACGGAGATATTTAGGATTAGGGTAGGGGACTTAGTGTCAGAAAGACCTGAATTCAAATTTGACCTCAGACACTTACTAGTTGTGTGATTCCTCAATTTCCTTATCTGTAAAATAGGGTACTACAGAAGGAAAGGGCAAACCACTACAATATCCTTGCCAAGAAAATTCTAAATAGAGTCACAAAGAGCCAGATGTAAATGAAATGACTGAAAAACAACAACATAATGAGGATAATAATAGGACCTCCTTCCAGGGTTGTTGTAAGATCACCTGAGACAATATATACAAATACTTTAAAAACTTTAGAGCAGTCTACAAATGCTATTACTACTATTATTACTACTAGATTCTTTCATCAAGTTTGGTTTAATTTAGTTTCATCAAGTTTGGTTTGGTTTGGTTTCCTTATAATATTTGTTAAAAAAAAAAAAAAAAGATTTAGGTTTGTATTCTCTGTTATTTTATTCATTTTTTTCCATTCTGGTTTTAGAATTATCTTTAATTCTCAACATCTCTATTGAGACAACGTGTACATCTGAGAGGCTTTTGTTAAAGGTTTTTCTCTTAATTTTTTTTTGACATTTTAGCCTCCCTTTTATTCCTTCATCACTTACTGTCTGTCTTCTTATCTTACCTGGTAAGGAGGCATCTTAACTAATGGTAAACGGCTCCCTCAACCTCTTAATTCAGAGGATGTAAACTTTATTATCTTGGATCTCTGCCCTGAGTAACCTCTCTGGAGGGAAATAGGAATGACTCAGCTGCCTTTTGGTCCCCTTGTCTGAAGGTCTGCTGCAGCCATGTTTACTGGTACCTCTCCTCTCCTCCTTTCTTTCAATATCTGCAGCTTCTTGCAAAGTTGGGAAAGAACCAGGACATTCAGTGCCAGTCTATAAAACTGTAGAGAAGTGAGGGGCTAGACTAGTTCAAAAGGCAGAATATTTAAGCCTGTTCAATTCCTCTTCTCTGCCTTCCTTCATGTGGCTGGATAGAATCTATGTCTATCATTTCTTGCAAGGATTTTTGGGCATAAGATCTCTAGGTTCAGGTTCTGCATAAGGCTTTAAGTTTGCTTGTTCTTCTACTCTGGGAGTAATGAGGCTTGTGAGGGGGGAATGCTACATATTAGAGTTCTCTAGTGTTAATTGATAAAAGATTTGACTAATCTAAAATTTAGTCCTTTTCTTCTGTGGATTTAAATGTAGCTACACTAAATCTCATGCATTTCAGGTATGGAAGGGATTTGGAAAATGGTGAAAATATTTTAAATAACTAATTTGACATCTCATTAATCATGCGACCCATAAGTCTCAAGGAAACAAATGTTTTTATTAGGAAGTCATATTAATTTTTATGCCTTTAAAATATGATTCAATCATCTAAAAGAATGATATGCATACACACACATACACATGGATCCCATAGAAAGTCCCACTGATCATATTTATGTCTACTTAAATTTAAGCTTATACTCCTAGAAAACTATATATTCTTTCTTTAAATAAAAACTTTGTATTATGCTTCCAATTATATAAATAATTTTTCAAAACTTCTTTTTTTCCCTTAAGTCCTGCCTCTAAGAATATTTTTAATGGTGAGATTAGATGAATAATCATAAGCAAGAAAGGCCTAGGAAAGACTACTACCCACTGTAAATCCAAACTTCAAACAGATGTCATAACTGTTGGCTACTGGAAACCAGCTGACAGAAAGAGACAAACCTGTAGTACTGGATTTAGAGATGGTGTGGCTCATATGAATCAAAGGTCCCTAAGAGGCAAAAAGGACAAGCTGTAAAAAAAAGCAACAGACCTCAAAGAATTTTCAAGAGTCATTAACACATGCTAATTATAGAAAGAACTACTAGCCATTTCGAATCTCTCTATTCATCTAACAATGTCAATAGTGTTCCCTTCAACACTAAGCCAAATCGCACTTAATATTTACAAGAATCTACAAAAAAGATGTAAGTGAAAAAAAAATCATTCAAAATGGATGAGGCAGGTTCAGTCAGATAACTTCTCCCTTATGCCTATGTAAATTAGTCCCAATTACACATTGAGCATCAAGGCAGAGACATAGGCCTTGCTCTCTAGACTCCCAATTTCATTTATACAGACTTCATGATTCACAAAAAAAAAAAACCAGACACACATTGGGGAAAAGATGTGCAATCCTCAGAAAGACAAGTTTCCTTAGTATTTAAAAAAATCTCAATGGTGGTGGCTAGTCATTGAAAGACTTCTTTGAGGCAGCAAATTTCCAGGAGAGACTTAGGGAGGGGACTGACTGGTCGCTTGGCAAGAGGAGAAAGGCAATCTTTGGCATGGAAGGCAGTATGGATGAAGTAAAAAGAAGAGGTTTAAGTGACTAACTTCAGGAAAGGAACAAATTACTGGAAAGTAGAATAAATTTTCAGTAAGAAAAAGAGAATAACCCAAAGATTGCATTCTCTGTGGCTAAGAACACTTATCAAACTCTTACTCATCAAAAAAAAAAAAAAAAATTAAGAAAACAATTTTTAAAAGAAAAGGAAAAAAACACTTAGCTCTAACACATACCAACATTGAACTTTCTGGGGTACTTATTAATGAGAATAAAAATAAAAATATAGCAAAATTATCAGTTTGGAAACTTACTTAGCTTAACTAGAATTAAATATTAAAAAAACCTCCTTTCTCACAACTTGTTTTACACAGATGTATAGGCACCATAGGTTGAATCATCTCTTTATATATTATCCTAATATAATATCGCACAAAATATCAGTGTTAGTTTTGCCCCACCCCCAACTAGCTTTACAAACTTTTTTTAATATTCATCTAATTAGTCCAGAAAAAGAATATTCCACTAGGGGGGTTTGCTTGCATTTATTATTAATAATAACAACTATCATCCTATGTTTCTTAGTGCTTTTAGCGTTGAAAAGTAACAAGAAGTCAATAATAGTAAAGGAAAATGTACTTGAAAACTTGACTTGGGTTAACTGTGTTCCCACAGTAATCGACTGTCATGGATAGAAAAGAAAACATGTTTCTCTTAAAAAAAAAAAAAAAAGACAACAAAACAAAAAAAATGCATATTTATTGCAATTGCATCTTTAGACAAGGAAGTGTCTGTTCAGTTCCCAGTTATAAGCACCAAGCACTGTAGGGACAGAGAATAACAATCCCCATCACTGGACTTTTCATCTTTTCTTAAAATGATGTGCTGTGGCAGTTGTGAATTGGCAAAGCCTTAGTACAAGTAAACATCTGGTTCAAGCCACTAAACTAAGCCTAACTTTCTATAATTAGCTTCATCTTACTGCAACTAAGAAATTAAGATATATGCACAAGGAGATGGTCAGTGAGTTCAGCTCCGAGGTTATTTTGATAGTGTGACAAAAATAAAGTTTATTTTTTCTTCATAGAAATGAATCTTTATCAGCAGGCATGCAAATATGGGCCATTTTTTTTAAAAGGGAAAATAATCAGCAAAGCTCAAAATGTGTGGTTAGACATGGAGGGCATAATTTTTTAAAATAAAATGGGCATTGACCTTTTTTTAAAGCCTTGGGACAGACACACCTAAGTAAATTGAGACTGAGACAAGTAGGCACAAGTCCAGAGATTTGGGGTCTAATATACAAAAAACTACACACCTCCAGTGTAACTGTATAGGAAAGAAAAAATAGGTAAGCTAAATAGATTTCGAGTTACCAGTTCCTGAGCCATTAAGTATTAATTGCTCAAGATCTGATGGGTTGGGTTGGGGGGAGGGGCCCTCAGAAGAATCAATGATAAGATGTAAAACAGAAAAGGCACAAAGGCCTAGTTGTAGGGTGTAATAGGTACTTTAAAAATATTTGCTGAAAGAATGAGTCAGTCTTGTGACCCATGACATGCACTAGTGAAATGGCTAGGTGGGGCTAAGGATAGAAACCATAGAACCAACCATCTGATCCACATAGCAATCTATGCCCTTGGAATATTATTCCACCATTAAAAAAAAGGAAAATAAAATATAAAACATGCAAAGAATTGTAGGAAGTGAAGAAGCAGGATAAAGAAGACAGAATTAGGACCATCAATATATACAGTTCATTTTTCAGTAACTTCAAGATTAGTAGACTTAGGCATTCACATCCCATCCAAACTTTCCATCCTGTGTGTGATTCTTTCTCTTGTTCCCTCATTGATTCTCCAAAAAGCATCTACTTAATGAACTAAGGCCACCTTCTAGAACTTCTTATATCTCTTGGACACCATAGCAGTGTTTCAATTGTTTATCTTTTACTACGTTCTTTTGCTACACAATTGGCCCGTCTCCCTTTCTGATGATACATTGTCATAACAATTTTCCAAATGTAATCCATCCCATTCTCTCCTATTAGATCTTGGGCTCAATTTGTCTATTTGCAGTGTCTTTCCTTTGTATGTGTGTATATGTGTGTACACTGAAAAACTAACTCAATAGACTGGTTATCCAATACCACATGCTTAACACATTGACTACAGATATATTTAAAAATTCAATAAAGCATATAAGAATACAAATTTTTTAAAGTTATTGGGAGGTGGGGCAGCTAGGTGATGCAGTGGATAGAGCACCAGCCCTGAAGTCAGGAGGACCTGAGTTCAAAATTGACCTCAGACACTTAATACTTCCTAGCTGTGTGAGCCTGGGCAAATCACTTAATCCCAATTGCCTCAGGAAAAAAAAAAAAAAAAAAAAAAAAAAGTGATTGGGAAGGGACATAAAAGAGAAACAAAGAAACAAAACAAAAGAGACATTTACATACATTGATTCTCAGTTTCTTTTTCCTATACATTTCCCCTCTACTTTTTCTCCTTTCCCTTATTTATGCCTTAGGTCTAATAGCACCAAGAAATACCCAGAGACAATAAATGAACCCACTGGTGGCATTTAGTCTTTGGAATATGAAGTAAACATTGCCTAACCATAGTTTGCCAGCAAATGGTAAAAGATATGATAATCCAGAAAACAATCCCTTTAATCCTTTATCAAATGGTTTTTAGGAGTTGCTGTATCCAAAAATAATTCATTAACTAACAGCCAACCCTTTAGTATTCAGACTTCAAATTTAACTGATCACATGCTCAAGGTATAGAAAGTCTATCATCAAACTTACTAACTGAATGTTAGTTGAACCTAGCAGATTATGGGCTCTGCTGACAGTCTCCAAGAATCCAGATTCACTTCTGTGCCATAAAGCATTGATTCAAGTAGGCCTTTAGTGAAGTTACTGTTGTGTATGAATATCTATTAATGTATTATGTAATAATATACTATATTAATGAAATCAGCCTATATACCTCATGTGACTGTTTTAAAAGAATGAGCTCAATACCAACTATTTGTCTGAAGAATCATAAAGTGTCTCCATTGTTCTTTCCACTTAGATCCATCAGCACTCCAAGATTTTATCCATATCCCTATTCTTTCCTCACACAATATTTATATATGTAGAACAAAGAAATAGACAAGATGAGAATCTGACCCATGAACAGTCAATAAAGAACCCCTAATCTTTTGAATATTGTGACTCCTCTGAATATTGTAGAAATTTTTGTTGTGTGAAATAAAGGCTTAGAAATCAAGTTCTCTGTTTATTTACTGATAAAATATGCACTGTTATGAAATTATAGTCTTATTGATTATTTAGTCTTGGGTCTTCAAGCATATTATTCAGTTGCAATGGTTCGTGCCTATAGAAAGACTGATTTACACAATATTTGGGTAGAAAAAGGCAGATTAGCTTAGGATTCCAGTAATGAACAATTCTGGCCTGTGGCAGAAATTCAGGTGGCACTGAAGTGTGTTAGAAACTGAAATTGATTGCCTCTTTTTGGACAAATTCAAAGAACAGTTTTATGTGAAGAAAGGTAAATCAAGCTGTATCTGAGTCTCAGGTTGTACTGTACTGCAGAACTCAGCTTGTTTATGTCTGCAGTGACTAAGTGAGAAACAATGAGAAAGTGTTTCCTCTTTGCAGTGCCATCATTACTACACTAAGGGTATTGATGGTCCTGTTACCATGGTTACATGTGTCTGCCAATTTCATCCTATGAAGTGTGAACTGCTAGACAGCTGAAGGGGCTATTCATCACTATTATTTAGTGAAACTGGACTAAAGACCTTGTAAATACAGCTGTATCTTCAAAATACCCAAGCAGAAGTCTAACAGGAACATCAAAGAGTAAATAATTATTCCACTAAGAATATAACAGAATCAGTTACCACAAGAAATATCTTTAAAGAACATTGGGCTCTGAATTCACTGGATCTGGATTCAAATGCAGCTTCTTATACTTACTACCAATTTGATGTTGGACTTAACTTCCCTGGGTTTCAAATCCTTCATCTATAAAATGAGGGGACTGAACTCAAAAGTTTCTAAGGTTTCTTCCATTTCTAGCTTCATGAACTATGAAAATATGGGTATCCATGTGATAGTATAGTATAACTTTTAATATATCTTTACAGGTAAATGGAGGATGAATAAGAGGATCTAGAATGTTATTATCTGAGTCATTGTTAGAACATGGATAAATAAAGAGTTTAAAGACTTTAAACCCCAGATTTTGGGTCATCCATGTTATGTTAGATCAATTGTCTTTGTTGACTGACAGCTAAAGTTGAAAGAGGAGATACCATCATCAACTGGTACTAAGATCTGAAAATAACATATATAAAAATCTATCCCTAACTATCCTCTTTTGCTAACAAACCAAGATAATACACTGGCTCTTCCCTTCCCCAGCATTCCTCACGTGGCCCTTTCATTCTAAGATATGTGAGATCAGCTGGTCCTACTTGCCTATTTTATAGATGAGATAACTGAAACCAAGAGAGATTAAATGACTTTCTCAAAAACACATGCCCTAATCCAGTCAGCTTTATACTGCATCATATAGACTCCTTTTTCTTCTTCAATCCTGTCCTTAGATGTTTATTTTAACCTAATTTCATCCATATAAAATACCAGGGAAGAGGGCATATAGTGTAATTTGACCTAGATTGGGAACCTGCTAGGGATGAATGGATGGATCAAATAATACTTTCTGTAGCAAGAGTATATCACTTGAAATGCCAGATATTTTTTAAAAAGGGCACAATGTATAACTATTGTGTTGCAAACCTCTTCATGTGTCTTGTTCCTCTTGATAATCTTGCTGCAACTTTTTAGTACCTATTTCTTATCCCTTCAGTTCAGTTCAGGTTGTAGTTTTATGTTTTTAATCATAAGAACAAGAAGTCCTTAGCATCATAATTCTCTCTCAGTGACAGGAATTGCTTGAGGACCACCTGAAATTCAATGTCAGGTGTGTGGTGATCAGCAGCTATTATAAGTAAAAATCATTTAAGACTGCTTTAAAATAATGGAAGGAAGGCAGGAAGACATTTTAGAAATTTGGCAGTGAGCCTGCTCCCCTCGGCCCCATCCCTATCTCCCTCCCCTCCTCCCCCCCACCAAGAGCCAACAAATTAGCTCAATATCCCACATTACAGCAAAAATGTAGGGGAAAGCATAATGTTTAAGCCCATCTCTAAAGAGAAATGTATTGAATAAACTAAAGACACAGAACTGTTTTGAGTTTGATTGCAAAGATTACCTAATTTTTAGGTTACCATTGAAGAACTCCTCTTTTCCCACACATCAGTATTTCAAGTCATAGGAAAAACCCCAAGAAATTGAGTAGGTGCAGCATCTCTTTATAGTTCATTCTATAGAGGACAACATACTCTACTAGAAAGGGCACTCTAACAAGAAGTCAGGGTACCTAGATTCTGCCACTAATTAACTGTGTGACTTAATTAGTCAGAAGGGACTAGATAATTTAAAATATCTCTACACCATGTTAATTTAATAAGAGAATCAGTTATTTAAATAAATAATTAAGTATTAATTTAGAGCATAATAGGGTAGAAATAGAGTATATATTTGAATGGCCTATTGAGGTTTTTTTAGTTGCTTTGAAAAGAGAGTATTTAGACTAGTGAATAAAGCATAAGGAAGAAACATGAATTTCTATGTGAAACTGTACAAGTCCCTTCCTCTGTCCATTGATTTGCTCACTTGAAAAAAGGGAGTCAATACCTTCAACCAATACCCACAAATAGTCCCAGCTGAAAACTACAAATTAGATTTTCTTTTTTATGAGTTGTTAAGCAGGTGCTTGAATGCTCCTGGCCTTTTTCCACAGGAGCAGTGCATTTAAAAGAAAAAAGTAAAGAAAGATTGGTTTGGGAACAGAAGAGAGGAAAACTAGTAGAAAACAAAGGACTATTTTTGTCACTTGTTAGTTGAGGTCTCATAAGCTTCAAAAGTCTCTTTTAATAATCATTAAAGAGTCAAGTCAAGAATCATTTAAGTGCCTACTATGAGCCAGGCTCTGTGCATTCAAGGCATAAAGAATAGAGGGCCAGTTTGGGAGGCAGGAAAATCTGGGTTGATTCCTGCTTCAAGAACATACTAACTGGGTGACAACGGACAAATCGCTTAATCTCCCAGTGTCCCAGGCAAGTCTCTGAGACTTTTAAGATCAAACACAGTTGCAAGCTGTGGTATATGTAGTTGCAAGCTACATAAACTAGAAAAACTTTCCCTACCAGAAACTTGTCCTTAAAAATGCAATCATAGATTTCTGGATCATCAATCCCTTAAAATATAACAAAATTCATTCAAACACTAAGTTCTTATACAGTGTATCACTATTTACTTTAAAATTCTCACTCAGTATTGTCAAAGGATCTTCAGTCCCAGGATTCTTGACATGTTACTGTCTCATACTGAAGTCACATGACACTGGCTATTTTAATAGATTTAATTGAATTATGTGGATGATGCCATGTGGTACAGCAGTTGCTTACTGTGACCTTGAAAAACTCACAAACTCCTTGTGTGGTAAGGGTCATAGTATCTCCTCCTCCTTCCTTCCTTCCTTCTTTCTCCACCCACAAAATAGGGATGGAATAGATTATATGTGACCTGCCTGGAGAGTTTCCAATGAAGTTAGAGACAGAATTATACTGCCATCACTGGCTCATTTGTAGATATTGTAGAAAGGATATTGTACATTAGATATTGGATATTGGAATTGGGAGCACTCCTTTGATCTAGTTCAGGCACCTATGTCTCAACTTAAATGTTTAATTATACAAGCCAAAAATTCAGTCTCTTTGTAATTTATAGCTTACTTCAAGAGATACCTTTGCTAGTAAGACAAATTGCAAAGCCACCTGGACAGGGAGGCAGTGAACTGTGAACACAGAGAGCTGGCAGACTCTAAGCAAACACGAAAAGCAATAAACCTAGGATAAAACCCCGAGGAACACCTTTTCACATCTGGAGAATTAGAGAATAAAGATTTAGGAACTACTGATAGACACAAAGTCAATGATGAAAGTAAAATGTTAAATCACATCAATGCTTGAAGGGACTTGAACCAAAAAATAAAAATCGCCCAGTTAATTATATTCTTTTGAATAAACTATGACCGGTCCTTGTGAAAGTTTGATAAAACCACAAATACAGTTCAAATGATAGAGATTACTTTTATAGAAGACCACACACTGCACATTAACAGTATCAATATAAGATTTACCATCCAAAGAAAATTCCATTTAGATTAGGCAGCGCCACACTTTGCTGGGTTCTGTCATGGATAATGATAAAATTAAATTTAACACTGCATGGTGCTGGAGTTTGAATTACAAGAAGAGCTTATCTGTAACTTGATTTGATCCTTTATGTCTGTAGTTTGCATATACTTGTTAACCACATCTTGGAGTATAATCCCCAGATGAGGCTATACATTTCAGCCTACTAATCGCGCTCTCCTTGAACTATAAATCTCGTTCTTGCTCCCCACCCCCACCCCATTCATACTTCCGACAATCCTTTACACTGCTGGCTGGTTGCATGGCTGCAGAGTAATGAGAAAGGGACTCAGTCCTGCCTTTTCTCGGCTTTACCTGCAAATAATCGGGGGAGTAATTTAAATCGGCCATGGCTCGTTTACTTACAAAGCCACTTTCCTCCCCTAAGAATACTCTTTGGCAGATTCACTTCAAGAAAGCTTACGCGTCCCAACTGGAGCACCACTGAGTTTTCCACGGGCATACTACTCCTGTTGAGATATCCATTTCAAACAGCATTGACAAGATGCAGAGACAGTTCATTTCTCAGCGGTCCTTTGCTTCTCTATGTGTTGTTTCCATTACAGAGAGTACAGAACACTAAATCCCTGGACTAGAATATGTCTTTGGTTTGGACTAAAGCTCCGACCAGTTTAGGATTGATCTCTTAGGTCTCACGTCCACTTGTTTACTCAATGGTTTCATATAACTCATCCCCCTATTCATTCCTTAAGTATTTGCCATTATTTCTGGACTCGGTTAAAATCGTCCCGCTTTATGCACAGGTCGAGGGGGTACAGACCAAATGAAACAATGATTTATTGCATTAAACAGTAGTCTTCACCAGCCCAATTGCCAGTATGGTGCTGAGATTCCTAATTTCCCAAACCGCATCCGCCTACACAATTTGGCCAGCGCACGCAGTGCTGATCCCATAAGGGTCATCCTAGAAAAAGGAGCTGGCCTGAATTGTAGGGCAGAAGGCTAGAAACGTGGGATTTCTATTCAGCGTCAGAAAATTCAACCCCGGGGGACCTGGGAATGGAGAGAGTCGTGGGAGGGAAGTGTACAAGAGTTTGCTAAGGGCAGAATGAGTCCCTCTTCCTCCAAAGGAAAAGTAGACAGGTGGGTTCAAGTCTCTATTCCCCAGTTTCTGGTTCAGCCATCAGGGAAGCTTTCCCAAACCTCTTTCGAAACCAAGTGTCCAAGCCCAAGTTTCCAGGATGATACTTTTTCTATCCTTCGAAAACTACTTTTCTTTCATCTTGCCCCAAACTGTGCGTCTGTGTACAGGCGCACAACGTAAGTTATAGATACTTAGGCAATATATTGTCACAAACAATCCTGTCTGCTGGGTGGGCACAAGTCCATAACCCACTGTCGTCGCCCCCAACACACCTACATACACACATACACACCGTCCCTAATAAGAAAGACACTACCAAGACCGGATACCTCAACTTCAGTTAAGTTCCGACCTCATGAACTCGGCTTTCTTTTTACCCATCTCTTGGCAGCCGGCGTCCCGCCTCCTCCTGCAGCTTCTGCCGCTGCTGCATGTCATCCCCTTTCCCTTTCTCCTTTCCGGCGCACTCCTTGCAGTGCTGGGGTCAACCTCAACCTTCCCCAGGCTTGGACCCGGTCAGGGCGCACCGGTGTGCCCAGGTTGAGGCTTGTTAGGACGCAGGAACCAGCAGCCACTCCCTGCCCGGGGTTTGTGGGAAAGAAGAGTAGATGAGAAGAGGTAAGGCTAGGTCAGAGAGGACGGAAGCTCCGGTTCCTTCTCGGTGCCAAGGGCATCGCGGGGGACCTGCAGCGCGCGGGGAAAAGTTTGCCCCTCACCACTTACCTGTCCCAAGTTCAGATACCCGTGAGCCGAGGCAACTCGGTCCGCCTCGGCTGGCCCTCCGAGCACTTCCACAGCCCAGTGATTGGTATAGACCGTGGGGGATCGCAGCGCCGCGCAAGCGGTGGGCAGCGCGAGCACCAGGAGCCAGCTCAGGCAGCGCATAGCCTGCAGCCGAGAGCCTGTCCCCCTCCTGCAGCTGCCGTCGCGTCCTCCTCTGTCTCCTCCTCCTTCTCCTCCTCCAGCGCGCAGCAACCTAAGGGATCGGAGCAGCTGCGAGCGCCGCATGGCTTTAGCCCGGCTCGCTCAAGTGCCTGTGCAGAGTGCAGGGCTGGGGGGGTGGGGTTGGGGCTTTTTAAAGCCAGCGCCGCTCCTGGGAAGCGCCGCCGCGAGGGAGGAAGGGAGGGTGGGAGGGCGCGAGGGAGGGAAGAAGGCTGAGGCGCATTCTCGCCGAGGCTCCAGCAAAGTTCCCGGGAGAAGCGCCGACTCGTGCCGAGCTCGTGTGGAGCCTCACGGGCTGCCGCCCCGAGCGTCAGGCGCGCCTGGAGGAGCGCGGGGCTGCCAGTCCGCCGGCCCCAGGAAAGTGGGTGGGGGGCCGGGTAGCATAGAGCTCTCAGCCACTGACTGACGCGCTACGTGGGAAATGTGGAAGATCTGATCCCTGCCTTCAGGGAAGTTCCAGCCGCATTAGAAGAGAGAGACACGGCGCATAAAACAATTAGGGAGATAAGGGCTCCGAGAGCAAGGCTGCGTTGTTATGAATTTGGAGGCTGAGGTTCAAATCTATGTGCAGCTTACACTGGGGTGTGTGACTTTGGACGTGCCAGTTAGTCCCTTTAAGCCTCAGTGTCCTCATCTGTAAAACAGCTAATATTAATGAGGAGCTTGAGGTTTGCAAAGCGCTTTACATTTATTATCTCCTTTAATTTATTCCTTATAAATAATTTATTATCTCAGTCGATTCAACAACCCTCTTTTTATTCTTATTTTCTCGCTATGTTCTTATGAAATAGGGCTAGTATTATCTCAATATTGTAGGCGAAAAGGGGAGAAAATTGGGACTGAGAGTAACTGTTTGCCGTTAGTATCTGAAGCAGGATTCAAACGCATGTCTTTGAAATTGCAACTTACAGCATTGGCCACTTTACCATATAGCTGCCTCCAACCAAATAAAGGTGTTGCTAGATTAATTATCTCTTAGGTTACTTCCAGTTTTATAGCTATGGGTACTATATATTCAAAAGGCATCCTGGAACTCTGGATCTAGACTTAGGAAACAATTTCTGCTCTTCCATTAATTAATCTGCTCTGTGCCTTGAATTTAGCTAAATGAATCAGTTAACCTCTCTGGGACTCACTGTCTCCATTTTAAAATAAGAAGTTTGGACTAGGTAATTTCTCAAGACTTCTTCCGGCTCTAAGACTATGATCCAAGATGCGGCATGGAGCATATGCACAGATGGGGCATTAAGGATTCAGTCAAAGGCAAGATGGTGGGCCTGACTTTGTTACTAACTTCTCTATTGCCCTTATTTGTAAGATCAGAGGGGTTGGACTAGATAATTAGATAGTAGTCATTATAGTTTATATATAAATTATTATTCATTTACATAAATCATTTTCAAGTTTCAAATTTAACCATATCTTAGATCTTTGAATTTGATGATTCTGTATTTTTAAGTGCTAAATTGTGTGGCGATGTTATGGGAAAGTATTCTGTGCTGACACTAGGTGGCTTTTTCCAGAGACCCACTTGGTCAACATACCCACTTGGTCAACTAGCCTTTAGATGAAGGGGCTCGCTCCTTCTGCAGAGTCCAGAATCTTTTGTGAGGAATATACATTTTCATCTCCATTCCCACATCCATTGCATTTACTTCTTCTAGGAGTGTTGTGATCCCAGATTACACAGGAAAAGTGTCTTTTCTTATGCCAGGCACTCTCAAATAGAAAATACTACAGTCCTTTTGAAGTTTGAACCTCTTGCTCAGATGGAACCCTGTTGCCAAGGACCTTGGAATTTGGGGGTGATAAAACTTCAAATATCCTAGCCATTTTCCCATTGCAATCATCCTATTTCTCTTGCAATTCTAAATATGCAAAGCTTTTATTATATGACACAATCACTGGTATAAAGCACTGAACTTAGAAACTCTGTAGAATTAGACAAAGATTGCTTTGCCCTCTTGTGTTTATAAACTGTAGCAAATATATAAAGCGGACAAATATGTGGAGCATATATTGAATGTCTGTAAGTTTTATGTGTTAAAGTTTTTATATATCTGCACCAAAATGAGATAGTATTTGTAAAGTCCTTAGCACAGTCCCTGGCACATAGAAGGTGCTATATAAATGTTTATTTCCTTCCCCTATTTAACTCTGAACAAGTCACTTAATGTCTGTCTCAGTTACCTCATTTGTCAAATGGGGATAATAGCAGTACCTCCCAAAGTTGTATACGTGAAATAGGATGTTGTAAAGCACTTCGTAGCATGCCTAGCACATGTTACTTGCTTAATAAATGTTTGTTTCCTCCCTTTCTTTTCTTCTTCCCTCCCTTCTCTGTTTTTCTTTCTCCTCTACCTTTTTCCCTTCCTCCCTTTTTTCTTTTTTTATTTCTTTCCTCTGTTTTCCCTTCTTTGCTTTTTCTTCTTATTTTTCTTTCTTCCCTTCCTTTTTCCTTCTTCCTTGGTTTTTTTTTCTGTCCTTTCTTTTTCTTCATTTTTTTCTTGCTTTCCCCCCTCATCCTTCCTTTTCCCCTTCCTAAAGCAGTTCTCTGATGCCTCCTTGTGGCATGAAGGATACCCTGGGTTCTTGAAGTATAGGCCTGACCATGCCATTCCCCTGCTCAGGAACTTCTGGGTCTCCCTCTTGTTTTTGGTTGGAAATACAAACTCCTCTATTTGACTTTTAAAGGCCATTACAACCCAATTCCAGCCTACCTTCCCAGACTTATTTATCACATGATAATTTCCCTGATATACTCTGTGTTCTTGCCAAGCTGACTTATTTGCTGTTCCCCCAAAGATGACCTTCCATTTCCTCTGGGCCTTTGCAGGAAAATGACTGGTCCCTATGCCTGGAAAGCAGCTGTTCCTTGCTACTGCATTACCAAATCCCAAACATTCTTTATGTTCAGCTCCAATGTGTTTACTCTCTATCTTTCCACCCCAGGTGCTGGTGCTTTTCCCTCCATATTAGTTCCTTTTATTTTTTCTGTATGTAGTTTCCTCCCCATCCTAAGAATAAACCCCTAGAAAGTAAGAACTTCCATTTTTTTGCTTGTATCCCTAATAACTAGTCCAATGTCTGTCACATATAAAGTTTATTGAATTGAATAATAATAGTAATAGCAAGTATTAAATAGCATTTTAAGGTTTGAAAAGCATTTTACATATATTATCTAATTTGATCTTCACAACATTCTTTTGAGGGAGGTGCTGTTATAATAAGTGAATATAAAAAGTGTAAATGAAATAAAAGTGAAGTTGAGAGGCAGACTTGCTGGTAGTAGCACAGGTGGTAAATATCAGGCAGCATTTGAACTCAAGTCTTCATAAGTCTTCCATTCTACCATGTAATCTATTACTTATTTTTTTTAAAAAACCTAGCATTTATTTAATAACTTAAGGTTTTCAAAAAAGTTTTACACATGTTCTCACTTGCTAACAGCTGTCATTTGAATTGGATTCACCATTTATGTCAGCAGAACACAGATTGTGTCAGTCTTAGTGTTAAACTAAAAAGACTTTAACTATGAATGTCTTTTTCCCCTATATTTTTTAGTGTTTTTATTTTTTCTTCAATAGTATTTTATTTTTCCAATTGCACATAAAGATAGTTTTCAATATTTATTTTTGTAAGATTTTTCAGTTTCACATTTTTCTCCCCTCCTTTCTTATCTCCCCCCTTTCCAAGATAGCAAGCTATCCAATATAGGTTAAACATGTACTCCTTCTAAATATATTTCCATATTTGTCATGTTGTGAAAGAAAAATAAGAGCAAAAGGGGAAAACAATGAGAATGAAAAAAACAAACAAAAGTGAAAATAGTGTACTTAGATCCACATTCAATCTCCATAGTTCTCCTGAATATGAATGGCATTTTCCATCCCAAGTGCATTAGAATTGTATTGGATCATTGCATTGCTGAGAAGAGCTCAAAATATCATGGCTGATCATCATATAATCTTGTTATTACTGTGTACAATATTTTGGTTCTGCTCACTTCACTTAATATCAGTTCATGAAAATCTTTCAAGACTCTTCTGAAATTAGCCTGTTCAACATTTCTTATGCAACCATAACATTCCTTTATATTCATATACCATAACTTATTCAGCCATTACCAGATTCATGAGCATCCATTCAATTTCCAATTCATTTCCACTACAAAAAAAAATCTGCTACAAATATTTTTGTGCATGTAGGGCTTTTTCCCTCACATTGGGTGTCTTAATAGACTTTGTGTCTATAGTTGAGGACAAGCATAGCTGAATTCGGATGGGTTCCTCCTCCCCAGATGAAATGTATGGCCAGAGCTTTTCACAAATAGAGGTTGCTATCGAACTGTGCATACCCTTTGTTCCAGCAGTATCTCTACAAGGCCTGTATCCAACAAAGATCATAAAAAAGGGAAAAAGGCCTACATGTGCAAAAATGTTTGTTGCAACCCTTTTGGTAATAGCAAGAAACTCCAACTGAATGGATGCCCATCAGTTGGAGAATGGCTGAATAATTTATGGTATATGAATATTACAGAATATTATTGTGTTATAAGAAACAATCTACAGGATGTTTCAGAAAGCCTGGAAAGACTTACATGAACTGATGCTAAGTGAAGTGAGTAGAACCAAGAGAACATTGTACATAGCAATAAGATTATATGATGATCATTTCTGAAGGATGTGACTCTTTTGAACAGCAAGGTGATTCAGCCAGTTCCAGTGATCTTGTGCACCCAGAGAGAGAACTATGGGGACTGAGTGTGGATCACGACATAGTATTTTCCCTTTTTTGTTGTTGTTTGCTTGCATTTTGTTTTCTTTCTCATTTTTTCCCTTTTGATCTTGATTTTTCTTGTGCAGCATGATAATTGTGGAAATATGTATAAAAGAATTGTACATGTTTAACATATATTGGATTACTTGCCATCTACAGAGGGGGTGGGAGGAAAGGGGAAGAAAAAAATTTGGAACACAAGGTTTTGCAAGGGTAATGTTGAAAACTATGCATATGTTTTGAAAATAAAAAGCTTTTAAAAAATAAAAACAAAACAAATAGAGGTTACTGAAGACTGTAGTCTGATATGAAGGGAGTATTCACACCAGCAAAAATCACAGATTTTTGAATTATTGAACTAAGTTTTTATATTATGGACCTGTTAAAGGCATAGTACAGGTAGTTTTGGAGTCAAAGGACTTTGATTCATATCTTGCCATTGGTGCTTATGTATGACTTTGTATGATTAGAGCAAATCATTTAAATTCCCTGGGCTTCTTCTACAACAGTAAAATAAATAAGGAGGGTTGGACCCTTTCAGTTCTAGAGTTATATATTCATTTAGTTAGATATAGAGCAGAAATATAGAAGACCTTCTTTTAGTATTTCCTCAGATAGTCTATAGACTCTTCAGAATATCACATTTTCCTACCCATCTTGAAGACTTTTCCAGCTTTTACAAGGATCAAATTCATAATGTCATAGGCTTGGAGCTGAAGAGAATTTGAGAGATCATCTTGAGACAACCTCAGATTCTTAATCTGCTTACTGAAGAAAGCAATAACATATACTGAGACCCTGAAAGAGGTATGGAATTAGTTTCTTAACTGATTTCTTGTTTCTAATAGTAATTGTGCCTGTGTTGAGCCCTGCTGAGCAGAAGTATGAGTTTTCTAAAATCTATAGTTTAGCTGTTGAATAGGGAAAGGGATGGAGACAAGAAACTAGGGAAGCAGAAGGTGGATAGATTAAACTAGATGACTTCTTAAGACTCAAATTTTTAGTGCCATAATTAATGTGATTCATCCTTTCTGCAGCTATGATTCATTTCATAACAAAAGTGGGAGATTATAAGGCATGATGTGAAATAGAGGAAGAACTACTTCCAACATTCCCAAATGTTTCTTCCAGAGACCCCTTTTGGCATCTTGAAATTTCAAGGACCCTTTCCTTCCTAGATCTATGTCTAAATTTGCTTTAATCATATTGTGCTTCATAGCTGATGTGAAGTAGCTAACTGTCTCTTTACATGACACTGTACTCAGCAAGGTACAGATCAAGATAAATAGACATGACCATTCCCTCCTACAAGTTTACCAGCCTCCTTTGTTCATAGGTATAGTAAGCATTTAATGCTTGTTAACAGCATTAAACAAGAGCAATAGTTAGTATTTATATAGCAGTTTAAGGTTAGAAAAGACTTTAAATATATTATCTCATGTAATCCTCACAATCCTGCTATGAGCTAAGTGCTATTGTAATTCTCATTTTACAGATGGGGAAAGTGAGGTTAGATGATTTGCTTGTAGTCTTAACCTAATTTCATAAACTTATGTAGAGAAATTTCATATTACTATTGATATCTTTGGTTTCTTCTGAAACCTGCCTGTTCCTGATCCAACCATTGTGGAGAGCAATTTGGAATTATACTCAAAGGGCCATCAAACTATGCATATCCTTTGATCCAGCAGTGTTTCTACGAGGTCTGTATCTCAAAGAGATCATAAAAAAGGGAAAAGGATGTATATGTGCAAAAATGTTCATAGCAGTCCTTTTTGTAGTGGCAAGAAATTGGAAACTGAATGGATGCCCATCAGTTGGGGAATAGCTGAATAAGTTATGGTATATGAGTGTTATGAAATATTATTGTTCTATAAGAAATAATAAGCAGGTTGATTTCAGAAAAGCTTAGACTTACATAAACTAATGCTAAGTGAAGTAAGTAGAACCAGAGAACATTGTACACAGCAACAGCAAGCTTATGTGATCATCAACTGTGATAGAATTGGCCATTTTCAACAAAGAGGTGATTCAAGGCAATTCCAATAGTCTTGTAATGGAAAGAGCCATCTGCATTCAGAGAGAGAACTCTGGAGACTGAATGTGGAAAAAAAAGTATAATATTTTCACCTTTGTTGTTGTTGTTGTTATTGTTTGTTTGCTTGTTTTTTTCTTTCTCATGTCCCCCCTTCTTTTGATCTGATTTTTCTTGTGTAGCATGACATATGTGAAAATAAGTTTAGAAGAATTGCATATAATTAACCTATATTGGATTACTTGCTACTGCATTATCTCTGTCTAGGAGAAGGGGGGGGGGGAGAGAAAAAATCTGGAGCACAAAATGTTGCAAAGGTGAATGTTGAAGACTTTCTTTGCATGTATTTTGAAAAATAAAAAGCTATTATTATTTTTTTAAAAAAGAAAAAAAGGAGGAAGAAAAAGGGAGAAACAAAGGATATGAACAGATATGTTCATATATGTTCATATCCTTTGTTTCTCCCTTTGGTCAGGTAGGGAATGGCTCTTATTTTTATACATTTGCTCAGCTTCCTAAATCTTTGAGAAATGAGGCTTTTTTCAAAGAAACTTCCTATAAAAATATTTCTTCTCATTTCTTACTTTCCTTCTAATTATGACTTTGCTAGTTTTATTTGTGTAAAACTTTTAAAATTTAATATAATAAAAATATCATTATACCTCCTATGATTCTCTCTCTTTCCCTCTTGTTTGGTCATATCCATAAATATGATAGGTATTTTTCATGTTCTCCTAATTTGCTTATGATATCATCCTTTGTGTTTATATTAGGTAACCATTTGGACCTTATCTTGGAATATGGTGTGAATGTTGGTCTATATCTAATTTGTATCAGAATACTTTCCAGTTTTCCCACTAGTTTTGTGAAATTGTGAATTCTTTTCCCAAAAACTTGGATCTTTGGGTTTACCAACACTAGATTATTGTGGTTATTTACTTATGTTTATTGTATACATAATTTATACCATTGACCAACTATTTCTTAATCAGTAAAATTATTTTGATGAGTACTACTTTGTACTAGAGTTTTAAATTTGGTACTGCTAGGTCACCTTCCTTTTTTTTTTTTTTCATTAATTACCTTGATATCATTGACCTTTTGTTCTTCCAGATGAATTTTATCATGAACTTGATATAACTGGTTTCCTTTCTAGTCCTATGCATTTAAAATGTATTATTCTGAGAAAGGAGACATAACTTTTACCAGACTCCCCAAAAAAATCAAACAAAAAAGGTTTTGAATTCTTGCTTTCTATAAAACTAATTTGCGATCTCTTCAACTTTAAGAGGTTCTTTTCTTTTTTCATTTTCCTTTTTGAGTTCCACATATAATCCTAAAAAGCTGTAAGAGTCCTGAAACAATGTTTTGGAAAAATCTCAACAAGAGAAAAGTATCATCCTGAAAAGAGAATCTGATGTTCTGAAACTGTCCAAAGGCACAAATACCTTCTTACCTACCTACACAGTCATTCCTTGTTATATATAAATCTATAACAGCATATAATCTAAGCCATTCTTTCAGGGTGCACCCTAAACCACCAAACTTGCCCTTGGCAGTAAAGTATATTATTTAGCAGGATGTAGTTAGAGCCTGTGTGTTGCAATGGAAAAAAGACTAGGTTTGGCGTTAAAGAACCTGGCTTTGAATCTTTCCCTGTTGCTACCAATGTGACCCTGAATTTCTCTGAGGTCCAAACTAAACCTATTTTCTTATTTATAAAATTAGAGGATTGGGACAAGATACCTTCCATTTCAAAATCTATGATCCTCTGACCAATTCTTCCTGGGACAGTGACTCTATGATATGGAAATTTTCATTACAATTTAGGTATACAAGTCATAAACTGTATTTAACTCATAGAAATTTGAGTGTATCATGGCTTTGTGGGAAAAGTCAGTACCATGGGTTGGAAAAAATCCAATCATTTCAGATTGACATATTCCCCCCCAAAAAAACACTGCAGTCATCTTCACTCACATAATATAGACTGGCTAGTTTTCCCAAATGGATATTTTGAATCAACTCACCTCATATGGGCTTCCTATTAATTTATCCTGTGGCAGGATTAGCTCAGTCACTGTTGTAGCAGCCCTTTGCATCATGATAGGATCTATAATAGGACTTTTCTTTCTTTCTGCAGGGATCAGATTTATTGCCTGCTAAGTGTTCAACTTTCTAGAGACAACTTCAGGGCTATATCACTTTAACACTGCCAAATCCTGAATTTCAGTCTACCAAGCTATTTAACTCATTATACACAAGAAAAAATTTAGGCAGAAATGGAAAACAGAGAATTAATTTCTTTAAAGGTTCTTATGCATCTCCACTGAAACACTAAGTGTTAAATGGAGTATATAATGATTATTTCAACATATCAATATGTCCTCAGTCTCCTAGAACTATCATTGTTACTATAAATCAAATTGTATTTAAAGAAATACTGTTCAAGAGCTCTATGGCCCAACTTATGGCTCACTTTTTTTCCAAGCAATATTCAATATAAAAAATTATAGGATAGCAAACCCTTTCACTAATATTTTACCTAGATCTAGAAATCATTTTAGGCAATAGAAATGATCTTGAAAAGCTGCATCTAAATGAATTTTTGAAAATGAAATCATATACTAAAAAAAAAAAAAAAAGAAAATGAAATCATATAACAATTTTAAATGTACCAGGTTTGTTGTTGTTTTTTGGGGGTGAAGGCGGCATAAAGAAACCTGAAATGAATCCCAGTTGTAAAACAAAGAATACTAATTTATCTGTCATATGAGGTTGGATTTTTAAACATAGTGATTAAGGAAGAGTGCACCTATATTTAACTTTATGATTTTCAAAATGCTACTTATGGCAAATCACCTAGATAACATCAATGAAAGGTTTTCAGGCTTGTTTGCGTTTTTTTCCCAGTAGTGACAATAGATTTTATTGATTCCTTAGGCCTCATTTAACAAATACTATTTTTATGTAATAGAGTAAATGTTAATATCCTTTTTTAGCTTTTTTCTGTTTTTTTTTTTAATTAAAGCTTTTTAATTTTCAAAAGATATGCATGGATAGTTTTTCAACATTAACCCTTGCAAAACCTTGTGTTCCATTTTTCCCTCCCTTCTCACCACCCCCCTCCTAGATAGATAACAAGTAATCCAATATATGTTAAACAGGGTAAAATATATGTTAAATCCAATATATGCATACATATTTATACAATTATCTTGCTGCACAAGAAAAATTAAATCAAAAAGGAAAAAATGAGAAAGAAAATGCAAGCAAACTAGAGCAAAAGGAGTGAAAATGCTATGTTGTGATCCACACTCAGTTCCCTCTTTGGGTATAGATGGCTCTCTTCATCATATCAGTAAATGTTAATATTAAGTCCAATATATAATATGGAGCATATAATAGGCATAAAGGATCCTAAGGAGAAAAATTAATCTCTCAGAGTTTCCTTATCTTCACTGTCCCCAAGAAGCCTCCCCCCCCCCCCCCCCCATCTAACAAATTCCTTAACAAAGCCTAGGGAAAGGGGTAGGATAAAGATACTCCTTTTTTCTTACTGACTGATATACAGCGTTTTACCAGTGCAATAGACAGAATGACAAACTAAAAGAAGAGCATGGGATTTGGAGAAAGAGAATATAGGTGTTAATTCTAACTATGCTTCTTACTACCAGTGTGGCCTTGATCACCCCACTTCTAAGGCAGAGGTACCAAGCTCATAACCCTGGGAGGCCATGGGTAGCCTGCAAAACTCCCAAATGCAGCTAACTTCTTAACAAGATAAATGAAAAGCAGGATAATGTTAATTTCTTTTATACTACTGCTCTTAGTCCTAGCTTCTTAAACTGGGTCTTGACCCCATATGGCGTTTTGCAATTGAATATGGGGGTTGAAAACTTATTATTTATTATCAGTAAATGTTTGATTTGTATACCTTTACACCCAGGGTCATATAAAAATTTCTTGGGCAAAAAGGGGTCACAAATGGAAAAAAATTAAGAAGCGCTGCTTCTTCATCTATAAAATGAACATTTGGATTAGATGATCTTGAAGGATCAACTATAAATTCAGTGATCCCACCCTTAAATCTATAACATAGTTTTTGTATTTAACAAGAAATGTGGCCATTTCCTTCAAACCTTCTCCATAGTTCAAGTTTATTGTTCATTTGTAATTTTCAAACCAACTACCCTACACTGAAACTCTCAGGCCATTGTTTCTTACTTGAGGATTTTTCCAGATCTATAATTGGGTATAGATTTTCATTCAACTACTTATTAGTTTTTCAACTTTCATAAATATTTTCTATTTTTTAGAATTTCTATTTTCTAAAACAAAAATCATAACATGAAGTAATTTCTGCATTATTGTCACTTGAACTTCGATGGTATCATTTGCATGTTGTACAAAGGTAGTGGTAGATCATTGAGACCTCTTTGTTTGGATCATACCACCTCTATTGCACACAATTTGTGCATATATGCTGTTTACCTAGCTACAGATATGTATTTCCATGAATAATCTTCATGTTCCTTCAGCCTATACAGTTCTCCATTTTTTGTGGTTTTCAATAGTTTTATCAAAATGCTGATGTTGCTTTTTTGTCAAAATGTTGGTATTTTGATATGTTTTGATGATATGAAAGTTTGAAATTAGTATCATCTCTAATATAGGATATATGATTATCAGAGATATGAATTTTTTCAAGGGGACTCCTATTTAGAGGGAACACCGAAAATATATATTTAAAATGGCAGAAAAACTTCAGAAGGAAAAACCTACAGCATATTTCTACTAGTATCATCATGATTCTTGGTACACCTTTCTGATTATATCTGTCTCTTTCTTTCCCAGATCTGTTCTCCAGGTTCTTATATGATTAGCACTAGGTGGCAGCCTCCTTTGACTACTTCATAAACTGGCTTCCAATTGAATCAAATTAATAATTGTTAAATATATGTTATGTGCAGAACATCTATACTTGAAATTGAGGGTTAAATATAAATAAAATATATATACCTGCCCTCTTAGAACTCACAAAATAGTAAAGAGACATGATAAATAGATATCTTATATGTACGTATATATTCTTATATACGTACATATAGAATATCTTATAAATATTCTTATAAATCTTATAAATATTATTGTGCTTCATTTTATTTTGCATATATTATAGAAATATATAGATGCATACATATGCATGGATAATATACACATACCTGTGTATTGTGCATTTTACACATGTACATACATGTATGTCATATACATGGTTAAGTATTTGAACATACATGTGTGTGCATGTACATATGTACATGTGTGTGTTTATGTATGCATAACAAAATGGAGCACAATAATAGCCACCATTTATATGGTACTTTAATGTTTATAAAGCACTTTACATATATTATTTCCTTTGATCTTCCAAACAATCATATGAAGTAGCTAGTATTATCATCTTCATTTTCCTGATGAGAAAAACTAAAGGTAACTATCCTAACATTAAACAGGTGGTAAGCATTACTAGGTTTGAATTTAGGTCTTTCTGACTTCAAGCCCAGCACTTTATCCACCATAATATCTAGATACCCCTTGTATATCTCTATTTCAACATAAATGCTTTAGGGGAGAAAAAAGTGCGGAATTGAGATTATAAAAGGCATCATGGAAAAGATTACATTTAAGCTTTGTGTCAACGGTTCATTCAGTAAACATTTATTAAGTTCCTATTATGTGCCAGGTATTATGCTAAAACCATGTAGGAATAGGTAGAAATTCTATGAGGGACTACAGCATCAAGGTAAACTTGAAACTTGAACAATTTTTGCGTTTTTCTCCCTCAAAAGTTCAATAGCCATATCAATTTCTGACTTACTGTAGAGTGAGTTTATAAAAAGTTGCCTACAGATACTAGAATTCACAAAATCATTGTCCCCAAAGGATAACCTGTTGCTATAGATTACTGATCATGGAAAAAGAAGCCAAGATAAGGAAAATAGAGTAAAGAGAGAAGAAGGCAGGAAATTATAACTTTAAGCAATCAAAAGTTATTTTAAATCTGAGTCCATAAGAAGAGTACAGAAGAATGAATTTCACTTGTAGGCATGTGCAGCTGGTCATGAATATTAAATAGCAGGGAATGGTAAGGCAAAAATCTTACAAATATACACAGAATCTTAAAGATGGAAACAAAAGAATTGAAATGGTATTCTTTAAGATCACTTTCAGCTCTAAATTCTATGAAGCTACAAGGTCACCTAATCCAGTCAGTCATACCTGAAATATGAATTTCCTTTACTGGATGTGTGACTCTGAGAACATTACTTTATACCACCCCCTCCCAGGCCTCAGTTTCCCAAAGAGATAAATATTTGTACTACTTATCCTCACAGGATTGTTATGAAGAAAGTGTTTTGTCAACTTTAAAGTTCTGTATAAATGTGAATTATTATTATTATTATTATTATCACTGACAAGTGATCACCCAACTTCCACTTACAGATTTCTCATGTCAAAACATTAGGTATTTCCTAAAGCAGCTCAATGCATTTTTGCAGCTTTAATGTTTATAAAGTTGGATTGAGTTGAGATATTCTTCCCCATGGTTTCCACCCACTAATCCTAATTTTGTCTGTTGGGACCAAGGAAAATAAATCTAATCTTCTCTTTTTAATACATCTGAAGACAATTATCTTATTTCCCCTAAGTTTTCTCTTCTCTAGGCTACACTTAGTTGGGAAAAATTTGAGTATATTGGTTTCTTCTCTGCAATTTCTTCAATTGATCTTTATGTGACATAACTATGATTACTCTCACCATTCTTGTCATTATCTTCTGGATATCTTTCATCTGATCAATGCCTTCCTATCTTATCCTTTCCTGGAGGATGGAGATCATATGTTAACTAAATTTTATCATATGTTAACCAGCACAGTTCTCTATATAACAAAAGTATTTGTTGAGTCAAAGCAAAATAAACTGAATGGAAATCATAAAAATAGTTCTTCTAGAAATGAACATGGTATTCCAGGTATGATCTGACTAAGACCAAATACAGCAGGACTATCACTTTGCTTATGCTGGTTACATTAGTACTATTAATGCAGCTTATGAATACATTAGATTTTGTGGTGGCCAAATCACATCATTGATGTCATATTGAGGTTAAAATCCATAGAATAGATCACAAGTGGCAAATTGCCTAAGAGGTCACAGAAAGACTTACACTGATGCTGCTGGATCAGCGCAAACAAAACATTCATTAGACTTAGTAGTTTAGGGATCTATCAGTTGGAGAATGGCTGAATGAGTTATGTATATAAATGTTATGGAATATTATTGTTCTATAAGAAATGACCAGCAGGATGATTTTAGAGAGGCCTGAAGAAACTTACATGAAATGATGCTGAGTGAAGTGAGTAGAACCAAGAGAACATTGTTCATAGCAACAGCAAGATTACGCAATGATCTGTTCTGATAGACATGGCTTTTTTCAACAGTGAGGTGATTCAGGCCAGTCCCAATGGTCTTGTGAGCCAGAGAAAGGGCTGTGGGGATAGAGTGTGGATCCCAACATAGTATTTTCACTTTTTCGTTGTTGTTTGCTTGCATTTTGTTTTCTTTCTCATTTTTTTTCTTTTTGGTCTGATTTTTCTTGTGCAGCATAGTAATTGTGGAAATATGTATAGAAAAATTGCACATGTTTAACCTGTATTGGATTGCCTGTCATCTGGGGGGGGGGGGGGGGGGGGGGGGGGGGGGGGGGGGGAAGGAGGGAGAAAAAAATTGAAACAAGAATTTGCAAGGGTAAATGTTGAAAATTATCTATTCATATGTTTTGAAAATAAAAAAGCTAAAATAATTTTAAAAAGGGGGAAAAAAGCTTTATTAAAAATAAATAAATAAAAAGAAAAATAAGGGGGAAAGTAGTTTAGAGTTCATGTATATAGCAGATTAATGCTCAAAAGAAAAGCCCTGGTTAAAAAACATGATGTCTTATATATTGGGTTTCAGTTACCAGAAAATGTGTGGGGTAAGCAGGAAGCCCACCAGTCAGGTTTAAAGGGGAACAAAGAGCAAGTTTGAGGAATAAGGACTGGGGACATGTTTTTAGAAAAAGCATGTTTGGGTAAGAGCACATTTGAGAAAGGGCATCATATGATACTAAACCTTTCCTTGTATAAGTGTTGCCTTGGAGCATTCAGGTATCAAAAATGAATAGCTGACAACATAAGTTCTTGCTCAGGTGTGACAGCCCCGCCCCCACAATAGGCTAGGTCTTTTTTCACCTGGACTGCTGATATAGCCTCTTTACCCTAGGGTATTCCATAGTTGAACAGTTAATTGTTTTAAGATTTAAATGGGGAATCTTATATTATCTTCACTATTAAATTTCATCTCAAAAATTTGAACCATATTATATCTGCTTAGCCTTCTTTATGAGAAAATTCCTTTAAATTCCTGACCCATAATTTAAATAAGGCAAGATCATAGATGTAATATTTTCTTTCTTTTACTTAGTTTAGTTATTTTCTTTTGATAGGTACAGAAGAAAGGAGTGGTTAATGTAACATGGATTGCTTTAAGAAAGGAGATACATTAAATCCCTGGATATTTGTCTACAAAGGTAGTGAAAAAAATTGATGTTATTTTATTCAAGATTAATCACAAACTTGCCCAGACAGATATAACTTGTCCCATATAAACTCCTCTTTTATAAAGTACAAGACAATTAAGGAACAACATTAAAGGGATGCATTATCTTGTGTACACTTAAGGAGTAGACACTGAGTATATCTGCATGATCAAACCTAGAGCAAATTTTTATCCTTGTACTGTAGTTTATCCTTAATATCCCAGTAACTAAGAGTGTTGCAATACTTAGTGGGTTTTGAGGTTCCTGAATAGGAGGAGGAATCTAAGTGTAAAATATTTGTAAGATGAATCACAGTGTTCAATAAAATAAGAGACCTATGAATGATAGAGGCACAATGACAACCATCTCCTTTCCCTTACTTTCCTCCCACTCCTAAGCCCTGGATGGAAATTCAAGAATCTTGAATAGAATTTGTAATCATTTGTGCTCATTGTAAGTAACAAAATATCATTGCTTTTAAACCATAGCTATGATTTCAGTATAACTTCCTATAGAGCTGTCCTCATTATTAGCCTTTCTTTAACCTAAATTTACATTTAGGGGACTTTCATTAGAATTGTCTATTAATAGAGATAGGAATCATAATCAGCTGAAGACTGGGAACAGGAGAATTATGTTTAAATGACATCTAGAACACATTTCCAGTTATTTGACTTGAGTCTACATTATGGATTTATGGTTTTCCAAAATTCAAGACTATTTTTTAAAATCAATATTGCAAAAGTTTTTTTCCCTTCTTTTTTTTTAAAAGGTACCAATGCTATGGAAACTCAGTTACCTTTTTAAAGGCTTTATAATAACTAAGAAATAAGTGGGAAGTTATGCTACCTTCTCAGAGCCTTAATTAGAAATTTTAGAGCTGGGGTAAGCTTCGTAGAAAGATCTCAGGACAAGCAATATGAAAACTGTCCTCCAATCTACTTATAAGAAACTTAATTGGTGAGAATCTGTGACACTAGATACCATAGGGAGAGAGACCATGGGACAAAGCAATGCTGATGCTTGGGAGACATGCTAGAGAGGGCGTTGCCCAGTAGGGCCAGTCCTGGGAAGAACTTTCCTGGGTTATATCCATTAGTACTAAAAACGACTATTTTTATACTGCTTTTCCTGCAAAGCCCCCTCTAAATGTCACTACCATGGGAACTGAGCCCCAGTCATGCCTCCCTAGGTGCATCTCTGTGCATACTATTTCAGTCCAGCCAAGCAAAACATTCGCACTCTATTCTTCCATATCTGAAAACTCTGGAAGCATTTAACCTTTGGACATTCTGCTATGGCAAAACAGTTCAGAGTAAACTGCCATTTTCATTCTTATCACATATTTTAGAAGTTCAGGTAAATATTGCTTATTCCAGCTATTCAGTATTAATTTTTTTAAGTTTTGAAATGTTTATAAGCATAGCCTTTCTGCAGCTCAAGTGATTTAGGGGGCTGCCCTTTTCATGAACATTTGGACCAATTCTTTATCCTTTTCTAACTCTCCCCTTACCCCTCCATCCTATATAATTTATTATTCACCAAAACCAGTAAATAGCACGATAGTTCAGTGTACTGAATAGCAAACATTGTTCAGGAATCAAATCTTATTTCATCATCATTAAAGAAATAATTCAATTAAGCTAGCACCACTGAAACAGATAAGCAAATATTATGACCATTGTGCTAATTCTGAAATGTAGTTACCTCTACTACAGGCCTTAACTATAGTTTTTTGCCAACATGCAACACTATCAAGTAATATAGCAAAGAGGAAAAAAAGAATGTTCTGTCTAGTGGGAATGGCAAGAAGAATTTATCTAAACTCAATAAAAATGACCTAGATAAGATTTTGAAAAAGACCATAATTTTAATATAGATAATTAATATTTGCAAATGGAAAAGTCCATGTGAAATCGTCACAGATATCACCTCTTCTTAGGAGAAATATCATAGAGTAGTGTTGTCTCTTCAGCCTTTTGCTAGAGCTTTTGAAAAAAAAGGTCAAATGATTATTCTCAGTTATGTCTTAGAGGGATTTCTTGGCCAAGTTTCAGTTGTACTAAATGCTTCTCAGGTCCTTTCCAACTCTGGTATTCTGTGTTTCTAGTCAATCCACATTAATTGCCTTATACTTCATTTGAAAGATAATACAGTTCTCTATTATAATTCTCCTGTTCTAAAGGTAAATGTATGATCTAAGAACAACCTCTAGAAAGAAAGATATCTAAAAAATAGATAAATACATTTTAAGGGGTGAGAGAGGAGAATATGCTGAGAGAAAAGGAAAGGGAGAAGTAAAATGGGATCAATTATCTCATATAAAAGAGGCAAGAAAAGGCTTTTTTTTTTTTACAGTGGAAGGCAAGAAATGGGAAGGGGAAGATGAATCTTACTCTCATCAGAATTGGCTCAAAGAAGGAATAACATATACACTTAAATGAGTATAGAAATCTATCCTACCCTACAGGATAGTAAGAGAGGAAGGAAAAGGGTGTAGACTGATTTGACTACTCTGTAGGGCAATTTGAAACTATGTCCCAAAATCATGCAGATTCTTTGACCTAGCAATATCACTGCTAAATTTGTATCCCCAAAAAGATTAAAAAAAAAAAACAAAGAGGAAAAGAACCTATCCATACAAAAATATTTTATAGTAGCTCTTCGCTGAGGGCAAAGAATTGGAAATTGAGGGGATGCCCATAAGTTGGGGAATGGCTGAATGGAACATTACTGTGCTATTATAAGAATGATGAGCAGGATGCTCTCAGAAAACCTGAAAAGACTTTCATGGGATGATGCAAAGTGAAATGCACTGTGTACAAAGTAACAGCAATATTATAAGGTGATCAGCTGTAAATGACATAACTATTCTCAGCAATATAATGATCCAAGACAACTCCAAAGGACTTGTGAAGAAAAATGCTATCCATACCTAAATAAAGAACTGATGGATTCTGAATGCAGATCAAAGCATTTTTTCACTTATTTTATTCTTTCTTGTGTTTTTCCCTTTTGTTCTGTTTCTTTTTTCACAACTGACTAATTTGGGAATATGTTTTACATGATAGCACATGTATAAAGTAGATCAAAACTGTCTACTTCTTTTGGGAAGTGAGGAGAGAAGGGAGAAGGAAGAAAGAAAAATTTGTAAACGAATACTAAAACTTTCTTGTAATGTATTTTTGTGGAAAATAACATACTGTTATATTAAAATAAAGGCTGGAAAATATACTTTAAAAAAAAAGAACAACGTCTAAAGAGTTTCTGCCAAGAGCATCAGCATCATTATTAACATATTTATTTACCTATTAAAATTATTCACAGCTGAGATAAAGAGATAAGTGGCATAAACTTGGAGGATTAGGATAACTGAAGAATGAATAAGACCTGGGTTATAACCATTTAAAAGATATTTTCCCATTTAGGATGACTGGGACACAGCTAGAAATCCCAGTCAAATATCTTTGTAGTTATTCCTGAAACATTATTTGTATAAAATACCACCATACATTCCTGTACAAGGTAAAAAGGAAGAAACTGGAAAACAAAGAAATTGAGCAAATCTCCAAATGGGCACCTTTTGCTCCTCCTTTATGGAGGTTTTGGATGATGATCAAAGGATTCAAGGGAACAAAGATGGGGAGGAGGGCTATCAATTCTGATCTCTCCACAAGTATAAAAGCATAAATGCAAGGTAAAGGAAGGAGATAATATTCTTCTAAATGATAGCCTTTCAACATTTAAGTCCTGTAGATACAGGTATCAGTACTCCTAGTGTGGCCAGATACAAGGGAATGTCTCCCCTTCTTTATAATATTCTCTTTAGAAATGTGAAACAAAATGCATCATCT
Source organism: Sarcophilus harrisii (assembly GCF_902635505.1). Classification (NCBI taxonomy): domain Eukaryota; kingdom Metazoa; phylum Chordata; class Mammalia; order Dasyuromorphia; family Dasyuridae; genus Sarcophilus; species Sarcophilus harrisii. The sequence continues at coordinate 530,137,179 of NC_045427.1, read as the reverse complement.
TCTAAAGTAGACAAATATGGACAGAGAAATGCCACCCAGCCAACAGAGTATGGTATACCTGAGAGTGAGATATTCCCAAACTTGAAATGTACCAAGGATGGTGTTTCAAAATGTTAGGGGGTCACTTCCACCTCACTATAACTCCCTGGACTTCTTACATATATGGCATATGGACCAATTAAGGGTATTATCTGAACACAAAATATCAGTAAAGCCTAGTTTATTTCTCTTTTTTAAGAACAAAAATAGAGAGTTTAACATTTTACTTGCACCTAAATGACTCTTCTTGCACAACCTATTTTGGAGTCTACTATTATTGAGACCTTAACTGATGCCTTTGGGGTAAATGTACAAAGTCTTCTTCATCTGCTTTCTGATCTGACAAAACACCTTGTCTAAAAGCGCAGTCTTTTGGGAGAAGAAAAGCAGACTATCTCCACAAATAGTTCATTAACCATGTGCCATTTTAGCCTATTTGAAGCCCTTCTGAAGGACACGTCAGTGCTGCATGATGGGCTGAAGCCATCTTGCCGCCCCCTGACATCTGTCAGAAAGTCAAACCTATTCCTACAAATGGCATCTTGGAAGTTAAATAGCACATACTTTTTTAAAAAAGTGCTTTTCTCCAGAGTAGCACTCAAAAGCCCATGAGTTCTGCCATCCAATATGAATATTCTCTTAAAAATAAAAATTATGGGACACTTAAAATGGAACATGTTATGTCAGCATTGGTGATATGACAATTTATTACTGTCTACAAAAAGAAGATTTTAATGACTTGGTAGAAGCTGACTCTGCTGGCCATAAATTATGAGCCATTCTCTTACTGGTGAAAATAAATCCTCTTGTCAGTCATTGTGCTTTCTTCATGACAGGCAAGAAGGCATAGAGCAGCGTCAGGAATATGTTCATTACCTGTGACAGCTTTATCCAGCTCCCAGTTTCCTATACTTACACACAGGCATATTTTCAATTCAAATTCTGTTGATATGGTGTTCATAGGAACAGAGATCTACAGCTGGAGGCCATCTATTCCAACCTCTTCAATTTTAAGTATCAGAAAATTGAGACCTAGGGAGAGTGAATGATTTGGTAGTAACTTCTGACATACAAAAAAATCCATCCTTTCTGAGCAGTGGGATCATGATGTACAATGGAAAATATAGAAGATTAGGAGCTAGGAGGCATTAACTCTAGTCCCTGTTTGGCCATTACTAATAGCAGTTCCTCAGGCAACTTACTTAATCTCTCTGTCTCAAGTGAATACCTAATCATTGGAAAAGTTCAAGCAGAAGTTAAATGTCTGCATGTCTGGGAATGATGCAGCCGAGATCCTGCTTTGGGTGTTAGGTTAGACTAAATGGCTGCCAACATGTCTTGCAAATCTAAGATTCTATGAAAGAAGGGAAGGAAAAAAGCATTTATGTAGCACCTGTCATGAGCCAAGAACTACAGTAAGCCTTTTACAAATTTGATCCCTATAACAACCACAAGGGCTAAGTGCTATTACTATTCCCATGTTACAGTTGAGAAAATTGAGCTAGATAGTAAGTGGTTAAGTAAAGTTGCCCAAAGTCCTTGAGTTAGTAATTGTCTGAGGCTGAATTTGAATTCAGGTATTCCTGACACTAGGCCTAGAACACTTTTCTATTTCACCTTGTCACTGTCTCTTGAAAGCTAAAAGAAATTAGAATAGAGTGTTAAGTTTTGTTTTCACCATTTTCACCCACTACAAAATCAAGTAGTTCCCCAAGGATTTCCTTTTTTGTGACATCAAAATCATTATCAAAAGCTTTTGTAAGTGTTTAGTTCGCTTTCATGCAAGGTGTTAAATGCTAAGTGCTACATGTAAAAATGTTTCCTCTTGGACACAATTTAAATTGGATCACAGTTTAAAACATGCTGATGAATTCAAACATAATGATCATATAGGCAATCACAGCATACAACAATACAGAAAATCTGTCTTTTATAAAATGCTTATTCAAATGTCTCATTCTAGCATGGAAATGAGCCTGGGTCCTCCAAGACAATGGTAGTGAATAAAAATTCTTACAGGTTCTAGAAAGTTGGAAAGGGCATTGAATTCAACTTCATTCATAGACGGTGTCTGTTATCTAAAGATCAGCATGGCTAAATGCAATTTTATGCTCATCATTAGCTGCTGGTGAAAATGAATTCTTTGGCCTTGGCAACTCACAAAGCAAAATTTTAATTGGTCGCCAATTTTGTATGCCCTTCCTTTGTTTCTGCAGTGATGGTGGCAAAGAGGCAGAAAAGGTGGCAGAAATTGTTACGGTTCTATAAACATTCATTTAATTGTTTGTATTCAAAATGTGAAATCTTTGTCCAAAAACTGCCTCTGTAGTATGTGTCTGTGTCCATATATGTATATGTATGTGTATGTATACATATATGCACATATATATATATACACATATTTATACTTATCTATATATGTATATGATGAAACTAAAAATATAAGACCTTGAGTTCCAGTGAAAGCATGATTCATAGTTCTCCTTGGAGGGGCAGATAAATGAGTTCATGGAGTTGGTTTCATGGTGCATCCTAAGGGAACAAAAAACATGATTTCATGGGAAGCTTATTCATCAGGCTTTGCCGTGGTTGTGATGATATTGTTCCAAGATCTATTATAGATGGAGAAGAGTTAGAGGAATTTTACAAAAAGCCTGATAAGATTGTCTAAAGTCTATACATTGAATCTTGGTGACTTTAATGTAAAAGTGAGCTCAGGAGAGCAAAACCAAATAAACTATGGGAAATATGATTCAAAATTAAGAAATGGGAAAGGACAAAGCTTTGCAGACTGTGTGAGGCTCACATGTATGTATCATGAATACTTTCTCTAGGTCAGAAGGCACTGAGCATGACAAGCACTAAGCAGCATTGCAAAAAAAATGAAATTAAATGTATCTTGCAGAGAGGAAATAATGTTAAGAATGCCCATTTCTGAAGCAGTTATTTGCAGTGAGACCATTGCAAGTCAAAGTTAACATGAAATTAAGAGAAAAGATAAAGATTAAGAGAAGACACTGCCATAGCACTGCAATAGGTCTAATCTGTTTAAACACAATACGAACAATGTAAATGGACATTGTTTAAGAAAACATGTTGACTTCAAATACAAAACATCATAGGAATTTAGCCAACATAAAAATTGCTACTAGAAGAAAGCCAAAAAAGGCCAGAAACCATTTCGGCCAGAAAACACCCTTTTTGTGCCACATGCTCACCCATCCTTCCAAAGATGATGTAGACACATGAAGTATACCAACTCCTGCCTATTTTATTATCCTTATTAAAATGGATTCTCCAGGTTCCTCCTCCTTTCCCACTGCATTTCCATCTTGCATATTCCTCTACCCTGAGACTCTTCTTTCCTGATTGCTGATTTTCACTCTTGGGACCACCAAGGTGGATAGGTGGATAAGGCCCAAGTCATGTTTCCCTTCACTCATACCTGGAATTTCTTTCCAAACTCCTCCTCTTCTTACCTGTCACATTGACACCTTTCTTCTTCTAACTTCTGGCTTTCCAGCTCTCCTTTTTGAATGGCAGTTGGTAAGCATTTGGTAGAGACTGCTGGTCCCCTCCTGTATAAGAGTCCTCCCAGATGATGGTTGTCAGGCTATACTAAAAACATGACTGGCGATCTTGGTTGGGGGATGTTATTGCCACTGCCAGGATTTCTCTAGTCATCTTTCTGTTGATGGTAAGTTGGTCGGCATTTGTTGTTGCTAGTGATGAGAAAAGGGGGTTCTATATCTAACAATGATTTCTTCCCTCAGTGATATTTTAGAGGACTGAACTAGAAGCAACTCTGGTGATTTGAGAGACATCATTATTTCCTAGGCTTTTGTTCTTGGATACACAATGATATATCCAGGGATTCTTAACCTAGAATCTATGACTTTTAAAAAATATTTGGATAATTGTATATCGATATAATTGGTATCTCTTATTTTTATTTTTGCACTCAAAAACTTTATTCTGGAAGTAGATTTATAAACTTCACTAGACTGCTAAAGAAGTCCATGGCACAAAAAAGGTTAAGAACCTCTAGCCTAAAGGTAAGAGAGTAGACTGAAATGCATTATTGAAATTGCTTAGCATTTTCAATGATATGAGCTGTTTCCTGGGGGAAAAAAACCCATTCATATTTTAACATAAAATATATTCTCCTAGTAATTACATGTAGTTTTGAATCATGAAACACCACAGTCTAAAGGAATGAAAATTAAGGTGGCCCAAAGGGCAATAGAAAGTTGTATAATGGGTATAAAAGGGCTGCAGCTCATTACCAATGATGACTTAGACACAAGTGGAATATTCCTTAGATGATAGCTACCACTTCAAAATTCTAGGGCCAGGCTACAAGGCTCCCTTTCTATGTCTATAGCTCACAAGATGCAACCATGTTTTCTGTTAACAATTAGCCATTAGACTAAATAAATATCTGCTTAAAAAATTCCAACTGAATACCACCAGTGCTAGCATTGGTACAGCACTTTTATTGATATGCAAAAAATTGTACTCATTCATGTGTAGTGTTCAAAAGATGTGCTCATAAAACAATTCTTAGTCATTTTACAGTTCTTAAACTGGGCTAAAGTAGATTTTTATTTATATTGATAAAACTCACATAATACCATAGTCTGGAGAAAAGTAAAAGATGAAAAAGTAGAAAATTTATTTTTACAAGATATTTGAGTGCATGAATAATTTTCATAATATGTAAGATCCTCTTTAAACCAGAATTGTATCAAATATATCTATAAAGTTGTAGCCAAAGGGATGTTTTTAAATGAATTCAATAAAATATATAGAATTACAAAGAGGAAAAAACCAATTAGCCATTAGATTCTAATAGCTGTGATTCTAATAGTCATGACCAATTTTCAATTTATCCAATCATACTGACCCTTCTGATTCACTCAAGAAACTTGTTCATACTTCATAAAGGCACAGGCTTTCATTTTCAACACAGTATTACCACATTTAAAACTCCTTATCTGTGACTACACCAGCTGAATGTGTGTGTGTGTATATACGTGTATGCTTCTGCCTGTACATAAGAGAGAGGGTCACATCCCCCTTCTTTTACATAAAGATAATGGATAGCTTGAGTACCTATCTAGTACCTGTGTAAGATAAGGTTAAAAGATCTAGAGGAAGGCCTACAAGGTATTGAATAGGTCATCTAAAAGATTGATGAGAAAATATGGACAAAAATAGCACAGGATAAGAAGGCATAAATGAGAGACAAACTGCCTTACTGAGGGAGAACCAATCACTAAGATCATGAAATCACTGAAATATACAGGAAAAGATTAAGTATTTACATTCTGAAGAATATGTACAGTGGAAGAAGACTGGCTGGGAATCAAGAGCCCTGGGCTCTAGTCCTGACTGTCATTGTAACTTTGGACCAGTTATTTTCTTTCTCTGGTGCACAATTTCCTCATAATTAAAATAAAGATGTTGCATTAGATAAATTTTAGTTGAATTAGATAATTCCATCTCTATGAGACCAAACTTAAGTGTCAACCATGGGTTAAATGTATTTAGTGGTATGTTAAATGGAGAGAATCAAATGCATAAAATGAAATTAGGTTGGGGAGGAAACAATCAAAAATGTTTTGAGAAAAGGCTTCATAGAGAAATCAGTTTCTAGTTTGAAAATATATGAATGCATTCTGATTAAAGCAAAGGATTATGTACCAAGCATTCTTTGTTAGTGTCTAACCAAGCTCATGTAGAGGCTTCTTACATTTCTTGACAATAAAAAAGAGGAGTAGGCACTAAAATATGGGGCAATCTCATTACAGGAACTGAGGTTTGAATTTAGTAAAATGGCTTAGTGAATTGAAATTGGGAATAGGAGGAGGTAGTGAAGGGGGAGATTTGGCAACTTGTTAGAGGAACTTTTTCATCTACTCTTACTTCACAAACTGATCTACCCTAAAATAGAGTTCCCACTTTAATTCATGACAGGATAGAATTTGCTAGTTTTATTTCCTTTGAAAATTACTTTGTATATATTTTTATATTTACTTCTCTGTGTTTATGTTGATTTCCTCCAATAGAATGTATACTTCTTGATGGAAAGGTTATTTAGTTTTTGTTTCAGTAACTTCAGTGTCTACCTAGTAATTATCAGTAGGTGCTTAATAAATGCTTCCTCAATGAATAAATGAACAAAGTATATATGGGGAATGAAATATTATTTAAGGTCAAAGAGAACCTACGGGATTTTTTTAAAGAATGAGATCAAAATTACTCCATTTTAGCCATGACACTTTAAAAAACAGGTAAGCACATATGTCAACTAAACATTCATAGGTTTTATACTTAATGTTAAAAGGTATCTGAACTAGAATATGTTGCACAAGATTTGTGTTTGGGTAGGGTAAAGAAAATTGGTCAATCCCCAAGAATCACATAAATAATCAAGGAGGTGAAAAAGGTATTGGAGTCCAGAAAATGGAGCAAGTTTCCATTGTAAAACATCCTAAAGGAACAAAGGTAAGGCTGACTTGTGATAAAGAGGAGACATATCAAGAAGGGTCTTTGGCTCTACAGGAATCAAGGAAACTCAAGCTGAAAGAAATCTCAAGAAAAGGTAAAATCTTCTTCTAATTTCCCTAGCAAATACTTGTCTATTCATAGTCATTGAAATATGCAATGTAATATAATCTACCATTTTGTGTCCCATACATTTCTGCTAAATTTAATTTTGCCACAAAGGCAAGGGCTAGCTGAAGCTAGATATAGAGTTCAATAGAAAGACCAAGCCCCCTACATGCTATCAATTTTTCTTCCTGGGGCCTCAAAGGTAATTGTGATTGAATTCATACCTTTTTGTCTAAAATAAATTCCTTAAAGTGGAAGAGGACAAGACTGTAGACCCAGACTTCTGGTTGGTATAGTACAAGACTTAAACTTTTTCCCCTCATGACTCCTTTTTGCCTGAGAAATTTTTACATGATTCTGGTATATAAAATATTTTCTGGCACTTCAAATATTTCCTGATAATAAATTATAAAGAAATTTATTATAAAACAATTCTTTGGTGTACATATTTTTATCATTTATTAAAGATGAAAACAAATTTGCCTACTAATGAGATCAATGTGTTTATTTATATATTTTTATAAGAAGTAAATCTTGGCAGAATGTTTAATACTTTTTACTTCTGTCAAATTTTTCAATGCCTCTACATTCAGTTTCACAGCCCAATATGAGAATGTGACCCACAGTTTAAAAAGTGGATATAGTGGATAAAGCACTGGGCTTGGAGTCAGGATGAACTGAAATCAAATACTGCCTCCACACTTCTTAGTTGTATAACCTAGGGCCAGTCAGTTAATTTTCCCAGTCTGAATTTCCTTAAAATATCACCTACCTCATAAGGTTGTTGGAAAGATCAAATGAAATAGCTTATATCTACTACTTTGCAAACCTTAAAGCATTATATAAATGCTAGCAATTGTTATTATTACCTTAGGGACTATGATTATTATTTACATGTTATTATTATTAATATTTATTCATAAGTATTATCTATTGTTATTATTACCTTAAGGGCATTTTAGAGGCCTAAAAAGGAGATCTTTGAGACAAAGGTTATGGACATTTTTGTCATTTTTTAAAAACTGTAATTTCAAACTTATTTCCATAATTATCCAACTAAATCATAGCTTTGCTAATTGTGTCATATTGCCTATCTTTCTGTAGCCCCTCTAGCATTTTTTTTTTGTATCTTTTGACATCCTCAACAAATTTTGCCATCCTTAATAAAACCTAAGAGTTGTTTTTATTTTCATTTCTCTTACTATTGGTTAGAGAAATTTTTCTATGACTAATAATTTGTAGAGTTCTTAATTCTTTTTTAGAGAACTGTTTATTTAAATCATTGGTCTACTTGTTAATTGATTTGATATATTTGTGTGAATGATTCTAGATTATATATATATATAACATATATATATATTATTCTAAATAATTTGAACATTACATTCTCAGTATTTGATGCAAAGATTTTACCTAAATAACAATTTCTCTTATTATTCTAGTTACATTAATTTTGTTCTTGGAAAAGTTGGTCAACTTCAGGAAATTGAAATTATTTTTTACTTTTCATTATCATTTCTATCAAATTTGGCTGAAAAAGTAATCCTTAAATGTAGCTGTTAAAAGTATCTAATTTTTTCTCTTCTAATTTTTTTAGGGTATGGTTTTAATATTTGACTTAACTATCCAATTTGAATTTTTGGTGATAAGTGATTAAGATGTTGCCATAGATCTAATTTCACAAAATTGCTTTCAAGTTTTCATAAGAATGCTTATCCAAAAGAAAATATCTCTTCCAAGTAATTTATATTCTCATGTTTATCGAAAAGTAATTTATTGTTTTTGATTGTTTCTGATTCTTTCTTATATAGTCTTTTTCTTTGATTTTTAATTTTTAACTGGTACCAAAGTGTTTTGATTACTACTGATTTGTAATATAATTTGTAGTCTAGAGATGTTATTTTCTCTTTATTTCTCCTTTTTTTCATTGTTTCCCTTGAAATTCTAAACCCATATCTTCCAAATGAATATTGTTATCATTTTGTCTATCTAAGGTACTTCTTGGTAGTTTTCCTTATATGGCACTAAATCATGCAAAGTTTCTTTCTAAAAAACTTATGCTCCCTTCTCCATCCATATAAACATAACAATAAAAACATTTTACGGAAGTTGTGATTTCAGTCACAAAGGGCCAAACAGTTTCTTCCCTCTTACTTCCCTTATTTAATAATATTCCCCCCCCCAATGTTTTCTAGTTGTTTTCCCTCAAATTAATTTTTTCTATTGGCCATTTTAAGTGGATAAATTCTCAGTAATGAGCTCATATCAAAGAACATGGCTTGAGGAGACTCTCATTCTCCAATACACCTGTGTACATACACATGTGCAATGCTATTTACAAATTCTTTGCTTTTTTCATTAAACTTATGCATTTCTTTCTCTTGAATGTGGCAGCCAATAGATGTTAACATAACAATTGTTTCTTGTAATACTAAGCTCATGAGGAAACCATCCTTCATTTAATATTACCAGCTATGTTTAAGGGTAGAGATAGGGAAACAAGAAAAGAAACAATGTGTGTGATTTATTGTACAAACCATTATAACTAGTTCATTCATTCATTTACTCTTGTATTCAATGAGGAGTCTGCCATGAGGAGAAAAGGCCATATGTCAAAAAATACTGTCTTTTAATGAAAAATATTGTACCATAAAGGTAAAGAGTGAAAAGGGGTAGAACATTTTCTATCAAAGTAGAAATCACAGTAAAAGTGATTTATCCAGCATACTATCTACTGAAACTCTATCAACTAGCACTTTACAGTGTCTAAAATATAATAATTAGTGTTATTGATAGGTGAAGGTGACTGCAAAATCCTGAAGTGTCTTTTAAATCACCAAATAGAAATTAAGCTATATTCACTATAGTTTTAGTATTAAAATATTTATTTTTCTGATTTCTTGTATCTTGGTAATCCATGAGTACATTATAAACAACAGAGAGAAAAGGAGCCAGGACTAAAAGTGGCTAGGTCTGCTATCTAGTGATGCAAGAAGAGATAGTAACAACAACTAGACCTGTGAGTTCACTGATATGAAAGAAACTCCCTTTACCAATACAAGTCAGCATAACTAGTAAAAGACAAATTTTAAATTTTGTTCAATTATATTCTCCATGGCATATAGGTATTCCATAAGTCAAGTCTTCTATGTTACAGTGAGACCCTAATCCTCTGGTGGACAGGAACACCTAGGGTCTACAATTTTCAAACTACTCCTATAACAAATAAATGCCTATCCCAGGTTTGCCAAAAAAAAAAAAAAAAAAAAAAGTCATGTTCTGTTAAAATGTGTCAAGAGATAAAATGCTAACAGTAGGACTGAACCTAAGAGACATCAGAAGTCAGACTTTGCATCTATAGCTATATATATATATATATATATATATATATATACACATACGTATATATGTAGATATACATATATATACGTATACACACACACACACACACACACACACACATACACACAAAATGCTAAAAAAAAAAAAAAAAAAAACACCCTCTGGAGTAGTCAACAATACAAATCAGAGCATGGTCCAGGTAAAAGTGAGATGGACAAGTAGCAAGAAATGGAAACAATGTGAACCAGAGAACCAAAATGGTAACTATTAATTAGTAACTGGGAGTCTGTGAGGTGTAATTAATCCTCAGGACTCAGGAAAGGAAAACCTGTCCCTACACAATAGGAATGTACCTCATATGACTTTCTTTTAATAGTAAGTTAGGGAGTGCCAACCATACTCCTCCTTGTTTTTTAAAAGGAATGGATTTATGTGATTCATAACTGGACAGAAAACTATATCAGGCTGCTCTATTTCCATAATCAACAAGTTATTGAAATACTAAAGAATTCTGATCAACCCAATGACCAACCATGATTGCAGAGAGCAAATGATAAAGTACCCTATCTATCCTGTGTTTGTCAAGAGAATCAAGGTGCAGGATGAGGCAGATTTTTTTTTTACATTAACAATACAGAAATATGTTTTACCTGACTAAGCGTATTTGTTATGAAAGATTTGTTTTTATTTCTTTTGGAGAGGAAAGGAGGGAAGAGAAAGAAATAAAATTGTGTTTATTAGAAAAAAAATAAAAACCAAAATCAACAGGTTAAAAGGCAAAGTCCTATTAAAATATCAATATACTTATGCTATTCACACATCCCTTTAACATTCTTCTAAAAGAGAAATTTTGAAATAATTCATTAGCTCTAAGCTATAAGGGAAATTTAAATTCAATGCAGATATATAATGGAATATGGATCAAAATCCTGATCTGATTATTAATATTTCCTTTGGAGCAATTATGATCTATCATGTCAATGAATATCTAGGTACCTTTCAAACCATGTATTAACGGCCCATCAATTTCATAATAATTCTCCCTTGTGTACACTCAGAGCTATTTGTTGCCATGATTATGCATTCTCATCTTTCCCATATGTCTTATATAAATTAGATGTGATTTCTCATTTTAAGTGATGTGGCATCAGTACATTGTCATTCACATAAACACACTTTTGGGGATCTGCCCAGCAGCACTGTTAAAGGGGACTAGCCTGTTGTACAGAAGGAAAGAGAAACAGAGGGATAATTAAAATTAAAGGAAACGGAGTGACAGTAAAATGTCATGTTTTGTGTAAAAGATAATGACATTGAAAGTAGCCTGGAGGAATTAATAAACCTACTCATTTTTATAACCATATATCACTTTTTTGAAACAGAAAATATCTATACCAAGTAATCCTAGATACATGTGAAAGATTAGAAAAGTCACTAGTACTTTCAGGATAGCATCATATGGTCAGCAGAATGACCCAGAAAAATCTTTAGCAAAAGAATTATCTAAAGATGCTCTCATCTTCTTGTATGGTGGCTCTTAAATTTAGGACATAGAAATAATCTGATCCAACCTCCTATCCAACAGAACAGTTCTTCCTGGATGTAATGGAATGCATCCCTAGTAGAGCATTTATGTCTATGATTATGCAATCTGTGGCCTAGAATCTCAAACTATATGTTTACATAGACTGAGGACCTTTACTCCATCCCATAAAAAAATATACAACGATGTAAAAGATTCACAATGGCCTATGAATATTTGATATAATTCTTCTTTTTTGTCTCCTGAAACATATCCTATCCTTATGGACCAATACAGTCTTTCAGACTCATAGTGTTGCTCTATGGTCTAAACTCTCCTGGGAAGGAAAACAAATTTGGAGGTTCTAGAAAAGCATCTCATCACCATCATGCCTTTAAAATTCTAATACTTACTTGAGACAGTAAAAAAGGAATTTTGCACTTGGTGTTGATAAAGAATTAACTCCTAGGGGTAGCTATTTGGCACAGTGGATAGAGTACTGGCCCTGGAGTCAGGAGAACCTAAATTCAAATCCAATCTCAGACACATAACACTTACTAACTAGCTGTATGACCCTGGGCAAGTCACTTAACCTCAATTTCCTTGCAAAATAGAATTTTTGAAATGGGTGTTTGTGTGTGAGAGAAAGAGAGGGAGGAAAGGGGGGGAAGGGAGAGAAATGGAGAGAGTGAGAATTAACTCATAGCCTCTGGTAAGCCCTTCATCTGCACTATATGAGTTTGGAGGCATAAAGCCTGAATCAAAATCCTAGATTTGGCACTTAATACTTGTGTGGTTTGGTACAAAATTGGACTAGATGTTTTCTCAGGGTCCTTCTAGTTCCAGAATTAGTTATGGGAAGGATTCTTAACCCAGGATTCATAGACTCCCAAAGGGAGAGGATTTCAGGGGACTTGTAAACTTAGATGGGAAAAAAATTATATCTCTATTTTCACTAATTTCTAATTGAAATTGAATTTTTCTCTTTAAATGAATATAGGCAATAAGCCACAGTAGCAGTCATATTTTGTATGCTCTGTACTAACAGCAATCACAGATATATTCATATAATATATTTATCCTCATTATTATTTCAAAATTACTGTATTTATCAGACCTTAATTTACCATAGAACAAAATTACTATAACTATTAGAACTGTGGTTGATCATTGTGTTGATGAGAGTTTAAATTTTTCCATTTAAAATAAGATTTTCTGTCTATTCACCATATTTCAGTATAATTGGTTTCCTTTGTAATTCTATGAATTTTATTTTCTGCATTTAAAAACATTATTCTAAGAAGGAGGTCTATGAACTTCATCAGAATGACAAAGAAGTCCGTGACATGTAAAAAGTTAACAACTCCTGATTAGGGAATTATGTTGTCCACAAGATTTATAGTGCTACCTTAAAAGCTTGGATCTCCCTTCAAAGGAATTTCCCTTTTGGTACTTAGTAAGGCATCCTCTTTCCTTTGTACCATGACTGAACCTTGGTAGCAGATCCAGATTTGTTTCCCCACTCACATTATAATTCACTGTCTTGTTGCTTCCTTAAACCAAATGAGACACATACTTTCTCCTCTTCTGTCTAGCACTCTAGAAAAGAACCATACTTTTTCTTCATGAGGCATTTGCAATTTTCCTTCTTTCTTAGGAGGTTTGATAATAGTCCTCAATGTTCTTCCAGAAAACAGGTCCAGAATCTCTGATAATTCCTTCAGAGATTTGCAGTTCTGAAACTCCAGTTACCTCTACCACTGTCCCTTACTACTGACAGCTCTCAGGACGTGTGATTGCTTCCTTTCCTAGGACCAGGTGGTTCCTTTTTTCCACAAATGCCATCTAGGTCAGTGATTGAGAAGTTACAATACTAATTACCTCTACATAGCTCAATCTAAGAACTCCTCTTCCAGGAGATCTCAGTACTCAATCAGTTTCTGCCATCTCTCAAGGTAGGTGGTTCTATAACTTTCTCCCTGTAGCTGCCTTCTCTGGGGCTAAATTGAGACTCTTGCTCTTGGGGGATTATGATAATGTGTAGGCTTCAAACCTGAAAAGACTAAAGTTCAATCTTAGATCTCTGGTCTCCATCTGTATTCAGCTCTGTGTGAGTCTCTTTATAAAATGAGTATCAGGGTGAAACTCAGATTTATAATATCCTGACTGAAGATAATTATCCCAAAATGTAATAATTCAGTTGTTCAATGGAATTTTCTAATCTGTCAAGGATGCATAAACCGTCTCAAACATAGGTCTCATCCTTTTTGTTAAGTTGCCCAAGCTTATTCCTGGTTACCACTATATATTTACAAAACAAGAATCAGATTTTATCATTTTATCATCATTCTGCAGTTTTAGAATCCATTATACTGATTGTGAATCTTGCGCATGATAGTCTGTTCAGTGTAAACAAAGACTAAAGAGAGTTTTACTTGGAATGTAGCAATGTGCCAAACAAAGTAGAAAGCAATGAAAATCTTTCCCCTCCCTTATGAATATAGGACCAAGAAAAATTTCTTGCTAATTATTTATACATATTAGATGGAAGTATAGAACATCAAACTGTTGGGCTGCAGAGGTGATTCTGTAGTTATGCTAATAGTGTTGCAAAATGACCTTGGCCATCCATCCAAATAAGCTGTAGACACTTCTCATTAGCAACTCATAAGAACAGCATATAAGCAGAATTCTTCATCAAACCAATGTAGTCTTACTACTGCACAGCAATATATGTGGAATTCAAGCTGGCATCCAACTATATCTTACCTTGTTCAACTAAAGTTCCAATATAATACCTTCCCTAATGCTCAAAACACTGAAGTTCTTTTCCTTTTTTATCATATTGTTTCAAATTGCCATCTTTGCCTTAATTTACAATTTTGGGCTCCAGAAACTACAATTTTTTCTGTAGTTCACCTGTGTGCACATGCAAACACAGACACACCCACACCCACATATATCCCCCCCCACACCTTCAGACACATACACCTACACACACACACACACACACAAAATTCAACAATCAAACTTATTCACTTTTAATGGGTTATTTATTACTTAGTTTGAACTTATAATTGTTTTTATTTTTAATTCAATTTTATTTTATGTTCGATTCTGAATTCACTCCCTCTTCTTGACCCTTTCCCAGCCTGTTGGGAAGGCAAGAAAAGCAAAATCCATAACAAGTATGTATAGTCATATATAAAACAAATTTCCTTATTAAAGCCTTATGGAAGGAAGGAAAAAAGGAAGGAAGGAAGGAAGGAAGGAAGGAAGGAAGGAAGGAAGGAAGGAAGGAAGGAAGGAAGGAAGGAAGGAAGGAAGGAAGGAAGGAAGGAAGGAAGGAAGGAAAGGGAAGGGAAGGGAAAGAAGGAAAGAAGGGGAAAAAAGAAAAAAGAAAGAGAAGAAAGAGAAGAGAAGACACTGCAATCTGCACTGAGTCCATCAGCTCTCTCTCTGGAGATGGATAGGATGTTTCATCATGAATCCTTTGGAGCTGTGGTTGGTCATTTTGTTGATCAGAATTACAAAATCTTTCAAAGGTGACTGTCTTTACAATATTATTATTACTGTATAAATTATTTTTCTTGTTCTCTTTACTTCACTCTGTTGATCATAAGCCTTTTTAGACTTATCTGAAACCACCCCCTTCATCATTTCTTGTAGTACAAGAGTATTCCATCACATTCATGTACCTTTATTTGTTCAGCCATTCCCTTTGATATACACATTGATGGGTATCCCCTCAGTTTCCAACTTTTGTACCCATAATTTTTAAAATTATTTTGGAAATATGAGTGTTTTTCTTTTTTCCTTGGATTCTTTCAAGTACAGATCTTTTGAGTTGCTTAAAAATCTCTAACAGGATGTGTTTCCTAAGGACCATTAGCAGTGTTCCTGAGCACCTGGGTAGTATCAGTTCTGTGATCATCTTTATTTCTTGGTATTTCATTGAGAGTGTCCTATTTTTCTATTTCTTGATACATCTTTCTGCATCTGCAGGATCTGTAGCATGAAAATATTATCAACTTTCTCTTTAAGTCATAGTAAGAAGTATTAGAAGCTTTCTGAGCTTCTGAACAAGTAGCTCCATGTATACTTAAATGTATAAATATTAGGTGCAGTGACTTGATGGTGACAATACGGGCCTCCAGGGATAAATTTAAAGCTGAATTTTTTGCAACAATATCTGTGATCATAAGCCTCAAGAAAATTAGTGGATTTCTGTATCATGGATCAAGAAAGAAACTCAAAGCTGAATCTCTTTCATTTTGGAATTAAACTGAATTAGTGCTTGGGTGATGCTCTTCTGTGAATAATACATTATTATCAGAAGGTCTCAGTCTGATGATGGATTATAGTAATACCTCACCAGAGTGACCTGTTGCTCTGATGATATATTATGCTAACACATTATCAAAGGATTGTTGTTTTATTGATGTTTGAGCAGAATACATTGTCTGAGTGAGTTCCACTGTTGATGGATTACACAAAAGATGGTCCCTGGTGGGAAAAAAATACTGTAGGAGAAAACTCTGTAGTCATTACAGTGAAAAAAAAAAACAACTAACATGCAAAATATAAAAAAGTTTCTTCTGTCAACTAAGAAGGAATATGGATGGTTGCTCATTTAACTTCTCCAGAATTATTTCTCTTGCCATATAATAATGCATCAAATTTTAATATTCCAAGAATTCTTAAACTATGACCTTCACAAAAGAAATCCTTGAACCTGGAGTAACTCTGAACTAGCATGGGCCATATATCCAAAGTTCTCTGAGTCATATAAATAGTACCTGTCAAAACATTCTGGACTTGGGTAGATTTTTAAAATATATTATTATTCCTTCCTTCATCATTACTAAGTATATTTCAAGTGCAGAATATATATTTGGGGTTGAACTATGAGAATATATAGAAAAAACTATACTAGAACTTGTCTTCATATTTCAAATGACTGAAATTTGGACTATAGATCTTAATCCATTTGCATTTTTTTGTAATTATTTGTATAATTTGTAATTAAAATAATTATAATATTTAACCTTTCTGAGCCTCAGGCTTTTTAGAGGGGTGGATGGGGTGAACAGAAAAAACTTAAAGGAAGCCCAGCCATTTTCAGGGCTGCTCATCCATCTTTTGTGCCCACCTAAATCACCCAACTCTCATCTGTGGCTCCAAGAAGCTGTAGTATGCACAGAAGCCATGCCCCAATAAACTGATGGGCTATAAGCAGGTTAAAAGTAGCTGATGGGCCTCAATCCTGCAGGTAAGTTAGGGGATGTCTTCTCCAAGCACATGAAGACTTTTCCCAGCAGAATGGATAGATGAGAACAATTTGTTTCAATAGCCATGACAGCAACTGAAGCAGTACTATGGAGTCAAAAATGACAAGGTCACACTGCATCCTGGGCCATTGCAAGTCATCTTGATTTTTGTCTTGCCATTGGACTTCAGTGAAGAAACAAGTTATTTTCTCTTTTAAATATAAAGAAATTGGGGGCAGCTAGGTGGCGCAGTGGATAGAGTACCAGCCCTGAAGTCAGGAGGACCTGAGTTCAAATTTGATCTCATATATTTAACACTTCCTGGCTATTACTTAACCCCAACTGCCTCAGGGGGGAAAAAAAGAGAAATTGAAGTTGGGTGGTTGAGTGATCTGAAGTCATGCAGTTGATAATTATTGCAATAGACATCCAACCTCAGTCTTCTAACTTCAAGACCAGTACCTTTTCTGTTACTACACTATCAATGGATCTTCAAATATTCTAATTTTTGCATTAGAATATTATAGAACCCTAAAGTTTACATGATACATAAGGCATTTACATCAATTACTGTTTATCTAATCCTTATTCCCTACCCTAGAGGGGTCAAACATGTATTCCATAATATTCTAAGTGACTTTAACCAGATTAAAATGTAACTGGGAAATTATTGAACAATAAAATAGAAATAACATTACATTTCAAAGCTAAGCCAATATGTGGCTTACAGGGATACTTATTTACAGTTGGGAGGTTTTATTTTTATTTGATTTTGACACCACTGCCTACACCTTTCATTTTTCCATTATATGTTCAAAGTTAAGAATGCCATTCTGAAGATTAGTAACTTTAGTACAAACACTCTAGCTACAGAGGACTCATGGGTCTTTGCAATTTCTTGAAGGTACAAGGATAAAGGGCAGGATTCTGTGTGGGCCACCTTGATCCATTAGGATGGATGTTTGGTTTTTGGTTACTTTACTACCCACACCTACATACCAAAGAAAATATAACTTACAACCTAACTAGTTATATACAAGCATCCAGTTTTTAGTACAGTGCTGGCTAAGTGCTGACAAGTGCTTAATAAATATTCATTATCGACTGCCTGACAAGTAGAGCATCTCTGAAAACATAATTATTCTCTCAAAGAAAAACATGTGCAACCTCTATACCATCACAATTTTGTCTTTAAGCAATCATAGGATATTCAAAAGCATGATACTGAAATTTGAATTACACCATTCTGTTTGATTTTTGACACAGGAGTTCTAAAGAAATATGGCTCCCAGTGACAGAAGGAGGAGGGGAATACCTTAGTTTCAGTACACAGAATCCTGGCACAATAAACAAGTACAAGTATTTCTTAGTAAATAGCACCAAGTCAACATTGATATCTTTGCTTCTTCCATATTTCAAATATTTTTTCTAAAGCAAGTACAAAATTTTATTATCATTAGTATTAAGTTTATTTTTCTTGGAATAGTGAGAATGAGTTCTATGAGAAGGTACATTAGATAGTAAAGAATGAAAGTTTATCATAGCAGCTACATGGTTTTAATTCTCAAATGTTGCAGAATAATGGATGGATGTAAGAACTATTGAACTTCATGATATATAAGCTTAATGTGGGATCAATAATAGCCACTTTAACCATCAAATGGACATGGTTCTTTTCAACATCGAGGTGATTCAGGCCAATTCCAATAGATTTGTGATGGAGAGAGACATCTGCATCCAGAAAGAGGGCTGTGGGATTGAATGTGAATCACAACACAGTACTTTCACCTTTTGTTGTTGTTTACTTTCTTTTTGTCTTCTTTCTCATTTTTTTTCCTTTTTGATCTGATTTTTCTTGTATAGCATAAATGTGGAAATATGTATAGAAGAATTGTACATGTTTAACATATATTAGATGACTTGCTGTCGAGGGAAAGGGGATCAGGAGAAGGGAGGGAGAAAACTTTGGAACCACATTTTGCAAGGGTGAATGTTGAAAGCTATCTTTGCATATATTTTGAAAATAAAAAGCTATTATTAAAAAAAACTCATCCAAACAAATGTTAAAGCATTAAGCTTTAAAAACTCAGATCAAATCAAAATTGCAGCAAGTATGGGAATGCCAAGGCATAGCCTATAGGAATATTTGTCTTAAATGTCATAGGGGAAAAAAGTATCTTTGACAAGAATATATGTGCATTGCTACAGTACTACTTGAAAAACTATCAGGACTTTCAAATCAAAAGAAAATTGTTAATTTGCTCAATAGTCTACATAAAATTTGTATACAAAAGGAAAGCACTATTTACATGACAGTTTCCAGATATTGGAGCTACAAGGACAAAAAGAAAAAAGAAATTAAACAAAGTACAACCTATGCATCATTATTTGAATCTAATAATTGGGGCATAGCATCAGCATCCTCATCATTAGGATTAAATATACATGTTCTCTTAATAGATCTTTAAGCCAATCAATTATTTTTTTAAAAACCAACTTTAAACCAACCATTCCTGAAAGACTGAGAAGATAGATATCATTTCCCATGACGTTTAAGATAAAGATTCCTATAGACTATTGCTTGACATTCCCATATTTGCTACAATTTTAATCTGGTCTGAATTTTTTAAGTTTAATACTTTGGCTTTTCTGTTTGGATGGGTTTTTTACGATAGCTTTCTAGTTTCAAAATATATGCATAAATAGCTTTCAACAATCACCCTTGCAAAATTTTGTGGTTCCAAAGTTTTCTCTCCCCTCCTTCTCCTGACTCCCTTCCCCTAGACAGCAAGTCATCTAATATATGTTAAACATGTACAATTCTAATATACATATTTCTACTTTTATGCTGCACAAGAAAAATCAGATCAAAAAGGAAAAAAATAAAGGAGAAATGGAGGAAATTGAACAAATGCAAAAGTTAAATGAGGAAAAGAACTTAGAGACTGGAAGAGGACCATTCTAAAAGGATAATCAGGAGGGCAGGACTGGAGTGGATTTTTTGAAAAGTCAAGGCAAAACTATCCTTGCTGAAGTTTTAAATATATAAAAAGTCCTTCTTTTCTTTCACTCACCATTAAGTCATTCAAGAGAAAAGAGTTGTTAGAAACTCCAAAACTAAAATAACTTTTCTAATTAGACAACAGCCTGGTAAGGTTAAATGTCAGTAAAGGCAGATTGAAAGACAATGAGAAGAATGAATTTGTTTTCATGCTCCAAAGCTTACATATTAAGACTCAGGGCTAAGATGATAGGACTCATAGGATCAAGTTTCAATAGTTCTTAAGCTGGGATTCATGAACTTGTCTTTTTAATATTTGATAACTATATTTCATGTTTCTGTAATCTTATATATTTTATCTCATACTCTTAAAAACATTTTTTCCTGAAAAGGGCTCCTTTGCCAGAATACTAAAGGGATCTATGACACAAAAAAAGGATAGGAAGTATTGTTTTAGTTTGAATAGACCCCAAAGAAAAACTACCTTGGCTGAAGGTGGCCTTTATTATAGGTAGTTCCAACTTCTACTTTAGTGTTTCTTAAAATTTCTCCACTGGTGACCCCTTTTCACCCAAGAAATGTTTGCATGACCCCAAGTGTAAGGGTATAGAGAATAAGCATACAAATCAAACATTTGCTGACAATAAATCATAATTTTGTGACCCCCACATTCAGTTATGAAACCCCATATGGGGTTGCAAATCACATTTTAAGAAGCTGGCCTCGAGGCGGTGGGTCTCAGTTTCCAAGAAATAAATAATCTTCAAAGTCCAGAGTTTGTGAACTACCATATAACCAGATGTACATATGTTTGCTTTAAATTCATCAATGATAATTTAGAGCAGCAAGGTAGCACAGTGGATGAAATGCTAGATGTGGAGTGAGGAAATCCTGAGTTCAAATCCACCCTCAGATACTTACTAGCCATGTGATCTTGGGCAGGCCACTTAACCCTATTTGTCTCAGTTTCTTTAATAAAGTGAACTGGAGAAGGAAATGGCAAACCACTTCAGTATCTTTGCCAAGGCAACCCCAAATGGGGACAACAGAGTCAGACAAGACTGAAATGACTGAACTTGATGTTTAATACTTTGGCAATTCACAAAACAATGGTAAGTACTTCACTGTTGGTTGGTATATATGTCCAGGGCCAAGGGAACAAGAGAAGAGGGCTTGCCAAAAACATTTCCTGGGGATTTTGTTCATCCAGCACAAGTTGACAAAAAACTAAGACTATTCCAATTAAACCAGCAAATCTAGTCACCTAACTTGAGAGGACATAAAAGGGGTCAGTGCAGCCAAGAAGGAAGGATGGTGGGGGTGGAGAGCCCCTCCCCTAGATTGCAGAGGGAAAGAAGACAAGCAGCCAGGTAGGTTGCCTTGTGAAACCCAGGCCTGTTTCCCAGAAAAACGGAAATCTTTATTGAGCCAGAGTACATCCACCTGGAAGAACAATTGTTGAAAAATAGTCCTGGCATGCTCAGCCTCAGACACAGCCTTGAATATGAGAGCCTGGCTGCCTGGTATAGTTAGAAGAAACATGCGTCTTATAAAATTACTACTAGTTTCTCATCCTCATCCAAGGGGAACCAAGAATATCTCGCCCTTGTACTAGATTAGCTTGCTACAAACATTTAGCAAGGTTGAACACACTGATGCTCTTAAAAAAACAGAAAATCACGTGATGGGGATACAGCATATTCTAGTGCAAGGCATGATAGGTTTTGAGTTATAGCACCTGACTTCACCTCTACCATTTAATGAGTGATGTGATCTTGGGCAAGTCATTGACTCTCTCTGAGCCCCAGTATTCTGTAAAACCAGATGGTTGGACTAGATAGCTGGGATCTCTTCAAGCCTAAATCAATGATCCCATAAATTTAATTTAACATAATTTTTAAATTTTTGCAATTAAAACTTTTTATTTTCAAAATACATGCATGGATAATTTTTCAATGTTGACCCTTGCAAAACCTTGTGTTCCAAATTTTCTCCTCTTTCCCCCCACCCTCTCCCCTAGATGGCAAGCAATCCAATATATGTTAACATCATTTTAAGTAGCCTTAGCCACATTTTTAAGCCTGCTTGTTGGCAATGTTTCTTTTTAGTTGTTTAGTCCTATCCAACTCTTCTTAACCCCATTCTTGTTTTTCTTGGTAGATATACCAGAATGTTTGACATTTACTTCTCCAGCTCATTTTACAAATGAGGAAACTGAGGTAAAGAGGGTTAAGTGCTAGGTTCACACAGTTAGGAGGTGTCTAAGGCCAGATTTAAACTTGGGAAGATGAATCTTCCTAACTCCAAGCCAGGCATTCCATCCAAGGTGCTACCTCACTGCCTAATGTTCCTATATACTATAATATTTGGCTTCAAAATTATTCAGATGGAAAGAGAAGAATTGTTAGTTACATGCACTTGTGATGCTCAACAATCTATTAGAACCTGATGTAAAAGGCCATCATCATGACATTTTACAGATTAGGAAATGGAACACTAGAAAAATGAAATGATCTGCCTAAGATCACACAGCTAGTAACCAAAGAAGTTAGCATTTGAAACCTAAAACTGTAGCGTACAAATGAAAAAAGGACCTATAGATGATGGGATCTTTCAGATGTTTTTGCTCACAGAGAATGATGATGATGATGATGATGATGATAGACAATTAGAATTTATATAGTCTTTTAGGTTTATCAAGTGTTTTAAAAACTTTATCTCATTTTAGTCTTCCAACAATCCTGGGAGATAGGTACTATTATTATTCCCATTTTTCAAATGAGAAAATTGAGGCAGAAAGAAGTTAAGTGGCTTGCCCAGGGTCACACAACTAATTAATGCCTGGCTCCAGGTCCACTGTGCCATTTAGATGCCTCAAAAACTGACATGGCACTGATTACCTCAAGCCTAGAATGCTGCAGAGCTTCCTGAACAAAATTCATCATTGATTAAAGGTTGTTGGTCAATGGTTCAGTGAAGCCAACTCTTCATGATCCCACTTGGAATTTTCTTGGCAAAGATATTGGAGTGGTTTGCTATTTTCCTTCTCCAGCTCATTTTACATATGGGGAAACTGAGGCACACAGGGTTAACACAGCTAGTAAAATGTCTGAAGACAGATCTGAACTTGGATCTCAGAATTCATTCTAATTATACTCATAGGAAAACCAAATGAATAAAGAATTCCTGTGGTATGGCTAGTACATAAAGCTGATCCATCATCATTATATGTATAATGAATAGACACCCCAAATGGACAAGTATCTGCATTGACTTTGAAAAACCTAAAGACCCCAGCTTTTGGAATTTGTGTGCAAAGAAAAACTGGAACTCATAATTGAATACCAAAAGATAATTTTGATTATATTAAGTTAAAAAGGTTTTGTACAAACAAAACTAATGCAGACAAGATCAGAAGGGAAGCAATAAATTGGGAAATCATATTTATATTACATGGTTCTGATAAAGGCCTCACTTCTAAAATATATAGAGAATTGACTCAAATTTGTAAGAATTCAAGCCATTCTCCAACTGATAAATGGTCAAAGGATATGAACAATTTTCAAATGAAGGAATTAAAGCCATCTGTAATCATATGAAAAGGTACTCTAAAACACTATTGATCAGAGAAATGAAAATTTTAAAAATTAAGACACATCTCTTAGATTGGCTAAGATGACAGGAAAAGATAATGCGGAATGTTGGAGGGGATGTGGGAAAACTGGGACACTGATACATTGTTGGTGGAATTGTGAATACATCCAGCCATTCTGGAGAGCAATTTGGAACTGTGCTCAAAAAGTTATCAAATTGTGCATACCCTTTGACCCAGCAGTGTTTCTAGTATCCCAAAGAGATCTTAAAGGAGGGAAAAGAACCCACATGTGCAAAAATGTTTGTGGCAGCCCTTTTTGTAGTGGCCAGAAATTGGAAACTGAGTGGATGCCCATCAATTGGAGAATGGCTGAATAAGTTGTGGTATATGAATGAATTATGGAATATTATTGTTCTATAAGAAACGATCAGGAGGATGAAATGTGCGCTGAGTGAAATGAGCAGAACCAGAAGATCATTGTACATGGCCATATCAGTATTATAGGAAGATCAATTCTGATGAACATGACTCTTTTCAACAAAGATTAAGAGCAATGGAAAAGTATGTGGCAGGTATGATGAAGTTGTAACACATTACACATGGCAAAGATGACCTAAGGTATGGTGTTAATGTAGGAAAAGAAATCAAAATCCTATGGAGACAGAATAGATCCTTCTATGGCAGTTGTCTTGAAGGTGGTTTCAATGAACCTACAGAAGATGAACTTATATCCCAATGCTTTTATTCAGTTCCTAAAAAAATCTTAGTTATTTTATTTGTCTCTGCAGTAGTTTGTGAAATATTTAATATAAATGAATAAGAGTCAGAGATTTGTCCCAGAATCATTTCTAGCTGAACCCTTCTTGAAAGATGAGATAGATAATGACGATCACAAAGTAACCTAAAAGACCAAAGTGTGTTCATGCCATGGGGTAAGGGCAATAGCAGAGTATGAGAACGCCCATCAAAGTGATGATTATAGTTGAAATTTTACATGCCCTATTGTAGCTTCAAAGGCCTGGTGGGAATTCTATAATGCTGGTTAATTGATCTCTAGCTGTAGCACTGATTGGGTTAGCGCCTGCTTAGTGTGATATTACCGCTTGTAAAAATCAAAGAAATTCACAGAGCACCATAGGTTGGTCCTTTTTGAAACCATCCTGATGTTCAACTTGACACAGGATGTTGTTAAATCATTTTCAGTCACATCCAACTCTTCATGTCCCCACTTGGAGTTTTCTTGGCAAAGATAATGGACTAGTTTGCATCTTCTTCTTCAACTCATTTTATAGATGAAGAAACTGAGGGAAATGGGACTGTGACTTGCCCAGGGTCACACAGGGAGGAAGCATCCGAGGCCAGATTTTAATTCAGGAAGCTGAGTCTTCCTGACTCCAGACTCGGCACTCTGTCCACTGTGCTACCCAGCCTTCCAGGTGGCACAAGGTGCCAGACTTGGAGTCAAGAAGACCCGAGTTCCAGTTCTACCTCAAACATCAGCTGTATGATCTCCCTCTGCCTCAGTGTTCTCATTTGTAAAATGCAGTTGGTACGTACCTCAAATGGTTGTGATCATCAATGTAAAATGATGTACTCCCAAGTCAAGTGACCAAGCCTCACTCATAGGCAGTTCCCTTTCCTAAGTGAAATTCTCAGGCATTTGATAACTTGGGAATATTTCAGCAATCCTGACAAAGCAAAAGAGATAAAGTGAGGGGCAGCTGGGTGGTGCAGTGGACAGAGCATCAGTCCTGAAGTCAGGAGGACCTGAGTTCAAATCTGATCTCAGACACTTAACACTTCCTAGCTGTGTGACCCTGGGAAAGTCACTTAACCCTTATTGCCTCAGAGAGAGAGAGAGAGAGAGAGAGAGAGAGAGAGAGAGAGAGAGAGAGAGAGAAGGCAAATGTGTTTTTGTCCAGAAGCATAAATTTGGGAAGTTAAGCAAATAAAAGCCAGCTTGGAAAGACACTTACAGCTTTATGTTTCTTACATTGAGACAAACTGGCCCAAAAAATTCCAGGCAACTTCTTTTAACTGTAGGAAAACAATATGTTAAGAACCTTCAGAAATCAATGACATAGAACAAAAAAACAAAAAACTAGAACACTTCCACAGCTGATGAAACAGCTGACCTCTCATGGGAAACTTTGATGAAATGCCCTTTGGGGAGAGTTCTGCCTCTGTGTTCTCCATTTCTTGGACTTGTCTTCATTCATTCTTTATTACTGTTGATCCTTGCCTCAGTCTCTGCGTATTCTGACCCTCCTAAGACCTGTTTTCTAGCCATGGAATATAATCTCTCTAATTATGCTTCTGTGAGGCACTATCGGTAAACATATTAGAGGGATGATTCCCAGTATTTTTGTATTCACTAGCTATATCATTGTTAATTTGATTTCATGATACCCTACTTTCTTTCTTTCTCCTTGTCTCACAAAACTATTGTACAGAACCAAAACATTTCTTAATAAAGTGAAAGTAAATTAAAGGGAATTTTAGCTTTTGTCACAATTTCTTGGTTTAAATAAAATTAAGCTAAAAGTAGCTTTTATTTTGTGGATTTCTTAAATCCTGTTTTTTTTTTTAAATAATCTTACCTTTGTCCTCTCCAGGCCTCAGTTTCCTCATGGAGTTCCTTTCAGGGTTAGATCAGTAGTCATGATGATTTTATAGTGAAGTCTTTGAGACATTTGGAAATTCTTTGGGGTACTGCAAAACTAGTATTGATTATCACTGGCCTATACTACAAGAAGTGTTTTTTGGAAATTCAACCTTCTTCCCATCCTACTGAAAAGGCAGAGAAAGAGAATCCAGAAACAAGTGTCAGAGACAGTAGTAGATAGTAAGCCAGTCTCAGACTCAGAAAGATAGAAGCCCAAATATTACTTCTAACAACAAATGGCTGTTTGACCCAGGGCAACTTTTGAGTGCTCCAGGAAACTTTCCAAGACTATAAGTTGCCAAATAGGTTTGAACCTGTATAGGTAGAGGGAGTTCACTATGGGGATGAAGTCACAAATCCAATTCATATGCCCTAATTTCTTACCACACTGGAGTTTGAAAGGAGCACCTGTTCTGTGCCTCTTTGGTAAACAGATGTCAAATGAACTTGCTGACCATTTTATGGAGTTTTAATGAATTGCAAGATAATTTCATCCACAAACCACAAACCAAAAAAGCAGAAATCCAAACAAATTCATCCACATTATGGCTTTTTCTAAGTAACCTCAATCTGGGACCACCAAAGGTTTTGCAGCTGAATTTGGATAAAACTTATGGTTTTTAGCAGGATGTCCCAAAATTCTGTGGTTGCAATGTATTTTTTCGTGGAACCTGAAATCCCCTAGTACAGCTCAGCACATCTGAGAACCCAAGTCCCTCCAATCAAATATTGCCCTCCTGGGTTAGCTGTGGTCCCTTTTCTCTGCATTCTCCCTCTTATGAAGCACAACACAGTTTCTCACAGCTGCGGTGCTATGTTCTTCTGCTCCTGCTGTTTAGACTCTACCTGAGTTTATAATCTTCTGTTCTGCACATCAAAACTATGCCCACAGCAGATAACTGTCTTTATAGAAACATAAAATCTTGATGAGAACAGTGGGAAAAGAGATGATGTCTTAGGGCCAAATATGTTTACACAGCTCCCATATTTCCACAAGTCACTGGATGTTTACACCCCATCTTCCTCCCTCTCCCTCCCCCATATTCATATAACACAATGGGATGGGTACTAGGGATATATGCATTTGACTGAGTTTAAAGGCAATGTGTGATAGCAATCATTTGAAATAAAGATGAAACTGGAGAGAGAAATCACAGGGCATCTACCACATAACCTCTAGGCAGATTTGCTTTGGAGCTAAATGTCCTAAGATTTTCAAGAGGTGTAAGATGCAATTCTTTAAAATTTAAAGCCATTCAAGCAGAAAGGACAATAACAATAATAAAGAAATGACACAAATGTTTGACATTTACTGCAATTTAATAACCAAACAGGCAAAACTAGTTACAGAACCATTTGAGTCAAACAGTCACTCAGGGACATGAAAAGCAATTATTTAAATATTTAAAACAGAAAGCTTTCCAAGCAGCTGGGGAGGCAGCTTTTTGTTAATATTTAACATTGAGAGATGGTCAGTCACTGGGAAAAACAACTATTTATATGAGGGATTTAACAAACACCCCAGACTGTCTCCTGGTGGTGGAAAGATTTTTAAGGGGACACAATGATTGTCCAACATCAATTCTAAGTAAATAGGGATTACAGAAAAGCTTAAGCCATGGTAGGAAGCACCCATTACACTGGCCTCAGGGAACAGTGAGATCTATAAATGTTACAGAGCTGTGCTTCTGTCCTCCTGGCTTTCAATTAAATGTGCTTGGCATGAAACACAGCCTTACAGCTGAAAGGACCCTAAGTGACACTTGGGATTGGCTCTTAGTTAGCCCGGAAACCCACAGTTGCAGCAACTTTTTCTTTCTGCAGGTGAACTTTATTCATGCAGTAAAGAGGACCTCTTCCTTTCTTCTACCATTTGATAGCTCTCTACAAAAAATATGAGAAAGGATATTATAACAGGTAACTGCCAGGCTTGGTAAATGAATTCGAAAAATTGATCTCTTTAAGGCAAGTACAGTAGCTGTAAATGGTAAGAAAAGTCATCTATTAATAACTTGCATTGACATAGCATTTTGTAGGTTTGCAAAGCATTTTACCTTTACATAGATTCAGGGAAGCAGCGTGTTATTGCTATCCCTGTTTTATAGATGGGGAAATTGAGGTAGATAGAGATTACATCACTTGCCTAGAAATCAGCCAACTGGTAAGTATCTGAAGCTGGATTTGAATCAGGTCTTCCTGATACAGGTCCACTGCCCTATCCATTATGCTACCTAGTTGTCATTTGATACTAAAGAATAAATCACAATATTACAGGTCTGAAGGGATCCTGAATGGATATACAATTTTCTCTGTTACCTTCAGTTAATACTATACTTAATCATTCATTAGAAAAGGAATTGGTGCAGTGGGAAAAGTACTGGATGTGTAATCAAAAAACTTGGGTTTCAGTCCCACATCTTCCAGTTACTACCTTTGTGGACAAGTGACTTCTCTGGACCTTATCTGCAAGTTGAACTAAATGACTTCTAAAATTCCTGTCAGCTTTGATCTCAAATCTGCTTCTTTCTATCTGTGTGCCTCTGCACAAGTCATTTAATCTCTCCAGAACTGTTTCTTCCTCTATAAAATGAGGAAGTTATATTCAATGTTTCTAAGAACCCTGATAACTCTAAATTTATATTCCTTTGGCCATGATGACAAGAAGCTAAAGACAAGGGCAAGACAGGATTCATGAGACTGGAAGTGCTTAGGCAAAACCACAAAGTACAGCTGCCTTGGGGAGAAGAGAAGGGAAGAAAGAAGGAGAAAAATTTGCAACACAAAGCTTTGCAAAGGTGAATGTGGCTCAGTGGATGGAGCAACAGCCCTGAAGTCATGGGGACCTGAGTTCAGATTTGACTTAAGACACTTAACACTTCCTAGTTGGGTGACTAAGTCACTTAACCCCAATTGCCTCAGGAAAAAAAAAAGGAAAATTATCTTTGCATGTATTTAGAAAAAATAAAAACTTAAAATAAATAAATAAATTTGCTTCTCTGTGAGTCCTGGTGCTGGGCCTGTCCTCCAGTATCTTCTCAAGGTCCTTCAGTAGAAAGGACTCCTTCCCTCCTTCCTCCTTCCCACTGTTCACCATGGCAATGAATGAGTCTACAAAGACCATGTAGCATCCTTCATTCCTTAGTTACTCCAAATAAAAGTTGATCAAACTAAAAATGATACAAAGAACACATCCTTGAGTTGTTGAGTATAGTTTTTATTTCTCCATCATTTGATCATCTTCATGGATCTCTGGCATTGCCCTTCATGAATTTTCTACATGTCATTCTTTGGTTGTGGAACCATGGACTGGACCCAGTACTCTTCTAAGAATCTAACTTTGAATTCTAATCCCTTTCCACTCCCATTTTCCTTGGGACTATTATTCACACCTCCCCACCCCCATCCTAATATTATCTGCAACCCAATAAGAATGTTCTCTATTTCATCATCATCCAGATCACTGATTAAAATATTGCATAATATTGGACCTAGGGCTGAGACCTGTGGGACATCAATATAAGTTCCTGTCCTTCCTACCTCTCAAATCCAGAATGATTCTAAATGGCTAATAATACCTGTCTGAATCTGATATGCCTATCAATACTAGTGTATGTGCTCAATTGTGATCATGTGTAGGCCCAATTTATTGATAGATATTTCATGATGGACAGAGTAAAACACTGTGATCAAGTCTATGATTGTTATATTTGCATAAAGTTTTAAGGTTCTGTTTTAGGCCATTGTTATGATTTTTGTTAAGAAAAGAAAAAGATTATTGTATCTACGAATGCTTAAATCTCTGAGTCTTCCTTACAAATATAAATATCCTTTAAAACTTATTCTCACAGTTATTTGAAAGATGAGAACATGGATTCAGAGATACAAGAATAGGAAAGTGCAAACCTAGTTATTCTTTTTTTTTCAAGTCATTGCACACCAACAAAGTACAAATAGCTTATATCTATTTTAATTTTTTTTTGGTTATTTTCTTTATAAAAACAAGTAGGGACCAGGTGATTAGCTCAAAACTCTCAGAATTATGTAACTTGGGAACCATGTTGGCAATAATGATTAGGTAAAAGAGTCACATTATTACTAAAATCCTTTTAGAAACTAATTTAAGCTAATATACAAATATGAAATTAGAGGCTCTTTTAGACAGAAATCAAACATGAAAGAACCACACAGAGCTTGAGAGCCAAGGTAAGAATATCTCCACTCTAAAAGTAATCATTCTCTGCAATTATGCAGCAAAAAACTCAAAGATACTTTATTTAGAAATAAAGGGAGGCAGAAAAAAGCCCATGCAGGAAATTTGTTTCATCAAGCTAATAAAACTGCTCCTATATTAGTCAGATCACAGAAACCCTTAAGGATTGACTGAAAAGAGTTTGCTAAAGAATCTCAGATTTAAGTACTTTGCTCCTAACATTTCCTCAGTAATAAGCTAATTCCCTATGAATTATGTCCAATGACCTTTGGGTTGATTTATATGAAATAATAATGTGTTGCAACTCTATAGCCTATTTGGAAGATAAATTTATAGAGGACTACAACTGTGAAGGAGAATTTGATCTTTGATTCTTATATAAAACCCTCCAATAGACTTTCTTTCACCCCATTACCTTGTTTAAAAAATTATTTAATGTTCTTTCCAAGGTTAACCCCTCTATATGTACTTTTTTTTTTTTTTTTTTTTGCTGAGGCAATTGGGGTTAAATGACTTACCCAATATCACACAGCTAGGAAGTATGGAATGTTAAGAGTCTGAAACCAGATTTTAACTCAAGTCCTCCTGATTTCAGGGCTGGTGCTCTATCCACTGCACCACCTAACCACACCTCTACATATACTTTTGATTCTTTCCCCTCCCATCTGCTGATATCAAGTCAAACTAATAAGCATTTATAACTCTGCTAAATCCCAAAAAAGGCAACCAGCTTGGATAGAGTGCTGGGCCAAGAGTCAGGAAGATTCATCTTCCTGAGTTCAAATTTAGTCTCAGACCTAGTTATGTGGCCCTAGATAAGCCACTTCACCCTATTTACCTAGATTTCTTCATCCATAAAATGGGCTGGAGAAAGAAATGGCAAACCTACTCCAGTATCTTTGCCAAGAAAATCCCTAATGGGATTGCAAAGAATTGGACTTCACTGAAAAATGACTGAACTAAAACTACAGGGAAGTAAAATTAACAAGCATTTACTAAGAACCTATTAGGTGTCAGATATTATATTAAGTGCTGGGGATATAAAGCAGGGCCAAAAATAGTTCCTACATTTATGGATCTCACAGTCTAATGGGAAAGGCAACATGCAAACAACTCTTTATATATAGGATAAATTGGAGATAATCAGCTCCAAGGGCCTAGCATTAAAGGGGGTTGGGAAAGGTTTCTGACAGAAAGTAGATTTTAGATGCAAATTCAAAGGCAAGAGATAAAGATGAGCAGGGGAAGCATTTCCAGGCACGGGGACAATTAGTAAACATCCAGTGTCAGGCAATAGATTGTTGTATATGTGGAATTATAAGAGTCAAAGTATCACAGAACTAGAGAATGTATAGAGACCCATAAGGTCTAGACTAGAAAGTTGAAGGGCGGGGGAGTGGAAAGAAGGTTTTTATGAAGTGTTTTAAAAATGAAACAGGATGTGTGTGTGTGTGTGTGTGTGTGTGTGTATGGGAATGGGAAGGTGACCTGGTCAGACCAGGACTTTATGAAACACAATCTCCAGGAGATTGCCCCCCATTATAATCCCTAGTCTCTCAATTTTTCCCTATATACTGGCTCCTTCCATACCATGTACAAACATTCTTATGCCTCTTCCATCCTTGAAAATTCCCTCTTTGTATTATCTCTCCTCCCTTCCTAGCTAAACGTCTTGAACAAGTTGTCTATAATTAAAGGCACTTCTATACTTCTCCTCCCTTGATTCTTAACACTGACTTCCAACCTCCTCATTCCACTGGAGCTGGTTTCCCCAAAGTCACCTTATTCCAGTCTCTGAGGCTCACAAGGTACCCTCTCCTCTGTGCTCTCACTCACCCCACCAACTTAATCAGTTGTTAAATTTTAGACTTTCTTTCTCCATATCTCTCAAATGTGTCTTTTTCTCTCCACTCATAAAGCCACCATTCCA
The DNA here is from genome assembly GCF_902635505.1 of Sarcophilus harrisii. Taxonomy (NCBI): domain Eukaryota; kingdom Metazoa; phylum Chordata; class Mammalia; order Dasyuromorphia; family Dasyuridae; genus Sarcophilus; species Sarcophilus harrisii. Next base: position 530,104,987 of record NC_045427.1, on the reverse strand, counting down.
ATTCGGGTCCTCATCATCTCTATCCCAGGATATTGCAATAATCTTTTAATTAGTCTCCTCCCTCATCTCTCTCCAATCCAATCTATCCTCTGCAGAGTTACAAAAGTGGTTCCCCTAATGTGGTGTGACCATGTCCACCCAGGGTCACACAGGATTAGAGGAAGAATTTGAACTCAGGTCTTTTTGGCTCTAAAGTCAATTCTTTAACCATTTGCTACAATGCCTCTAATCCATATAAATTCTTCCCTCTCCCCCCACTCCAAAAAAAAGGGAGAATGGGAAAAGCAGTGTAGAGGGCTGGAACTCCGAAAAGGTGTATTTTAATCTAAGACAGCAGACCACTTAAGGCTAATTACCTATTCAAGGTGTGATAATGGTTCTATAAACATATGGTGATGTCATGGCTCTCCTCATGATTGGTGCTTGCTGAATGTGTTGTGATGAGGTAATCAGAGGCAAGGATTGGAGAGCAGTGGAAAGGGTCAGAGCCTCTCTGACACAGCATACTGAGGAGAGAGGACTTCAGGCTCCAGACTCCAGAGTCCAGCAATCATCTTTGGCAAGCCATGTGGCAGCTTGCCTGCCTCCTCCACTTCTCCCCCTAAAGGCCAAGGACTTTGACTGATCCTGAGGCCCTACAGAGAGCTAGCTCGGACAGTATAAAGCAATGGGAGAGATTGATAAAGGAAAGCCTGCATACAAAATTATCCTTTGCACATTATGAAGAGAGCAACACTCTGTTAGTATACATAAAGTATTGTTATTATTACATGTTCAAAGTATTTTTCACATTATGGCTATAATGATAGGGTTCTTAAAGACCACTGCCCAGGAAACATGTTACTAGATCACAATGTTGATGCTAAATCTCCAAAGATAACCTCAGCAAGTGGGTGGAGATGGTAACATCCCAGGGCAGGTATGATCAGATTCAGAGAATGTCAGCCATCTTGACTCTGCAATAAACTGAGAACTGAGATTATCCTGGAGGCCCAAAACAGGATCTTTCTTATTGAGAGACTCAATGGGAGCAGAGAAGCTTTGATATAAAAGGATAAAATGATTTGATACTTCCCATTAAAGGAAATTGATATGAAACAGTTTTCTTCAGTGATGGTGCTATTAGTCAAAACCACATGGATTTAGAAAGACAAAGGCCAGAATGAAGACAGTTTTTCTGTGGGTTGATGAAAGGAATGAAAGAAGAGGATGTCTTCACAACAGAAAAACTGACACTCAAAGAGAAAGGAATCAGAAGCAAATGTAAGACTTTTAGAAATCCAGCACTGAGCCTGGAATCAGGAAGATCTGAGTTGAAATCCAACCTCAGAAGCTTACTAGGTGTGTGTGATCTTGAGCAAGTTACTTAATCACTGTCTCCTCAATTTCCCCATCTGTAAAAGGAGGATAGCATCTATCTCCCTGGATTATTGTAAAAATCAAATAAGATATTTGTAAAATACTTAGTATTCTCCCCACCTTTACTCTAGCATATTTGAGCAAGAAATAGGATTGAGGGCTAAGTTCTCTATACACTGTTTCAACCAAGCAAATCTTCAAATAAAAACTCTTCTTTGCTTTTGTGATTTATTGTGTTTCATTTTCTATTTATCTTAGTTACCAAGGGAAGATCCTCTTGAAAATTTCTATTTTATTTCTGCCAAATTAAGGAGAACGTCTCCACATCTAGGCTAAGAAAGTTGGGAAATTAGGGGACTCCAAGAGAACAAGTATGATGGTAGCAGTCATTGTCTCAAATTTCCAGGACAGAAACTTCCTCCAGTAAACTCACAGTAATTACTGTCTGGACCAGTTATTTGGCACTTAACTAATTACAGCTTTGTGACATATGAATATTATCTTGTTCTGTCAATCTAGTTTTTGAAATGTCTTAGTCTTATCCTCCCAATTAAACTACAAGCTTCTTGAGGGAGCTCCCCATTTCCTATTAGCTACACTAGTTTTGGACTTCTCTAGATCTCTCTATTATGACTTCCTTCCCTAGGAAAGTTATCATTAAGAAACCTCATTATGCTGCAAGATTTAATCTATCTGGTACTTACATCTCATTAATACCCTCTATCCCCTGACTGGACCTTTTAACTAGAGGGCAGAGCCATAGCTTCCAGGGCCTCTATTTAAGGAGGAGGCATGACCACATTTTTTTCCTTGCCATTTTCCATCAATTTTAAGACTTTTGGATTTCTTTGGAATTCCATTGTTTCTTCCACTTCCCCACCTCTCTTACCCCTCCAACCAGTACCTTTTCCTTCCCCACTTTCTCCACTTCTCAGCTTCCTTTTTTTATAAGTTGTCTTCCCCTATTAGATTGGGGCAGGAATGATTGTTTTTATTTGTATTTGTAAACCCAGAGCTTAGAAGAGTTTTTGGTACATAGTGGGCAGGGCATAAATATTTATTGACTGACTGAGGATAAGAAATGTGCACAATTTAAAAAAAAACTTTATGACACCTAACACAATCCTGAGCATATTATAGGGACTTAATAAATATTTATTGAATTTATACATGGATTAATGGAATTAATTACTTTGTATTTCTGATCATTTGAAGTCAATTAAGCATTTGCTAAATGTTTACTATGTGGTAGGCACTGAGCAAAATGATGAGAATAACAATAAAAGGCAAAAAAAATTTTCAAGGTGCTTGCATCTAACAAGGAGTTTTGATGAGAAGAAAAGAGATATAGGATGATATTTGACTGGTCCAGTAGAATCTAATTATTTTTGTTTTTTAAAGATTGGAGAGGTTTTAGCGTATTTGTAGGCAGCAAAAGGAAAACCAGTAAATACATAGAGATTGAATATCAATTGATAGCTTTAAAAATCCAAGACTTTTCATCCACCTGATTCTTACAGCCAATATACAAATACAAAAGTCCATAGTGACAACTTCAATTACACAGAGCATTTTACATATTTTATTTCATTTGATCTGTACACCACCACTATGAAATAAGTGCTATTATTACCTCATTTTACAGATGAAGACAGAGAGGTTGTGACTTGCTCAGGGGCACACAGCTAATAACTATCTAAAGCAGGATTTAAACTTGGATCTTCCTCACACTAACTCAACCACGGTCTCCACTACTTCCCACCCAATTGAGTTTTCATAGTCCTATTTATTACAATTCTTGAGGATGGTTGCAGTAGCAAACACATACTCCTAAAAGGGAAAAAAATGGTGATCCAAAGGAATCAGACAAAGCATCAGATGACTACTAGAGGATTTGGATGAAGCATATAGAATCAGTGTTGAATAAAGAAGTGATATCAATTTGGTACCCAGGATCCCACAAAACTAATGCAAGACCTGTTCCAGGTAAGTTAGCCTATGGTCAGTGATTATTAGTTATTACTGGATACAGACTATTGGTAGTTAGAGAATTCTGAGAAAAGTAGTCTTAAGTTGAGTCAAGGTCTGAAGATATTTTTGGTAGGGAAAAGCAGGATAGAAACTGTGAGAAGTCACAGGGAATAAGTTGTACAGTGGAGTTATGAGCCTTCAGAGGATCTGAGGATAACTAGGATGATCTGCAGAAGTAAGATGAGAAACTATGAGTAAAATCTGAATGAGTTAATACTTATCTTGGAGAGATAGATTCTTGATCTGCTTGCCAAATAGTTGGATGTACTTTTATTGAGATGCTAATCTTGCCGACCCTCCCTCTCATTTTATTGTAGAAAACTGAGGCCCAGAAAGATTCTATAATTTGCCAGTGGTCACACAGCTACTTGATGACAGTGCTGGGAAAAGAACCAAAGGTCTTCCACTTTCCAGTTGGGTGCTCTTTCAACCCATCTTCCTAAAACAGCTGCAAGCCAATAATAATTGTGCAACTGGGCCTTTGGGAAGAACTCTGAAATGAAAAAAAACAAACTATAAACAAGTATCTCCCATATGCAAACTTGTAAGTATGGTGAGGATGGAAACATTGAGGAGTTCTGCAATGAGGAGTGATAAATACTCAGTTCAGGAAACTGAGGCTAATGATTCCTACAAAATTGCAGTTAGTTGGCATCAGAATGTGAATCAGAAGCCACGGTTTTTACTTGTCCCTGTTCTAAGACAACAGTCAATCGTGCTTCCAATACAGGGCTCAAAGCAGATCAAGTGTTTATCATACAATAAGCTTTTCACTAAGTCCCAGAGGACCCAGATGGTGAGAAGCAATCTCCTGGTTCCAACAGTGTTGTGCTTTGCTGTTAAACTTTGGTAATTGGAAGGACTCTGCTTTTAAACAGACCTGCCTGCTAATATACTTCTATTAATAAAATTTGCTAATTGGAGGCTGCAGTGGTCAAGATAAAAATCTAGCATGTGAAGAGAATTACTTTAGATGAGGTGTAACACCTTCCCAAGAACATCTCAGCTCAGAGTGATTCATCATCATAACTTGTGAGCTCAACTTTCACCTGGGGGCCTCCTTTTATCCTGGCCTAACTGGTATTCACAATTATATCAGATACTCCAAAAGTCTCACAATAACAACTCAAAGAGACTTGCTATTTAGCACCATTTTTGTGTCCTCAGACTACTAGGGGAATTGCATAATTAGAAAGGAGGGAAGCCTATAAAAATGTATATCTAAAAATGAAAAAAAATTTTACATGATAACTTTATTATATACTTTAAAGGAATAGCCACTTTTACATAGTAGATTATCAGTTTCAGGTGCAATCATCTTTCTTTTTATACTATGATATAAAAATACTTGTTTTATTCCATAAATTAAAAAAAAAACTTTTTTAAAAAGGATATCTGTGAAGGCAGCTCTATGGTCTCATTTGAAATTAGAGAGAAACACTTTTTTTTTTTTCTCAAAAGTTCATCTTTAAACTCTAAAAGGAAAAAAAAGATGAAAAATTTTGACATCCAAGTCAGGAATACAGCTAAAAAGGGGAAGTTTCAACAGGAGCACTTTTTAAAGTAAAAGCAAATATTTTTAGAATTTCATTTTCCTTAGGAAAATTGACTTCCAGACTGAATGTCTGCATTCTGTTTGAGTACTGAACAAAATCTGTTGTCTTTATTTGTAACTCCAACATGGTGACTGATACATGACTTTACACATTCATCATTTCCCCACTAGTGACACAGTAATAATAGTAGGTAGCAGCTTCCTTCCTTAGACACATAATTTAAGAATTCTTCCAAACCTCCCTCTCCCTCTCCTTCTCTCTCTTCCAAATCCCCTTTTCTTTCCTTTTCCTTTTTGAATGTTGTACAGACAAATAAACTGATAATGATAAGAAGCACCTTAAGCTCTTTCAAATAAAAAGGCATTATTGTCACATTACCGTATACATTTTAGCATTCACATTCCAAAAAGTTACCTGGCACAGGTAGAAGAGTAGACTAAAGAAGAGCAAAAAATCAAAACGAGAAAAAAAAGAACATAGAAGAGAAAGGAAAGACTAGAATTAAAATTCACTAAGCTTCTTTCCTGGGTAACATTATCCTCATTATACAGATGTAGAAATCATGGCAAAGAAATGAAATAGCCTGCTTAGCTATTCAGAAAATCCAATAGAAGGACAGGAGGGAGTCCAGGTCTCCTAATTTCTAAAGCAAAGCTCTAATCACCAGAAATGCCTGCTTTGTAGCTTCAACTGAATTCACCCAAAATGGAGGGCAAGGGGAAAGAAAGGCAAAATCAAACCCCCAGCTATGTCCACATTGTTAGGTCCATGTTAAGACTGCTTTCATATTCAGTCCTTTGGTAGATAAAAAAAATAGTCTGTGAAAGGCAACTGACTTTAAAATACTGTTCCCATATGGAAATGAGTATTGGACAAAATATGTAGGATCCTTTTGGGATTGCATTTCAGGCCATTCAGGGCCATTTGTAGCTTCCTCAAAGTCCAGGGTAGCAATGTTTACACACTGTTTTGTGTTGAAAGGATGGAGCCAGGAGTAGAGTGGATGCCGATAATGTAACTTCCTTCTCTAATAGGCTTCATTCCTGCACCTGTGTTTACTGGAGGTTAGTCAAAATTGGGAGATTGGGGGTTGTCTGCACACGTGTGCATGTTTTGGTTCCTGCTGGATACAGCGATACATTTCTGGCTGAACTTTTTGTGTTCGGACTCTGTCCAAGTTCATGCTAAGTAAGTGGCACAGCTTCAAATGGTAAAGCCAAGGACTTCATTAAAATATTCGTGCAAACTCCCACAGTTTGGTGTGATGAGTGCAAACTGTTAGATGATGAGGACAGCAGATTTCAACATGAAGTAGAGAGGGTTCAACATGATGTTATCAATAGAATAACAAAGACTGAATAGTGTTTTAGGAACAATGCCATGGCCTCCACATTCCATTAAGTAGAAAGGAAAAAAATAATTCATGCTCCATCTTGTTTTTGTTTTTCACTTAAAAATGGAAAACATCAAGTACTGTTTCTCTCTTTCCTGCCAAAACTTTATTTTGCTGGCTAATGTGAGGCATATAGTAACAATCCAATAAATGTTTTAATAAATTTAACTCTTTTTTAAGAACTTGAAATTTATGGAAGTTAAAAATTGAAATCCTTGATTTGTGCCCATCTGATTTTGTATTTCATTAGTATTAATATACTTATATTTTCATATAAACATAGCGGGTGTTGTTTTTAATTCAACAAGCAATATTTTTACCTGGAATATCAATGTGTATTGGTTTCTGTGATGGTGTCCATTTTAGTGAGAAAAATGATTATGAAGAATGATTTTTTTTTTTTTGCTAAGGCAATTAGGGTTAAGTGTCTGAGGTCAGATTTGAACTCAGACCTCTTGACTTCAGGGCTGGTACTCTATCCAGTGGCTACTATATTCACAAAAAGATGTGGGAAGTAGTGAACAAATCATCTGATATTGATCAATATATATTAAGCCCATTTCCTACGCCATCCAGTGAAGGAAATTCCATGGACCCCCCGCCTCCCCCAATAACTTATTGTTATATTTAAAAATCCTAACAAGGAAGTGAATCTTTATACAACCTAGCACCCTCCTGAATCAATTTCAGGTTGTCCAATATTTTTTATTGTTAAGTCAATAGCACTGGAAAACCACTGACCATAATCTAAGTCCATCACACCTTATTTCTATAACACTTTTGTTATTCAGTGATTTTAGCTGATCTTATTTGAGGTTTTCTTGAGAAAGAAACTGGAGTGATTTGCATTTCTTTCTCCAGCTCATCGTACAGATGAAGATATGGAGGCAAAAAGGGTGAAGTAACTTGCCCAGAGTCGCACAGCTATTAAGTTTCTGAAGCCAGATTTGAACTCAGGAAGATGAGTCTTGTGGACTCCAGGCCAGCATTTCATCCACTGTTTCACTCACCTGCCCCTGTAGCACCTTAAGGTTTACAAAGCATTTCCTTTGAAATAACTCTGTAAGGTAGATAGAACGAGTATCTTATCATGCTCATTTTATTTTAAAAAAAAAAAAAAAAAAAAAGGAAGCTGAGGGACAGAGGGGTTACGTCTCCATGAACATGTAGTTATTATGTCAGATTCAGGACTAGAAATCAGGTCACAGAAACAGAGCTTGAAGGGATCATAAAACTTATCAAGGGTCATCCAATCTTCACTTGAAGATCTCAATTAAGGGGAAACCTATTACTTCCCAAGGTAAGTCATTTTACTTTTGAATGATTCCATTAGAAACTTTGTCCTTCCAAGGAGTCCATATCTGTCCTCTGTAATTTCTACTATGCATTGACCTTAGTTCTTCCCTCTGGAACCAAACAGAACAAATATAATCCTCCTACATGACAATCCTCCAAATAATAATAGCCAAAATTCATGCTGTACTTCAAAGCTTATAAAGTGCTTTACATACATTATCTCACTGGATATTCACAATAACCCTGCAAGTTGGAGTTATTATTTTTAATAATAATTCTTATTTTTCAGATGAGGAAATTGAGGCTGGGAGAAGTTAAATGACTTATCAAAGTCACATAGGATATTGCAGAGGCAAGATTCAAAGGAAGATCCTCTTGACTATAAGGCTTCTGTTTTTGCCACTACACCATATTGCCTCTCACCATCAAATACTTTTAGGCAGCTAACATATATCTCCTAAGTCTTCTCTTCTTCATTTTAAGTATTCCTGATTCCTTCAACTAATCTCAGTGGTTTTACCATTCTGGTCTTCCTCATCCCTCGTATTTGTCAATACATTTACTAAAATGTTGCATATGGAACAAAATAAAATCCTCCAAGTATGGAGTGACTAGGAAACTCTATAATACGAGTACCACTTGCCTAGTCCTGGACATTATGTCTCTCATAATATTGTCCAATATCACATTAGTCATTTGGGATGCCTTATTATACTATTAACTACAATCTACTAAGACCATTAGATCTTTTTCATAAAAATGGTTCTCAAGACATGACTTTCTCCATCATAGATATATAAATTGGTTATTTTGAGCCCAAGTATGAAATTCTATATTCATTCCTTTCAAATTTTACTTTGTTAGGTTCAACCCAATGATCTGGCCCATTGGTATTAAATTCTAATGGAACCTGGGGTTCATTTATAAGGACTGTGGGCCACCTATTGATCTAAGTTTAATCAATTTAAAGTTTTATTGATTTAAGTGTAATGCTATCATTGCTTTATTGCATTTTTATTTATTTTGTTAAATATTTTCCGATTTGCATTTTAATCTGGTTTAGGCCCACTTGGGATTGTTGCCAATCAACCAAATGTTGGATATCTTTTGGATCCTGACTATAATCTAATATATTATGGTACAGGATAAAGAACTCTAACTCAGGAGATAGAAGATTCTGGATAGCCTTGGACTATATGATTTCTGAGATACCTTCCTACTATAGATTTATTGTCTCCTATTTTAGCAAGTTCTCTTAACTTTCTGCCACCTGTAAATTTGAAAGCACATTATCTATGCATTTACCCAAGTCACTGTTAAAAATATTAGGTAACACAGGATCAACCTCAGATTTCTAGGATATTTCACTAGTAACTTCCTTCCAAGTTGATATCAATTAATTAATGACTTCTCGTTAGACCCATTAATTAAATTAGTTCTGAATACACTTCACCAAACTATCTTTTAACCCAAATCTCATCTTGTCTGTAAGAATAACACGAGAAGCTTTGTCAAAAATATTTTTCAATATTATGTACATCATTCCCCTATTATATTGGTTTAGCAACCCTGACAAAAGGAAATATCTTTACTCAGAAACAACTAATTCATTGTTTCTTCTTCTAGATATTAATTACTATTTTTAGTGATTATTTTCTAAAACTTTGCCCAGAATTATCAGTATCACTATCTATAGTTTGCTCTACTCTCTTTCATTTTGAAAATTTAGACAATACCTGCTTTATTTCGGGCCTCTCACACTTTTTGGATTCTTCACGATCCTTCAAAGATCACTGATAGTGGCTCAGTAACCACATTTGCCAGTCTTTTAATACCCTGGGATATAGTTCACCTGAGTCTAGTGGCCTGTACTTATACAGCACAGATTCTCCCAGTCTCTTCTTATTAGATTGGATTTTAACTTCCTATTAGCCATTTTTTGTTCTGTCCTTTCAGTCCAAAGATAATTCTCCTGACCAGAGAAAACAGTTTCTGCAATTTATCTTCTTCAGGATAAAATACCAATTCTTTTAGCCTTTTCTCTCAGTTCTTATTTCTCTTGCCTTTCATTTATTTGATTGCTACCTCAACTACTACTGGAGCTCTCCCTAGGGCATGTGGAAAAATAAAGATGTTTGCTTTAATCTCGTGCTCCCCGGTGACTGGGTAGTCAGTCAAGGAAGTATCAAGGCTCAAGAAAGTGGTTTGATGCCAAATAAATCTGAAGCTCTTACAAATGGAATCAGCCCATTCTACCTCTACCCCAATTATCTGAAATGAGTGAGACTGCCCTTACCCCCTCCCACACACAGCCCTCAGGCTGCCCTTGATGCTCATTCTGACCTAATTTCATTTGCTATAAATATGTTGGTGAGAGGAGGGGAAGCAGGGAGCATTCAGGGTGATTGCCTTCATATACAACTCTTTGGGATGGCCCTGATGGATATATTACTTTTTTAAGAGCTTGAATTCCGACTTTGTAGCATCATATTACTGCCGCCATCAGAGCCACAAAGGAAGCTGAGGTATTTGAAATGCTTTCTAGTGCTTTGGGAAGATGGACATCTACTATTCACATCTCTGATTTTGTGGTATTCTCTGTGAAATCTTCATGATATGAAAATAACACAAAAACCTTGGCCCACTTTACAATGTTTCTATGATGTCTGACCAAGCTCTAAGCACTACAGAGACTGCTTCAGCTGCCTTTATGGCCTTTGGAACAAATTGTTCTCATCTTCCCAATCCACCAGAGAAAATGTTCACATGCTTAGGGTAGACATCTTCCTAACTTACTGATTGGTTTCAGATCTGCCATTTACCTTCAACCTGATTTAGCCTGTCTGCTTAAATGACCTTACCAAAATGTGGCTGCTATGAATTCTACAGCTTTTTGGAGCCACAGGTGAGGTGTGGGTAAAAGTGGATACCAAAGGTGCTAATCCTCCCTGAACATTCATGCACCCCAAATTAGGAACTACAAATGGTACTTGGGATGAAGTCAGGTTGAATTTTGAAAGCATTAAGAAACTTATTTTCAAAATATTAAACATTTTCAAAATTACTCCAAAAGTGATTTAAAAAAAATCTGCAGCTACCAATCCAGAATAATATGCCTACTTTCTCATCCCTACAAAATCTTCATAAGAATAATCCCCAAATGTATTCTAGCCTTAATGAAATTATGAGTAGAGGAGGATTTCAAGGGTGATTTTTCTAGAGTAAACTACAAATTTCAGTCATATAATTTACTGAAGGATATGAAAAAACTTCAGATCCTATTTATTTATGCTTGATTTATATATATATATATATATCATATCATATATATCATATATATATATATATACCTATATATTGGATGAACATATGTTAACACTAGAAGGATCAGGGAAGTCTGTTGATGCAAAAATATGTTTCATTATTTGCATCCCTGTAAGTAGAGGCAACCATACAGCTAGGTTTGTCCAACCATCTCTTGATTATCATGAAAAACTCTGGTCAAGGTTATTTATAATTGCCTGGGATGTCTTTTACTCATAGAATCAAAATAGAAAAGGGATTCCTTAGAACTGGCAAGTTCCTTTTAAAGCTCTTCTTTGCAAATGATATTAGATTGGTTGAATTAAGTTACCCAAACACTATAGATTTATTCAAAACAGATTGGCTTAAGAATCCACAAAGGAAAAAATTAAATGGAAGAAAAAATATCTATTGTCCAATTTATAAAACATGAAGCTCACAAAACCATAGATGATGTGATAATAGAGGTAAAGAAAAAGGGAAATTCAGACACTTTTCATTATTTTACTGATGAGAAGTATAGGGTAGTTAAAAGGCTTACCCAAAATTACACAGACAGTAAGTTTTAGAAGCAATATTTAAAATGAACTCCTCAAATGCCAGAACTAATACTCTTTTGAGTGGATAGTCCATTGAATTATTACATTTGGTTAGTTAAACAAGATTCCTAATTATTCCAAGCTCTTCCCACAATAACAGTCCATCTTATAACACTAATGCTCTAGGGGGCATCATGGTATGGGAAAAAAGATCAATCAATCAATTAAAAAGGATTGTAGGAGTTCTATGTGCTGGGCACTATATTAAGTGTTGTGGATACAAAGAAAGGGCAAAACCAGTCCCTGTCCTCAGGAACTCATATTCAAACATGGAAATATATATATATGTATATATATATATATATATATATATATATATATATAAAATAACAAGTACATAAAAGACATATACTATTTTAAAATGTATCTTTAGCTCCAAATCTCAGATCCTATACTCCCCATGATACTGTATAGTTGGAAATCATGGAAGACAATAATATCAAAAGAATCAAAGTTGGGATTTTAAAAAAGGACAGTGGGATTAAGTAGGTTGTCCTATATTGGCAGGAGTGAGTTTTACTCCTCAAAGCAATAGAAAAGAAGTTATCTAGGAAATGTATGATCAAAAAAGGTGATGACTAGTCATGTAAAGAAAATGAGGGATGAGATAGACAACTTGGAAACTCCATTGAGCAAATGCTAAGAGACACAAGGGAAGGTCCCAAGCACCCTGAGTATATCCTTTTGGAAATATTTATCAAGGGACACAAATGAATGCATGAGTTGTCATCTATATTATTGGATGTAGTATCCATGTCAATGAGATCTACAGAAGTCCTTGAAGCCCTTCTTGCAGTGTTTCATATAGCCATAATGTGTGGTACGTGAAGCATGAGGTGGAAGAACATCTGCTTTATTACCTTCTTCCTTTGCTTTGCTGAATTGAAGTTAGGAAGAAATTGCAGTGGTCTGTTGAGCTGCAAAGGCCATTGTTACTACCCAGGGAGATGGAATGACCCTCTTTCTCTTTATCCCGTCATTGATTTGACTCTTTTTGTTTTGTTTTTTTATGTTGGCTATGTACTCTTCCACAAAAACTTTGCTGTCCAGTGTCACAGACTTTCTTGCCAACAAGTATTATTCTACTAGCCAAGTTCACAGCAACCCAGCACATGGTCAGAAAAGATGCGAGAGGAAAAGCAAGTCTCAGAATAACAATAATGGTGAAGGGGGGTTGGGAGTGAAATGGGAATGGAAAGAGTGGCATTAACAGGGTAATTCTGGAACCTTCATTCATTAAAATTAAAAATAAGGAAAATTGGCATTGAAGTGAGGAAAATTACATGGTATTTCCTGCCAGGAATATATGGGACATCCTTGGGAATTTCTTCAGGCATAATGTATTTTCTGTTTCTCCCTTTTAAAAAAAATCCTTGCTGTGGCTCACCTGTCCCCAAAAAAGCAGCTATTTATGGATGTAAAATATTCCTTGTTTGGGGTAACTTAAGAGAACAAATACTGCTATTAGAATCTCCACTAGCAGCAAAGAATTTGGCAAGTCTTTCGGGATCTGAGGTTTAGGTATTTGCTTGCAGTTCATTAATTGCTGTATAAAGCCTTTGAAAAAAAGTACTGTATCTGTAAGCCTCAGCTATAAAAGCCTATTTAGGAACCAGTGGGAAACTGGTCTTTAAGGTCTTGTCAACAGAGGCACCAGTCTATGGGCAGGAGCTCCCAATTACACATTTAACTGGATAAACTTATGGTGGATACCTGGGGGGGTTATTAAATATTAAAATCCACCTTTGAACCTAACTTTGTGGGGACAGCCCCAGATTTGGCACCAGAGCCACCGAATTTGTGGCACTCGGGAGCCTAAAGAGAGAAGCTGTGAGGCCAGGGAGAACAGAGGAAGGTTTCTTTTTCGTCTTTCCAAACTAAGGATTCTTTGACCCAGTCCCGCTTAAAAAAAAAAAAAAATTACTAATTAAATGCTGAAGTGCAGCTGCTTCAGTGCTTGCCAGGGAAATCATTTAGAAAATGAACACTCAAAATCAACCTAGAGACAAATGCATTCTGTTGCCCCCATTGAATTACAGAGGACACTTCCTACTGAACCATCTTAGCAAAAAGTCATACTAGCAAATGGTGTTATTGAGATACGGTATCTGAGCTGCATCTCTCAGAGATATAGGACATAGAAAGGGTCAAGATAATTTTCTTTCAAAATCAACAGACTTCTTTGCCAGTTTTGATAGTGGCTTAGCTCACGGAAACAGAAAGAGCATTGGAAACAAACTCTCTTTATACCAGTGGGCCTTTGTTTATTTGTTATATTCCTTGATCCATTTCATAGTCTGATCTTTAATGCATTTTCTACACAGGGCTGCATGTTCTTGCCCTTGCTCCATAAGGCTTATTTAGCGTTGCAAATAGCCTAAGGAAACTTCTAAGTCAAAGAAATTTCATTCCTAATTTAGCATTCACATTTCATTTTTGGTGATGACAATCTGTAATAGGTTATCTTTTTCTTGATCTTTAAGAGAAGGAGCAGCTAGGTGTAATAGTGGATAAAGTACCAGACCTAGAGTCAGAAACACTCATCTTTCGAGTTCAGATTTGGTCTCAGACACTTACTACCTGTGTGACTCTGGGAAGGTCATTTAACTCAGTTTGCCTCAATTCCTCAACTGTAAAATGAGCTAGAGAAGGAAATGGCAAAACACTTTAGTGTCTTTGCCAAGAAAACCCCAAATGGGGTCACAAAAAATCAGACCCAAATAAACCAGCATTTACTAGGAAGTTTAGGTACAATCTAAGCCAGAGAAAGAGTGATAAACTACTTGATCTTTCAGCTCAGGCCAAGTCCCCTTAGAGGTCATTGAGAATGGTATTTGTTAATTTACATTGTTCTCTTGCTTATGTTTACTTTGATCTGTATTACTTCACATAATTCTTCCCATGTTTTTCTGAATTCCTCGAATTCATAATTTTTTACAGTACAATAATATGTCATTATATTTGTACATCTCCATTTGTTCAGCAGTCTCCAATCAATCAGCATTCACTTTATTGCTAGTACCAAAATTGTGATTATATATTTGTAGTTATATATAGACCCCTTCTTTTTGTCCTTGATATCCTTGGGGTATATGATCTGTGGTAAGATCTCTGAGTCAAAGAATATGAACAATTTTTCTCTCTCTGTTGCTCATTTCTTTAGCCACTATGGAATCAACTATTATCTTTATGCAAATAACTCCCAAGTCAACCAGTTAAAGTTATCTCTTTCTTGAGTTCTAATCTCACATCTCCAATTGCCTCCTAGATACTTTTACTTGCATGTCCCATATGTATCAGAGATTCAACATGTCCAAAATAGAAAACATCATCTTTATCCTCAAATCCATCCTTCATCCTAACTTCCCTGTTTCTGTTGAGAAAACCACCATCTTTGTCAGTCACCCAATTTGACAACCTCATCCTTTCTCATCCTTGACTCTTCATTTTCAGTCATCCTGCATTTGTAATGAGTTGCTAAGTCTCTTCAATATCTCTTCTTCCTATTCATACCACAGGTATCTTACCTAGCGCAACTGTCTCCTATTGGGTCTCCTCTGCACCTACCCACTTTCCTTATCTGCCATGCAACTGCCCAAACTGACATACTTAAAGCACAGACCTGGCCATGGCACTTCCCTGCTCAAGACATTTCACTGCCTCCTTATTTTGCTTAGGATTGATCTTCTCATTTTACAGATGAGGATCCTAGCTATCTCTCTAGACTGACTACACATCAATCTCTCTTATACACACTGAATTCCAGTTAGATTGGCTTACATGTTATTCTTCAGTTATACAGTACACAGAATTTCACAATCTTCCTGGAATGTTCTTCTCTCTGTTTGCCTCTGGGAACCCCATTCAAGTCAAATCAACAAGTCAACAAGCCTTTGTTAAGTGTTTACGACTTCCCAAGCACTGTGCTAAATATTGAGAATAAAATGCAATCAGAAAGAAAGATTGCCCCTGTCCTCAAAGAATCTATGTTTTAATGTAACATAGGAAACACATAAAAAGAAGCTTAAAAGGGGGAGAGAGGAGAAAAGAAGTGAAAGTTAATGGTATATGGGGCATTATAGCTAAAGCCTGGGAAAGTCATCATAGCAGTCTGAAAAGGCTGACGAGCCTTCTTTTTAAAATGAAGATTCTGAGAGAAATCAGCCTATCAAGGGGAGAGGCTATAGGGATGGAGGGCATTTCCAGTGTGTGAAATTCAGGGATAGAGTAAGCTTAGAAGTTGAAGAAGGGCATTGTAAAGAAAGTATAAAAGAATCAGAAGTAGAATCTGGATAGAAAAGTTGTATTCAAGTGCCATTTCCTTTCTTCTTCTACCTGGTATTTATTTTATATTTATGCTTTTCCCCTCCTTTATCTGTGAACATATGTCCCATCAAGAGAATGTGAACTCCTTGAGGGACAAAGTATCTTACTTTTATATTTCTCTTCCCAGAGGTGAACACAGTGCCTGGCACAAAGCAGACATTTAATGTTTGTTCAATTGGTTCGTGAAATTTTGATCTAGTGGACTTTGAGCTGGAAGAGGTCTAAAGAATATCTTGTGCAATCCTCTTTTTTTCACAAATTTTGGCCCAGAGAGATGATATGAATTGCCCGTGGTAAGATAGGTAGAAAGAAAGGGGAAGGCGTGAAGCTAAGACAGCATAGAGGAGACACAACTTTATCTGAGCGCTCCCAGATGTCCCTCAAATTAACAGCAAATCAAGCATCTGAAATGATTTTGGAGTGACAGAACCCACAAATATTTGGACTGCAACAAATTTCCAGCAGAAAATAATTTGGAAGAACTTCAGAAAAGGTCTTTTTCAATCTGGCGCAGAGGAAGGCGGGCCAAGCAGTGAGCCCCTAAACCCCAGAATATTGAGGGACTTGGCCATGTCCAGCCAGCATCAGAACAACCCAGAGCAGCCACTGTTGCCTGGAAAGAAAACTTGGATAATCTCTTCTTTGCCCTAAAAGTAGACCTCAACCTTTTTTTAAAAATGAGCAAAAAAGCAAAAAGAACTCTGACCCTTGATAGTTTTTATGGAGAAAGAGAAGAACAGATTTCAAACCCTAAGGACACAAACACAGATCATCTCCAGATGAAACCCCAAAGGGTAATATGAAATTGGTCCCCATCTCACAAGGCTCTTGGAAGAATTCAAAAAGGATCTTAAAAGAGAATTAGAAGAAAAATGGGAAAAGGAAATGAGAACTTTGCAAGAGGGTTTGGAAAAGGAAACACAGAAATTATCTGAAGAAAACTCCTTATAAAATAGATTTAATGAAATGAAAAAAGACAAGATAGCAATATAGTTCCCAGAAATGGACTTGTCATGTCGTTCCATTACTTACAACCTCCCCTCAATCAGAGGAGAAATGATAATCTCTCTACCTTTTCTTTCCAATTCTTTAGTTTATATATAGGTCCTGAAACTCAACAATGCTCATGACCTCTGCTACTCTCAATGCTGATATTCAGACTTTGATCTAGTCAAAACTGGTATTCAGGTAACACTTTTGTTTAGGCTCCCTCCATCTAACTTTCTGTATCACTTTCCTCCCTCTCGCTCCCAGTACCTTCTTACTCCCATCTTTTTTGGTCTAAGGGTATGGTATTTTGGGGCCAAAATTTTGGTTAGGGACCCTTCTCTGAAAACTCTACACCATGTCATTTTAAATAATCCATCTATTTATATCTATATCTACAGATTCATAGATTAAGAAAATGTCAGAATTGGAAGTCACCAGTTATTATCTAACCCAAGCCTCTCATTTTATAGGTGATAAAAATTTAGACTAATAGAATTAAAGGGACTTTTTCCAAAGTCATGTACATAGTCTTCCTGCAGTCAATGAAGCACAGTATGAAGCTGAAATAATACCTTGTTATTATGTAAGAAAAGCCACAAAATTATTTATGCCCTTTGACTCAGAGATTTCATCACTGGGCATATATCATTGTGTACACTATTGTACATTGTATAGAGCATGAGGCCTGGAGTCAGTAATACTCATCTTCCTCAGTTCAAATCTGGCTTCAGATACTTATTAAGCTGTACAACTCACTTAATCCTACTTATCTACTTATCTAAGTTTTCTCATATGAAAAATTAGCTGGAAACAGCAAACTACTCTAGTATCTTTGGCAAGAAAACCTCAAATAGGGTCAAAACAAGTTAGACACAACTGAAATGACTTAATAACAAAATATTATTGCATTGTAAGAAATTGTGACTATGAGACTTCAAAAAAATGGGAAGAATTATATGAGTTAATACAGATCAAAGTACACTGAAGCAAAAGAACAATATTTACAATCATAACTATAATATAAATGAAAACAATACTCAAACTCAGTTTAATCCAACTTAAATTCAAGAAAAGTCTTGGTCTGAGAGAAGAAATACTAGTATACATTTCTTTCATCTCAGAGGTATGACCTTATGAGAGGGAATATTTCATGTGCTATTAGTCATTTTGTCCATCAGTTTCATTTAATTGTTTCTCTTTATTATAAGAGGATGTTTAATGTGGACTTGTGGGAGGTCAAAGAGAGTGGAGTATTAGGAAATGACTAGAGTATGAAAAACAAAATCAAACCATAAGATTTTTTTAAAAAATAGTAAACTGGATAGAGATTAGCATGGCTCAATGACTAAACGAATGAAAAAGCACTTGTTAAACATATTATGTGCTAGGGACTGTGATAAGTGTCAGGGATAAGAAATATATTTAAGAGAGACATACTCAAGGAGTTTACATTCTTCTAGAGGAAAATGACATATAGAGAACTAGTAATCAATGTTTGATGGGGGTCGAAGAATGAAGGAAGTATGGCAAGCAGATTGTGAGATGATCTGGGTGGATTGAGGGATAGCAAGACAACAAATATTTATTAAGTGCTATTTGCCATTCACAGAACTAAGCATTGGGAATAAAAATGCAAGCAAAATCACAAACCCTGACCTCAGAGGGTTTTCATTTTTCTGGGAAAAGGCAACACACAAAAGTATTAAAGAAGAACTGTGGTAAGGATTGCCAATGGAAAACATGATGTTTCATGTTACATGAAGTCAGAAGCACAAGAAGAAAGGGAATGGTGATTAGTTAGGATGGACTTTTCCCTCAGATGGTAATTCTCAAAGGAACTCACCAAAGGGTGAAGGGGGCCAACATGACGGGATGATATTCCACTGTGAGGAAACCACAGAAATGATTGAATATTCCAGGATGAAAAGGCTCCAATCTCTGAAGAAGGTTCCAAAGTAAGACTGAAGCTTAGATATGGTGTCCAGAAAAATATAGAAAGTCAGAAGCACACCTGCAAGGAGAATGTGAAGTTTAAAAAAGATCTGGTCTCTAGATCCAGTTAGTAGATAAAGTGGGCTAGGTGGACTAATCTGTACACATTTACCTTTCAACTGGACTGGGTCCCATGATGTCTAAAGATAAGTGTGTTAACAGGAACTGAAGTCAGTATTCTGAAAGATGTGGAAGAGGTCCAGCTTTCAGATCTGGTATAGAAGAAATTGGTCTAGATGAGAAGGAAAAGGTCAGCATAGGCCAATGACTGGATGAGATGTTACTCTGAAGCATAGTCCAATATGTCTATTTGTTTAAAAAGGGGTTATATAACTCACTTTGCTTTGTCATTCTCTTGGCTTTGAAATAATAATAATAATAATTCCTATTTCTGTGATGTGTTGGGGTTTAAGGTAGACCTTGATACCTAAAGGTAGGCTTGGGTTCAAGATCTGTCTTTGACAAATATTGGCATTGGGACTCTACACAAGTCACTTGGACTCTCAATGCTCCAGTTCTCAGTAATTCATTCTTTTATTCATTCTTTTCAGAGAAGATACCAACCTGCATTGATATAGAGAAAGTTCCCCCTCCATTTATAAAATCATAGTTTTTCTCTCTATTCTTTTAAAGTTTGAAAAAATGCTGTGCTCACCAGAACCCTAGAAAACAGCTAGGAAACAATCATTTATACTTTTCAAATCTTTCATCTATATCCCTCCCTATGATTAACAAAACTTTATAAGGCATGTAAAATAATAGTTCTCCTCATATTAAGAGAATCCAATTGAGATGTTGGGATGTTAAGTGGCTTAACCCTCAGGAATCCATATTTTGAGGCTTGATGTCCAATTCATGTACTTTATATAAACAGAGCTCGGGATAGTATGATAGCAGGGCTCCTAACTATAGGGAGGTTAACAGGAGAATGGAAGCAAATATATGCATTTTTTTTTCAGGAAATAAAATAAAAATGATAGGATTTAGAATTAGTCCCTATAAGCGTTTTTGTCAAGAAGATAAAGGAATGGTCTTTTCCTGACCTTTGCCTATATACCTGATGGATATTTTGATAGATAGCATTTCAGGAGTTTAAGGAAGGAAGTGGTAAATCTCCAATAACTCCTGTGCTCAAGTCTTACACAGAGCCCAGCTATATTTCTTTCTTCTTTTAAAGAGTTGTTGTTATTATAAACTTAAATATCAACAAATGTGCACATTTTAACATTCAAAGAAGATAGGAGAATTATAAATGAAACCTGAGCTATTTTATATAATTTTTTAAAATTCACATGACTTACCATAGTAACAATAAAACTGATTGTGCTTCCTTCTAACCTTCCTTCTGCTCTCTTCTCCCAAATACATTTTCTTGCTTTCTTGGCTCATAGCCAATGAAAAAGCATTCATAGCCCAAGAAAACTAGAACAGTATTTGCATGATTCCCTCAGTATAATAGAATAGATCCTCAGCATTGAAGCATGCAATTCACAAAATTACATAAGAAAGTTTTGTCAACTAAAGGAAAGTTCTTGATTGAGCAATCATTAGTGGAAGGATATAAGGGATTTCTTTTTCCTCTTCATTTAATAGGGATGCCCATTGCTGTGAAGCACAGACTACCAATTTCTCTGGGGAAGACAGCAAATTTTTATAGTTTTATCAATCTTTGTTATATCTATCACAAACATTCCCAATGTCTGATCCAACATCCTGCATAGAAAGAGCATTTTGAATTGAATTGAACTGTTGTCATCTCCCAGGTTTAGGATAAGGACAAGGAAACTTCAATATATCTTTTATCTTCTACTTGTTCTATGCCATCTCACTCCTGGGTCTTACCCCTTCATATCTTTGTTTCATCTTATCCCTTCCCTTTCTTGTATAATTTACTCACTTTCCTAGTAATTTTCTATTATTTATTATCAGTCCAGAAATGAAATTCTCATGTCAAAGGCTCTTTCCTTGAAAGGACCAGATAGAGATCTGTCACTTTTTCCTAGCTTGCTTTTCCAATCCAAGGTGAAACCTAGGAATATAAACATCGCAGAATGAGAATTACAGAGTTTCTAAAGCTAAAAGAACCTCAGAGGTCATTTAGCCCAAACTATGCATGAAAAACAATCTTATTTATCACAAATTCCCAACATCTTAACAAATGGCATTTGCTTTAGGATCTCTAGTCTGAGAGAACCCACTAACTTCCATAGGAGGGCAACAGCAAGGGATAGTGGAAAGATCACTGGCTCTAGAGTCAATAGTATTGCTCAACTCCTATTTTAAATTACACAAATTATACTTTATTGTAATGACCTCAGTTTCCTCTTATGTAAAATGAAAGAGCTGGACTAGATGACCTGTGAGGTTCCTTCAAGTCCTAAATTTAGGATCCTTTGATAGGAGGAATTCATTCAGTCATTTTTTTCAATTGTGTCCAACTTTTTGTGATCCCATTTGAAATTTTCTTGACAAAGTCATTAAAGTGGCCTCCTTTTCCAATTCATTTTACAAATGAGGAAACTGAGTTAACAGGATTAAGTGATTTATGCAGTCACACAACTAGTAAGTATCTGAGGTCAGATTTGAATTTAGGAAGATGAGAGTTCCTAACTCCAGGCCCAGCACTCTATGCTCTATGGTACCTTGCCCTAAGGGGAATTTATAGATTTTATATGGAAAGACAGTTTGAACTAAGTTTTCTCTTAATGTTAAACACATAGTTACCATTGCTTCTTCTGGGCAAATATAAATTCCTGTGTCTGTCTTTTTGTATTCTTGTGATCCAGTCATTGGATGGTCCTTAGAGTTTAGATTCTTTAAAAAGGAACTCTCTGGAGTTCATACTCAAGGAAGCTTCCACCCACATCCAATTTTTGATTCTGGGAATTTCCTTAATTAGCCAGTCTACTTTGTGGGCATAATGTTGGAATCTCCACTGCTTCTGGAAGTAAAAACTCTCACCTTATCTTCTTTTTCTTTAAAAGTTTTCCTTCCAAATAATATTACAATTTTTGTTGACTTGGCATTACCATGATCCACAATCAATATCTTTCAAACCATTTCACTTTTAGAGTGCTCTAATTGTTAGCAGTTTTTTCTTTCATCAAGACTAATTTGACTTCTTTGCAAAACTATTCTCACCTAGAAATCTGGAAAGACTTAAATGAACTGATGCAGAGTAGAGTAAGCAGAGCCAGAACTATTTGTGTAATAAAAATAAAATTATGATGAAAACTTTGAAAAGATCTGAATAACTATGATCAATGCAATGCAATCACTGTTTCTAGAGGATCATTGTTGGAAGTATGCTACCTTGTCTCTAGACAGAGAGGAAATTGATTCAAGTTACAGAATAAGACATCCATTTTCAAACACAACCAATGTGGGAATTTATTTTGCTTTACTATGTATGAACGCACACAGGCACACACACAGGCAAGGAAACAAACCTGCCTTATGATCTCGGTCTTTATGCCTAAGCCATGGACCCATTTTGATCTTATCTTGGTGTACAGTTAATTAAGTGTGGGTCCATGCCTTGTCTCTGACAAACCTGCCTTATGAAGATGGGCATGACAGTGAATAGGATGGCTTCCATATCAGGAAGAGCAAAATGGAATTCCTGTCTGAGATACAAAATATCATTGTGACCTTGGGCAAGTAAATGTTAACTCTCAACGCCCCCTAGCAACTCTCTAACAATATAAGTTGCAAAGAAGTTGCTGATCTGTATTATTATTAAATTAGCAACACTCCCTTCCAAAAAGAAGAAAAGGAGTTGAAGAAATGTAGATGAAGAAATGGAAACTTGATCTCTTTAAATATTTAAAAGCTTTTCATGTGGAAGAAGCAGGCTAATGTGGCTTGGTTCCAAATGATAGGATTAGAAACACCTGGGGAAGGTTCCTTTTTTATTTTTTGGCAAACCTATCCACAGTCCCTCTCTCCCCACTTTCCCCTCCAATTAGAAAAAAAAAGAAGAAAAACAAAGCCTGTGCACATACATACATGCGTGTATATGTGTATTGCGTGTGATACCTATATATTTTATCCAGCTAGGGACACAGTGCATAGATCACTGGCCTAGGAGTCAGAAAAAACTGAGTTTGAAACCAACCTCACATACTTCCTAATTATGGGCAATCTCTGAGCAAGATAAGCTCAGAGCTCAGAGCTTAAAAATAAGCACATTTATTAGCAATGTGCTGCCTGCCAATAAATGGATCAATAATTTGCCTTCCAGCCCTTTTTGTAGTGGCTAAAAACTGGAAACTGAATGGATGTCCATCAGCTGGAGAACGGCTGAATAAATTGTGGTATATGAAAATTATGGAATATTACTGTTCTGTAAGAAATGACCAACAGGATAATTTCAGAAAGGCCTGGAGAGACTTACATGAACTGATGCTGAGTGAAATGAACAGGACCAGGAGATCATTATATACTTCAACAACAATACTATATGATGACCAGTTCTGATGGATCAGGCCACCCTCAGCAACGAGATCAACCAAATCATTTCTAATGGAGCAGTAATGAACTGAACTAGCTATGCCCAGAAAAAGAACTCTGGGAGATGACTAAAAACCATTACATTGAATTCCCAATCCCTATATTTATGCACACCTGCATTTTTGATCTCCTTCACAAGCTAATTGTACAATATTTCAGAGTCTGATTCTTTTTCTACAGCAAAGTAACGTTTTGGTCAGGTATACTTATTGTGTATCTAATTTATATTTTAATGTATTTAACATCTACTGGTCATCCTGCCATCTAGGGGAGGGGGTGGGGGGGGTAAGAGGTGAAAAATTGGAACAAGAGGTTTGGCAATTGTTAATGCTGTAAAGTTACCCATGTATATATCCTGTAAATAAAAGGCTATTAAATAAAAAAATTAAAAATTAAAAAAAATAATAATTTGCCTTCATTTATGCCAGAGACCCTGAGCAGATAGACAGTTTCCTAAAATAAGTTTTGGGAAAGAATAAAACAAGTAAGCTGACATCATGGGATTGAGTACAAAGTGGTTGCAAAATGAGAACACTGGGAACACCAATCTCATTCACAAAGCATTTATTAACCATTTACTATATACAAAGCATAGAAATTTCAAATATCACCTATCTTCAAGGAGTTTATGGAATATTATTGCTCATTAGAAATGATAAAAAGGAATGGTTTCAGAAATCTTGAAAAGATTTGTTGAATTGACCCAGAGTTAAGCAGGATTAGCAAAGAAAAACAACTTTGAGAGACACACACAAAAAAATTATCAATGAATTAACCACTCACCACTCTAAAGGACTAGCAATGAAACATACCCTCCAGGTTCAGAATGAGACATGTTTTGTTTTGTTTTGTTTTTGATATAACCAACACATGGATTCATTTTACTTGATAATCTCTGGTAAAGTTCTGGACCTGGGGTCAAGAAGACCTGAGTTCAAATTATTAGCTATGTGACTGTAAGTTATCCCTTAGCCCCTTTTTGCCTCAGTATCTTCATATGCAAAATAAATACTTGTAAAATAGGGATAATAATAGTACCTACCCCTTAGAATTGTTGTGAAGATCAAAAAGATATCATTTTTAAGGCATGTTACAAACCTTAAAGTATTTTGCAATGCTACCTATTCTTGTTATTAGGGCAACTAAATGGCACATTGGAGAGAGTGTTGGGCCTAGAATCAAGAAGACTCGTTTTCCTGAATTCAAATCTGACCTCTGACATTAGCTGTAAGAGCCTGAGCAAGTCACTTAACCCCATTTGCCTCAGATCTTCTCTATAAAATAAGCTGGAGAAGAAAATAACAAACCATACTAGCATCTTTGCTAAGAAAACCCCAAATGGGGTCAAAACAATTGGACATGACTGAAAAACAACTGAACAACAATATTATTGCTATTATCATTACAAAGATTTTGTTTTTTCCACCCTAAGGGGAAATTGGGAGGAAAAGTGAGTTAGCAATAATATTGCCCATTAAAAAAAAGAGAGAGAAAAGTATCATTAAAGCATTTTTAAATGCAAAGAAGCAAACAAAAGGAAGATCAGAAGGAAACATATACAAAAAGGACAACTTTGAAAGGAAGATAGAATTTATTATCTACTTAACAGGAAAAGCTGGCTATACATAAGAGAGATTTGTGGTTTCATTTACAATCCTTATTATCTACTTTACTTTGCACGTGGAAATGTTCATTTAAAAATATTTTTTTAAGAAGGAGCTTACATTTTATTAGGGAATATAAATAAGCAAATGAATAAGTAAATAAAACAATTTGAAAAAAGAGACAAGAAACACACACCAAGAGAGATATATAGAAAATTTCTCAGGGGATTAGAAAAGACTTTCCTGTAGGAACTGGTGCCTGAGAGAAGCTTTAAATGAAGCTGGGTATTCTGAGGGGCAGAGATGAAATGAGAGTATATTCTACACATGTGGGACAGCTGTGAAAATCTATAGATTCTACAGAATTCTAGTTTTTATTCACTAGGTTTGGATGTAGTTCATCTGGGTCTACTGACATATTCCTGAAGGGAAGCCAGCTGCTCCCTTACTTATCTTTGGAATCATCTCTCTATTTGCCATTTTCTCAACCAATCCAAAGATTATGCTTCTTAGCAGAGAAACCTTAATCAAAACGAGCATCGGGTAGTTGTGCTTTCTGTTGTCTATCATCATTCCCTCCACACCAAGCAGCATTCAACTCATATGGGGACTTGCCGCGAACATTATTCATGTTTCTAGGCATGAATAAGAAGAGCTTTTACCTCCATTTCATAATATCTATAATTATTCTGTGACTGTTTGCTGTCTGTGTGGTGATAAAAAAAAAGCCTTTTAATTGACTACCGTTAACAAACTGAGTATATACAAAGGGGTCCAAATGATGAAGTTGATCCCTCTCCCTGGTAGATTTTAATGAGGAGAAAGAAATGCTGTAGGTTCTGGGTAAGGAAAACAGCTCTTCTACAATGGACAGAGCATTGGGCTTTATTCTCAGGAAGTTGCTCAGCCATTTCAGTTATGAATGACTTTTCATGACTCTATTTGGGATTTTCTTGACAAAGATACTGTAGTGGTTTGCCATTTCCTCCTCCAGCTCATTTTACAGATGAGGAAACTGAGGCAGAATGAAGTGGCTTGCCCAGGATCACATAACTAGGAAGTAAGACCAGACTTGAATTCAGGAAAACAAATCTTCCTGACTTCAGACCCTGCATTCTATTTACTGCACCATATAGCTGCCCATTAAGCCAGTAAGACTTAAATATAAATCCAGCTTCAAAAACTTAATAATTGTGTGACACTGGGCAAGTCACTTAATGTTCTACACCTCAGTTCCTTTAACTGCAAAATGGGAGTTTTAAAGTACCTCCCTATTTTGTTATAAGTATCAAATGAGTCAGTACTTGTAAAGTGCTTAACACGAGTCTTTAAATAAATGCTTGTTTTCTTCTTTACCTGACCTGGCAGACATATAGCTTTGAACATATGATACTTTTATTCAGTTAAAAACTTTTTTTTATTATGTTTCACATTCATTAACAGCCTCAGTTAATTCTGAGATTTGGCACTTCTGATAGGAAAAACAGGAGCATTCCATATTTTTGTATTCATCCTCCATTATATGCCCTTGCTTCCATCTCTTTTATGTGACTTAATTGAGCTTTAAATTCGTCTATGAATTACTTATGTATCCATGCTGGCATATCCTTTTTAGACAACATATCCTTTTTCTACTTAAATGAAGTATTTCTTTTAGTCCCTTCAGAATTTGGTTCTTGAAAGCTCTCTCATGGATTGACTTTTCCTGACAAATTTTAGTCTTTGAGAATCTCCTTTTTTTTTCTCTGAGGCATTTGAATCTGCTCTCCCAAATCTCAGGTACAGGTCAGACTATCCTCAGATTTCTTTTTCTCAATCACAAATTTTAAGATTGAATAGCCATTTCTGCCCAAGATTTTCAAGATTCTACTTCAGCTTCTAGTTCTTTCTTATTAATGACAAGCAAGACCGGAATAGCAGTTCCTTCATTATTTCCTCTTATCTTTCAAGAGATAAGATTATCATTATGGCAAGTCAAAAAAGTATGAGCTTTTCTCTTTTTTGGGAGAGAGTGAGATCTAGCAGATGTTCAAATAATTGAAGTTGCTCATCACTACTATGAAGGGACTGATCAATGTGGTCTCAGTCCTTTCAGCATGTGCAAATATTGTTTTACTTGCTCATCTATGTGGATACTTGTTGAGCCTGTTTCCAGAAATGCATGAAGAAACCCTTTCCTTGCCAGTTTTAGAGGCTACAAAAAGGGTCCTGTTTCCTGTCTACTTGCTGCATGGCACTGACAATCTTTGAATTATCTGTTGTACTAGAACTGAGTATGAGTACAAAAAATTTGAACAAATTAGCTTTCTCTACTATAAGCTATAAGTTTTCCTCTCTGACTGTGGGTGTGAATGCTTTGCTAGGGTGTTTTTGTTTGTTTTTCATCTCTAGATGTTTATTCTTGAGCAGTTAGGTCGTGTAGTGGATAGAAGGCTCATCTTCCTGAATTCAAATCTGCTCTCAGACACTTACTAGATGTGTCATCCTGAATAGGACACAACACTATTTGCCTTAGTTTTCTCATTGTAAAATTAACTGCAGAAGCAAATGGAAAATCATTTCAGTTTGTCAAGAAAATCCAAAACAGGGTCACAAAGAGTCAGACATGACTGAAAACAAATTTTTATTCTTTCCTTATCTTAGAACTGTGGCAAACTTTTATATTCGTCCTCCTTTACTTGCCTTTGCAAATGATGGATTGAGTATCAGAGAAAAAGCAACGTAGGTTACAACCTTGTAAGTCTCTAAAGGTTGGACACAAAAGCTCCCTCAACAACTAGAGCTAGTAGCATCACTAGTTAAGTCCAGTGAGGACTAAAGCTCAGTCCTGAGCTTGGACACAGTCCAAGAGTAAAACAGTTTGACAATCAAGTCACCATGGTCTACAAGAAAAAACTTGCCCATTGATTATTCCACATCCAGAAGTGAACTTAGTATGAACTTCTTGGAAGTAGAAAAGCACTTCCAGATCCAGGGAATTGTCCTCCTAGGGTGGGGATGTAACGTTTTATAGCAACCACTTTAAGTTTGAGTCCACTTACACAAGAAACTGTGTATAAGTAATAGGAAGAGTGTTCCTTTTGTTCAGGGAGCTAGAGCTAGGTTGCAATTCATGCAAGTTAATGCGCAAAATTTGATAAATTGGGAATTATAAAATAATACCAGGTCACATTGTGAGCCAACATTCAATTATGTGATTTGAACAAAGAAAATTGAAGATTTTAACATTCAACCACTGCATTGTCAGTCCTGAATTGCCTATCATTGTATGTGGATGTGATGTGCTGCTACATACTACATTGCCAATAGCTGTGTTGATTTTTTTTAAAGAACCCTTGACAAAATTGACAAATAGAAGACGAGATGGAAATATTGCCTTTTTTTTTTTTTTTTTTTTTTTTTTTTTTTTTTTAGAGAGGCTTGTTAAACATTGGAACAAAAATATGGTGAAATTGAATGTCTTGAACATGGTCACAGCAATTCTAAAATGGAATGAGATGTCAGAATGTCTGGATCCACACTATAGAATATTATAAAACATGCAGGCAAAATAAAAGAAAAAGACAAAGGCGCATCAGGTTTTTTGTGATTTACAAACAACTATAAGGTAAAAAGTATTACAGTGATAGAAATGGATCATCTTTTAGCTGTATAGATTGAGGATTCTAATAAAAGATGTATTTCACTTAACAAAACAGCCATTCAGACAAAAGTTTCTAGCGTATTTAAGGCAGTGAAAGAAAATGAAAATAAAGTGGATAGAAGGAGAATTTTTATTCCAGCACTGATTGTTTGGTTTGATTGCTTTACAAAAAAAAAAAAAGAGTTCAATTGTATTATGTTAAAAATATCAAAGAGACGAGTGCAGATGAGGTTGGGGCAGTTAAGTATCCTAATGTTTTAAAGAAAATAATTCAAGAAAATAGATACACTGATCAACACCTTCGTGTGAATGAAACAGGTTTATTTTGGGGAAAATACCTTCCAGAATGTACATTTCTAAGAAAGAAAAAACCTCAAGCTGGATCTAAAGAGTGTAAGGGCAGGGTTTGGGGAGGGAAGGAAGGAGCCAGCTAGGTGACACAGTGGATAGAATGTCATATCTGAAGTCAGGTCAGGAAGACTTGAACTCAGATCTGGCCTGAGGTGCCAGCTGTGTGACCCTGGAGAAGTCACTTAATCCTGTTTCCCTTCAATTTCCTCATCTGTAGAATGAACTGCAGAAGAAAATGACAAACTACTCCAGTATCTTTACTAAGAAAATCCCAAATAGGTCAAAAAGAGTTGGACATGATTGAAATAACCAAAAAGGATAGCCTATCACTTTATTATATAGATAATACAGAAAAGAATTAAATAATTAAACTAATATCTGTTTATTGATCTCAAAATCCTCATCATATTTTGGAAATTTGCTTCAGGAAGACAGCATATTAATGACAATATAACAAATAGTTATCTCAGTATGGCTCAATGGAGAGGCACCAGATACCACTAAACATCTTTTCTTCTTCTTACTCTTCATGATCTCTCATATAATTGTTCCCCCATGGGAAGCCATTAGCTCCTCTTACAAGCACTCAGGTTCACAAGGCTATACATAAGAACAAGTTTATTCACAAACTAATAAACACAAAACCAACTTGCTTCCAAGCTTAAAAAGAAAACATACACACACACACACACACACACACACACACACACACCCTCTTTTCCCTATCTTTTTTTATCCTACTCTGTGACCAATCTTGCTTCTAGAGAACTATATAGTTTTTAGGTATGTCCCAAGATAATGGCAAAATGGAAAAGTTTGCTCCTACATATCAAAGTTCTTTTCCAGGGCCTCTTTGTGTCATTTCTTTTTCCTTGGCAGCTCTCACTAAACATTGCTGGTCCTAGAGCTCTATAAATGTCTATTTCCCAGTCCCTGTAGTTTAACTCCTTTGCTAACATGAAGTACTTTTACTCCCCAGAAGGTGGAGATTATTGTCTTAACCCAGTTCAGTTGTTTAGCCATGGTTTCATGTGGAATTACCACAGTGGAGCCTTTAATTCATTTGATTGTTTATAATTTTTTTTTAAAATGTAGCTCAGGGCAAGAAGACCTCCATTTTTTCAACGTCTTTAATATACTTTGTAAACTAAGTCATATAGTTTTTGAACTTAGATTTCCCAAATCTCTAAAGGTTCTATAGGAACATTTTCTTCCTGTTCTATTCAAACAAACCTCTCTCTCTCTCTCTTGAAATACATATAGGGTATCCCTCTACACTCCAAGACTCAAGATGGGAAAAGGAATGTGCATAATGATGTGTGCAGTGTCTACTCTGGGATCATTATTGTTTGCTTGCTTTCCAATCCCTTTGTTATAGAGGAAGGTGGTATAAGTCTTTCACTCCTTTCATCACACATACACTCCTTCTCCCCACTGAGAAGCTTAGAGTTTAGAGAAGCACTCCTGCTCTCTCTCTCCACTTGTCTTTCTATTCCCCATTTTTCTATAGTTAAGCTGAGTTTGCTTACCCAAATTATGCTAGTGTTTGTAAATTATTTCCAAAAGATAAGAGGTAATTCAAATCTGGCTTCCAAAAGCTAACAAAGTTACATTGAGAAGGAACCAGTACCAAAGAAAGAGATTTTGTAGTCCCACTATAACTATAAACCTCTTAAAAAGGACTATTTTTTCTTCCTACATTCTGCTTTTCCTACCCCTGGCCACCTGAGCCTACTCATTGAGTTTTAGAGAACTACAGTGCTAAGGCTGCAAAAAGTGGAATAGTCCTTCATAGAAAATTCAGATTTTTTACAAATTTAGGTACATGGAATAGTTTGGAATAAGTTTGGGTGTGTAACATCACTTCAAACAGCCTCTTACAAAGGTCCTGAATCTTAATTGCCCTTTAGTACTCTGAAAACTCTCTTGCCATTGACATCTTACATTTTCTCCTTTATTTCACATAACCTTTCAACTATACTAACACTCAATTTTATATGGTCAATTTCAAATGATAGATATTAGAAAGGAATTTAAACACCATCCAGTTGAATCCCCTCATTTTATGGATTAAAGAAATTGAGGCCCAGAGATTGTGACTTCATCAAGTCCACATTACTGAGCTAAAAGCTCAAAAATTCTTGAGTCTTCTTATTCCAGATCATGATCTTCAAGATAAATTATATGAGCCTCTTTGGAGACATGCAAAAATTAATGTTAATTTCATTTATAAGTTAGGACTGATGCTCTTAAAGTCAATATAATCTGAGTGTGGAGATAAGACTAGAACATATTAAACAACAGTGGTTAACATAGGAGTACATGAAATTAAGTAATAAATTATGTGCTACAAGTTAAGAAGCCTTTATTAAGCCCCTACTTTATCCCAGTCACTGCACTAAGCCATGAGGGTACAAAATAGGGAGCAAAAAACAGTTCCTATTCCATGAAGTTTACAGATTTCAGGAGAGAGGATATATAAATTACTATATACAAAAAAAGATATAGAGAGGATAACTGCAGGTAATCTTAGATGAAAAGTAAGGTTAAAGAGGACTAGAAAAGGGAATTTAGCAAAGACTTGAAGAAGGTCAGGATGTGAAGATGAAGAGGGAGAGAGTTCCAAGTATGAAACCACTCAATAAAAATGCCTGGAATTGAGAGATGGGGATTCTTTTGCAAGGAACAACAGGTAGACCAGTGCCACTGGATCCCATTGTATTTGAAAGTCTGTAGAGTATAAAAAGACTAGAAAAGTAGGAAAGAGTTTTAAAATCCAGAGGGTTAATATTTGATCATAATGAACTGGATTCTTTGAATGGGAAATAGGAGTGGTATAACATAGTCAGATCTTTACTTTGGGAAGATCAATTTGACACCTAAATGGATAATCGACTAGAATGGGGTGGGGGAGGTTTTCAGAATATAAATGACAGATAAAAAAGATTAATTAATAAAAGTGGGAATAGTCATAGAACATTTCACACAGGAAATGGAACTTGAGCTAGGCTGTAATTAAGCTTCATTCTTCTCTGGGCTCCATTCCTGACTCTGTACTTTTTCCACCATGCCACAGAAACCAGCTCACCCCTGAAGCTCACTCAACTCCTAGACTTCTCTTACCAGATGTAATACATTCCACCTTCATGGTCCCTTTCTCTGATTGGCTGGTTCCCCCCCCCCCCAAACCTTCATTTTAAGGATACCAACCAGACCAGCCATATCTTCAATCATCTTAAGACCCTACTGCTGACTCTGAAGTCAGCAAGAATAGGTCCTCACTAACTCATTTTAGCTTCCCTTTAATGTGTTGTTTTTTCCCATTAGAATGTAAACTCCTTGAGGGTAAGGATTATCTTTCTTTCTTCCTGTATTTGTACTCCTAGTTGGATGACCAAAAAAAAAAATACTTAATAAATTCTTATTGATTTGATACCTTGGGAGAAATAAAATGAGCAATCGGCATAAATTCAAAGACTTCTAAACCTGAAAGGACATTAGTAATTGTCTAGTAAAAGGTCCTTTAATTTTTTAGATAAGGAAACTAAGACCTAGAGAGGAAAAATGAGTTGGATGAGGTCATATAACTAGTTAAGTGCAAGCTGGAATAGAACTATCTCCAGTCTAGTACTCTTTCTACTATAACTGATATCTTGATAAGAGACATATAAAGCAATGTGACCATGAGACACTGCTGAAACCAACCTGACTAAAGCTGAAGTTAGATATTGGGGAGTACTGGGAAATAACATTAGAGAATCTTCAGCTCCAGTCTAAGATCATATGTATTGACAACAGAGTTAATTATAAAAACGTGGATGAATAGAGAAAGTACCTTCCTATCCCCCATCCCTAAAATGCATAATCTTCCTTAACTTTGCCTTTTACAATCCTTGGTTTCCTTTAAGAAAATATCAGTGTTTTGTTATGTATAAACATAAAACCAGGGATATGCTAGAACCAATTCATACAAGATTACTAATTGTTCAATTTTCAGTGTGGTGGATGCTAAAAATCAGTTTTTGAGTTATTATTTTGTTGATTTAGATTTATGAAAGTGAGGGAGGAATATTTAACAAAGCAGATTACACGTTAAAGTATGACCCTATCTATATTTTTTCGACAATCAGTTGACCATATCTCTGCACTAATTAGCAGCCAATTGAACAATAGAGTTCTTTCTTAAGTGTATCTTTACCATTCACCTATATTGTAAACTATATTCAATTAACAAATATTCATTAATTACCTGTTATGTACCAGGTACTATTCTAAACCCTGGGGATTCAAGTACTAAGACAATAAATAAATAGATAGGAAAGTAAGTAGGTAAGTAGGTAGATAGATAGATAGATAAATAAAAAATAATCCCTATTTGCAAGCCCTGGCATTTTAATGGTATAGACAAAAAGAACACATATAAATATAAAGTGAATATAAATATATACAACATAGTTCAATACAAGTAGCTTGGGAGAAAAGGTTAGGGAGTATCAGGAAAGTCTTTTGCTGCTTGAGTTGCAATTTAAAGAGAAAGACTCTATGAACTATATATGGATAAAGATTGAGTACTTGCTAGTCATGTAGAATAGCCAGTTCAAAAGGATAAAGGCAGAAAATGGAATGTTATACATGAGGAACAAAGAAAATGCCAATTTAGCTGGATCATAGAATGTGAGGGAGGAGGTAGAGACACTCAAAATTTGGAACTCATAATATTTCAAAATTAATATTAAAAATAAAATTTTAAAATTCACAGCCCCAAAATAAGAACCTCTATTAAAATGTCTCCAGAATGTCGAGTTTAAAATATCCAAAAGGCAAGCAGTGATGCTGGGCTTAAGCCCAGAGGACAGACTGAGGCTGGATACATGGATCAGAGAATAAACAACACAAAAGTAACTGGAATCCCTTAGTTTACCAAGAGTATAGACAGAAAAGAAAAATGGGACTAGGACAGCCCTATGGAAAAAACCCAGTTGAGCATATAATGGATTTCTCAGTTATATATGTATATCATACTTGCCAGACCAAGGAAGAATTTAATTCTAATCACAAAACAAAGTATTTCATAGTGATTATTGAACATAAGATCCTGTAATTTCTTTATTTTAGAAAATCTCCTCAAGACTCTAAGAGGTTAACTGATTTGCCTAGAGTCACACAATCAGTATGTATTGAAAGCAGAATTTAAATCTGGGACTTCCAGACTCCAAGGCTAACTCTATCTCCTATAGTACAAATTCTCTTTCATCTGTTACTAATGCTTATTAAAATGATATCCATAAAGCAAATATTCAAATAAGGGATTGCTATATATTAGAATATGGGTGTGTATGTATACATATTCAAAAATTTGGAGGTAGAAAAATTTAGAGCTCACTGGAGGCCAGTGAGTCCAACCTGCATTTCTTACAGACAAGGAAACTGAGTCCCAGACATATTAATAAGCTGTCCACGGTGACACTGGAAAAACTAGGACTCAAATCTAGTTTCAAATCAAAACTAGGATTTAATGATAAATCCAGAATTTCCTGCACCCCTTAATTTTTTTTTGAATGTTGACAGTCTTTTATAGACTGGCCTTTCCCCTCCCCCCAGATAATTCTGAATTAATGCTGTTTAAAGATATGCATTGTTTCCAAAGTGTTCTGATAGTCACAGATAAAAAGTGTTTTCAGTGTTGTCAGGCTTTAATACATATCACTGAAGGGGCTTTTGACCAATCAAGTTGTTTTGCTGACTTTGGCACATTTTCATGGTGAAATGAAAAATTACTTGGCATTGTTTACAGATTCCAAATAGTCCTCACAGGAGCTATTAGGTTCTCACATGGGATCTCATAAAAAAAAAAAAAAAAAAAAAAAAAAAAAAGCTTTTTAATTAAAAAAAAAGGTATGTTACAGAATTTGGCTGTGTGGCTTGATTAAGCAAGATGCATTTTATTACAAACTTCAAAGAGAGTTTCCTAATAGCTTTCCCCCCATCTTTGAATAGTGCCACCCAGGAAATAGCCATTAGCTGATATTGGATCACAAGCATGCAGTACCTTTAACTTATCTCATCCTAGGAGGTGCCAGAGAATGCCAGTAATGTTTGGGCTGTCATCCAGGAAATGTATAAATCCTCATGAAGTGAATTCCAGTGCTGCTTTTTATTGCCCACATGGAAGGTAAATGGAGCTTTTTGGATTCTACATGTGTCAGACCAATTAAAATGATCTGAGGCCAAATTCATAGTCTGTGGAAAGCTCCTATTCCAAAGTCATACATCTCTTGTGGAGGCAGTGTAATAGAGTGAATAATTATAAGATTTAAAGGTGGAAGAACTGAGATGAAATCTGGACTCCCCCACTGACTAGCTTTGTGATCCTAAAAAAAGAACCTCAGTTTCCTCATTTAGGAAATGGAAATACTAAAACCTGGATTATCAAGTTCACATAGGTGTTATAAGAAAAGTATGTGCTTAAAACACTATAGAAATGTTCCTCATTTGCACATTTTCACCTTCTTTCTTTCTGTGCAGGAGATAGAGGAAAGTATCTAGATGTGAAATTCTTGCCTATAGGCAATAGATAGATAGTCTAATTTATTTGGCATGTTGGTTAGTTTTGCTATTTTCCCCTTCTCCTTTTTAATTCTTTGTTATAAGGAATCGTTCTCAGAGAGATGAAGGAGGATAGCAAGGGTTATAGTGGAAATGTGGGTATATAAAAATAAAGATTTTTAAAAAAAGAAATAAATATCATTCTTTAAAAATTCAATTAATCTCCTCCTCATAAGATGGCTTGCCTCACTTGAAGCTATATAATAATTAGCCATTTATAAAAGAGGTATATCCCATGTTTCAGGACCTCCCAAAGTTCTAAGCTCAAAACACTAAATCCAATCCTTTGGGTAGATCAAAGAAGGTTTATTCTTTCTGTCCTTGACTTGTTAGAACTCTACCTGGAGTTTACTCTAAATATAACGGCTTACAGAGAGATCAAAAAGACCCTAGCTCTTGAGCAAGCATTTCAGGTAACAATTTAGGTAATGTAGGAGACAACTCTTATTTCACCCCAAAGAAAATGCAGAAGACACAAAGGAGGTCAAAAACAGAAAGCATGTACAGACTCATAAGAACTTATAAGTAGATCCAGAAAATACAAAGCATTCAAAAGGCCCTATATTCCCAAGAGAAGGCAACTGAGGCTGCAGAAGAAGCAGAAAAACTTCCCATTGAACCTAACTTTCCTTATCACTCACTTAATATTCAGAGGTATGGCAACATTCAGTTCTTTGCCTTCTCCAAATTGTGGTGCTTTTCAGTGCCCCTGTTGATCTTTTTTCTTTCTCAGAGGTAATATTACTTGGGAATTCCCATCTCTCTAGAAGACCTGATCCCCAAATTCTTACTCTTGGCCACTCTCATGTTTGGGTTATCAACAGGCCAATTCCCAAGCTGGTGTTATCTAGGAAACAACACTTTTATGGATAGATTCTGGGATCATGTCATACAAAAAGATAGAATCTCCCCCCTCTACTTAAGAGGATGACATTTAGGAACATTGTTCCTAACAGCTTCCTGTTATGATTGTTTGTCCTCCGTTCTTGAAGAGGATCATGATATCAGGGAAGTGATACCTTGACATGCAAGTGAATTGGATTTAATTGATAAGGGCTGTGCAAAGTCACCTGCCTTACTTTCCCCTCCAGAACCATTTGGGTCCCGTGGCAAGATATAGCTCAGGAGGACTGAGATAGCCCTGGCCTGTGTAACCTCATAGTCTTTTAAACTAGCTTTAAAATCTTAGCTTAAAAAGGTCATGAGCTTCCATCGGCTGAAAGGTACTGCACAAGTAAATTCCTACATGAAATTTATCAGTATACTTTTTATTTCAATCTCAAAAAAAAACTACAATAAAAATTATTAGAATCTATTAAACAAAAGAGTTACTGAGACTTGAAAAGGTGCTTCAAATAAAATTGGCATACACTCTGAAACTTAGTGATTTTAGGACAAAATTGAGAAAATGTGAGAAAATGGAGAAATAAGCGTGGGTCAGAAAGAGGCCAAAGATTCATAGATTACAAAGATTACTTTGCCTTTATATCATGTATACTTTCTTCAGGAAAAGAATTGTTAGATGTTGAATGTGGCAAGCATCAAATAATACCATAAAGAATGAAATAAATATTTTAACAGACAGGAAAAGATTTAATAGTGATGTGAGGAATTATCTCACAATTAGCTCTAGGTTTGCAATCAGACCATTGACTCATCAGAACTAAGATCAGAATTGTCTAAAAAAGAGAGGGAGAGGGGAAAAGGAGAGAAAGAGAGAGAGCAAGAAGAGAAAAACACATAACTTACAACAGAAACAAATTAACTCTAAGCTATGTAACCAAGTAACTGACAATAAAAATTTGGAAATGGACTACAGAAATAATGTCAATATCAAATATAATAATTCTGTCCAAATTTTAACCAATTAATTACTACAAAAAGGAGACCAAAGTAC
Source organism: Sarcophilus harrisii (assembly GCF_902635505.1). Taxonomy (NCBI): domain Eukaryota; kingdom Metazoa; phylum Chordata; class Mammalia; order Dasyuromorphia; family Dasyuridae; genus Sarcophilus; species Sarcophilus harrisii. The sequence continues at coordinate 530,067,529 of NC_045427.1, read as the reverse complement.
CTAGAAAATGCCTTAGTCAATACATATTGTACTTACTCACCAGAATGGGCCAGCTGCCACATCACGTAATACAGTGTATCACAAAAGTCTTGGTGCAGTTTCAAAATATTAAAACATTTAGAATACCCCGAATAAAACTTGCTTATAAAACAATATGAATAATTATGAACAATATCATCTCATAAAACAGAGAGAAGCAGTATAGGATAAAAACCAGTTTAAAGAAAACTTGCCATGATATGCAAATAGACAAAGCAATCCTAAAGGTTTTGAAGGAAGAAAAGGTAAGAAGTACTACAAACTGGGAGTGGGGGTGGGGAGAGGAAGGAAATATTTGCAAATATTATTTAATCAAGTTGTTTACATCATAAACCACCACGTCTGAAGCCTAACATCATAGCCCCTGTTTTGTTTATAAAGGAAGTGGAAATGGTACTAATGGGAAGAAAAATGGGAAAAGCAGCTGGATTGGACCAAGTATATTTACAGGAAGTCCATGCTGGAGATAACACAACTGTGAGAGTGTTGAGGTTCCAATATACATGATATGTGAAGGAAGAGAAGATATTCTAATCTCTGCTTTCCATAGACTCCACCTCCTTTTTCTTGCCTGTCCCATTTCTCTTTCCTTTGACTTCCTCACATTCCTGCATTCTAGTAGCCCAATATGTGTCATCTTTCTTTATAAGAATATAAGCTCCTCAGTTTGTAACTATGCTTAGAAAGTTATCAAACTGTGCATACTCTTTAATCCAGCAATTTTTCTACTGGGCTTATACCCCAAAGAGATACTAAAGAAGGGAAAGAGACCCACATGTGCAAAAATGTTTCTGGCAGCCCTCTTTGTAGTGGAAAGAAACTGGAAACTGAATGGATGCCCATTAATTGGAGAATGGCTGGATAAATTATGGTATATGAATGTTATTGAATATTATTGTTCTGTAAGAAACAACCAGCAGGATGGTTTCAGAGAGGCTTGGAGAGACCCACATGAACTGATGCAAAGTGAAATGAGCAGAACCAGGAGATCATTATAAATGACAACAATAAGACTATATGATGATCAGTTCTGACAGACGTGGCTCTCTTCAACATTGAGATGATTCAAACCAGTTCCACTTGTGCAATGATGAAGAGAACCATCTACACCCAGAGAGAGAACCATGGGAACTGAGTGTAGACCACAACATAGCATTCTCACTCTCTCTGTTGTTATTTGCTTGCATTCTTTTTTCTCAGTTTTTTTCTTTTTCTTCCTTCTTAATCTGATTTTTCTTGTGCAACCAGATAACTGTATAAATATGTATATACATATTGGATCTAGCATGTATTTCAACTATTTAACATGTATTGGACTACCTGCCTGGGGGGAGGGGGAGGGGAGAAAAAGGGGAAATTTTGCAACAAAATGTTACCCATGTATATGCTCTGTAAATAAAAAGCTTTAATAATAATAATAAAAGAATAAAAGCTCCTTGAAAGTTTGTATTTGTATGCCCAATTCATAACACTGTGAGAGATATTCCCAAAGTGCTCAAGATATGTTTCATCCATTCATCTATAGTAAAATCATGGAAAAATCTTGAAACTTTTTAATACTTTAAAAAAAGAAAAGACTGACAGAACATCAATTAATACCAACCAATAAATCTATTTTCTCATCTATACAAAATCATTATGTGTCATCCATAGAAGATCAAGGACATTCTTATTGACAATAGATATTAGTAGGAAAGAAACAGCATTTTGCAAGTGATCTTCAATAAGGAATCACATCCTTATCATTTCACTATTAACTAGGGGAGAGGGAAGAGAAAATATTGTACTTGCTGATTATTATGAAAACACATTTGATTTGGTAGACCAAAATATTACTTTACATGGTTTTAATTTTTTTTAAGAATATGGCTCCCAGTAGTTTGGAATTATGCTCAAAAAGTTATCAAACTGTGCATACCCTTTGATCCAGCAGTGTTACTACTGGGCTTATATCCCAAAGAGATTATAAAGAAGGGAAAGGGACCTGTATGTGCATGAATGTTTGTGGCAGCCCTTTTTGTAGTGGCTAGAAACTGGAAACTGAATGGATGTCCATCAGTTGGAGAATGGCTGAATAAATTGTGGTATATGAATATTATGGAATATTACTGTTCTGTAAGAAATGACCAACAGGATGATTTCAGAAAGGCCTGGAGAGACTTACACGAACTGATGCTGAGTGAAATGAGCAGGACCAGGAGATCATTATATACTTCAACAACAATACTATATGATGACCAGTTCTGATGTCAGGCCATCCTCAGCAACGAGATCAACCAAATCATTTCTAATGGAGCAGTAATGAACTGAACTAGCTACGCCCAGAAAAAGAACTCTGGGAGATGACTAAAAACCATTACATTGAATTCCCAATCCCTATATTTATGCCCACCTGCATTTCTGATTTCCTTCACAAGCTAATTGTACAATATTTCAGAGAGGTTATTGTTATTGATTCTTTTTATACAGCAAAATAATGTTTTGGTCATGTATACTTATTATGTATCTAATTTATATTTTAATGTATTTAACATCTACTGGTCATCCTGCCATCTGGGGGAGGGGGTGGGGGGTAAGAGGTGAAAAATTGGAACAAGAGGTTTGGCAATTGTTAATGCTGTAAAGTTACCCATGCATATAACCTGTAAATAAAAGGCTATTAAAAAAAAAAAAAGAATATGGCTCCCATTGATATATAAAAATCATTCAATATAGCAACAGAAGCAATCCTGGTCAATGGTCTTCTTATAATAAACACCAGATAAGATATAATACAGGAAAATGTATAGCCTTCAAAGGAACTTTTCATTGTGAAAAGAGAGACTATGTCACAGTCCAACGTGTAAGATTCTCAATAGAAGGCAAGAAACTTCTGTTTTTTGATATTTATATCAAGCCCCAGAATTTTCAGAACCTCCTGGAAAAGATATTTAATATGTCTATCCACACAGGAAAGAAGAAAAATGTCTATTGCTCAGATTTTAAATTTTATTTGAATGAACACCCTACAGAGTTTTGTCCATCAGTATGTTTATCTGAGACAGTGCAAATGAATAAAAAAAATTGAACAGAGAGAGAATAAAACGTGATTGTTTTGAAGAAATTGCAAATTTTCTTTCCATGAGCACAAATTCCTATCTTTTCAATACTAGATTTTACTAATGCTACCATATGGTGGCTGAACAAGGAATTTCCAAAGAATTGAAAATTAGTATGGAAAACAGAGCAATGAAAAAATCCATGATAGGTTTGAAACATATAACCAATATAGAACTCCAGAGAAAAATAAGAATTAAAAAAAAAGAGCATTAAGAAATGATGTTGATAGGAAGAGAAGATGGTCTGGTCATATGATATGAAGAATAACAAGTGGCCAGCCAGAGCTCCACTTGAACTCTCAAAATGTTAAGTAAAAAGCAAGGAGAGTCTCAAACATAGTGACTAGACTTTCTGTAGTAGCTTTAAAAGAATTAATAGGAATAGAATGAGCAGGCATACATAGGTTATCATCTGTATGGGGTGGGGGGACTTTTAAAACTATGAGATCACAGATATATTTGAATATTTTAATAAAATGAGGAACTGATCTATATGGCCTCAGAGATTCCTCCCAGCTATAGATATATGTGGTCCCATAATTTTGCAAACTGAACTATAAGCTCTTTAAGGACAGGAACCAATTTCTCTTTTTTTTTTAATTTTTAAAATTATTCTATTTTTAAATTGATTTTAATGAATACTAAAAAAGGAACATTTCCATGTAAAATAAAGAACATAAAAAGTATATGAAAATATGAATCTATTGGGAATTTATTGTTTCAATATATAATAAATTGAATATTTACTTTCAAAGCTATCCTCTCTGTGCTTCCTTCTAAATTTTCTCTAGTTTTCTTCTATGTATTTAAAAATAATGCTTCAATGACCTTCTTTTTTTTGATCAATTATATCTTTCTAAAAATAGTGAATTCCTAATTGTTCTCTTCCTCCAATTAAAAAAAAGAAAAGAAAACAATCCTTTGTAACAAGTAAGCATAATCTGAAAAAAGAGGGAAATGACAAATGTTGAGGATCTTTAGGAAAACAAACACACTAGTGTTCAACCATTGTGGACAATGATTTAGAACTAAGCCCCAAAAAGTATTAAATTGTGAATACTCTTTGACCCAGATAACTGAACCTCTATCCCCAAAGAGATCAAGAAAGAAAAAGAACCTTCATATTTACAAAAATGTTTATAGATTTGAGCAGCTCTTTTCATGGTAGCAAAGAACTGGAACCTAAAGGGGGTATCCTCTTATTGGGAAATTTATATGATAACATATATAATATGGTATATGAATATGATAAAATATTATGCTATAAGAAATGACCAAGTAGACAGTTTCCAAAGAAACCAGCATATGAACTAATGTAGAAAAATGTGAGCAAAATTAGGAGGTCAATTTATATAATAATAACAATTTAGTGAAAGACTCTGGAACACTGATGAATTCAGTGATAAATCATAAATCCAGAATATTGAAAAAGAAACATACTCTTACCTCTTGTCAAAGAGAAAATGAATTTAAAATGCAGAAACATATTTTGAGAGCCTGACAAATATAGGTATTTATTTTTAATGGACTGCATGTTTATGATGAGAATTTTAGTTTTTATTTTGTTTTGGATTTGTTTTTTTTTTTGTTGTTATTGATGTTATTCAATGGGAAGTCAGAGCAACATATTATAAATGCATGTAAATAAACAAATAAACTAGCCATGGTGGTCAATACTTATAACTCTTGCTACCAAAAAGGCTGAGACTAGTGGATTTTTGAACTTGGGAGTTCTGAACTGTAGCATATTAAGCTACACAAATGTCTTCACTAGCTGCAGTAGATATGGCAACCCCCTCGAAGGCAGGGACCACAAGGTTACTTAATCTAAGGAGGGGCAAACCCGCCCATGTTAGAAAAAGAACAAGGCAAAATTCTTATGCCAGAGTGGCTTTGGTCTGTAAATTGGCCGTTTAATTCCAACCTAGGTGAGAAAGAGAGATCAGACAAATAGACAGACAGATAGATTTAAAAAATAATAATCAAACAAAACAAATCCACATATTTTCCATGTCCAAAAACATGTGTCTCATTCAACACCTTAGTCTATCACCTCTCTGTCCTCTGGAGTAATAATTCACTGCAACTATGAAAATTCTCAAGTCTTTCAAAGTTGTCATTATTTATAATGAAGTTGTTATTGTATAATTTCCTGATTCTACTCATTTCATTCTGCCTTTGTCCATGTGAGTCTTTTCAGACTTCTCAGAAATCACCCTTTTATCATCTTATGACACAGTAATATCCCATTATATTTATGTACCATAATTTGTTCAGATTAACTTAATTAAAAGCTATCTCCTTTGTTTATCATTCTTTGTGATAATAAAAAAGTGCTGCTATAATTTTTTTTGTGTGTATAAGGCAGTGATGATTTCTTTTTTTTTGTTCTACATTATTTATACCACCTAACAGGACTCACCACACAATAAGTGTTTAGAACTTAACAATGTCCATTGAATTAGAAGAACACCCAGCCTGAGTCAGGAATATGACCCTTGTAATAGTAGGCATTTCTGGAGAAATTAATATTGTCTCTCCCTCTCCCCAGACCCTTTTATATCATTTTCTCCCATGTTCTTTTTTATATATAAATGTGTATTTATAGCTCAGTGCCAGGCACATAGTAAGTGACTGATAAAATCTATATCATTCCTTCCTTCCTTCATCCATTCAATATAAACAATGCTAACATCAATGGGAGTACCACCAAAAATGCAGAATATCAGGGTTAAAATCTAGTATCCAGCATGAGTTTTGATCTTGAATCATTAGTAGCACTCCATTAATATTTGAAATGTGCCTGCATCCTTAAAACACATTAACTTTTCCATTAAATATAAGAAATTCTCTAGGACATCTCATTGAATCTAACAACGGATTGAATCCAAAGAGAACTAGAAGTTGACAAAAAATAAGATAATATAAACTTCCAGTCCAGAGGGTATAGAAAGAAACATATGCCCAGCTTACTGAAGCAGACTAGGACAAGACTGGTTTGGCTGATGCAGACAGGTTTGTAACATTCTGATGACACTTCAGTATGGGTTTCACTTTTTATATTGCATGGGTCTTCTAAACAGATGGTTTATACTGCAAATGTGTCATTCTTGAAAGGCACAAAGCACTTTTCAAGATGTGGAAAGACAATCCACCCAATCTTGCTCCCTGTATTTGTATTTAAAGTCAATACCTCTTCATATAGGACACATCTGTTCTTAACTATCTACCTGGCACTTCCACAAAGTCTTTTGGCACAAGTTCAGAAGCCAGTCCTCATGGCTGCAATAGATAAAAAGCATTAGTCATCCAAAGCTCTCTCGGCTTCCTGTCAAATTTTAAATGACTGAATCTCATCTTTTGATAGTTTCACTTTTCTCAGCTGCCTGCGAAAGTGACTGCATCATCTTTCACTGATGGACAGGAAGTCAAATATCTTCAATTTGAAAAATATTTATTTTTCCTGAATGACGCAAGGGTAGGAAGAGTGTACTAGTCTAGAAAGCAGCATTTAAAATTATCCAGGTGATACAGCCATAGAATGCAGAATAATATTTCTGCATGAATCATGTGTTCTTCCCCTGTGAATTATGCCAGGGGATTTGCAAACATTAGTTCTCTAATCCATACAATGATCCTTTAAACAGTGCAGGAAATAGGAATGAATTATTCCGGGGGATAGTAAAGCTGTTTCAGCACACCCAAACTTGAGGGGGGGAAGGTAGTAAGGAAGGGAGAGAGAAGGAGAGAACAATCTGATTGAATTCACTCAACCAAGCAGCTATTCTGAAATAAAAGTTCACATTTACATTGTGCTTTAAGGTTTGCGATGTATTCTTCTTGGTTTCCTCACAGTCTTAAAAGATTAGTATTGCATTATTATTCCTATTTTAAATGAGGAAACTGAGTCTTAGAACACTTCTGTGTCTTCCCCAGTCACACAGCTAAGTGGTGAGTCATGAATTATGGAGTCTTGTGAGAAGGGATTATAAAGGAGATCTAGTCCAATTTCCCACCCAGTGAGCGAATTCTGCTTTGCTTGAACACTTCCAGTAAAGGAAAACTCATTACCTCCCAGGAAAGCATATTTTATTTTAAAAAAACAAAAAAACAAAAAGCTCTGGCTTGTTTGCTTTTAACAAAAAGCTCTTATTATTACAAAGTTCTACATTAAACAGAACTTAAATACATCTTCCTTCCCCTAGGACAGAAGTTATAGGAGAGGCCCTAAGCCATTGACACACTGAAACTGAAGGACTCTAGAGCTAAGTAGATCTACATCAAACAGTAGAACTGAACATATATCAAGATCGGTGATGAATCAATAAATGCATCTACTTGGGGAAGCTACATCTACATCTACAAGCTGAAAAGGAAGGGAACCCAGTTCTGATCTATATCTGATAAAGAATCCCCTCAAAAACATACTAAATAAGCTGTTTTGTCATTTTCAGTTATATCTGACTTTATAACTCTATTTAGGATTTTCTTGGCAATGACGTTGGAATGGTTTGCCATTTCCTTCTCCAGCTCGTTTTATAGATGGGGAAACAGAGGCAAACAGGTTTAAGTGACTTGGACAGGGTCACATTGCTAAGACTGAATTTCCTGATTCTAAGCACAGCACACTATCCACTGTACCACCTTGCTGCCTCATTAAATAAGTAATCATCCATTATTTGCCTAGAAAATTAAATTAAGGTGGAACCTACATTTTTCCAGGCAACCTATTCAATTTCTGAAGATTTCTAATTCTTTGGAAGTTTTCCCTATATCTAGCTGAAAATGGCTTTTTTTTAACAATTTCTATACCTACTTCTATCCTCTGAGACCAAGAAAAAAATCTAATCCCTCTTACACATTACAGCCCTTCATATTTGAAGGACTCCAATATTTGAAGACAATATCCTTTTCCATTATCTCCCCACATCCATTATTATTAATTTTTTTTTTTTACTGAGGCAATTGGGGTTAAGTGACTTGCCCAGAGTCACACAGCTAGAAAGTGTTAAGTGTCTGAGATCAGATTTGAACTCAGATCCTCCTGACTTCAGGGCTGGTTCTCTATCCACTGTACCACCTAGCTGCCCCCATTACTCTTTTTCCAGATAAAATATCCCCATTTACTTTAACCTCACCTTACACATTATGAACTTGAAGCTCTTCACCCAACTGGCAACCTTCATCTAGATACTACCTAGTTTATTATAACTAAAATATGTATGTGTATACATATATATATTTATATTAAAACACATATATATGAAGAGAAAAACAGAAGAGACTATAGTGATAGAACATAGCATTAGAATATAGCAGTTTAGAAATCTGGAGTTAGCTACAATAAGAAAAAAAAACTCCAACGGATGGTTGAGCATTTTAGTGATACAGGCCATGTACTCTTATCTGTTCTCAAACATACAAAGGAAAATAACAGAGAGAACATTGACAGAATTGGGATAGGGAAGGGGTTCAGGAGACAATAGGACAGTACGAAAGTTAAAATACCTGATCTGATCCTGACATTATAACTCTGTAACTAAATTCCGTCAGCGTTGAAACCCTCCTTTCTCTCCTTCCCCTCCCAAAGATATGACCTCCTTTGACAAGCACAGCTGGGAGAGCCAAGAGGATGACACATTTTCCCAGTGATATCCAGATCCTGACTAAAGATAAGGACAGGCAGGGAAACAACATGACAAACCTTGAGTGACTCATATTGCTTAAGAGAATTGGGTGGAAGGAAGAGGAAAGGGAGAGGAAAGAATTGAGGAATAGAGGGAGGTGGCTTCAAGAGATAGCCTCCAAGCCATTCCTTCTTCAGGATCATATGCTAGGAATGGTAGCTTCCAATGTCTTTAGGTAGACAGTTACTCTTAAGCAATGAAAGTTCAGGTAAGATTAGATAACATATTGCAGTGAACCCAGTCAACATGGTCATATGACTTTGTCCAGCTGTGCTCAATAAAACTTGAGTAAGGAAGAAGCCAATTTTTAACTCAGGATTCCATTTAGCAAAGTGTAACTTGTATTAGGACAAGGGAGCAAGTTAAAGTGTACGTTTGAATTAGCCAAGGATAGGGTTAAGACAGAGAGCAGAGAGGGATCAAAGCTGATAAGGTTAGAAGGAATAAAAGAGAAGGAGATATGAATGGATGGGAGACAGTTGCCAAAAAAGGGTATTTAAGATAATGAGTCATCTAGGTGAAACAAATACTGTTGATGGTCAGAACAAAGTTTTGACTAAGAATGGCAGATGTGGAATGAAGATGGAGGGCCCTGGAATTTAGGAGATTTGAGACATAGTAGACCAGTGTGTTTGAGGGGGGAAATAAGGGGAAATATCTGTTCACTGAAATCTCTAACATGAGGGTAGAGGTTGGCACAGGGGAAAAAAAACTCCAAATCTGACATTGAATTCTAAGAAAGGAGGGATAAAGACATGACCTTTTGGGCCCACTCCCTAAAGCAATTCAAATAAGGACTATTTTCATGAGTATCAGTTTTAAAATGAAGACTTCATAGGTTCCAATACTCATTTCGGTTCCTACATTAGATGATGAAGATCCGTGTAAATCATTGATTATGGAGAAGTTAACATCCTCACTATGGTAGGGAAAATGTGAAAACCTACACATAAGATTTACATAAGATGTCTAAATGATATTTATTTTTTAAAAAATACTCAGCTGATAAAGGCTTCAGGATAGGTTGAAAATAGGAGGTCTGCTATAGTTCCCGATGTCTGTGTGCAAATCAGGGTGAGGAAGTGGCAGCTCCCCAAAACACTTACCAACTTTCTCCTTCTGTACAAGAAAGGTTCCATCTCTGAAATGTATTAGAGAATGTTCCTTCAGTTTCTATGACTTACAAGAAAGTGACTAGTGCAGAAGCAAGATCCCTCTGCATCCAAAGCTTAATTTGGGGTCCTAGATCCTTGTAAGTGGCTGAAGAGACAAAGGAGGAAGAAAGGCAAATGGAGAGAAAATCTGACTTGTCTCACAGCTGCTGCTTTGGGACCTGTTCTTACAGAGACTGGAGTTTGTTTCTGTGGCTTTTACTGGAAAAGCAAAGAAAAAAAATTTCAAATAATTAAAAATTAAAAGAGAAAGAAACTCTTCCTCAGACAGGTGGTTAAGAGCTTATACAAAAAACAAAGGTATCAATGTTTTTTCATGGCCTGAATTTCTGATTTAACTCAACTCTCCTAGACAAATATTCTGATTCTGAAGCATACAATTGGTACATTGAGCAGGTTAACATTCACCCAGGGCCTTTTGTTCAGTACTTCATATATCAGGATGTCTTCAGTCTATGAGTTAGGGCAGCAGGCAATTGCCAGATCTAGAATAGACCCTAATGTACTATGATGATATTGTAGGCTGAATGATTGAGATGGATGGGTTGAACCTCAAAGAAGGCAAGTGGCCAAAGGATGGACTGGGGAATGAGAATGAAAAGCAAGTTCTTCCTGGCCCACTGCTTCAAGGGGCATGAGAGCAGCCCTTAATCCCATAGAAGGTAACCAAGTATGAAATTTCTGCCTTCAGGATATAAACAGAACAATTCTAATCCCTCTTTCACATGAGAGCTTTCAAATATGTCAAGACAGCCACAATATTCTTCCTAAGTTTCTTGTTTTTCACACCACGGGTCCCTAATTTCTTCAACTATTTTTCATTTAAGAAAGTTGCCAAACTATCACCATCTTGCTCACTCTTCACTAAGCATGCTCGAATTGTCAATATGCTTTTAATACATACTATAAAATGCTATCTGACCCATGTGGACTTAAGTAATAGGACTATTGCACTCCTTAAAATGAACACTATTTTCTACTCATTTATTCCAAGATCACTCTAACTCTTTTTGTAACCAATTCCTCTTTTGGTTTGTATAAGCTTTTAATAATCTAAACTCCTAAAGTTTTTTCAGTTGGAACTATGGATGTTAGCATTTCTCTATCTTCTGAAATTTACCTTTTAAAAAATTCTATATGTAGAACTTTGAATTTATGTACATCAAATTTCATCTTAACAGTTTTGTCCTGTAATGATTCTCCCAGATGCCCCTAGGAGTGGTACCAGGGATGGGAAGGTCTGAGACTTCTCTAGCTGTGAGCAGGAGAAGGCTATAACTTTAAGAAACAAAAGATGAACCATTACCATGGCTATATAAAGCCAAGAGCTGGAGAAGGAGATGGCAAACTACTTCAGTATCTTTGTCAAGAAACTCCAATAGAGTGTCACAAAGAGTCAAACATGAGTGAAATAAATGAACAATTGGCTATTCTACCAACATATAAATTAGTTACAAAGCTTTATGTGGAAGGCTCAGAGTCAGAAGATAAGACCAGGCAAGAATTTGAATTGGTACTGGAAACATAAGTAAGATTTCTTTTTTTGCCTCTGGTGTCTAGTACCACAAGCCTTGCCTTGATGGAGCAAAATGACACATGTTCTTAAATGAGGAATAGGGAAAAGAATGTTTACCATTTGGGTTCAAGAAACACCAGGGAATCTACCATGGGGAAAAAATGGAAGAGAGTGGATTGGGGTAGAAGTTCACTCAAGTTTGCTAATGGTTCCACAATTTTTTTTTTCCTGAGGCAACTGGTGTTAAGTGACTTGCCTGTGGGTCACTTAGCTAGGAAGTATTAAATGTCTGAGGCTGGATTTGAACTCAAGTCCTCCTGGCTTCAGGGCCAGAGCTCTATCCACTGGGCCACCTAACTGCCCCAATAGTTCTCCAATTTAAATTAATTTTTCTTGCTAACTTGTGCCATCTGCAATATCTTCTGTTTTTACCTAAGACTGATAAAGATGCTGATCAGTATATAGACTAAGTATGAGTATTCTTGGGTATCTAGAACAAGAATATCTGAAAAAATTTAGTTTTAGGTGTTAAAAAGAATGCTATTGTTACTGACCTTGTTATATAGTCTCATCACTATCAAACACTTTGTAGATTTCTGTGCCCAAGAACACTAGCAATCTAAAGCATAGTTTCTCACATAAGACTTCTTCAGGAAGACATACAGCAGCAGACAAAAAAGTAGGGGAAAACATCAGATTCTTGCATCTGTATTATATTTTGGGAATAAGTCTCACCTCAATCTTTTTTTCCTCCTTCAGACTGTACATTGTTGGTGGAGTTGTGAACGAATCTAACCATTCTGAAGAGCAATCTGGAATTATGCCCAAAAAGTTATCAAACTGTGCATACCCTTTGATCCAGCAGTGTTTCTACTGGGCTTATACCCCAAGGAGATACTAAAGAAGGGAAAGGGATCAGTATGTGCCAGAATGTTTGTGGCAGCCCTGTTTGTAGTGTCTAGAAGCTGGAAACTGAGCGGATGCCCATCAATTGGAGAATGGTTGGGTAAATTGTGGTGTATGAATGTTATGGAATATTATTGTTCTGTAAGAAATGACCAGCAGGATGAATACAGAGAAGCTTGGAGAGAATTACATGAACTGATGCTAAGTGAAATGAGCAGAACCAAGAGATCATTATATACGTCAACAACGATACTGTATGAAGATGTAATCTGATGGAAGTGGATTTCTTTGACAAAGAGACCTAATTCAGTTTCAATTGATCAATGATGGACAGAAGCAGCTACACCCAAAGAAAAAACACTGGGAAACGAATGTAAACTGTTTGCATTTTTGTTTTTCTTCCCGGGTTATTTCTACCTTCTGAATCCAATTCTCCCTGTGCAACAAGAAAACTGTTTGGATCTGCACACATATATTGTATCTAGGATATACTAGGACATATTCAACATATATAGGACTGCTTGCCTTCTAGGGGAGGGGGTGGAGGGGGGGAGGGAAAAATCGGAACAGAAGTGAGTGCAAGGGATAATGTTGTAAAAAAAATTACCCTGGCATAGATTCTGTCAATAAAAAGTTACTATAATAAAATAAAATTAAATTAAATTAAATTTAAAAAAAAGAAAGAAAGTCTACTTCCAGAATAACAGAATAACACCTCAACTAAACTTCCCCACCCCTTTAAATCTTTGATACTTAGCAAAAATTTTATTAGCATTTCCTTACAACCATCTCTAGCCCTAATACCTCCAAATCTGCACTTCAAGTACTTTGAGTGGGATCTCCTTTTATGTACTGTAATATGGAAGACATGTTTGTATATATACTAAAGGGGTGAAGAATGATCAATGAGAATCAGTTAATCTACATTGGAGGCTTGGAGAGACTTGGATTTCTGAAATCCAAGGATCCTTTCCCTGCTACAGAGCATCTGATTATTTCTTATTGTCTTATTATGTAGCAACAAAACCTTTTAAATTTGCTGCCAAGCTGGAACTGAAAATGCATAGGAGAGGCACAAATAGATGAATTCTGTGTGTGTGTGTGTCTCTTTCTGTCTCTCTTTCTCTCTCACTCCCTCTTTCCCTCCCCCCTCTGTCTCTTTGTCTCTGTCTGTTTCTCTTTGTGTGTCTGTGTGTCTGTCTCCTTTTTCCTCACCCAGCTTTCAAGTAAGGAGGAAGAGCTATTTTGGGTTTTAGGATGAAGGAGGATCTCAAGTGAGACTCTCCATCTTACCCAGACACTATGTGGCCATGAACACATAGCTCATTATTTTTTTCTCTGTAAAATTTATTCTTTCCTGATCTTAGATGAATGAATATCAGATCTAGTAGAGATGAAGTTATGACCTTATGAGTTTTGAAAGATCAAAAAAAATCACCAGAAGTCCTGCAACTGGAGTTCACAAGCAGAGTCCATAGCAGCCTACAGCACTACCAGTCATGGCCAGTGAAGAGCCAGGACTAAGTAGCAACCTGCCTGAATTTAGCCAGTAATGAATTGATCCTACAACTAAGATGTCATGATCTTCAAGCAAGGGAATAATTTAGATATGACCAAATCTGGTGTTCTGAGTGTGAGTTGGGAGAGTGAGCCTAGAATTTATGCACTATACACTGTGTGATATTTTTTTAAGATAACTTCAGCCATATACTTTTTTTTAAATCTTTCTTTTCCTGACTCTTGATTCTAGTGGTAAATAGCCAAATCCAAAATAGCCTAACAATCATACTACTTGGAATTTGCATAATGGTCTACTTTTTTAAAGCAATTTGCAAGTATTTCATTTTATCCTCAATAATTCATGTAACCTCTACCACAACTACAATTCTCATATTTTTTACAGATGATCAAAAGCATAGAGCTGTTAGGGTCTGCCCAAGACTCATAAAGACAGTAATCTCTAATCAGCGTTTGGTGTCCTGAAGAGTTTAGCTCTTCTAACCTCAAAGCTCAAAGCTCAAAGTGCTCTTTCCATTGGTCTATAATCCTTTCTCTTCTGTGTACTTTTCCTGGGGCCAAATAAATGGCAGAGTTGGTGGTGTATCTCCAAAGAAAACATATTCTTATTCAGCTGAAAAGAATTATGGATTAAATCATCCCAACACTAGTTAATTATGCTTGATGGTCAAGCAATCTGAATTAATTTCTTTTCTAAAAAATCATACACTGCAGAAATAAGTGAGAGAAACGAAAATAGAAGGAAAAGGACTTATGTTACAAAAATGTTTGTAGCAGCTTTTTTTGTTTTATCAAAGAATTGGAGATTGAGGGGATGCCCATCAACTGGGGAACAAGTTGTGGTACATGATCATGATGAAATATTATTGTGCTATAAGAAAAGATAAGCAGGATGCTTTTAGAAAAACTTGGAAAGAATTACATGAACTGATGCAAAGTGAAGTGAGCAGAATTAGGAAAACATTACAGCAATACTGTACAATGACATATGACATATGACAGCTATTCTCAGAAATTCAGTGACCCAAAATGATTGTGAAGGGCCTATGATGAATGATGCTATCTACCTCCAGAGAAAAACTAATGGAATCTGAATGTAAATAAAAGCATACTGGGTTTTTAAACTTTATTTTTCTCAAAGTTTTTTTGTCTGTTTTTTTCACAACACGACATATAAAAGTTTGCTTTGCATGATTGTATATGTATAATCTTTATTAAATTGCTTGCCTTCTTGGTGAGAGGTAAAGGAAGGCAGGGTAGAAGAGAATTCAGAACTCAAAATTATGAAGAAGGAGAAGGAAAAGGAAGAGGACAGGATGAGGAGGGGAAAGGTAAAGATTTTTTAAAATGTAATTGGGAAATATAAAATATTAAAAGGAAAAGTATCAAGTATTTTCAATCAAAAAACATTTATTAAATATAGTCATGGATCTAATGGTTTTGGCACCCAAAACAAGTATCACAAATCAAACTTGCACATCATGCAAGCAGCATGAAAAATATCTTCAAATTAATTTTTTTAATTGAGTTGTCTGGATTGAGGGAAACTTCTGGGGTTATTTCTAGGAAAGGAAGTAGATTGAGATCTGGGTCAAGAAGATGCCACCTATGGTGTGACCATTGAAATAAAAGGAACTGTACCAGCTAGGAGTTTACTATTGTAGCTAATTCTTGATAATTCTATGTTAAACTTGGTTGTTTATGTTTGCTGAAAGAATATAGGAATACAATATTGTCAGTGCTCCTTGCCCCCTGAATTCTGGTGTCTAGAGACAAAAGCTCTAACCTAATTATGACTCTGTGTATAACCTATCCAAATTAAAGGAAATGAAATAGCATGTGTGAAATACAAAGCATATCTTAAATACTATATGAATCTATTATTATAACAATTATAACAAAAGTCATAACTTCAAGTGCCAAAGGGAAAAATCCAAATAAACTAACATATAAAAAGTATTCAGTACTTGAGCACTATGAAGATTTAGAACAAAACCTGTCTCCAAGAGAATTGAGAGTAAAAAGAAATGCAATGTAAGCTCCTTGACATTTTGTTTGTTTTCCCCAGTATCTGGCACATTGCCTACTATATGGGAGGTGCTTAACAGATGTTGATTGATTTGAGCTGGAAGAGTTCTTGGAGGGGGCAACTAGGTGGTACAATGGAGAGAGTACTGATCTTAGAGTCAGGAAGACAACTTCCTGAGTTCAAATCCAGGTTCAGACATTATACATGTGTGAGTTTGGGAAAATCATTCAACATGAAATGAGGTGGAGAACACAATAACATTATCTTTGTGAAGAAAACCCCAAATAGAGTCACAAAGAGTCAGACATGACTAAAATATAGCTTAATGAGAAGTATTTGCAGACCACTCTAATCCCACAGTCTCATTTTACACATGTAGGAAACTGAGACTTAGAGACTTACCTCTTGTGATATAGTAATTAGTGATTGAGTTGATATCTCTTGATTTCCCATTTAGAAATTTTTCTATTATACCACACTGCTTCTCTTGAATAAAACATCACATAAATAAGGGTTTAGGAATCCATTAGGACTATGACTTAAATGGAACCAAAAATATGCATGACAAATGAGAAAGTAAAAGAGAGACTAAAGGAGGGAAATTTTAAGAAAGAGAAAGCAAGATGTCTATGGCATACACATCTTATTGACACACTAGCAAAACTGAGAGAAGCTCTCAGGAGAAATAAGCTGGGGCTTCTAAACTTGGAAAGATCTTTATTTATGATTCTATCCCTACAAATTACTCTTAAGTCATCAGCAATCAAAATGAAAACCAAAACTCTTATCTATGTTGAGCTGTCCCTAACATTTCTTATACTAGGACAAGAACATCTCTATTAAACTGGTTTTCTCTTGCGTTTAAACTCCATGCTGGTAACTGGTTATGGGGATATTTGGACCAACTGGAAGTGACAATGACATCAGCTGACTTCCTAAGGAAGAAGCTTCTGGTAGAAATTTTGACTATTCCTAGAAAAAGTTCATTTTCCTTCCTAAAAATATCATATCAGCCAGTACAAAACTAATGTTTTTCCTTTTTAAAAAATCAGTAGAGGGGTTTTTTGATAGACAATTATGTAATTGAAATTTTCTTTGTTATGATTCAACAAATTTCTCTTCTGCTATTGAAATGCATAGACAGAACAAATCCTTAGAGGAATATTATTTTGGCTTCTTCTGAGGAAAGATGAAATTGAAGAAAAGTACAATCTGCTATCCGGGCTCGTGCCTGGTCTTTGGTGGAGTATTCAGAATAAATGAGAGCAGCAACTGACTCAGGTGAAGGAAGGACCATTCCCAATATGAATGCTTCTTGAAATTCATTCCAGGGAGATGTGTGAGCCTTCATTGGAGCAGAAAAACAAAAAGCAATCTCTTTGTCACAATCAAACAGTTGAAAAATGTAGCTATCTGCTTCTTACCAAATGTGTCTATTGGAGATAGATGGTATTTTATGGAGTCAACCAAACAGGAAATGAATCAGTGGTAGAAAGAGCAGTAGCTGCAACAGATTTTTCTTAATTTTAGCCAGACTGGAGAACAATAATAATGTCAGAGTCCAGGAGATGTAAGATGTCTGTCTTGTACTGAACAATACCTTTGAATTCAACAATCCATTAAGAAATGCTCTAAATTGGTAGTTTTAAAACCAATATATCTCACACTTTATTATAAATCCTAATAATCTATTTATCTTAGCCAAAAAAAAGTGGAAATTGAACACCTTTGCCTTTAGATCTTTATAGGCTTCATTGCAGACTACATATCTATTATATAAAACAAGCTGAACTAAAAACATTGAGGCTTGTCACCAAGAGAGTTGTCCTCTAGTTGATAAATGATGGAGGTTTTAGTAATTCCTGGAACTGTCTAATACATAGAGGAGTTAGAATTTGCATTAGTAGAGGGTATACCCACACAGATAAGAAATTGGATTCTTGAAGGACTGAAGTATGAAAAATCCCACTGAAGCACATAATAATAGTAAAGTAAAGATTGTCCTTGTAGTGAGGTGAATCAAAACATCTATTGCAAGAATCTATCTTTTGAAGAAGTACAAAGTTCAGTGATACCCTTCCTCTATCTTCAATGCATGAATTAATTATATGTATATGTGTCTTTATATATATAAAGATATATATAAAGGCATATTATATATATATAAACATAGAGAGAGAGATGCAAAATCTTAAACTTTTTTTAGAAAACTCCTTCTTAGATAATGATTCCCCAGAAAATTATCCCAAATTTGAGGTATTTGGAGGGGTGTCAGAATCTACTCAAAAACCTTAGCTCAAGAGCCCCTTTTCGCTTTTACTAGACCATTCAAAGGACACATTATTTCAAAGCAAAAGATATTTTATCTATCAGCTTGACAAAATAAGTGACAAGAAAAATCCTTAATTCACTTTCCTATAGGCTACAATAATAATGGACCATCTTCTTATTAATTATTTGCTAGGCAACTGGGACACATGCAAGGAACACATATGAACAGGTAATGTGACTCTAGTTACAAAAGTATGGGGAATATATTTCTCCAGAGAACAAGTGAAAGGGTACCCATATGGCTAGGGCAATACACTTTTTTTTTTGCTGAGGTAATTGGGGTTAAATCACTTGCCCAGGGTCACACAGCTAGGAAGTGTTGTGTCTGAGATTAGTTGTGAACTCAGGTCCTTTTGACTTCAGGGCTAGTGCTCTATCCACTGCATCACTTAGATGCCCCATAATTCATATTTCTGATGCTCCTGAGCTGCTATTATCCACTCTGGTGATGTCACCAGGTGAACTGCTGTCACCATTAAATAAAGGTTTTCTATTGCTCTGGACCCTCTTCCACACTATTCACTATCCTCTTCTCTTCTTTTGTTGGCTGACTCTGCTGTTGTTCTCTAGGGCCAAAAGCTGCTTATTAAAGGCAGTGTGATTTTTTTCTCTGCATGAGAGAATAGATATTTAGATCTTTTAGCATTTCATCTATCTAACCTACCTTTAGTCTTCATGTGATGTTGATCTAGACAGCTGTATATAATCACCTAACTAGTAGTGCCCTTGAACATTTTTAAGATCTGTCTTTTTTTTTTTGCACTTTGACTCCTCTGTTGGCATTTGAGTCTCCCTAACTCATTCCAGTTATTATTAGATAATTCCTTTTAATTTACATTATCTTTTGGTCATAGAAAATCATTCCCAGGACTCCCCTTGACAAAATTACAAAAAACAAAAATTAAGTGAAGCATCTCCTCTCTCAATTCCTGATTATATGCTTCTATTTCATACAAACCAGAAGGACTATATTGAATACTACTTGATTTCCTTGCAATAACAAAATTGTTGCTTTTCTACACTGGAAAAAAAAAAACCCAACAACCCTGCTTGCTTTCTTTCTTTATTCTGTGAACATTCAAAAACAGGAAGAAATGAGATCTCTTTATGCCAGTTCTGTCACTTGGCTCCTTGACCAATATGATATAGTACAAAATTTAGGAAGCCATAATACCCTGACCTCAGGAACAGAGAAAATTGCCACTGTTTTCAGTTTTCCAATTCATGAAGACCAAGATAATATTGGTATGATGCTTAACCAGTGAGTGACACAGTAGATGCTCGATAAATTTTAATTGCTTTTCTCTTCTCCGCCCCCCCCCCATCCCTTTCTCCATTTTCATGATACCTCACACTCATCACTGACACATACCCTTGTCTCAGCCTGGGTTCTCCAAGAGCCAATCTAGAACCAAAAAGCTCAAGTCAAATTTCAATATGAAATTACTAAAACCTACAAACTAGCTTCATAAAACTTTGTCTATTCCAGTCACTTTGTCCTATAATCTTCCATAAGATGGATTGTGATTCTTGGAATTTGACAGTGATGTTTCTTTATACCTGCCAGGTAAAAAGCAGCATCATGCTGCTGGGAAGGAACTGGCATTTTGTTATGAAGTCAGCAGACCAAGGTTGATTCCTGTTTCTACTATTCTTTCAAAGTGTGACCTTGAACAAATCACTTGTTCCCCTCTCATTCTCTCTCTTCAGTACATTCCCTACTGACTTCACAGATTTTTTATGATAATCAAATGAGGTAACGTGCAGAAAAGCCCACCATTAACATATTAGGCTGAGTTATTATTATCACAAAGAAGGCTTTGCCCAGTCTGCAGGGTGTTCTAAATGCAATTGAGATGCAGGATAATCAAAATGCCATGTCCTTGTAGCTGGAATAATCTATACAAGAGAAGAAATGCTGTAGCCAAGATTATTTTCCTCTTTGTCCACATATTCTTTTATTCAATGTCTATTACTTTCCTAGCATTGCACTTAACACTGTGGAGGAACATGAAAATTTTAAAAACTTGGTTTCTGTCTTCAAAGAACTTATAATTTCATTGACACATGAGAGAAATGATTATTTCTCTCATTAATAACCAATCAATGGGATTGGGGGATCCATTCCTATTTCTTCAAAGTCCAGTCTCTCAAGGAGATTACTGTCTTCATTTAAAAATTTACCCCACGTACTACATCTTATCTAAGTGGAATTGTTACCCCACAGAACTAAAAAACCTTACAAAAAGAATCTAATCTAGGTAAATTCAGGTCTGTTGTATCTTACTCTGATAGGCTTGGTGGGAGGTAGAGCCCTTTGTCTAGATTGCCCCATGGGATGACAATATGAGTAATATAATCAATCACATTCCCCAGACCCCCATTAGAATAGTTTCACTTCTCATTATAATATTCATTCTCTCATGAATTATTAACCAGAGTTGATTGCCACCTGTTGAAAACATCCAGTCTCTCAAGGGCATATAGGCATTGAAATACCTCCATGAATCAGCTTTGGTTTACAAGAGAAAGTCAAATGACCATCTTTTTATTAATCATTCACTAGCCATAATTAATAAAATGATCAATTATTAGACATTATGTCTCTTAGACTTTCACATGTCATATACATATCCTGATATCAGGAAGAAGGAAAAAGCAATGTGGGTTGGGGCAGTCAAGCAAGGTTTCTTAGAAGATAGAGGATGAGTTGGTTTTTAAAGGATAAATTTAGATAGGAAAAAATTTAGATAATTTTAGAAAAGAGAGCAATAGGGAACCCTACAATTTTCTAATTGCCAGAACTATGATTTCTGAAACATAATGAGTCAACAAGTAAAGTTAAAATTAGTGAGTTGTTCTTGAGGAAAATAAACAGACCAGCCTGGCTAAAGCAAAAGCAGAAGGTTCACATTGAGGAAGATAAGATAAGCTAGACAGAATAGATCCAAATTATAGAGGGCCTTGAATGTCAAACTGATTAAGATATTTGGACTTTATCTGAAAGTAGTAGCAAGCTAGTGAAGGTTTTTGAGTAGTTTCTGCCATAATTAATCTCACTGAGTAGTGATCAGGATGGATTGGAAAAAGAAAAGATAGGAGGCAGAGAAACCAGTTAGGAGGCTATAGTAATTACTCAAACAAGAAATGATAACAGCCTGAATAAATGTTTGTTGAACTGAATTGAAGTAGGGAGGTGGCAATGGCAATGGATAAAAAGGAACTGATGCAACAGGGTTACAAAAGAATTTACAGGAATTGATAGTTGACTAGATAAGGGGTGGACATGTATCAAAGATATGTCTAACTTAAAGTTGGTATATAACTTTGCTTCCAGTGCTGTAGGGGTATAGAGCTAATTGTGGTTTCCTTAAAGTTATTTCCAGGGCCTCATTTAAAATATTGGAATCTTAAAAATTCAATTGCTAGGAGTGTGTGTATGTATGTGTATATATATTATATATACACACACATAAATATGTGTATATAGATATGCCCATACATATATATATATGTATTTATATGTATCTATATCCCATCTATACATATATATGTACACACATGCGCGCGCACACATTTATATCCCCAGGAACATCAAATGTAGAAAGCTTGATATATATATTGAGATGTGTGTGTGCGTGTGTGTGTGTGTGTGTGTGTGTGTTTTCACAGTATCACTTTTTGTGGTATTAAAAAACTGAAAGCAAGATGGGTTATCCACTAACTGGCAAACAGCTAAGAAAATTGTACATGAGTTTAATGGGATATTATCACACTTTAAGAAACTACAAATATAAATAATTCATAAAAACATGAGAAGATATATATGAACTGATACAGAGTGAAGTAAGCAGAAAGGAAAACAATATAAATGTAATAATGCAAATGGGAAAAAAACAAGATAACACTAATTACAATCACCATTCTCCCCCCCCTCCCCCCCTCCCCCTGAGGCAAATGGCATTAAATGACTTGTCCATGGTCACACAGCTAAGAACTATTAAGTGTTTGAGGTCAAATTTAAACTCAGGTCCTCCTGACTTCAGGGCTGGTGCTCTATCCACTGCACTACCGAGCTGCCCCACACAATCACCATTCTTGGATGGGGAAATATAGCTGCCTCTTTTTCAGAGAGGGAGAGAACTATAAGAGTGGATTATTGTATAGATTATCAACAGAGTCCCCTGGATGATTTTTAATTACTTTTTTTGGTCATTTTTATAAAGAACAGATCATTGGGGAAGGAAGTATATTCAAAAATAATTAGAAAAAAAGGCATAATTTTAAGAAAAATAAAGACAAGGGGGCAGCTCTTTGGAGCAGTGGATAGAGCACTAGCCCAGAAGTCAGAAGAACCTGAATTCAAATCTAACCTCAGACACGTAATGCTTCCTAGGGCAGTCATTTTAACCCCAACTACCTCAGCAAAAAATAAAATAAAATAAAGATAAAAATTGCCATTAGTACATATTCTCAGCATATTTGAGGCAAGGCAGAATAAAATGATGTCTTTATGCACAGATGGCCGGAGAATTTTGAATAAGATAAAACAGTAAAAATAGAGTATGGAGTAAAAGAGTTGAAAGGTATTCTGAAAAGAGAGGATGGGAATGAAATGATTGGGCAATATGAAGGGGTGTTAAAAGTTTAAAACCCTGAAAATTTGTAATAGTAAAGGCTAGCATTTACTTAGCAACATAACATTTACAAAATGCTTTATATATGTTATCTCATTTAAGCTTCACAATAACCCTGGGAGAGAAATGCTATTATTAGCCCTATTTCTCTAATAAGAAAATGGAGGCTGAAAAAGATTAAGTGCCTAGGGATCACATACCTAGAAAATGGCTGAGACAGGATTCAAATTCAGGAAAATTTGGGATTTAAATTCTGATTTTTTTTTTTTACTCCAAGACCCAAACTAAATGCATTTTCCCATCTAGCTGCCTTGGGTTTAGACAATAGCTTGGGATAAAAGGAATGAATCTGAGGGACAGAATAAGGAAGAGATGAAAAAGTATCAATCTATAGTTAAGGCAGAAGGTTGCAGCCTGGCAGGTGCAGAAGAAATTGGTTCTAGTGTGAATGTAACTGTTTGGGGTTTGGATTATATTCTGTGAACTACATACTGCACCCCTCCTTCACCATACTCCCCCCCCCACCCCAGGATCAGAGAATTGTGTTGACAAGCATATTCATATTTTGTCTTGCACAGCATACATGAATGACAATTTTCTGAACTTTCTGCAGTCTCCATATGGGAAAAGAATTTGTATGTATATGTATATATGGGGGAGGTAGGCAGGGAATTTAAGAGAGACAAAGGGAAATTAAACAGAAGACATGAGTGAGAGCTGCATGACTGGGAATAATAGGTCCTTAACTAGATTACTCAAGACATATGGAGCCTGGGACTCTGGAAAGATGATGGAGAGAGAGAGAATATAATAGCGATGATGATGATGATAGTAATAATAATAACATTATAAAGTACCTTATATATGTAATCTCCTTTGATCCTCTGATATAGATGCTGTTATTTTTAAATTTGTTTATTTAAAATTTAAATATAAAATTAGAAAAAAGCAAAATAGAAACAGAAAGACAGAGAAAGAAAAAAAATTGTCATGTTCCCAGTAGAATATCAGGGAGGATTCGAAATATGTAACAATAAATTTCCATTTCAAGAAAGCACATAATATAGAAGACATTGTATACATAACTATTCATCTTTGCTTCCTTATAGGTTTTCTTTTGTTCTCTACTATATACTTTTTATTTTATTCTTTTTCCCCTTTTCATCCTTCCCCACTTCCCTTAAGAAGGCTACAGTTAAGCACAAATATATTTATGTATACATACATATATATATATATATATATATATGTACATACACACATACATATCTATTTACTAGTTTTTCCTTTTTTTACCATTTTATAGATAAAGAAACTGAGGCCATGAAAAAAGCTAGGTGATTTGTCTAGGGATACACAATAATTATCTGAGGTAATATTCGAATCCTATCCTCCCAACTGTAGATTATATTACCTAGCTAGTTTTCCACTGAACTAGAAAGAGAACCAGATGGGGAATCTAAAGACCTGGGCCTATATCTTAGTCTGGATACTTAGTAGTCATATAACTATGGATATATCACTTTATTTCCCATCTGGAAAATAAAGATGCTTATACAATCTCACACATACTTAACAGGGTTGTTATTGATGGATCAAAAAGCACTGACATTATGAATAGAGCACTAGCCTTAACATCAGGAGACTTAAATTCAAATTCCAAAGAAGATATTCAAGGAGCACTCGGTGGCATGAAGAATAGAATAATACATTTGGAGCCATAAAGACCCAAGATGAATCCTAGCTCAGATGCTTACTAGTTTTATAACCCTGATTATATCACTTAACCTCAGTCAATGAGAATGGGTATAATAATAGAATCCAATTCGGAATTATGAAAGCAAAATAGGATCATATATATGTATATATATATATATATACATATATATGGTGCTTTGAAAAACAACTATATTTAGTGATTACTAGTAGTATTTATATGATCACAGACAAATCAATTACCTACTCAGATTCAGTCTTTCCATTTGTAAAAATGGAAATAATAATACTTCTTCCATCTACCACATAGATTGTGTAAAGAAAGCATTCAGAGAAGCTTCAAGTGTGTTTGTCTGTCTGTCTGTCTGTCTCTCTCTCTCTCTCTCTCTCTTTTTCCATTTTTACTCATTACAAAGTCTGAAATATCTCCTTCCTTGTGGTGGATGAGGCTAAGCCAACCAAAATACTAAGGCTCCCTCTGATAACTTTGATAAGGATAAGGGGGCCATGCTCATGTACTTTCCACTTTTTTGACAGAGTGAATTGTGGCAGCTCAGAGGTCACTGAGAAGAAGCATAAGACATATGGGATATTCCGCCTCATGAACTATTCTGATGCCAAGGTATATCAGCTCTTGGAGAACTCAAAGACAAATATCAGGAATAACAAGGATAGTATTTTGGAAAGATCTGTGCACTGTCACTGGCAGTATCATAGGAAGGCAGATTCAATAGCTTCTGTGCTCATAGAGTATGTTATTCTAGGATTGGCTTCCATCACCTGCAAGCAACTGCTGGGTTTTTTTTTTTTCTGCTCTTTTTGGAGAACCTATCATTCACCTGCTCAGTTGATGCTTCCAATGGCCGCTTTTGGTCTAGGGGCTCCAAAACTTTGTTTTGTACTATAATGCTTCGTGAAGTTTACCCATATTTTTCTACTTACTCTTCCATAGACCCACTAGAATGTTATTTTGGCTTCCAAGGGTAAAAAAAAAAAAAATCAGAGAGGTTATAAAACTTGCCCAAGTTCTCATAATTAGTAAGGTTAGTTCTGACACTCACCCTACATCCTCTCACACCCTTTTGCTTCTCTAAGGTCTTAGCATACACATCATTGATGTGACTGATCTGAAGGTCAGACTAGGTAAGGTATTAGATATGACCAGAAGGTGAGGATACTGCTGGATCTTAAGTATCATTAGAAACACAAAACATTTAAGTCTCGCATCATGCAATGTAAGTTCTACTATGAGAATGTGTAAGGATCCACTGCTTAAAATTCTAGCAAAATAGAACTGAATGAGTTTTCTTAATGAACCAAGCCATATGCTACCTGTTCTCAATCTACTGAATATTCTGCTAAACATGTGTACTTCTCAGCACTTCTAACTGCAGCATACCATCAAGATCAGTACTTTCGGGTTTGCCCAGATGGCATTCCCTATGAAAAGCAAGCATATGGCCCCTTAAAGCTGCACTTTGACAGGCAGGCTAGATGCACATTCCAAATACAAAGACATTTGGGAGAGGCAAGGGTACAGAGATGATCTAAGTCAAAAATGCCACTATTCACTGAAAAAGGAATTAAAATAGTTAAAGAATTCAGTTAATATTTGATTGTTAAACAAATCAACTACTCTTACAAGCTGGATGATCCTGATTAAGTCCTGACCTCTCTGGATTTCAATTTTTTTTTTCATCTCAAATGAAATGGTTGGATTAGTCAGTTTCTAAGGTATCTTCTACTTTGAAAAGTTTGTTGTTATAGGATCCCATTTTACCATTTCCCATAAGAATACCAAACCATTCATGGGAAGCAATGAGAATTAGCTCATTTTGGTAACAAATTAACTACTTCACAGAGATCTGGCAGTATTGACTCTGTGGCGAGAATTGTGATTTTCCTGTTCTGAATGTAGAATGCCATGCAAAAGTCAGCCCACCTGTGGTTTTTATTCCCACTCCAGTAATGCACTTTAATAATTGCAGAAATCAACCCTGATAAAAAATAATGCCAACTTCTTTCCTTGCTTTAGAAATCCCTGGGAGAAAACAAGTGTTGGCTATGATTTGTATTGAGAGGACTAAATTAATGCTTTTTAACTAAATTAATATGGAGGGTAGGGATTAAAGAGATAGATGGGGCATTTGTACCAATACAAGCTTTAGTGAACAAGTCAGTTAGCTTCTCTAGCCTTGGTTTCTTCACCATCAAAATACAAGTAATAACATTTGTATGACCTGCATTTTCAGTCATCAAGCATTTGTTAAGCACCTACAGTATGCCATGCCCTGTACTAACCACAATGGAGATAGAAAGAAATGCAACAGATTTAAGAATCTTATGAGAAAAGTATTCTGAAAACCTTAAAGGCACTATATAAATGTGAATTATTGTCAGTCATTTAATAATCATTTATTAAGTGGCTACTATGAATAATATGTTGTGAAAATACCATAGGATTTTATATACTCTATATTTATTCTTTGTGTAAGAGTGTGTGTGTGTGTGTGTACACTTATCTCTCTGATTGGTTTATAAACTCTTTGAAAGTAGGAATAGTATTTCTATTCCAATCTTAGCACAAGAATATAATAAATACTTGTTAATTGATTTATTTATTAATTTAAGCCAACTTTCCTTATCTGAGCCTCAGTTTCCCCAGCTGAAAAATGAGGATAGTAAAATTTATGCTATCTACCAAGGATGTGAGTTCCCCTATTAGATTTAAGCTTTAAAGGCAGGAACTGTCATTTGCCTTTCCTTTTATCTAGAGAGTACAGTAGATAGAGCTGGGCCTGGATTAGGAAAGCTCTTTTTCATGAGTTCAAATCTGGTCTCAGACACCCTACCTGTATAACGCTGGGCAAATCACTTAACCCTGCTTGCCTCAATTTCATTATCTATAAAATGAGCTGGAAAAGGAAATTGGCAAACCACTCTAATATCTTTGCCAAGAAAACCCAAATGGTGTCACAAAGAGCTGGACATTCCTGCAAAACAACCGAACAACAAAAATATCTCCAGAATTTATCACAGTGCCTGACACATAGTAGGCATTTAAGAAATGCTTTTTGACTGACTGATTGTAGTGAAGAAAGGGCTTTGAACCTGAATTATCCTAATTAGTGGCAAGACAACTGATTTTTCTCAAGATTTGAATTCAAGTTTCTATCACTAACCTTTGCTGTCTTGATTTCCTCATCTAGATATTAAATGATTCCTTTTAGGGATCCTGGGAGGTTTAATGTGGCATATAATGCCTTGGAATAATCTTTTAAACATATATAGTAAAAAAAAAACATATATAGTAGTATCTAGTAATAAGCATCGATTCAAGATTTTTTTCTTTAGAAAGAATGAAGAAAAACCTAAGAGAGAAGAAGAAATGAAAGAAGAGGCTTATGGTAAGATGAGCCAGGGGAAAAAAAAGAAATGAGATGATCATAAGAAATTCAAATAGAATCAAAAAGAGCCAGAAATATCACTAGTCTAAAACCAATCCGCTATTACAGGTAAAATCCGTCAAGAGCCAGATTCCTAGCCCATGGGGATTCTCAAGGAGGGAGATAGTAGTTGCTATTCATCAGGTACATTTTGTTGTGTAAAGAACAAAACAACAATAATAGCATCTTTATCAGGCTTCAGTTCCAGGACACATAGCAAACCTATTTGTTTGGGAGAGAGAGAAAAGTCCACTAGAAAAAGAACTGTGTAAATGTGAACTTTAGATGATTTTATACATGAATGGAATTAGATCACAGAAAGATAGACTGCTGATTTTGAAGTCAGAAAAACCTGAGTTCAAGTATCTTCTCTACACTGATTGTGTGGCACAGGGCAAGTCACTCAACCTCTCCATATTCCAAGACTAATTTTCAGAGAAGGTATTGACCTGCATTGATAAAAGTTTTCTCACCTGGAAGTTCCTTATATCAATGAAATCTCAGGTCCAGTCCCTATACTTAAAGCAACCAGTATATGATTTCTTCAATTTACAAGATAAGCTTGGAAAGAATTCCTTATCTATTCTGGAGTGATTTTTTTTACTTAGCAATTAGGATAGAAACTAAAATATGCTCCCTGGAGAAAGAGCCAGAAGAGAGAGATAATGAGAGTAACAGCATCAAGCATGAGTGCTATTGCATCAGGTGTGGAAATGTATTTGAAGTGCTCTCAGTGGGAAAAGCCAAGGGTATAAAAATGTCCCTCGTGGAGAAGAGAACCAAAATGTCAGAGGATCAGAACTGAAAATTTCCTTGACTTTGGAGCAATGCACAGAAAACAAGAGAAAGATACACTTTGATCAAAGCTCAGTTTGTTTAAAAAAACCTCTCACTGAGCAATTGGATGGCATATGAGATCATTTGTATTAAAAAAAAAAAAAAGAAAGAAAGAAAGAAAGAAAATTTATAAAGGAATTGCTTAGTAGAAAATTCCTCTTGGAAAAAATGAGTCTACTATATACAATAACCAAAAAAATACATTCAGTTGGAAAGGGATATTGAGACCAAGAAGCAGATTAGCCTATAGGGTGAAAACAAAGACTGGTAGGGCTGGTAGTGCTCTTCTTGGAATCAATGGTGTGAGTAACACAATGGAAGGTGGGAAGTAATGAGGAAAAAGGATTGTGGTGCAGAATTGTCAAAGGAACAGTGGTTGTTGAAGACATGGAGGACTGACTTTTCACTCCAATATTCCTAAATGACATTTTTTAGGGAATCCAAAAATGTCTACATGAGAGACAATGTTGACCTCATGATTCAGATCTGTAAAGGTGAATTCTATACTTAAGAATACCCAGTACTCCCATAAAAAACTTGCATACACTCTCCCCTGATCATGGATAGGTAATTCACAAGATTTAAAGCTTGAAAAACCTTTAGAGATCAATAGTCTGATCATATCATTTTACCTCGAAAAAACATCCCAAGAAGTTCAGTGATCTGCAATAAGATGCAGAAACAATATTCAGGCCAATACTTATCTTGATGTCTAATTTAGCATCCTTCCATTATTATATGGCAAAATGTAACCTTTCTGCTGTGAATAGATTCTTTTAAATCTAGGATCACTGTTTCAAGGTGGGATAGCCATTTCTTTAGAAGAGAAGCCTACTTTGGCTCCATGCTCCCCCTTTTCCCTCCCTCACCTGAATATCGAACGGGACTTACAGAAGTTTAGCTTTGGGGGCATATTGAAGTGTAAAAGCCAAAGAACAAAATTGAAAATAAAATTTATGACCTTTCCTCAAACCAATATCCTAAAGCTGACTGAGATAGCCAACAAGATATAGCTCCCTATATTGTAAGAGAAATTTAACAGATACTGTTATTAAAACACATACTCAATGAAATTTGGACTATTTTCTAATCCCTGGGGGAGTGAGTGAGGAATGGCTCAAAGGCCCAGCCTTTTATTCAGAGATAACTACACCTGCCAACAATCTTCTCATCTCTGCCTCATTTCTACTGATCCTTTTGATACTCATCCATTATAGGATCCCTGGGCCATCAGTGCAGACAAGTTCATGCCGCAAAAATGTCCAGATGGAGTAAGAGAGAAGTTTCTGTTTTTTCCAGCAGCCTTGGTGATGCTAGTAACAAGGACAAACATCCAGAGTAGGGTAGGGGTTGGCAGCTCACTGCATGTGTGCCAAAAGTGTCACATGGGCTGATTTTCATTGGCATTTGAACTGATTACTCCTCCCGTGCTCCAACTCTCTGTAAGAATTGGCAGCTAACATGTACTTTAACTTCTCCTTTGCCCCATCTTCCTGGTGAGTTACAGGCTGGCTCAAGGTCAGCACACACTCTCCCTTCCCCCATTCCACATGCCAGAAGGAAAGGGGTCAGAACCTTGGCACGATCCATTTAAAAAGTTGCCAACCACAGGTCTAGGGTTTGCTGTGGGGTAGTAATTAACTCCCTCTTTTGGGGGTCAATCTCTGCTCTTTTCAGTTTAGGCTTCTCACAGTAAAACTGTGACTCAGGTACCTTTTTTCTACCTCCATTTGGCATAGAGTGGGCAATTTGCTTAGTTGGATGAACTTGGCTTTAATTATCTAGGTCTTTTGGACTTAGGTTAAATTATCATAATGCACCACACCAATTGGCTGCCTTTCAGTGCCTTATGAATTGCTAGGAGCACATTACATGTATTTATTTCCAAACTAGGTATTAATTTGTTTTTTAGAGAGTGATCATGGTGGTTCTCTTTGAATTATTCTTTATATTCAGAATCTAGAAGGCCACAAAGTACATGAAAATGCTTAATAAATTAAAGGATGCAGATCTTAGTTTTTAATTCAATTTACAAAAGATCCATTTGCTTTAGAATGTTCTTCCTCCTTATCTTCTGAAGTCAATACAGATAGAATTCTTTTAACAATCCCCGAATTTCTTTTTTTTTTCTGAGAAGGAAGAATCCCGATCCCAGGGATTTTCTCACTATTCTACCAAAATGAAATCACTATTGACTTTTAATTTCTCTATATACTTGCTACTATAAGTGCTATACGAAATTTTTAGCTACTATTAAATGTTAAAGTTTGATTACACTCAAACCTTTCCTTCTAAGAAAGGATAGGTTTTAAGGGCAGCAAGGTGGTGCATT
Organism: Sarcophilus harrisii; assembly: GCF_902635505.1. Taxonomy (NCBI): domain Eukaryota; kingdom Metazoa; phylum Chordata; class Mammalia; order Dasyuromorphia; family Dasyuridae; genus Sarcophilus; species Sarcophilus harrisii. The sequence continues at coordinate 530,036,265 of NC_045427.1, read as the reverse complement.
GGATAGAGCACCAGCCCTGAAGTCAGGAGGATTTGAGTTCAAATGTGATCTCAGACACTTAACACTTCCTCACCGTATGACCCTGGGCAAATCGCTTAACCCCAATTGCCTCAGGAAAAAAAAAAAGTTTATATATATTATTAAAAAAAATATATATGAATATAACTTGTATGTCTATATGTACTTTACGTGTGTGTATATACACTGAAATACATTTTCCTTTCCCCCCACCCACTTAGATACAGAATATAAATTGATACATTCTTCCAGCATTTCTAAATTTATATGCATCTACATGCTCAAAAATGAAAGGATAGCTAATGTTTCAAGATACAATTCAATGGCAGATGAATTACAGAACATTAGTGAAGAACATTGCCTCTATAATTCAGCAGAGGGAAAGAAAGTATTCTGGAGATTGGCAACATCTATTCTTTCAAATATAGAGTTCACAAGGAGCAAATAAATCTAATCCTCTCTCTACTGTGACCAGATGGATACATAGTATTGTAGAGTTGTTATATTAACCAAATTTTAGATTTTCAATTTTATTTCTTTTCAATTCAGAATGAGTTTGACAGAGGGAGCAGAAGGACAATGTCTTGTCTGTAGCAGAGACTAATGATCCATTTTTTTTTTGCTATCCACATAATTTAACAACAAAAAATAATGAAGACTGGCTCCCAAACAAGAGTCCTGAGATAATTTCTTGAGAGCAAGGACCAAGTTTTAATATGTTGTTTAATGAAATTAATCAGTACCACAAATACTAGATAATTGGCAAAACAAAATTATCGAAAGCAAGTAGTTCTGTAGCAGTCTTATTATAAATGTTGTAAATATAATGATGTTGCTGCTTAGTTTTTCAGTGTCATGGAGGATGATGTTACAGTTATAATGTGTCAATGGCAAACTGACTTGTCAAGACAACAATATATAAGATTTGGCTAGGTGGCTTTGTATTTTACTTCATAGCTAGCATATTCACTGTCTTCAGTGTAGAATAAGTTTGGTAAGTGCTAAATATTAAATAATTAAAGATATCATACATACAGAGACATTTTCAAAATGTTAACGTAAAACAATTGAGTAGGATATGCTTTCTACATTATTTATACTACAAACCAAGACAGAATGAATCAAATTATTTATATTCTTGTTGGCCAGAAATGCTGGAAGTGAAAGTAATTACATTTTGGAAACTCAAATGTTGGGGCCTCTTCTATAAGAGGAGGAAAAAAGAACGATGATTTTGGAGTCAGAAGACACAAATTCAAATCATACCTCAATTGTTTAATATATTGGCAAATAGTCACAACTTTTCTGGGTCCCATTTTCCTCATCTATAAAATAAGGGGATTGGATTAGACAGGCTCTAAGGTACCTTCTAGATCTGTAATCACTGTAAGTCACTGCATGTATAGTCAGGAGGTCTGGTCTTGATTCCACCCTAAACCAAGACTTAGGGAAAGGAAAATATGAGTACAAACTACAAAGTTTCTGACACATTTTGGTTTTGTTATCTCTTAATTCAGAGAAGCCTTTTGGGAAATTGTTACTTATTTCTACTTCTATATACCTAATTTCTTATTTTCTACTTTTGTGGAGTAATGCATGCTGTAATTTTACCACTTATTGTCTAAAAGAGAACGTTTTTATTTGTCCTAAACTTCTCTTCTTATTTTGTAAACTTATCTTTTTCAAAGCTTCCACAAATATCCCCTAATTCTGGCATTTGGGGAGCTGGTGAACATATCTATGCTTTCCTAAATGGAAAGAATATACTTGCAAGAAAGGAAATTTTTCAAAGATCCATGATAAAGGCCCTGAATTTTTTTCCATTGAGAAGAAAATGTCATTAAGTGAGAAATTCCCTTCACTTTTGATGGGATTAAAAATTAGCCTTAAAACTCATGCTGATTACAAGAAAATAAATCTACACCCATTAATGTCATTTCACTTTCCACTACTGTCTTTGCTTTTTGATCCTTTCTTTTGCATTTATACCTACCAACCCATAGTGAAGACCAATAAAGATCACATATCTAATAATAGTAGCTAACATTCATATATCCCTGTACTGTGTGAAACACTACACACATTATTTCATTTGATCATTGGTGACAGGGAAGTCATTACTTCACAAGATTGCCCTGCTTTGTTATCAAGAGGCAGCTAGGTGATATAGTACAAAGGGTGCTAAGCTTAGAAACAGAAAGGCCTGAGTTCAAATTCTGTTTTATATATGTATAAACTATGTGACTCTGGGCAAGTCAGTTACTCTTTCTCAGTCTCAGTTTTCTCCTCTGCAAAATGGGGAATTACAGTATGTACTTCAAAAGGTTGCTGTGAGGAAATCATGAGGTAATGTATGTAAAGCACTTCACAAATCTTAAGACAATATAAAACATTATAGTGCCTATTACTACTATTATCAGATAACTCTAATCATCAGGAAGTTTTTTTTTTCTATCTTTATTTCTACTTTTCTATCTTTCATTAATTGGTCCCTGTTTTTCAGGCTCTACAAGGGAAAATAATAGTTTTATATGTATTTTAGAACATCTCTAACTTTCTTCTGAAGTTGACCTCAAAGAGGAAAACTCATAGCCCTCTCTGATTCGCTTAGTGCCTCATTCAGGGATAGAATACCCAGCTGAATAAGATCTTGAATCTGACCCAGGATGGAAATTTGTGCTTTCTAAGATTTGGGATGGGGAGAAGGAAGCTTATGGGCAAATTTTTCTTTGAAGGAGTTTTCTCTCCTAATCTTGTATTTTTTTTTTTTTTTTTTTTGTCCCTATAAGATTGCCTTACCCTTGGAAACTAACACAGCAAGATTAGAAAAAATGGTGGCTGTGAACCCAAGTTTGGCTCTCAAATCCATTTTGCTGGACTCTGATAACTTTACTGAAATTCATACTACATAATAAGGGAGTAACAAATCAAGGCAGAAATCCAGGTCCAGGTGATTGAAGACAGAGAACTCTGTTGAGGTAACCTGATGCGGTTAAACTAAAGATCAAGGTGAGCTTCTATCTCATACAGAGAAGGTGATAGGAATGCCAAAGGCCAGAATAAGAGACAAAGTAAAGCAACAAGCATTTATTAAATACTTATTATGTTCCAGGAATGTGCTAAGTAAAAAGAAAACTTACTCCTGCCAGCAATTAAATTCTAATTGGGAAAAACATTTTACAAAAGACAGCTGAAAGTGGGCAGAGGGGTAGAGAAGGTATCCACCACAATATCATGGCAGCAAAAAAGCACAGAGGGAGAAGAGTGAAGCATACATTGCCTGGGCCTGTCCTCAAAACTGAGATCCTATAAAGAACTCACCAGTGGGAAAAAGAGATCCAAATGGTACAGGAATATTTTAGATTGAGAAGGCCCAAGGTGCTGAGGGAAGTTCCAGAAAGAGAATAGAATATAGACTGTGAAAATCATTTAGAATTTAAATAAGTAAGAATGTTGTAGGAAACACATTCTTATCAAAAGCTCTGGAGTAAAAGGGAAGCCAAAATTAGAAGAACACAGTGACCAGGGGTCACAGCATAGCAATGATTTGGGAATCCATACAGTCAGTTAACAGAGTTAATATAAAAGACAAGAAACCAGAAAACTGGCAGACTTTATAATATCTCAACCAAGAGCTTTTATGGTTCCTTCTGGAGCAGAAATTAATTGCAGTATACAGGAAAGTCAAAGCTCACAGTATAAGGCAAGTAAGTAAATATACTGTTTGGAAAAGGATGATGATGGGGCAATAGTTGTAGGCAGATCTTGACAGGACCTCAAGCTTCTCTCCAGAACAAAGATCCATCTCTTTGATATCAATATTATTATAGTGTTATTGTGCGTCTGTGATTCATGGAAACACATCTCCAAAGGATTAAAATCTAGTATCACCCAATATGCAATGGAGAGCTTTGTAGTGGGTGTGAGCAAGCTGTGGCACATTATAAATTAGGAATTACAAGAAGTAGAGTGAAGGATGTCATCATAGAAACGTTTGAGTGAAAAGAAGGATGGGTTAGCCATATGGTGAGAGTAAAGGATAAACAATGGATAGTTGTAAAGTATTTTGATGATGTCAAAATAGAGAAAGGAAGAGCCCTAGAACAGAGTAGACACCTGCCTTGGCAAACTCAGTGGAAGAGGTTGGCAAGGATTGAACAAAATAAACAAGTATTGATGATTACAATCAGAATCATTGGGGGAAATACTCCCATCAAGGAGATTGGAGACACGATGAGGAATTTGAGTAAAAGTATGTTGATACTAAGTTTCCCTATTTCCAATCCAAGGCATGGAAAATCAAACTATCCACTTCAGAGCTAAAGAATAAAAGGAACCCCCAAAAAAATTATTTCTACATATACAATTATTTAGGAAGACTATATGTGAGAGACTGATATGATGGAAAGACCTTGACTTAAGAATTAAGGGACTTGTGATTCTTGTTTTGGTACTGATTCTGATTTGGGGAAAGTCACTTTCCTTTTGTGAGCCTCAGCTTCCTCAGCTATAATATAAAAAGATCATTCTAGATGATCTCTAAAATAATTTTCCATTCTAAAACGATTAACGTGGCTTATTCCAATGGAATTCATGATATGTATACTACTCCTTCCCCTATATACATTGTTGCTTGAAAACTCTTGTTAACTCACTATTGATTAGAGAAATACAAATTAAAACAATTCTGAGGTATCACCTCACACCTCTAAAATCATCTAAGATGACAGGAAAAGATAATGATAAATGTTGTAGGGGATGTGGTAAAACTGAGACACTAATGCATTGTTAGTGGAGTTGTGAAATGATTCAACCATTCTGTAGAGCAATTTGGAACTATGTTCAAAGGTCATAACCTTTGATCCAGCAGTGCTACTACTGGGTCTGTATCCTAAGAAAATCATAAAGAAGGGGGAAAGACCCACATGTGTCAAAATGATTGTATCAGATCTTTTTGTGGTGGCAAAGAATTGGAAAATAAGTAGATTCCCATCAATTGGGGAATGGCTGAATAAGTTATGGTATATGAAAGTAATGAAATATTATTATTCTATAATAATACTTTAATGCTTTAGAAAGGCCTGGAAAGATTTACATGAACTGATGCTGAGTAAAACAAGCAGAACCAGGAATACATTGTACACAAAAACAGCAAGATTGTGTGATCAACTATGAAAGACTTGGTTCTTCTCAGCAGTAGCAGTGATTCAAGGCAATCCCAATAAACTTTGGATAGAAAATTTCATCTGCATCTAGAGAAAGAACTATGGAGACTGAATCTAAGTCAACACATGCTATGTTCACTTTTTTCCTTTTTCTTCTGTTTTTTTCCTCTCATGGTTTTTTTCCCTTTTGTTCTGATTTTTCTCTCTTAACATTCATAAATGGGTACTTAAAAATTAATGTAAATGTATAACCAGAAAAAATTATAAAAAAAATTGTTTTACATGTAACTGGGAAACAATAAAAAATATTAAATTTAAATTTTTTTTAAAAAAAGAAACTCTTTTTTACAATGGATAAACCAATTATGACATAAACTAATCTCAAGAGTGGTGATAAGGAAAAGTGTCCCTAAGAAACTGGCCAAGGGCCATAATCCCAGTGACCAACTTTCAGGTAGTCCTGGCTTAATAGAAAGGAAAAAAATCTTAGTGAGTTACAGTCATGTGATTTTTCCTTCTCCAATTTCCCAGTGACACAAAGAGTCACTATAGTAAAACACAAAGTAGCCTAAAGGCAACCATCTCTTCATGGAGATAAAAACCAGCCAGAAGGAACAAAGCCAAATTATTTTCCAGCAGCTTTCTGAGGTGGCATTGAAAGCCTGGTATCAAATGCTGCAAAAGAAAAAAAAAAATAACTTTGCAAATCATCTGCAAGAACAGTTACTTCTTTCCCAGGAGAGACTATGACTCTTCAGCCAAGATCTGCTGCTTTTTAGCTAGGATTTGGTATCCTGTGAGACTTTCTCAAAAGAGCAAACAAAGAAATATTCTCTTGTTTGGACATAATAGCAATGTGTAGGGGTCAATATCAGGGGAAATTATTTCAGGAATTCCTTGAAGGTTCAGTTTGTAGATATGGACAATTTGTCCACAGGAAGGCCCTGAGATGGGAATTCTGGGAAATATCTGCTCAGGACATGAGGAGAAAAAAACCAACAAATTTTTGAACAAGTTGGGGGAAAAGTGCCAAATGACAAAGCCAGAAAAAACAGATTTATTACAGGTAGCAAAACATCCATACAGTCTGATACAGCAATAAAGAGACAATGAAAAGTTATCTTTTTTCTCTTACAATGTTTGGGAGTGCTGCTATCTTTTGTACTTCTTCCTATACTATCCATCATTCTCAGATCCCCTCCACATTTTCCTCTCTTTTTTCCTTGCCTTTTCAACCTGATCTTTAAATATCCCCCTAATCCCTGAGGTATTTTCCCTCTGATTCAGCTTCTTATATCTTACCAGTGAAATGTTTGTAAATATTCAAGGTGCATTATATTGTAATAGGTTGAGGTTTGTTTGGGATCTGGTTGTTTTTTTTTGTTTGTTTGTTTTGTTTTGTTTTTGTTTTGCCATGGCGATTCAATAGCAATAGACAGGATATAGATTTCTTTTGAAAAGAAAACTGATCTTATTTCATTGCTCTAAATGCATCTTCTACCTCACTGGATTATTGAGGCAACTTCCTTTTCCTCTAGAACTCCTCAGAAGACCACCTAGAAACTAACTTAATTCTCTTCTCCTTGTCTTCATCATTTACATTTTTGTTTCTCTCAGGTTCACTAGCAAAATGTTCTATTCATATAATCACATCACATAATCAGATAATAATTCATATATTACCACACTTTCTTCTAGGCTTTACTTTACCTCTTCCTACTGACATATGCAGTAATCACACTTTCCCTCATCCCCATTTGGCCCATAACAGTAACAAACTATTGGATTTCAACACTCGTTCAATGCCCTGTCGTTTTTATGTTCATCTGCCCTAAATAAAAGCTTTCTCAAGCTGCTATACGTTTTGATGTGGGGATAGAATGAGAACTAGAATGTATGGGTCTTCAGAGAAGACTAATATTTTTGGCATGAGGGCTGCTGAGCTCTTTTCATATTTGCTTTCCATCTTTGGTGTCTAACTGATCACTCAGCTCTCACTTATGAGCTCCAAGAAACTGTAGCATATATACAAGTGACATAAGCCAGTAAATTGTTTTGGCAAATGAACTAAACCGATTGAGGGGAATCGATGGGCCTCAAACCTGGTGGTAAATTAAGGCCGTGTCATCCACAAGCACCTAAAAACTTCCACAGGCAGAATGAACAAAAGAGAACAATTTGTTCCAATGACCAAGAAGGTGACTGAAGCAAGTACTGTGGAACACCTCATGTTTGCTTAAATGCCAAAGTCATTCACTGCCTGCTGAGCCATCACCAATTGTTTTGTCTTTTATCTTGCCATTGGACTTGGAAGGCTCTAGAAGAGAGAGTGAGGCTGATGTCTTCACACAACTCTGCCTCAATTAAATCCAATTTATACACAAGTTAAAAGACATCATCCATACCATTTTACCATTTTTATTAACTTCAAAGTCCTGTGACAATGAAACAGCAGGTGCAGATACACTGAGAGCTAAAGTCACAACCCTGTGCAGGTGGTCCAAGCCATGGGATCATCTTCTCATTAGTCTAAAGCAGAAGTGGTATTTGGCAGCCTTTTGGGTATCTGAGCAATATTTTTATAAATAGTATTTTATTTTTACAATTTCATATAAAGATTTTGAGCTTCAAATTTTTCTCCCTTCTTCCCTTTCCTTCTCTTTTCATAGTATGGCAAGCAATTGATATAGATTATACATGTGCAATCACAGAGATATATTTCCACATTAATCATGCTATGAATGAAAAAACAGAAAAAAAAGGAAAGAGCCACAAAACCCCGCCAAAAGTGAAAATAATGTGTTCTGATATGCATTCAGACTTTATAGTTATTTCTCTCAATGTGGATAACATGTTCTAATATAAATCTTTTGGAATTGTCTTGGATCATATTGCTGAAAAGAACTAAGCCAATCATAGCTGATCATTACAGAATGTTACTGTTGCTGTCTACAATGTTCTCCTGGTTCTTAAACACCCTTTAAATTTTTTTTTGTATTTTTCATTTTTTCTAAATACATGCAAAGATAGTTATCATCATTCACCTTTGTAAAACCTTGCATTCCAAATTTTTTCTCCCTCCTTCCCTTACCTCTCCCCTCCCCAAGATAGCAGGCAATCTGATATATTTTATATATAGACAATCATTTTAAACATATATTCGTATTTATCATGTTGTGAAAGGAAACTCAGAACAAAAGGGAAAAAACCCACAAGAAAGAAAAAAAGCAAACAAACAAAAAAAAGGTAAAAATACTATGCTTTGACCCACAATCAGCCTCCATAATTCTTCCTCTGGATATGGATAGCATTTTCCATCCCAAGTCTGTTGAATTGTCTTGAACCACCACATTGCTGAGAAGAGCTAAGTCTCTCACAGTTGAACATCACATAATCCTGCTGTGGTGGTGTACACTGTTCCTCTGGTTCTGCTCACTTTACTCAGCATCTGTTTATGTATGTCTTTCCAACCTTTTCTGAAATTAGTTTGTTCATCATTTCTTATAGCACAATGGCATTTCACTTTATTTATATACCATGACTTTTTCAGCTATTCCCCAACTGATGGGCATCTACCCAATTTCCATTTTCTTGACACTAAAAAGGGCTGATAAAAAACATTTTTTGAGCAACCTTTTTTAAAGGATCACACTGCTCACTTCCTTGTGTGAGGAAAGGGCTAGAAAAGATGCCCTAAAAATTGTCTGCTTCACCAATCTAATCCTGGTCTGCTTAGTACAGTATCTGGGAATCCTACCCTGCAGTTGAAACACACAAAAAATATACAAAAACTTTTGTGAAAGTGGTTCCACTCACCATAGATATATGGAATGTGTGCATGCTTATAGAAAATATGAAATCCAGTAGACCTGAAAGATAACCAACTCTTAATGTGAAATAACTCATCAGGTATTACATTCAACTAGTAGCCTTGAATGAAACAAGGCTGGCAAATGAAGGCATTTTACTGAAGTTGGAGCTGGATATATATTTTTCTAAAATGACTGCAATGGTATGAGGCTAGGATAGGTTTTGCAATCAAAATTAATCTAGTCAACAAACTTGTATGCCTACCAAAAGGAATGAACAATAGGCTCATTACAATGAAATTGCCACTTGCAAGAAAGCACTATGCCATTATCTTCAATGCATATGGTTCCATCAAGACAAACCCTGATGGGTCAAATAAAAAATCTATGAATGCCTGGGGACTTCCATCATCGATGTGCTGAAATAGGAGAAGAGTTTAATTTTGGGTGACTTTAATAGCAGAGTAGGCACAAGACTATCAGACATGACAGAGAATCCTTGTGAGGAATGGAATCAAAAACAGCAATAGTAATGGTTAATACAGAAGACTTATGCATTTCATGATCTTCTTATCATCAAAGCCAGTTTCAGTTTACTTAAATGCAATGAAATATCATGGAAGCACCCTCACAGCAAATGTTGGCTTTTCAAAGACCATGTCATTGTAAGAAGAAAAGACAGACAAGATGTGAACGTGATAAAGGCAATGTGATTCAGCAGAGTGCTGGATCAATGCCAGAAGACTTAATGTCCACAGATTAGAACATTTCTCCATGCCTGAATAATTTGTTGCTAACTTGGAGTGAAAGCTGAGCCAACACATGGATGGCAAAGTGGAGCAGAAAACAAGTGGGCACCTTTCAATTTTGGTATACAGTACCACATTTACTCATTTGGGCCAGAACACTCATAAACATCAAGATGGATTTGCTGAAAACGATAGGGAAATCAGAAGCTGCTAAGCCAAAAATAAGAACTCCAGTTTAGAAGTTGAAGGGTTCTTGGCTGAGTAAGAAGGCAGATGAAATTTGGTTTTAGATTGATAATGACAATCTGGAGCACTAATGATGCCCTGACGGCTATTTATGGGCCAAAGACCTAGAGAGCATCTCAGCTACTCAGCACTGATGGAGCCACATTGATTAGAGACACATGATCCTGGAGAGGTGGTCTGAATACTTCTATAGCATTTTCAACAAACCATAATCAACCAATGCTGAAGCCACTGATTGTATATTTTAAGTTGAAGTCATTCCCTGTTTAGGTGAACTTCCCATTGAAGAAAAAAAATGTTAATCCCATTAGACTCCTTTCACATGATAAAGTGTCTGATGCTCATTTTATTCTAGTTGAGATTTACAAGGTGGGATGTCCACTGCTTACATACAAACTAATTGAATTCTTCCAGGTTATATGGCAATACCTCCCAAGAGTTCAAGGATGCTTCCACTGCCCTACTCTATAAAGGCAAGGGAAATAGGTTGTCCTGTGACAATCACAAAAGGACAGGGTAGAATGGATCTCTTGTAGTTGCTGGGAAGATTCTTGTAAGAGTCCTCCTTAACAGGAAAATCCTTCACCAAGAAGATAATCATCTACGTAAGAGCCAGTGTGGCTTCAGAAAGGGCCAAGGAACAGTTGATGTGAAATTTGCTCCCTGATAACTCCAAGACAAATGCCAGGAGCAGGACAGAGGTCTGCATACAACATTCATCAATCTGACCAAGGTCTTTGATGCTGTCAATCATGAGGACTCATGGAAGATCATCGCAAAATTTGGTTGCCTGGAGAAGTTTATCAGTATCATATACCAGTTCTACAAGAACCCTTCCAAGGGTTCTGGATAAAGGACAATGATCTTGTGCTTTCTCAGTCACCAGGCGAATGAAGTATGACTGTATGCTTGCTCCCACATTTTGTAGCATGATGTTTTCAGATTTCTTCAATGAGAACCAAAATGGCATCAAGGTCAACTACCACACTGATTTTAGTAAAATATTTAACTTGAAAAGGCTACAAGTCAAGACTAAAAGTGGAGGCAGATTTGGTGTATGGCTTTTTGCTCACAGATTATTGTCCCCTAAGTGCAGCTTCTTAGACTGAGATGCAACATGGCATGATAATTACCACCAAGAAAACATAGATTCTTTACCAGCCAGCACCACAACATTCCTACATGGAACTATAGACTTAGCAAATGGAGAAATTTTCAATCCTGTGATTAAGTTCATTTACCTTGTTAGCATTCTTTCTGGGGATGTACACAAACATGATAAGGTTGATGCACATATTGCTAGAGTTAGCTCAGTGTTTGAAAGACTTTGAAGGAAAGTGTGAAAGAGGAGAGGTATTAGATTGACCACCAAATTGAAGGTCTAAAGCTGCTATGTTGATGTCATTGTTGTATGTCTTTGAAATCTGGACAGTGTACCAGTGCTATGCTAGGAAACTGAATAACTTTCATTTGAATTGAATTAGGAAGTTCTGAAAACCACCTGGCAAGATAAGTACCACACACAAAAGCTTTCTCAAGCTAAGCTACCAACCATTCAAATTTTACTGTAGAGAGTACAACTCTAATGGGCTAGCCACATTGTTTAAATGTCAAACATATGTTTAGGTAAAAGACCATTTCACAAAGAATTAACACAAGACAAGCACTTACATGGAGATCACAAGAACTATAAAATGACACTCTCAAGGTCTCTGAAGAACTTTGGAATCAGCTGTAAGACATAAGAGAAACTCGCATAGGTATGCCTGCATCAGAGAAGCAGAATAAAGCAGAATTGTAGTAGCTCAAAAGAAAGATGAGCTGCACAAATTTAGAGACATCTCCACTCCAATTATTCATATGGACTATTTGTGCCCAACCTGTAGTAGAGTCCTATATTGCTTATATTGTCCCTGTCTCCAATGTAGTGCTATCATTTTTGTCTTTTTCAAGAATAAAGGATAATATCATATCAAGAATAAAGGATAATAATCAGAATGGGAACCATGAACTTCATTTGGATCAGCCATGATCCATTAACCAAACATAAAGTTATCATTCTATAGTTGAAAAGTACCTTAGAAATCATTTTATGATGTGGTCCTAGTAGTGTTTGACTATCTACTCTTCAAAATCAGAGAGAAAGCCTTTATGCATCAAATTCAACTAGAATTGATCATAAATAGAATGGATTTGTAACTATCCCTTCCGATAGGACCTGATCCTCATTTTAAGCTCACTGTCCACCATGCACCCTGCCTCTAATGCCTGAAACCATGGTTTTATCTCTTGCTCTTCCCTCTTTGATCATCTATATCCAATGCTATAAATTCTATCTTTACAGTATTTCCTCAAGATCTTTTCTCTATTTGTATTGCCACCATCTTAGCCCAGGTTTTTATTACTACAATTACCCATATGGATTTGTGCAATAGTCACCTAACAGTTCTTCCTACCATTAGTCTCTTGTCCTTTCAATTTATCTTCCAAGCTGTTGTCATAATGTTCATGTATAGACATATGGTGACATTCTTCTTCTGCTTCAAAACCTTTCAATGGCTCCTGATTACACTGAATAAATCACATTCCCTTGCCTGACATTCAAGGACCTCCAAAAAAGGACCACCTCACATTTGTAACTTTATCTCATAATATCTCATAATAATTTCTTCCATGACATACCAAACTGGACCATTCACTGTATTCTTTCCACACCACTCTTTTTCAACTCAATGTTTTGTTCATGTTTCCTATGTTGAAATTCTTCTGTCCACACATATGTTGAGTTCATATCCATTCTTTAAAATCCAATTAAAAAATCATCTTCTTTGGGGAACTTCTAATCTTCTGCTTCTCCCTCATTCCTATCCAGTATGGCTTTTTCCTGCTCAGATCTCACATAGCACTTTCCTTTTGTTTTTCATATGTCACATATTATTTCAATTCCTCCAGAATTCTATATTTCTAATAAGGGTACCACCATTCTCCCAGATTCATAACCCCAGAGCCATCTTAGATTCTCTCTCAACCAATCAGTTGCCAACCTCTAATTATACGGTACATCTCATATCTGTTCCCTTATTTTTAATATTCCTCTACTATATTGTAAACTCCATGAGAATCTATATCCTAAGATATTATATCAGTATGGTATTTTGTATATATTAGTAGTTAAATAAATGTTTGCGAAATAAAATTGGGTAATCTATTTAGTTCAGTAATGATAATAACAACAACAATTTACAATTTAAGCGCTTTAAATTTTTACACAGAGCTTTTCCTTATAACAACTTTGTGAAATAGGGAGTACAAGTATCATTATAACCCCATCCTATAGTTTGAAAGAGAGAGCAAGAATGAGACAGAGAGAGATAGAATCAGAGACAGAAACCCACAGAGAGAAAGACAAGGGCAGAGAGACAGAGACAGAAGTCACACAGAGAACAAGACAAAGACAGAGAAAGACAAAGACACGCTACAGACAGAAAAACAGATTCAGAGAAAGAAGATACACAGAGAATATAAGAAAGACAGAGACAGAGTCAGAGAGGGAAAGACAGAGACAGAAGACAAATAAAGAGTAAGACAAAGACAAAAGAGAGACAGAATTAGAGACAGAAAGACAGAGACAGAGACAGAAGATACAGAAAGAAAGACAGACACAGAGACAGGAACAGAGAAAGACAGAGACAAAGAGATAGAGATAGAATCAGAGACAGGAAGAGAAATAGAAAAGAGATAGAGACAGAGACAGAGAGGGTTGACTGATATTTCTGTTTCCCATAACTATTAAGTATTGGAGTTATGATATGAATTAAAGCCTTCTGTATCTAGAGCTAAGGTCATCTCTTTTTAGGTCAGTTGGCTTCTGTTCCCTGGTGACACACTGTCTCTAAATTCATCTTCTGAATGTATGCTTTTGATTCCAGTCAGTTAGGCAAGTTATAAACAGGCTTTATGCATGTTGGGATCCCCTAAGATGGAGAGACCCAGGTGGAAGCCTGATTCTGGAGAAGATATACTTTGTTCTCTACTACATGGGTGGGAGCAATCTCTTTCCATGTAACCAGAACAGGCTGAATCTTTTAAACTACCAACCTGGGATATTCTTGCTCTTTTTCAGCTACATCCAGAAGTCCAGCTGCCTTCACAACATGGATATAATACACTAAGCTGGGTGTGGGGAAAAGGTCTCTCCTCCCCAACTTTGGCCCTGTGGCTCCAGAATCAGGCTCAGAATTTGGTCTATTTAATTAGTCTTTTTCAGATCTAGGCACAGGCAGTGCAGTTCCATACCCCCAACCAGTATTCCAGTTCCAATGTTGCTGCCAGCTCATCAGGGAAGCTTTGAGAAGCCAAGGGAACAGAATGGACTTGACCCTTGATGGAACTACAATATGTAGAAAACGAAGTTAAGCTGTGAACTGAAGACAGTTCAGAGAAAACCCCAGAGACTGAAAAGAGTGGGAGGGGGTAGTATATGCCTCTCCAGGGGTTGGAGGAGGTAACTTTTGTGCATTTGTTCTTACTAAACTTTGCTAAAATAAATATTCTCTTGTAAAGGCTAATCTGACTGCTTAAGTGGAAATAAAGGGTTTGGGCAAAATTGGAGGAACACAATAAATAGGAGTTTGAGTCAATCGATAGCCTGAACCTCCTAAAGGGTACCAGAAAACTAGGGGTGGAAGGAATGGATAAAATGAAGCATACCTGGTTCTCAAGCACTGAGAGGCCCGAAGAAGCACTATTACACAAGTCTACAATCAAGCAATCATCAATAAACATCTATTAAGTCTCTATAATGTGCCAGACCCAGTGCTAAGCCAACGATTCAAAAAGAAGCAAAAAAGAGTCCTTGCCCTACAATCCAAAGGAAGAGAGAATATGCAAATATATACAAAGCAAGTTATATATGAAATAAACAAGAAATAATTAACAGAGGGAAGGCACTAGAATCAAGAAGATTTCCTGTGGGTGGGGTTGCAGTTGAGATTAAAAGAAACCAGAGAAAATCATTGTTTGAAAAACAATTCCAAGTATTTTGTCTAATAAGCTTCTAATGGTTCACTAAGCCCAGATTCCATGTTTTTGCTCAGTTTTGCTGGACACAGAACAACATACAGATTCTACTTTACCTAAAACAATAAAAAGTCATTTTAAAAGAAAGATTCAGTTTAATGTGTCTTCCTCTCTTCCGCTTATACCTTGTCACAAATTAAATAAGTTGTGTTTGAATTTAAATGAGAGGTAAGATATAAAAAAGTGAAGTTGTCAAATTCCCTCTAGTTTAACTAGGCCCAAAATCATTTATAAAGCCTTGTGGTGCCTCCCTGTGGATGCCCATGAAATATAGTTTATATTTGACAAATTCCAGGCCCAAATAAAGATGGACTGACTCTAACTTCCTCAATATGGAGACATTAATACTCAGAAAATCTCTTGATCTCCTCTGATAACTGTAAAAGACCTAATTATGTCCTCTCCTTATGGTGATTGAGATCCAGAGATCATTTGAGTTAATTCTCTGCTAAGCTGCAACATTTATAACTATGAATTTACCTTCAATCAAAAATGGAACACAGACTATACTTTGGGGACAGAAACTGGCATGGAGAACAAATCGGGTGATGAATTGAGGTGACTCTTGATCCCATGGCTCAGATCACCTCCTAGGGGAAGGAGGCCTTTCCTGATTCCCTAATTTTTACATAATATCACATAATTAATTAATTAATCTGCTTACAAGTTATATCTCCCCCCAAGAGAATGTAAGATACTTGAAAGAAGCTACTTTTTGTCTTGTCTTGGTATCTATAGGTCATAATATAATGCCTTTAATACAAGTACTAAATAAAGAGCCATAGTGTTGTGTTGGATTGGATTACTTCCAAGAAGTATCCTACTAAACGTCCCACCCTTTTCCTGTTGCCCAAATGAACAGATTTCAGCCATGTCTTTATAATCAGGGGAAGTCTTTAAAGAAGCCAAATAAATCTATTTTGAAAAGGGTCTCCTACAGTCCTGTCCCAATCAGTCTCTCCAACCTTATCACGTGCCACTCCTGTATGCAAATAACATTATTCAAGCCTGTATGTACTCCTACCTCCATGCCTTGGTTTATGAATGGTAATTCTCCCTACTTGAAATGGCAACTTCTGTTTTCTCTGCTTATTTTAATCTTACCTATTCTTCAAATCCCCCTTTAGTTCAATTCAATAAACATTTATTAAATACTTATGATATGCAAGGCACTGTAAAGACAAAAAACAAATAGACCCTCAAGAATCTTACATTCTATTCCATTTAATATCTACATAGTCAAAAACCAATTTTTTAAAGCTTATTGTACACTAGTCACTATACTGAAAACTGGGTATAAAAAGACAAAAAGATAGTTCTTACCCTCAAGAAGTTCACATTCTGATGGGGAATAAAAGCTGTAAACCCCTTTATATATATGAGATATACACAGGGCAATTGGAAGGTCATTTCAGAGAAAAGGCACTAATAAGATAATTTGAGAAATAATTTAATTTTGAACCTGTTTTCCTCAACCTAAATTGAAGGCTTCTTGAAGGCTATGTCAGTCTTAGATTTCTTTGTGTCTCTCAGCATGTTCAAAACAGGCTTTATATATAATACAGGAAAATAGAAATCATCTGATATTTCTTCAGTATGAGAAACTCCCTCTATGAAAAATCAATCCCTCCACCAACTTCAATCATAATCTGTCTATGATTTAGCAAATAAGTCCTAACACACTGCAGAAACTATCACAGCTAATAAGTATCAGAGACAACATTGGAATGCAAGTCTTTCTGACTTAAACCAATACTACTACTTCTAATATATATATAATAAACTCAGAAAATATGTTGATTAACCACTTTATTTCCTGTAATACTTTTTCTAACTATGAGTGATCAAATTTTCTCTTTTAAAGAAAGTTCCTTCCCATGAGTTGTTATAAAACTAAAAAATATTATTTTCTAGTACCCATTATTTCCCCTTATTTGAAAACTGTTTAGGATTAGAAAATGGGGACCCCAGGTTTTGGGATAAGACCTCACTATCTGACAAAAACTGCTGGGAAAATTGAAAATTAGTATAGCAGAAACTAGGCACTGATGCACACCTAACATCCTATACCAAGATAAGATTAAAATAGGTTCATGATTTAGACATAGTGATATTATAATCAAAGTAGAAGAGCAAAGATTAGTTTACTTCTCAGATCTGTGGAAGGAAGGAGTTTGTGGCAAAAGAAGAACTTTAGTATATTATTAAATATAAAATGGATAATTTTGATTATATTAAAAGGGTTTTATACAAACAAAACTAATGTAGACGAAATTAGAAAGGAAGCAATAAACTGAGAAAAAAAATTTAAATCAAGAGTTCTGATAAAGGCCTCATTTTAAAAATATATAGAGATTGACTCAAATTTATAAGAATTCAAGCCGTTCTCCAATTGATAAATGGTCAAATGATATGAACAGATAATTTTCAAATGAAGAAATTAATATAATTTTTAGTCGTATGAATTATTATTAATCATTATTGATCAAAGAAATGCAAATTAAGACAACTCTGAGGTACCACTACACAACTTCCAGATTGGCTAAAATGACAGGAAAAGATAATGATGAATGTTGGAGGGGGTGTGACATTTACACATTGTTGGTGGAGTTTTGAAATGATTCAATCATTCTGGAGAGCAATTTGGAACTATGCCCAAGGGCTATTAAACTGTGCATATACTTTGATCTAGCAGTGTTACTACTGGGCTTGTATCCTAAAGAGATCATAAAGGAGAGAAAGGGACCCACATGTGCAAAAAATGTTTGTGGCAGCCCTTTTTTTGATGGAAAAAAACCTGAAAATCAAGTGGATCCCTATCAATTGGAGAATGGCTGAACAAGTTATGGTACATGAATGTTATGAAATATTATTGTTGTATAAGAAGTAATCAGAATGATTTCAGAGAAACTTGGAGAGACTTATATGAACTGGTGCTAAGTGAAATGAGCAGAACCAGGAGATCATTGTACATGGCAACAACAAGATTATACGATGATCAATTCTGCTGGACATGACTCTCATCAACAATGAGGTGATTCAGACCAATTCCAATGGTCTTGTGATGAAGAGAGCCACCTGCACCCAGAAAAAGGACAGTGTAAACTGAATGTGGACCACAACATAGTATTTTCACTCATTTTGTTGCTGTTTGCTTGCATTTTGTTTTCTTTCTCATACTTTTCTTTTGGATCAGATTTTTTTCTTGTGTAGCATATTTGTAGAGATATGTATAGAGGAATTGCACATATTTTATATAAATTGGATCACTTGCCAACTGGGGGAGGGGGTGGGGAGAAGGAAGGGAAAAAAATTAAAACACAGGGTTTTGTAGGAGTAAATGTCCAAAAAAAAATCCATGTATATATTTTAAAAATAAAAAGTTATAATTTAAAAAAAGAAGAAAATGTGGGCTTCTTCTTCAAACAGCCTGGTACTGCTGCTAGCTTTTTACTACCACTGGCTTGTGTGTTGGCAAAATCTCCTGCCCTATCACCTCCACTGAGGGATCTAGTCCATCTGAAAGCAAAACTTTCCCCATAAGGCCACAGACTCAGAGAAATCAAAGGGAATTGAGCAAAAGCAAATGTTTCAGAATTTCCTATTGTACTTGACCCGCCCGGTACACAGATGACCTGTGAGTTCACTTAAGTTTCTTCTTCCCCTGACTGAAGGAAAGCTTTTGAGTACATGTCTAAAATAAATGCACTCAGATTCCTTGTTAGCGAGGGCTCTGCTTTCCTGGAGGGCACATATTTCTAAAGTCACAGCTTATTCAGAAATTGAGTTATCTGTTCAATGCCTAAGAGGGCTTTGAGTTGTCACTGAGTCTTGGGAGAATGGTTTCCTAGGAAACCAGAAAAGACTAGTTAAGTTTGCTTCGTGCAATCTTACTGTCGCTGGGGCATCACCAGGATCAAGTTCTTACAAAGCAACAAACCAATTGTGGCAAAGTATTTATAAAATCAAGAAGAGTAGGAAGGACTTAAGTTTTCACACTCAAAGCCAGAAACAGATTTTGCTCCTTCTGCGTTTACAGATCCATTTTGCTCCTTTGTCCCACAGTATCTTGTGGCTCTTCCTGGATAAAGATATCACCTGATTTGTGTGCTGCTGCCACAAGAATTCGCTGTGTTAGATGCTTGGGTATACAGAAATAAAAAAGTAGCATAGTCCCTGCCCTCAGGGAGTTTACTTTCTATTGGAAGAAAATCATTCAGATTAAATTCTGGAAAGTACCCCATAGTTCATCTAGTTCAAGCCACACCTTTTTCATGAGGAAACTGAAACCCAAGTAAGTGAAGTCACAGACAGTAGGAGGCAGAGTCGAGATTGAGACTGGAGGTCCACCTTTTCCAAACTCCTCATTATAGAACATTGTCTCCCTATTCAGACGGCTAGGAAGCTAACAACTGCACTGGCAATGCTCGGTTCTCTCCCCTATTTACAGAAAGCCTCATTTGCATTATGCTTATGTCCTCACTTATCACAGTGGGGTCCATGACACCAGAGGAAATGTTCAGATTCTGGCAGCAGCAGCAGCTGGCATCAGGGCAAGATAAGCACTGAGAGCTGGCTGGCTCTTTCAGTTTTGGCTCCTGAATCATGCCCCTCCTTCACTGACTAGATTTTGAATGGAACTAGGAAGAGAAGGAAAGCTCAATATTCTTTGGAGGCCCCTCGTGCAGCTTCCACATAAGGTTGGTTCATATTAATGCATTCTCCTAGGGGTGTCTGGTTAATTTCCAGGGGTTGGGTCTCTTTCATTTCAAATACTGGACCACTGGATGGTCATGGACCAACCCTCAAGGATAGAGAAATGATGAGGAGGGGGTAGGATTCCAGCTTGATTTTACTGCACACAAAGTAGGTGAGCTGATTTCTGATGTCTAAAAAATTTCCTATCCCCAAATCTCAAATTACCCACACAACCACCACCAGCCAAATTGCCCTCATGAAAGTTATTCTTTTGAGTTTAGGTGTTGTCTCCAGAAAACTTCCATTAAAAAGCTACATAATGGGCAGTAAGGTGGTGCACTGGATGTAACACCCACCCTGGAGTCAAGAGGACCCGAATACAAATCTGACCTCAGACATTTACTAAAGGTATGAGCTTAGGCAAGTTACTTAACCCTAACTGCCTTTTTTTCCTGAGACAATTAGGGTTAAGTGACTTGCCCAGGGTCACACAGCTAGGAAGTGTTAAGTGTCTGAGCCAGATTTGAACTCAGGTCCACCTGACTTCAGAGCTGGTGCTCCTAATTGTCTTTTAAAAGAAAAAAAATCTGCATTACCTGGAAGGGGCAACATATTAATCCAATAGTGTTCCCTTATTATGTAGGCGATTTTGATTCATTTATCAAATTAGTTATTTATCATGCTGGGCCATACAGGAATGAGACATTAAATCAGAAAAGTACGACTTTCAAAAGGTCATTCACAACTTCCTAGCATCTTGTCCCTGCTCTGCCATTCCGCAGTCTTGGACAAGTCACTTTCCATCTTTAGAGGTTGAAGTCTCTTCCAAACAAAACATACTAGCATGCTCTAAATCCAAAAAATGGAGTCTGTCTGCCAGAAAAGGTGAGGCACCGAAGGATGAAGCTTCGGCAACAAAAGCAGAGAAGAAGATACCAAAAAGGTGGGGGTAGTTTCAGAGACAAATATTTTATCAAAATCTTCATAAGATCCACACTCCTAGGATGGATGGGGTTTGGGGAAACCTGATAACCTCACTGCCACTGCAGTTTCTAGTAAGGCCCTGCCTTTCTCAAAACTTCAGGGCAAACAAGAATCCTATAAACACTGGAGACAGGAATGATGATGATTAGTGCTCCCAGCAATTCTGCCAAAATGGAAGAGCAGAATAAAGCAAACCTGGGGTAAGAAGAAAAAGGAACCCTATAGTGAAGCTTTGCTTGAATATAAAAAGAAAACCGATATTCTGGCAAATTTTAAATGTACATTTATCTTTTGTCAATGTTCATCTGCACACCTGCACAACTTAATGAATCTGTATAGAGTATAGATATGACAGTGGCTAAGAAACTTCCTTGGAACATTTCCATGAAATATACATGTGCCCAATACCCCTTAAGTGGACTATTTACTAACAGGTGTGGATTAGCATCTTTATGTTCAAGTATTACATGGAGCATATGGCCCAAGACAGTTTCTCCCCCCAGTTGCTATCAGTCAAGTGTTTTGCTTTGGTTCCTTTTCCAGAGAGAAGAAAAGAGGAAAGAACTTAGCAAAAGTTGGACCCTAGAATGTATTTGTGTTATTTTTGTCCTATCATTTGAACAGAACTATTCTAATTGAGATATTTTCTCACTGTCATCCAAAATTGCACAGCAATGAGGCTTTTTGGCTCTCAGATCTAAAAGGGAACTAAAATGAGTAGTTCTTGTTTTTTTTTTAAAATGGAGGAAATTCAGGTATGCATCCTGAATTTTTTCTATTCAGTTACTTTACCTGAGAAGAGAGGCAGGAAATAAACATGTTTGAGGAACTAGAGATGGAAATTTGGAAGTGGATGCTAATAATCCCCTTACCACTATTGTACTTGCTCCTGGAAATGGTAGAAAGGCTGCTTCTGGAGCCTCTGCTCATAATGCTTGGCAAGGAGAACAAGGAAAATGTATTGGAAAAATGAGTTCCCATGTCTGAGCCTCAGTTTACTTGTTGGTAAGGTAAGAAAGTTGGGGGAAAATACTGTGTAGTAGTGAATAGGGTGCTGGATTTGGAGTCAAGAAAATGGGCTCAAATTCCCTCTTATTTATTTAGCTGTGTGACCGGGTAAGCCAACGGGCATCTCTGTGTCTCAGTTTCCTCATCTATAAAATGATTTAATGACTTCTAAGATTCATCCTTTCTTACTTTAAGTCTATGATCCTATGAGTAGATGATTTCTAAGGTCCTTTACAACTCAAAATCCTATAATCTTTTTCTAAAGTTCTTCAGGGGCATATATTGAGGTAAGTCTGATTTGGATCTAAAAATGAGGTTGGGAACCATTGATTTAGTCTATCTGTAGCAAACTAGCACTTGGATACAAAAAAATAGAATGTAATTCACAAAACTCAACCTCAAATTCTAAGCTTTAGGGAGTGACAATCACTGGGCTAGGGAAATAATTTTAACTCTTCAACATTGAGCTTATGTAACTTTAAAAGAAAAGAAAGGCAACAAAAACGGCCTCCAATTGAAGAAACATCATTTTACAGGAAAGGGTATTGGTGACTTCTGTGAGTGACAGGGTTACACTGAAAATCATACATCCTAAAGGAGAGAAAATACCATTTTAAAAGGGACAGAGATATTACAATGTAGGGAAAGGGGAGCAAAATAAACAAACTTATCTAAAGATGGAAGTTTACTTTGTCATTAAACATCCTCTCTGTTTACTTCATAGAAAATATGGAACTGTCTTGGCTGACTGTTTTTAATATGATAAAACCTTATTATATTTGAAACAAGAATACATACACAACTCTTGCTTTATGAATGCCTAGAATTCAGAATATAGGGTTTACAGTGGAAAGACGTTATAGATTACCTAATCTAACTCCCTCATTTAATTGATGAAGAAACCAATGTCTAAAGAAATTAAATAACTTGCCCAAAGTCAAATAAATAAGGGATAAGCTTTAAGCCCAAGTCCTCAAACTCCAAACCCAGTGCTATTTCCCACTATGGGATGTCATCTCCTGTTAATTGGATTAACTAACTCTCCAGCTATTTGACCAGCGATTAAGTTCACATCTCTAGAATTCCATTTGACTGGGGGTGTACTGGCAAAATAAGAAGTTCACAGCTGTCTCTGATGTATCTGGCTATCATTGTCCTTACTGCTGGCTCTAATGTCTTTGGAAACCAAAAGCTTCTGGGTGTGGGTCTCAGTTTGAATACAGAGGCAACACAGTAACGAATTAGCAAGGATTAAAAACAGCAAACAACTCTCTAATACATTGGTGATTCTTCCAAACTGGCTCTAAAGAGAGAAATATTTAGTGATAGATTCCCCCTCCCCATTTTCAGCAAGGACTTAGGAAACTGATGAAGGTCTGTGACATAAAACCACTTCAGTCAGTCAGTGACACTGACTATTAGAGACAGTAAGAATTCTACATGACCCCCTACCTCCCTTCAAAAGTCTCGCCCTGCAGTGAAAGCCAAATATTTTCTGACACAAGAACTGTGAGTCACTCTCACCCAGGGAGATTTCTTACACAGTGGTAATTGTTAGCACAAATACCAAATACATAGAGAGAGAAAAAGCTCACATCCTACACAAGGGGGTAATTTCTTGACGGTTCAAAGATTAGTTTTGTCCTCTCCACAATTTCCAAATAAAAGTCCTCCAACCCTCTTTTCCTCCCATCCCGCAACCAAGCCAGACAAATATAAAGAGAACTTCAACCATTTCTGTCTTTGAGCATCAATCACTCAGGTTCTGGTTCACTCTTAAATTCTGAGTCCATAACTGAAGCAGAGAGCCAATTGCTTTAAAGGTGGGGCTATTTTCTTTGGCTGTATCAGTTAGCTATTAGCCAGCTGTGGAAGTTCTGATATTAAACTTCTCTTGGGATTAGCTGTCCTAGAAGAACGAGTACCAAACAAAGTCTTAGTGAGAAAATCTTTCCTTCTGACCCCAAGTTTTATTGATGACAGAAAAAATCAGTTTGACTTTCCTTGGGATCACATAATGATAGCACTGAAAGGGTAGTATAGTCAACTACTTCCATTTTACATATCAGATTCATTAAATCATCTCTAATCTGTAATTCCATGCAGTAAGCAAGAACCATTTATGTTGAATGGTTCACCCACTACTCCAAAAAGCAATATAAATAAATCTCTTTATTTAGAATTCAAACAAAATAACTCAGCTAATCAAAAATATTCTGTTGCAGTTTTCTGCAGCATAATCTAATGGAGAAAATGTTGCATTAGAATCAAAGGACTGGTTCTGTTGCTTATTACCTATAAGACTATGAGCATTTATCCTCTCTAGTTCTGTTTTTTCCAATAAAATGATGGAGATTAGATAAAGTCTAAGGTCTTACTCTAAAAGTTTATGGCAAATGTATAGATTCTTTTAATTCCTAGCGTTTCTAGAAGACAACATTATACAGCGGGGATGGGAGTGGATTTAGGCTCGGAATACCTAGATTTGATTTCTAGTTTCCCATTTACTGCCTACATGATCTTCAAGGAGTTATTTAATCCCTCTGAGCTTTGGTTTCCTTACTTGCAAAATGAAGGGGTTGTACTAGACCTAAAAAGGTCCTTCTAGCTCTCCATTCCTAACCCAGTATTATTCAGAATTTTATACCTCAAAAATCTAACAAAACAAGGGAATCTCCAAGGTTTACTTTCACTAGTAACTTTCAGGGTAGTATGTTTGTTATTCAAATTCAGGTATTTCAAATACCAAGAGTAACCCAACCATCTTACTCTACTTCTAGGGTTTATTGAATAGCACTGTATAATCACTCAGATGTAGTTAATCACTAAAGAAAGAGCTAAAACACGTATAACTTTTGCCTCAAGGCTCTTCTGAGTTCCTGTCTGGGCTGATTTGGGGAAGTGAAGCTACATATATACATGTGGCTGGCTTGTAGGTCATCAGCTAAACTCAGACAACCATCCAGTTCTAGAGGGGCCACATTTGTCAGGGAGCTGTAAAGTTTTCTCCTGAAGTAGACAAAAAGAGTAGTCTATAGTAAACTAACCCCAAATCCCCTACTCTACTGATGAGCAGATCAGAAAATAGAATCTAAATCTTAATATTTATCAAGTTACTTTCACTATCTCTGGAGGCAATTAGGTGGTGCAGTGAATAGAGTACTGGATGTAGAATCAGGAATACTCATTTTGTTGAGTTAAAATCTGGCCTCAGATGTTTACTAACTGTGTGATCCCGAGCAAGTTTGCCTCAGTTTCCTCATCTGTAAAATGAGCAGGAGAAGGAAATGGCAAACCACTCCAATATCTGTGCCCAGAAAACTCCAAATGGAGTGAGGAGAAATCATACACAATGACAAAAACATGACAATTTACTATCCCTATCTACAAGTGCCTTCTACTCCTCTTTGTGCGAAGTAGCCTAATTTAATGACCATGTCAGTAGGAAACAGTAGTATGAGCTGACTTAATATAAATTCTCACCAAATTCCTATTCTTCTCCATGTATGACAACTGAGGTTATTATAGGCAATGAATTGTTCAAAGTGCTAGAGATATCATAATGAAGCAAAACAGTAACTGCTCTCAAAGACCTTACACCCTATAGGGGGGACACAACATGTACACAGAGAAGTAAATACAAGATGATTTGAGGAGAGAAAGTTCTTAGAACTGCCTGGGAGTCGCATTAATTCCTCTCTATTGCTACCAGATTCCCAAATACAGGCGTAACTTCAACAGGAGGTCTGATTGCAACCTCTATAAACAAGCCAATAAAATAGTTTTATAGCAGTCAGACCTACAAAAATGAAGTAAAAACCAGCAGAAGATGTAAAAATGGTCCCAAAGCAAATTTAGATGTGGCCCCCGCCAAAAAAGGGCTTCATGGCACCTACCTACCTATATCAGTGTGACTGATTACAGCTATGTAACTAAAACTCAATCTAATATATAACCCAAGTAAAGTGAGTTGTTGCTTATAACAGAAAGGTTTGTTGTAGGGATATAAGATGATTGTTTTTTAAAATTATTGCAAATATCTAATAAAGGGCACTTTGATGAGAGAAAGACAACTAGAGAAATAATTAGCAAATATTTTCTGATGTGAGGGCTTCAAATTATGAATTAAGAAAATAAATTTTAAAAGTTAATATAGCAGGGGCGCTAGGTGACGCAGTGGATAGAGCACCATCCCTGAAAGCAGGAAGACCTGAGTTCAAATATGATCTCAGACACTTAACACTTCTGATCCTGGGCAAGTCACTTAACCCCAATTGATTCAGAAAAAAAAAAAAAAGTTAATATAGCAGGGGGCAGCTAGATAGTTCAGTAGATAAACTGCTGGCCCTAAAGTCAAGAGGAACTGTGTTCAAATCCAGCCTCAGAAACTTAGCCCTTATATTGGGCAAATTACTTAAATCCAGGTACCTCACACGCACACACACACACACACACACACACAAACACAAAAAGTTAATATAGCACAACAGTAGTGCTTCTTATTCCATATTAGCAGGGCTCTGTAAGAAGAGACTGCCCATAACAGAATCTGTGGGATATTCGAAATAATATATCCAGCACAAGAGAAAAATGGCAACCAAGAACCAATAAAAGAAAGACACTTATCTTAGTAGCTGGGGACAACTCAACATTCACTAGTCAAACATCTTATCAACTTGGGAACATTGTTTATGGCAACAATATTTCGAGATACTTGCACTCTCACAGGAAATCTCTATATAAGCAGAATTTCAATATTTCAAGTTCAGAGATCAGTGACTTCATCCACTAGGGTACTCTTGCCACTTATAAACCTCAGTAATTATACCTGACATTTATGTGACACTTTAAAATTTATAAAACACTTTATAGTGTAAGGTCTGCACAAATATTATTTCCTTTTTATAGATGAATTAAAAAAACAACTCAGAGAGGTTAAGTGCAGTCACACAACTAGCAAGGAGCAGAACAGGGAGATATGTATATATATATATATATATATATATATATATATATATATATATATATATACACACACACACAGGTTGCTATAATTCCAGTTCTTTTCAATATACTCTATTGTTGATCAGAGTAAAATGTGCTTTAATATTTTTGTACATCTAAAAGTAATGCAGCCAGGAAAAGAAAACAAGGTACATACTGGAGGGAAATAATCTTTGCATCAAACATTTTTTGATAAAAGACTAACATTCAAAACCTGTAATGAATCTACATAAATTAATTTTAAAAATGACTGAGTCAACATATTTGACCAGACAGTTTTTGAAAGGAGAAATGATCAGCAACCAATTGAAAAAATATTTAAAATCATTAATAATCAGAGAAAAGCAAATTAAGACAACTCTAAGATGTGATTTATAGAATGCTATCTATCCCTAATAAGTTATAGAACAAAATGCTAATTGAGATCTGAGGAGGAAAGTCATTACTGCCTGGAAGAATAAGGAAGAGTTCCTGGGAGAACTCTTTAAAAAAAAAAAAAAAAATTGGTGTTTAAAGAATGAATGGGAGGGTTTTTGTGAGTATCAAATGACACAATATGTAAAATACATAGCATATGTGGTTCATAATAGGTGCTATATGAATCTTAGTTGTTAGAAGCAAAATATGTATCCAATGATTGGGGAAGGGCTGATCAAATTATGTTATATTTATGTGGTAAAATATTGTTATATCATTAGGAATAAAGATTTTAGAGAAATATGGGAAATCATAAAGTGGGACAAATTGAAATAAACAGATTTTAGAAATACATAATGACTGCTGCTGTTGTTCAGCCATGTCCAATTCTTTGTGACTCCATTTGGGGATTTCTTGGAAGAGATATTAGAGTGGTTTGCCATTTCCTTGTCCAGCTAATTTTACAGATGAGGAAATTGAGGCAGAATTAAGTGACAGTCACACAGCTAGTTATTGAAGTTAGATTTATATATATAAATATTTATGTACATTTGATATATTTGTGTGTGTGTCTCTCTCTATATGTGTGTGTGTACTGTGTGTGTGTGTGTGTGTGTGTGTATGTGTGTGGACATAATGGCTACAACATTGTAAACAAAGTCCAGATGTAGAAACAATAAAATCTGGTCAAATATAATGGTTAATGTTAGTAACACACCATCAAAGTTGAATGACATACCCCTTCTTTCTGTTAATAAACAGATAAACTGCTTGAGGGGATATATTTTGTGAGGGATTTTTTTTAGGGGAGAGGAGTTGTAGGGAAGTATCAACAATATAAAACCAAATGCATCAATAAAATTAAACACACACTAGCAAGCTGATGCACTCACTACTTGTCAAGCTGTGAATTAGTTCCATCTTTTGGGAAAGAAAAACTAATTATACAATAAGAGAACAAAAATGTTCATACACTGATTCTGTCATTCTAGCATGAAGTTTATAGCCTAAAGACTTTATTGATTGGGGGATAAAAAATATATGTGTACAGGAATATTCATGGCAGCACTATTTGTAATGATAACAAACAAGATAAACAGTGTGCTCAATAATAGACAAATAGCTAAACAAATTATAACATCTGAACATCTGAAGGTAATATAGTAGTATTAATCTTTAAAGAATAATGAATATCAAGAAATCAGAGATATTGGAAGAATTGTTTGAAGTAATTTTATCAAGAGTAAAGAAAGCAAGACTGAAAAAATAATATATATAATGACTGTAATAACATAAAAGAGAGAGGGCATTGAACAACAAAGCAACAAAATCCTCATTAAATGAGTGTCTCAAAAGTCTTAGTTGATTTTTCAACTTTAGTAACTAAAAAAATTGAACTAAGAGTTTTGGGACAATCTGTATCCACAGACTCCCCCTGCCCATTCTTAACAATCTCTGTGATTACATTTATAATAATTTAGAGTCTTACTTAGTAATTTTTTGTGTTTTATTTTGTGCATATTCATGCATATGGATACTTATCAATGGAAATTTTTAAAAGTTCATTAATTTAAAATCCACAAAGCATTATACATATTATTTTAATTGGTTCTCATAATAACCTTATGATGCAGATATGACAGGTATTAATTTGGATGAAACTCAGAGAGGTTAAAAAAAAAAAAAAAACCTTTGTCCATGATCACTCAGTTATATAATGTTGGCAATAATATTCAAACCCAGGTCCCCCTAATACTGAAGACTGGGTTCCTTCCATTATATCAATCTCTTCTCACAAGCCTTCCAAGCTTCCAAGATAGTTTTTGTGAGTTTCTATGGACAGAAAAAAAAAAAAAAAAAAAAGCATTAAAGGTCCTAGTAGCCTGCCCACTGGAGAAGATCTTTTCCAAATTTCATCTAAGACTTGTCCTCCAAAGATGAATGTGCAATTTATCAGTGGATCTATTTTTTATAAAGATTTTTATTTCAAAAACCTATGCATAGTTTTCAACTTTCACCCTTGAAAAACCTTGTGATCTAAATGTTTTTTCTCCCTTCCTTCCTCCCAACCCCTTCCCTACACAGCAAATAATACAATATATATTTAAACATGTACAATTCTTCTACACATATTTCCATAATTATCGTGCTGAAACAAGAAAAATCAGATCAAAAAGGGGAAAAAATGAAAAAGAAAATAAAATGCAAGCAAAGAACAACAATAACAAAAGTGAAAATACTATGCTGTGATTCACTCTTAGTCCCCACAGTTCTCTCTCTGGGTGCAAGTAGCTCTCTCTGTCACAAGACCATTGGAACTGGCCTGAATCACCTCAGTGTTGAAAAGAGCCACGTCCATCAGAATAGATCATCATATAATCTTGCTATTACTGTGCACAATATTCTCCTGGTTCTATTCACTTCACTTAGCATCAATTCATGTAAGTCTCTCTAGGCCTTTCTGAAATCATCCTGTTGATTATTTCTTATATGACAATAACATTCCTTAATATTCACATGCCATAATTTATTTAGCCATTCTCCAAGTGATGAGCATCCACTCAGTTTCCAGTTCTTGTCACTACAAGAAGAGCTGCTACAAACATTTTTGCAGATGTAGGTTCTTTTCCCTTTTTTATTAGCTCTTTGGGACACAGGCTCAGTAGAGATACTGCTGGATCAAAGGGTATGCATAGTTGATAGCCCTTTGGGAAGAGTCCAAATTGCTCTCCAAAATGATTGGATCAGTTCACAACTCCACCAACAATGTATTAGTGTCCCAGTTTTCCCATATCTCCTCCAGCATTTATCATTATCTTAGTCAATCTGAGAACTTTGAAATGGTACCTCAGAGTTGTATTAATTTGCATTTCTCTGATCAATAGTGATTTTTCAAATGACTAGAAATGGCTTTAATTTCTTTGCCTGAAAATTGTCTCTTCATATCCTTTGGCCATTTATCAATTGGAGAATGTCTTGTATTCTTATAAATTTGAGTCAATTTTCTACACATTTTGAAAATGAGGCCTTTATCAGAACCCTTGGATGTAAAATTCCCCCCCCCCCCCCAGTTTATTGCTTCCCTTCTAATCTTGTCTGCAGTGGTTTGTTTGTACAAAAAGTTTTTAACTTAATATAAACAAAATTATCTATTTTACATTCCATAATATATTCTAATTTGTCTTTGGAGTGGGCCTATTTTTGAAGTCTTTTTGTACTCATTTATTACAACAATTTAACCTCATGATAAACTCCATTTGTATATGAAGAAACTAAGGCATGCACAGAAGATGCCACTGGATTACTCAACTATTGAACTGAACCAAACTTTTGACCTCAGTCTCCCAATTCCTGGCAAAACTTGAAATACTCCAAGTTTGGTATTGGCTACCTTCTCTCCAAGACCTCAAACACTGAATTCCCTGATCTTTTTCCCTGACTATTTCAGGGAAAACAGTTGGTATTCACAAAGAGCTTTTGTGTACATTATTCTACTTCTATATAGGTAATGAAGACATTATTGTCTTCATTTTACAGATAAGGAAGTTGAAATTTAAAGTTGAAGTGACTAAGTCACTTACCCCTGGTTACACAATCAGCAATCAGGATTCAAACTCAGGTCTTTCTTGATTCCAAAATTTGGCATTCATTTTGTCACCACACCTTTCCATCCTTCCTCCACCATTTTCCCCTAAATGTTCTACATTCAGTGGGTTACTCAGTCTTTTTTTTCCCTCTTCACCATCTCCTTAGTTAAAATGAAAAGTAGTGAAGACAGTGGCTAATTAAATCAAATCACACAAAGATGTGAATGATTATAAAAGTTAATGCTTTCCAGGACCAGTGATGAAAAATGATCCCCACTTCATGAAAGAATGGTAACGGATTAAATATACAGAACAAGCCACATGGCTAATATGGGGATTTATTTTGTAAGGTGATGCTTACATGTTATAAAGGTTTTGTGGGAGGGATAGAAAATAAATGGTTATTGTTAGAAAAAAGTCTCTAAGTCATAATCTGATAAACTGATGAAATTAGTTCCAATAACTAGATAAATTAGAAATAATAAAATTAGATCATATAGCTTCTGGAACTACAAGACTGAGCCCAAATCTTAGTGCAAAGAGGGCCATACCAAAGTATAACAATATTTGAATCCTTAATAAAATAAACTAGCCTGGCCTCAGACTTTTATATTGTTTCATCTCTTCAGTTGCCAACAGCTCATAATAACAGATGCTCACCCACTAATCCTCTCAAGACATATATTCTCACCCCCTCTTAATTCTAGTGCCTTTCCTCTTTCAATTATTTCCTGCTTATCATTTATATAGCTTATTTGTGTGTGTGTATATATATATATATAAATATATATATATATATTTGTTTATTGTCTCCCCCATTATAACAAGAGCTCCTTGAAAACAAGGATTGTCTTTTGCTTCTTTGTATCCTCAGGGCTTAGTACAGTGCCTGGCACAGAATAAGTACTTAATAAATATGTATTGATTTTATTGATTGGCATATACATATCCTCTGAAACCATATCCAAGAGATAAAGTAGGCAATTAAGTGAAACTTTTACTTACTTAAGTAAATTAAGTAATAAAAGCAGGGGGACAGAAAAAAGAAATGATTTGCCTTCATTTAAAACTCAGCTCTCTCAATCCAATGTTATTTTAAAGGCCATGCAAGACATACTGTCTCTTCCATTCAAGGATTAAGTGATTATCTGAGACATTGACAAATAGGGGAAAGAAGCTACTAACGATCAATCTAATCCTAAGAGACTACATGAAAAATCTTACATAAAAACAGAGTATTATTTTTTTTAAAGACATTTTCAGCAGTTGAAGCATAAAATGTTAAATAGCCTGGTTGTTTTTTTGTTTGTTTGTTTGTTTGTTTTGTTTTGTTTTGTTTTGTAAACTGCAAAACAAGTTGATCCTTGTATAGCTCAAAAGGAAGTTTTTTTTCCTTGAACTGAAAACATGACTTGGAATTTATCAGAAGTTTGGTTTTTATGGAGTTGTGGCTACACATTTTTGCTTTACAGAATCACAGAACCTCAAGAGTTAGAAGGGAGCTCAAATGTAATTGTTCTCTGTGCAACATTCCATTAAAATTCCATTAGAGAGTAGGAATTGTTTCATTGTTTTTTTGTATCCCCAGTCCTTAGTATAGTGCCAGAGCACACAATATGCACTTAATAAATATTAGCATATCTATCATATGATAAGAATCTCCTCTGCAACTTATCCAGCAAATGTTTATCTTTTACTTGAATACCTCCAATGACAGGAAAATCCCTACACTGAAAGACAAGCCATTCTAACTTTGGATAGCTGTTAGAAGTTTTTCCTTATATTTTTACATGACCCCTTTGAAATTTTACTTATTTCTTTCAAACCTTCCAAAATCCAAAAGGAAAATATGTATTCCTCTTCCAACTGACAGCCCTTCAAATACTTGAAGACAGCCACAGTATTCCCACTGAGTCTTCCTTTATACAGGCTAAACATCCCAACTATCTGCAACCAATCTTCTTTTTTTTTAATGGCTTTTTATTTACAAGTTACATGCATGGATAATTTTATAGCATTGACAATTGTCAAACCTTTTGTTCCAATTTTTCCTCCCTTCCCCCTACACCCTCCCCCAGGTGGCAGAATGACCAATACATGTTAAATATATTAAAGTATAAATTAGATACACAATAAATATACATGACCAAACCATTGTTTTGCTGTACAAAAAGAATCGGACTCTGAAATATTGTACAATTAGCCTGTGAAGGAAATCAAAAATGCAGGTGGGAAAAAATATAGGGATTGGGAATTCAATGTAATGGTTCTTAGTCATCTCCCAGAGTTCTTTCGCTAGGTGTAGCTGGTTCAGTTCATTCCTGCTCCAATGGAACCGATTTGGTTCATCTCATTGTTGAAGATGGCCAGGTCCATCAGAATTGATCATCATGTAATATTGTTGTTGAAGTGTATAATGATCTCCTGGCCCTGCCCATTTCATTCAGCATCAGTTCGTGTACGTCTTTCCAGGCCTTTCTGAAATCATCCAGTTGGTCATTTCTTACCGAACAATAATATTATGGAATATTCATATACCACAATTTATTCAGCCATTCTCCAACTGATGGGCATCCGCTCAGTCTCCAGTTTCTGGCCACTACAAACAGGGCTGCCACAAACATTTTGGCACATACAGGTCCCTTTCCCTTCTTTATGATCTCTTTGGGATATAAGCCCAGTAGTAACACTGCTGGATCAAAGGGTATGCACAGTTTGATAACTTTTTGAGCATAGTTCCAAATCGCTCTCCAGAATGGCTGGATGTATTCACAATTCCACCAACAATGTATTAATGTCCCTGTTTTCCCACATCCCCTCCAACATTCCGCATTATCTTTCCCTGTCATTCTAGCCAGTCTGACAGGTATGTAGTGGTATGTTAGAGTTGTCTTAATTTACATTTCTCTGATTAATAATGACTTGGAGCATCTTTTCATATGGTTAGAAGTAGTGCAACCAATCTTCATGAGGCATATCTTAAAATTCCCTTTCACCATCCTAGTTTCTATCATGTCCATCAACATCCTTCCTAATTAAGACTTCTGAACTGAAAAAGACTCAAGATATGACTACAGCAGAATAGACCATACTTATCACCTTCATCTTGGACTCTCTCAATATATAGCACAAGACTTATTTTTTTAATTGTTGTTGCTATATCATTTTGTGGATTTATATTGAATTTCCAGTCCACTAAGAATTTCAGATCGTTTTTTTCCCCAAGTGAACTGTCTTCCCCATCCTCGTTATGCTTATAAAACTTATTTTTAACTCAATTATAAGATTTTATATTCGCTCTTGTTAAACTCATTTCAGTGTTTTAGGTAATCAAAATCATATTAGTTACTGATTCTATCAAAGTATTAATTATCTTCTCCCCCTGCTCCTCAGCATTGTGTCATTTGAAAATTTGGCAAGTATATAGTCTATGCATGCATTCATGCATAGAAATATCATATTTCCTCTTTGGACAAAAAAATAATAATATTTAATTGATATTTTTTATTTTCCCACATTACGTGTAAAACAATATTTTTACATTTGTTTCTAAAAATTTGAGTTCCAGATTCTCTTCTTTCCTTTCCTTCTCATTGAAGAACATGTGAAATTATGCAAAACGTTTCCATAAAGAAATTAGGACTTGACCCACACCTAACACCACATACCAAGATAAGATCTAAATGGGTTCATGATTTAGACATAAAGAATGATATTATAAGCAAATTAGAAAAACATAGGATAGTTTACCTCTCAGATCTGTAGAAAAGGAAGGAATTTGTGTCCAAAGAAGAACTGGAACTCAAAATTGAACATCAGATAGATAATTTTGATTATATTAAGCTAAAAAGTTTTTGTACAAACAAAATTAATGCAGACAAGATCAGAAGGGAAGCAATAAATTGGGAAATCATTTTTACATTTAAGGGTTCTGATAAAGGCCTCATTTCTAAAATATATAGAGAATTGATTCAAATTTATAAAAATTCAAGTCATTGTTTAATTGATAAATGGTCAAAGAATATGCACAGACAATTTTCAGATGATGAAATTAAAACCATTTCTAATCATAAGGTGCTCTAAATCACTATTAATCAGAGAAATGCAAATTAAGACAACTCTGAGATACCACTACACACCTCTCAGATTGGCTAAGATGACAGGAAAAAAAGTAATGATGAATGTTGGAGGGGATGTGGGAAAACTGGGACACTAATACATTATTGGTGGAATTGTGAATGGATCCAGCCATTCTCAAGAGCAATTTGGAGCTATGTTCAAAATGTTATCAAATTGTGCAAAACCTTTGATTCCGAAATGTTTCTATTGGGCCTATATCCCAAAGAGATTTTAAAGGAAGGAAAGGGGCCCACATGTGCAAAAATGTTTGTGGCAGTCCTTTTTCTAGTGGCAAGAAACTGGAAACTGAGTGGATGCCCATCAATTGGAGAATGGCTGAAAAAGTTATATATATGAATGCTATGGAATATTATTGTTCCGTAAGAAAAAAATCAGCAGGATGATTTCAGAGAAGCCTGGAGAGACTTACATGAACTGATGCTGAGTGAACTGAGCAGAACCAGGGGATCATTGTACACAGTAACAACAAGATTATATAATGATCAATTCTGATTCATGTGACTCTTTCCAACAATGAGATGATTGAGGCCAGTTCTAATGATCTTGTGATAAAGAGAGCCATCTACACCCAGAGAGAGGACTGTGGGAACTGAATGTGGATCACAACATAACATTCTCACTCTTTTTGTTGTCATTCACTTGCATTTTGTTTTCTTACTCATTTTTTTTTTCGTCTGATTTTTCTTGTGCAGCAAGAGAATTATATAAATATGTTTATACATATTGGATTTAACATATATTTTAACATGTTGGATTGCTTGCCATCTAGGGAAGGGGATGGGGAGAAGAGGGAGAAAATCTTAAACACAAAGCTATGCAAGGGTCAGTACTGTCAAATTATCCGTGCATGTTTTGAAAATAAAAAGCTGGGGCAGCTAGGTGGTAAAGTGGTTAGAGCTGTAGCCCTGAAGTCAGGAGAACCTGAGTTTAAACCTGGCCTCAGACACTTAACATTTCCTAGCTGTGTGACCCTGGGCAAGTCACTTAACCCCAATTGCCTTGGGGGCGGGGGTTAGTGAAAACAATCATCCAATGTTTGATAAATTCAAGAGGAAAGGACTTTCTATTTAACAACAAGTGCTAGGAAAACTAGAAAATAGTTGGGTAAAAATTAGAGTTGGGCTGATAATTTAAACCAAATACCAAAATAAAATACAAATGTATCTGTGAACTGAACAGAAAAGGTCATATCACTAAAAAGTAGAATAAAAAAAAGAAGACAATACCTTTTAGATCTATCATTAATTGTTAACCAAACAAGGTACAGTATAAAGGTTGACAATGAAGACAAACGAGGAAGCTTCAGTTTCATAAAATTAAAATGCTTTTGCATGAATAAAAACCATGCAAAGATAATAAGAGAAAGCATCCAGGAGAAAAATCAAATATCATTAATAAAAATGTGCTATCAAAGATATGCATGGAACTATATAAACATGTAAGACCAAGAGCTATCCCTCAAAATTAGAAGTCTGAAAAAAAGAGCAATTTTTTTTCCATTTACTTTTTTTTATTTATAAAACATGTGCATGGATAATTTTTCAACATTGACCCTTGCAAAACTTTCTGTTCCAAATTTTTCCCTCCTTCCCCCAACCCCTTTCTCTAGATGACAGGTAATCCAATACATGTTAAATATGTTAAAATATATGTTAAATCCAATATATGTATGTATATTTATAAAGTTATCTTGCTGCACAAGAAAAATCAGATCTAGAAAGAAAAAAAAAAACCTGAGAAGGAAAACAAAATGCAAGCAAACATTTGTGCGTGAAAATGTTATGTTGTGCTCCACACTCAGTTCCCACAGGCCTCTCTCTGGGTGTAGATGACTCTCTTCATCATTGAACAATTGGAACTCGTTTGAATCATCTCATTGCTGAAGACATCCACATCCATCAGAATTGATCATCGTATAATCTTGTTGTTGCCACGTATAATGATCATTATACTCATCTCATTTCACTTGGCATCAGTTCATGTAAGTCTCTCCAGGCCTCTCTGAAATCATTCTGTTGGTCATTTTTTGTTGTTGTTGTTGTTTTTAATTATTACTTTTTATTGACAGAACATATGCCTGGGTAATTTTTTACAACATTATCCCTTGCACTCACTTCTGTTCCAACTTTTCCCTTTCCTCCTTCCATCCCCTCCCCTAGATGGCAAGCAGTCTCATACATGTTAAAGTATATATCCTAAATACAATACATGTGTGCAGATCCATACAGTTCTCTTATTGCACGAGAAGAATTGGATTCAGAAGGTAAAAATAACCTGGGAAGAAAAACAAAAATGCAAGTAGTTCACATTCATTTCCCAGTGTTCCTTCTCTGGGTGTAGCTGATTCTGTCCATCATTGATCAATTGGAACTGAATTAGATCTTCTCTTTGTCGAAGATATCCACTTCCATCAGAATACATCCTCATATAGTATTGTTGTTGAAGTGTTTAATGATCTCCTGGTTCTGCTTATTTCACTCAGCATCAGTTCATGTACATCTCTCCAGGACTCTCTGAAATCATCCTGCTGGTCATTTCTTACAGAACAATAATATTCCATAACATTCATATACATTCATATACAATTTATTCAGCCATTCTCCAATTGATGGGCATCCATTCATTTTCCAGTTTCTAGCCACTACAAAAAGGGCTGCCACAAACATTTTGGCACATAAAGATCCCTTTCCCTTAAAAGAGCAATTTTTTAAAGAGGCAATTGCAACTACAAATGATCACATGAAAACATATTCCAAATCAGTATTAATTTTAAAATGTCATCTAAAATAACTCTGAAATTTCACTCCACACTCTGGTAAACAAGAACATTGATGTATTAATGAAGCTACAATTGCTTGGATGATTTTATATATATATATATTTGGAATTATTTAAGAAAAAAACTAAACTATTCATGCACTTTGATCCAGCAATCCCACTTTTTCATATCCAAGGAAGTCAAGGACAATAAGAAATTGTCCTTGAAACATGCTGAAATATGCATAGTAGTACTTTTGGGGGTAGCAAAGAACTGGAAATAAAGTATAATCATCAACTTAAGAATGGCTGAATTAAAAGTGAATTTAAAAATACAAATATGAAGAATTCAGGGAAATATAGAAAGACTTATATGAATAAAAGACTTACCTTGAAGAGGAAAGTAAGCAGAAGCTTGAGAAAGATATAGAATGACTACAATGTAAATGAAAAGACCATTCAAAGCAACCTTAACAAATAATGGACCCACAAAAAAACAAAATGAAGCCTAATTCTCTCCTCTTAGCTGAGAGGACCCTGAATTATAAGGACAAGACAAGTCATATATTTTCAGATATGATCATTTTATCAGCAATTTCTGCATAATTATTTTTGTTATAGTTCATTTCTAAGAGATTAAAGTATTTCTAAAAATAACTTTGATATAAAAACAACAACAAAGTATCACCAAAACACTTTAAAAATAAAATCATATTTGGTTCTAAAATTCTTAAACTACCTTTTTGTTTCTCATAAGAATTGTTATTCTCTGTTTCTAGAATTTCATTCTTGAGAGCTGTACATCACTTCTGGCCAGAATTTTAGTCCATGGGATCTTTCCCATATTTTCTCTGAGAATCTTGAAATCTAGTTTCCCAAAATTTAGGGCATGTGTTAGATCATTCTTGGCTTTTCTCTTCTTCTCTAATACAAATTCTAAGATGAAGCAATTATTTGCTCCAAAATTTCCCATCATTTTCGCCCCAGCAACCAGTGTGTCCTGAATCAGGTCCAAACATAGAAGCTCTGCTTACTGTTTTCTCTATCTTTTTAAGAATGTAATTATAATTAAAGCAATCAAAGACATCACTAGAAGCTTTTGCAATGTTAGTCTGGCTAATTGAGGCCTCTCATCACTAGTATATCATGGATTTGTGCAAGCTCATGATCTATTCCTTAAACTTATTTTGTTGGGTCTTTTTGTCCAATTGTTCTACAGTTTAAGTCAATGATAACACTGTTTTAATTCTGCCTTTGTTTATATTCACCCATATGTTCTCCATTATTGTATTTTTTCCATTCTTATTCCTGAATTTTCCTCACATAAAGATATCTACTACCCCAAATCAATCATTTTACTTATTCTAATCCTTTTGAATTAGGTATACTATTTAAGAGCCATAGTACAGTCATGGATATTTATAAACAAATAACTGTGAAATCACACTTACCCACTTGCTTTCGAATTTCACATTTTCTTTGCTTATTATTCAAGCTTTGTATATTCATATATTGGTATCTCAGATAGCTTCATTACTGGTTCTGTCTTGGACTTCTATGAATTTCTGGACAGATCTGGACATTGGACATTGATGCTTTTCTCTACAGTAAACATTATGAGGTAGTTTTCTTCCACAACTTCTTTTTGCAGTTTAAAATTCTTTCTGACTAGAATTTGAAGAAATTGGGCAATTATATTATTATGAATCCACCAAGCAATCAAAAGTATTTATCGAACACTCACTATGTGCCAGGCATTTTGTTAAGTGTTGGGGGGGGGGTACTTAAAAAAATAGTTGAAATTTGAGTCTTAAAGAATTCTAGAGACTCAGATTTAGAGGTTGGAAAGGAGGGAATTTCTGGCATGGAGAAGAGCAAGTGTAAAGGCACAAATTTGAGGGATACAAGGCCATATCTTAGAAGAAGCAATTAGGCCCCTATTACTGTAATGTAGTGTATATATAGATGAAAGTAAAATATTTGAAGACTGGAGGAAAGCGTTGAATGACAAACAAAGGACTTCATATTTGACCTTGGAGGTAAAAGGCAGCTAGCTCTTGGGAATTATTGAGCAAGAGAGTGACAGTCAGTCATTAGGAAAATCATTTTGACAGCCGAGTGGAGAATGAACACAAAACAGACAATAATGAGAAAACTATTGCAATAGTCTGGATGTGTGAGATGTGATGAGGACCTGAATTAGGAGGTGTCTTTGTGGTCGAGGGGAATGGGATACATGCAAAAAATGTTGGTAAAGATTTATCAGCTGCTTGGATATGTGGGACAAGCACAAGAGAAGAATTTGGAATGATGAAATCATGAGCTTCCATAATTGGAATTGGAATTGGAATTCCTCACCTCATGTCTGTTACTATTGCCTGCTGGGCAAACTGCTTGCCCAAGTCTTTCCCTACTGCAGTCTGTCCTCTATCTAGCTGTCAAAAAGATCTTTGTAAAACTTAGGTTTGACCTTGGTCACCCTCACCCTTTCCTCCCACCCTCATGTACTCAATAAATTCCAGTGACCCTCTACATATAAATACCCTGTTTGGTGTTCCCTCCCAACCTTTAGTCTTCTCATGTTTCACACTCTCCCACAATGCTAAGAACTCTGGCCTTCTTCCCATTCTTCAAACAAGATGCTATCTTTCCCAAATGGAGTATTTTCACTGGTTCTCTCAAATACCTGAATGCTCTTCCTCATCCTCTCTACCTCTTACTATCTTTGCCTTCCTTCGAGTTCCAGTTAAAATCAAATGTTGTACAGAAAACCTTTCTAATCCCTCTGTCTTTTAGCTGTTAGATATAGGCCCATCTCATCTTCAGCCTTTCCCAGATCTCTATTGGCTACAAATAATACATTTCAGTAAATCTTATTGTGATGTCTTAAATTCTATGAGTGTTTTTTTTTTTTTCTTCCCTAAGGAAAGAATCAGTAGACACCTCATATAAGTCAAGCAAATTTGACCATTTCTTGCCCTGGGGCCCTGATAGAGACAGTCTAGGATCCTGCATCCTAGGAACCCCAGGCCACAGTCCCAGCCTCTGAAGCCATTATAGTATACATACCAAGACACTAATTACTGTAGAGCTAATGCAGCAATTTCCCCTGCACGTACCCCAACCCCCATTTCCTCAACAACATCACTACAGAAGGAAGACCCAGAAAAGATAGTTCTAATGACTAGGACATTTGGCATTGTCAAATGCTTCCACGTCAGAAACCAACATAGTTTTATCAGTGGAAATTATACTAAAGACCACTATTTTTCCACTGCTCCCTACAGACAGCTGGTAGCAACCAGACTCTCATTAGATAAAGGCCCAGGATTAGGTGAGAAAGTCTAATTGGTGACAGTAGAAGGCAGAGGATGAGAAAGTTTGGAGGCCTGGTGTAGAGAGACTATAGGCTATCAGCTAGTGTCCTCAGGGAAAGTCCTAATTGCTTCAGCTAGTCAGAGTGTTGCAAATTTTTTTGTCTACGAAATATATTTATGCATTTGACAAATATTTACTATACACTTACTTTGTGCAAGGCACTAACCCTGCTAAACATTGTAGATTAAAAACAAATGATTACAATCCCTGCTCTTAAGCAGCTGACCAGTGCCTAGAAAAGGAGAGATAGAAACAGAAAGAAAGAAAATATAATGAACAAAAATAACACAAACCTTGTGAACTATGTAGTTGTCTATAGTGTGTAGAGATTTGGATTCTTCTACCACAGATATGAAATGAAATAAGTGGTCTAGAAGCATTGCTATATTCCAACTGTGGAAATGCCAATTGATGATTAAGAGAAGTATTGTCCTACTTATGATGACTAAGTATTGTCCTAATGCTATAGCAGTTGGACTTTAAACACCATTTAATTCTTCAGAAATAGATTTTCTTAAAGCTATGACTTATTAGGAATACAAGAGTTCCCATATTAGTTCTAACCCTTGTACATCTGCCTCAGCATTATTGACACAAAGGATGAAACTTGATAGGGCATTCTTGCTTTCCCTTATGTCAATTTTCAAGATTACTTATATCTGGACTTTTCTTAGTAGCCAGTTATGGCTTTAATTTTAGTAAATCTATTGGAACTCTTTAAAATTTCTTGTCACTATTATCCTCTAAAGGCAATAAGTTTTTCCCCTCTCTATGAAGTAGCATTTCTTATTTATAATAAATTTATCTAAACCAAGAGACTGACCCTTATATTTCAAGTTTAAGGACACAAGTCCACAATATTACTATATCTATGTCATACATAATTTTAAACATTTTACTCATGTCACTTGACATTCAGGATATAAAGGTTTAAAGCTATAGATAATCTAGTCTAAAGCTCTCATTTCATAGTTGAGGAAACTGAAGAACAGATAGAATTGATTTGCAAGGACACAGAGGAGAAACTAGAAACAGGTCGTCTGACTCTACATCCAATGTTATAATACCAACCTATTAGCCTTCACTTTTCTGAACTAAAAAGTGCTAGTTTTTGTCATAGAACATATTCTCATCTTGCAGCTAATTTAACTGTTCCAGAGGTATAAATGTGCCATAATAGAGAAATCCCCGGGGGTTAATTATGATCTACTTATCATCTCCAAACTAGCACATTCTTCCCTTGTTAAATAACTTGTATTTTTAAAATCTCTGGTCAGTGACTTGAATTATCAGTCAAAAATTATCTCTTCATCAAGAAATCTGGCTCTTTCTAGAGGAATTGGAGCCAAATCTTAAGATCTGTTAAAGACAGAGCTCTTGCAAGTTGGAAATAGGACTGCCCTCCTTGCAAGCTACATCAGTCTCACTGAAGAATTAAATACCTATTAAAGAATTCTAACAAGTTATGTGTTTAGTAACTGATCAAACCAATAATCAACTACAATTCTAAAGTACCTATGATGTAACATGCCATCCACCTCCAGACAGAAAACTGATGGACTACAGATAGAATGATAAAAAGAAATTGAATGTTGTATAATAATAATAATCAAGCTTGACTTTAGAATCTTACGTGGAAAATTGAGAATTTGCTAAGACTGTGGTACATTGGTTAGCTTTTCTGAACTGCTTCCCTCCCTATCCCCACTCTGTTGCAAGACATGGCTTATTGAGTAGGGAAGGATGTATTTTAAAATTAAAGTGACATAAATTAATAATTAGTAGTATTTTCTACTCTCTTCACATGGCTAAGAAAATGTTTTGCATACTTATAGTTTTTTTTTTCTTGCTTCTCAATGGATGAGGGACAGAACAAGAGAGAAAATTTGGAAATGAAATTAAATAAATTTTAATTATAAAAACTAAAGTTTAAGATTTTCCAAAGAAAAACAAATTGGACATTACTGGGTTTGAGCTGTCCTTTTCTCATATTGCAAGGCAAGAGTACCACCTTGTGATTAAAGTTAGAACTACAGATAAAGTTTACCAGATTTGTATATAAAGCAATTTTCTTTTAAAACAGGATCAAACCAGTTCTGATGGACCTGGCCATCCTCAGCAATGAGATCAACCAAATCATTTCCAATAGAGCAGTAATGAACTGAACCAGCTATACCCAGCGAAAGAACCCTGGAGATGACTAAAAACCATTACATTGAATTCCCAATCCCTATATTTATGCCCACCTGCATTTTTGATTTCCTTCTCAAGCTAATTGTACAATATTTCAGAGTCTGATTCTTTTTGTACAGCAAAATAACGGTTTGGTCATGTATACTTATTGTGTTTCTAATTTATATTTTAATATATTTAACATCTACTGGTCATCCTGCCATCTGGGGGAGAGGGAAGGGGAAAGAGGGGAAAAATTCGAACAAGAGGTTTGGCAATTGTCAATGCTGTAAAGTTACCCATACGTATAACCTGTAAATAAAAGGCTATTAAAAAAAAAAAAAAAAAAAAAAAAAAAAAAAAACAGGATCATAGAAAGAACTGAGAGATCTTCCAGGAAATCTAGTCCAGCCTTTTCATTTTATAGGTGAGGAAACTGACTTGCAGAAATGACTTTTTTAAGCTTATATATCTATATTAAAAAGCTAGAATTTGAAACCGAGTTCTCCAATTTTCCAGTAAAAGTTTTTTATCTACTTTATTTCCTTCATTAGATTATAAGTTCCTTCAGGTCTAGGATGTCTTATTCCTCTTAGTGTTTGGCAGTACTTAGCTCAATATAATTCACATACCATTACTTAATAAGTTGTTAGGTGAATTAATAAAGATTTATTAATTAACTACTCTGTGCCAGGCATTGTACCCTAGGTATCAGCAGTACAAAGACACCAGTGAAACAGTATTTGCCTCATACAAAGCTTATATGCTAGGGAGAGGAGAGGAGAGGTCATTTCAGACACAGGCTGCGCAGGGGAAAGGGGAACCACCTGCATATACAAAGACAC
Source organism: Sarcophilus harrisii (assembly GCF_902635505.1). Lineage (NCBI taxonomy): Eukaryota > Metazoa > Chordata > Mammalia > Dasyuromorphia > Dasyuridae > Sarcophilus > Sarcophilus harrisii. Next base: position 529,992,209 of record NC_045427.1, on the reverse strand, counting down.
AGAAACAGAAGCTGGACAGTTGTATATAGGAAGCATCAAGAAGGCTAGTTTCGAAGGAATTTAGGACACACAAAGAATAAAATATAATGCCTGGAAAGGGAGAGAAGGCCCCAAATGTGAAGGGCCTTGCATGCCAAACCAAAATGTTTATATCCTGTGTTAAGAGGCAAAAATGAACCACTGGAATTTTTTGAACACTGGAACAACATAGCTTCATTTATTAAGCCATGACAAATAATTCCATTATCTAAATACTAAGACCTGTCAATTTTTCTTCCACTTTTGGTATGGAGGGGCAAACCTAAGTTCTGTATCTTTTGTTCCAATGTGGAACTAAACTAGGGGGTTAGGTCCAACTTACAACAGTAAGAAATTAGAGAATACAAGAAGATTTATAAGAATTGACACAGGAAATAAACAGAACCAAGAAGTATACATAATGACTACAGATAGAAGGAAAAAAACAACTGAATGTTGTACAATGCTGCTTGACCTCAAAGGAATTGAGAAAATGTATCACCCTCCCTTCCTTGTATAAGTGGGAGACTGAGAATTTGTTAAAGACTGTTGGTATGTTTGTTAGTTTTTCTGAGCTGCTTCCCTCCTATCCCCCATCCCCACTTTGTTACAAGATATGGCTTACTAGATAGGGAAGGATGTACTTTTAAATGAAAGTGATATAAAATTCTTAATTATCAATAATTAAGTTTATAAATTGTTTTAAAAGGAAACCAATTTTTTGGCAAACTAAATAAGGACTGGAAAGCATTTTGTAGTTTTTAAGCTTAAAGGGATGGCTAACTATCACAACAAATATAGGTGTCTTAATGTAATATCCATAAATACCAAAACAACAAAAGAATTTCCAGAGAAAGGGTCGAGGAAATGAAGTAACATTCATTATTTGTTGAATGACCTTCAATAAAAGGAAACTGGAGCATTCCATGTAAATAATACTACAAACAGATTCTCAATATTTCTTAAATGAATGTGAAATGTCAGTATCCATGCATTTAAGTCATAAATCCAAATTGAAACAAGTACCGTAAACCTACTGTTAAAAATAAAAAGGCCAAAGTCAATTAGTCAACAAACATTTATTTAGTGTTTGTGCCAGGTATCATAAAGATCTATATTAACAGCAAAATCTATATAGACAGCTGGAATTTAGGCATATCATTTTATTTGGTTTACCTAAAAAATAAAACCTTTTGACACTTTTTGTAAAACAAATTACATTAATATCACATATCTGAATTACAAGCTTAATGAATAACTTAAAGAGAACACAAAACTAAAGTCAAAAGAGTGAATGGCTGCAAACACTGCAGAATTTATTCCTCTAGTTTAACTGTGCAACTTTAAACACTTTTCATAGAAAAAAAAAAAAAAGAATTTGTTACAGATAAAGGAAAACAAATTCCAAATAAACATGGTTCAAAACATTCATTTATTTAACCTTAATTAAGGCAGGCAAAGTACAGATACTGTACATTAAAACATACAAATAGTTACAACTTGACACAATTACAACTGATTTATACATTCTTAAGGATGTTTCTAATGTTGCTCCCTTTCTGAAGCACATTCACCATTTTTAAATGTATAAGGAACCATCAGCTGGTCCAACATAACCAACTCCAATTAGTAGAACATCTATCAGAGTCCATATTCCCAAGCCACCAAAGCTGAACAGCTTTCCTAGACCTTCTCGCCACTGACCCAGGTAGAATCGATCTGCTCCAAATCCACCAAGGGTAATGCTATAACGTAAAACAATAACTGGTTAATATTAAGTTCTGGTTGATTACAAACTAATTTCATAACTCATTCAAAGTAAAAGCAAATTCCTTTCATGTCTGCAAACAAGGTTTCAACAAATGAATGTTACCATAAATTTCAAACAAATAATTCCATTACAAATTAATTTCCAACACTGTAGCTGGAAAAAAACAAAAACAAAAAAACCCCCAAAACATCTTGGGTATGAAGACCTAACATGTGCAAGTGTATACAAAATAGTCAATGCAGTCCTAGAATTCTAGTATCAAAATTCTACTAAATAACCTGACTTTTTATTTTTTCTAAAGAAAAAAAGGCATGTCACTTCATATTCTAACAAAGAAAAATATAAATGTTAAAAGGTATTGCAAGCAATGCAAGATGGAATAGAAAGCTTGTCAAATATGAAAGAGACAGGTTCAAGGCCTGCCTCTAATTTCTACCTGCCACGTGAATGGGGAAGTCATGTACCCCCCTCTGTCTTCATGAATTCTCTGAAACTACATGTCAGAACAATCACTGATCTGCATCAGTCTAAGGAGTTTCCACATTGAAAGTGACTAAGCCTGATGAAATCATAAGTTTTTTGTAGAAAATGCAATGTACTCAAAAGATGGAATCTTGGGAAAATTGCTTCATTTTTCTGGATCTCAGTTTCCTCATTTTCAAAAAAGACGAGGGAAGGACTTTTAAGACCCCACTAAATGCTAAAATTCTAACAGTTAGAAACATTTTGCAATTGGAAAACATTTACAAAAATAATTATTCAAAATAGCGATTATTTTTCTTCTTTCCTCAATAGTTAACTTAGTTTCTGAATTTTAACACTATTAAATCAGTATGTTCAGTTTTCTATCTTAAAGCATATTAAGGAAAAAATTTTTTTAATTAAATTAAAACCACAGCACCCTACATTTCGAAGAAAAAGCCCTTGATTAATGTTGAAAAATTACCCATGCATATATGTTTTGTCAATAAAAAGGTATAATAAAAAAAAAAGAAAGTTCTTGATATTTTGCCATTTTAATCATGGTCTAATATTTTGTCATCTATAATAATGCTTTCAAGTGAAATACTTTATTAGCATTATTTAAAACTTTAACATAAAGTTAAACCAAAAAGGAATACAAATATTAACAACTGAATAAGTTATTTCTAGAACATCCGTCATTTTAGGATTACTGTGGACAATTCCAGTCTACTAAGTCCTTCTTAGTAAGGCATAAATCTAATCAACTAAATGTGTCTTGGTAGTAGGTAATGTAATTTCTAAAGTGCTTATCTTATACATGGCAGAATCTTAATCAATGAATACTTTCATGTTGCTCAGTTTGTTATCAGATTAGACTATGTACCAAAGGGATCTGCAGAGCATCATTTTAAAAAATTCAAGCTAAAATCTTTTAGAATTCTTACCTTAGTGCCAGAGCAGTAGACCATTTGTAACCTCCAGTCCAGTTACAGTACAGCATTTTGGGAAAGGTACGTTTACCTTAAAAAAGGAATACAATCTACAATGGAAAAGGGTATAACAAATAATACTGTGGCAGAAGAACTAATGGTGATTAATGGATACTATAATTTGCAAATCTATAAGCTATTGTATTTAATAAAGATGAATTTTCACTCAGTGAAACAAAAAGATCCCAAGAAATTCTTCATCCATTCTACTTTTTAACATCTTATCTGATACAAATAAAATAAACAAATATAACACTTATAATTCAACTTTGTAAAAGCTAAGTGTACCTGAAATACTAGATATACCAAAAGCTGCCTCTGTGATATGGAATCCTGTAATGATGCAGCAGTTCATTTTCAAAATTTATTTAGTTCATTATCAAAGTAGATCCTTTGTTATCATAAGGCATAAACATGAAATTAGTAAATTGTTATTTTATAGGACAATAAAATTCAAATTAAAACTCCATATAAAAAGTGTAAGAGGGACAAGTAGATGGTACAATAGATAGAGCACTGGCCCCAGAGTCAGGAGGAACTGAGTTCAAATGCGGTCCCAGACACTTAACACTCACTAGCTGTGTGACTCTGGGCAAGTTATTTAACCTCAACTGCCTCACCCCCCAAAATAAATAAAAAGTATTTGAGTTTTGTTTTCATCTAGAAGACCCCCTAAATTATCTGTTTAACATATAACTTACCCAAACAATGAACATGATCATGAACTGTACAGTTGGCACTGTAACGCTGTCGGGGGCAGGAGACAGTCATACAGTTTGTAGCATTGGAACACTCGTAATCTGTTTCTGGAAGTTGCCAGCAAAAGCTGCAGGTCATGTTGATTGTGAAATTATGTTGCTCTGTGAAGTTCTGATCCTACATGTTAAAAGACATAGCATTGGCAAAATAGTAACAACCTATCAATATGTCAAAAACAGCCTACATTGTCTTGTATGAGGTTTCAAAACCATAGAATCATGAAGAACAAGGACACTACACATCACAGAGGCTTAATTAAAATTCATTTGTATTTTACAAACTTATTAAATGCCCACTTTCTATACCACACTGTTTTCCTTGTTAAGCCTCACATTTTTCTCTGTAGAATCTGACAAAGACATACTCAAATTATTGCCTTTTTCTGCTACTCTTGAACTTCTTTTTTTGATTCCTAGATTAAAGAGAACAGTCAGTGACATACGTCTTCATGGAAGAATTAGACAGGATAATCAGTTGTATCTTATATCAGGCTAAGGCACTGAAACAAGATTATTAGTTGTACTAACTAATACAACTAAAAACTGTTGTGACCAGAAATAATTTTTTCAATAATAGTGTCAACTGTTTTAGGCACAGCAATTTTCCTCCCAGTAGATAAAAACTCAAATTTGAATATTTAGTTTAAGTATGTTTTGAAACTTCCTACTCATGTAGGAACATAGATGTCCTAACAAGAAAAGGAAATCTAGAATGAATATTTAGTTTAAGTATGTTTTGAAACTACCTATTCATGTAGGAACATAGATGTCCTAACAAGAAAAGGAAATCTAGAATGAGATAAGAGTAAATGAAAGGACAAAAGGATAAGGAAAGCCTTTAGCTAAACTGCCAGGTGGATAAAGGGGAAACAAAAAGAGAAAAAGGAGAAACACAAGTCAATGAAGGGACCTATGACATGGGAGCCCGCACTTATGTACCCACCCACCCATATTACTCATCCAAGTAGGAGGGGAAAGATGATGGGCACAATGGTAATGAGACAATCTCTCTTGGATTCTACTTGAACCATCATCAAAGTTTTTTTTCCTTCCCATTTTTCTACTTTTGTGATAATTTAGGTTATTTATAAATACACCTATGTACTTGTCAACAATCCATTTCAAGAGGGTATCTCCATCAAATTTAAATTTAAATACTGAAAACAATTTATTAATTTACTAAATGACAAGAATGCAGGAAAATAATATTCTTGGGACCCAATAAAAATGCTAATAAGAACTCCACAGAAGACTCATCAAACTTATCAGTAGATCTGTTGTTCTGCTTCCAAAAGAATTGTAGGCTTTATACTTCCCTCCTGACTTTCTTTAAAATATATACATATTTTACATATTTTTAAATTTTTAAATGACTTAATCAGTTCCTGTATAACCCAATAAACATACCAGTCCTAAAAGACAAAATAATCATTATTGCTCAAAGGTATTAGTGAATCTTCTTAGGGGGAATCAATCTGAAATAATAAACAGTAGATAGGAATTGCAATTTTCCAGAAAGTCTACACCAAATATCTTAAATAACATGTTATAATACATTAAATGACTTGTCTGATAAATTTATTTTTAACTTCAGCAGTTTCAGCCCAAGAATTTTTTTTCATAAAGTATTATTTGCAAAACACATAGCACCTGGATTTTTTTTTATTTTGATATGTTTTGTTTTGAAACATCAAGACTGAATTAATGCTTAACATGAATTTGGGTTAGTTTATTTTTGACATTATTTTGACATTGAATCGTTTCATACTTACAACACAGGTAACATGAGATTTGACTGTACAGTCAAAAGTGACAGGCTTTCCATACACACAGGAGTAATTTGTCTTGCATTCTATGCAGTCTGCAGGAAGCTTGCTACACAAACCATTACTTGGACATTTCATCACATAAGCTGGAGTTTCTGTACTTTCTGTGAGATGAGAGAAAAGCTTTTCTTAGCAAATCATTATGAATAAAAGAAAAGAAAAATTAGTATGAAAATAAAATAAAAGAAAATGTTAGTAATATCTTTAATATAGCTAAAAGGTCCTAAATTGTCAACAGTAAAAACAAAAATGAAAGCCAATTATTGTACTGAAAATATACGAAGAAACTAAATTTTCTAATACAGTTTTTAAAAATCACTACATAACTAAATATTAAGTCTTTGGTACATTGGGGGATAGAGATTTGAGATAAAGATCTGACAATCTATTTCACTAAATTTATGAACACAAAATATGGCAACAGAATTAAATATATTTATTAAAACTTTTACTCTCTAATTTGAGAAAAGATACCAAAAAGCATAAGAGGACAGAAATTAGAAATGGGAAGACATTAAATACAGCTTTTACCTTCTTTATCATTTTGCCCAGTCCTGGTAATTTACCATATTACTGAAAATTATCACACTACAAATTCTCCTTGGATTTGATGTCAGATAATCTGGGGTTTTAAATCTTGACTCTACTACCTATTGCCTGTATAACCATGGATAAATCTCATTTTTATTCATCTGTAAAATTAGGTTAGATCTTTTCCAACTCTAAATCTATAATCCTATGATCTGGTATCATCTTTGGTAGATTGCTATACATTACTAACTAAACATATAAAAGGAGATAATTTGGGGGGTTTTTTTGTTTGTGTGTTCCCTCGTTCCCTCCCTCCCCCCCCAAGGCAATTGGAATTAAGTGACTTGCCCAGGGTCACACAGCTAGGAAGTGTGTCTGAGTCCAAACTGAACTCGGCTCCTCCTTATTTCAAGGTTGATGCTCTACCCACTGTGCTTTCTAGCTGCTCCTGGAGATAATGTTTCTAACATATCTTCTGCATTTACTGTAACTTTGTAGAACAACATTACATTTGAAAACTGTTACAGAGAGGACAAGAGAGGCTGATTTAGAAGATAGAATTACCTTGTAAGAATCAAGTCAAGGCTCTGTTAGTAAATTCTGCAGTCTACAAGAAGGATCAGAAATGATCAGACTTTCACACTAACCACACAAGACCAAATAAATGGGATTGCCAATTTACAATAAGTAAATCTAGTACTCTGGATTTCAGTTTTGGATCCACTCTCTTCCCAGTAGGAAAAGTTATTTAGAAAATCAAATTAGTAACATTAGATTTCTTTGCAAACAGCCAAAGGAGTTGATGAGCTTGACAAATAGTTCTAGCCTCCATCATGCTGAGTTAGCCTTCAATAAAAGAGCAGTGTACTTCAAAAACAATCAGAATATTTTTGCCCACCAAGCCTGGCACCTTCTTTCCTGATGACTACATTATTGCTGGGTTGGTCAACCTTTCTAGACTCCAAAGTGACTATAACACTTAATTGGTATACTACTTATAATTGAAGTATAGCTTTTTTTCAGTTTTAGAATTACAGTTCAATAGTTGGAAAGATCTCCATTGATTTAAACCTCCTATTTAAACCCAGGGAGTTTAAATAATTAAGCACTCAAAGTTTTCTCATTCCAGAACTAATATTTTTTGCACTATATATAGCATGTCTCCCCTTCTTAACTTTCTAATTACTGTTAAAAGACATCGGAAACTAATATGGCAGAAACTAGGCATTGATCCATACTTAACGCCGTACACCAAGATAAGGTCAAAATGGGTTCATGACCTAGGCATAAAGAATGAAATTATTAATAAATTAGAGGAACATAGGATAGTTTACCTCTCAGACCTGTGGAAGGGGAAGGTCTTTATGACCAAAGCAGAACTAGAGATCATTACTGATCACAAAATAGAAAATTTCGATTATACCAAACTGAAAAGTTTTTGTACAAACAAAACTAATGCAGACAAGATTAGAAGGAAGCAATAAACTGGGAAAATATTTTTACAGTCAAAGGTTCTGATAAAGGCCTCATTTCCAAAATATATAGAGAATTAACTCTAATTTATAAAAAATCAAGCCATTCTCCAATTGAAAAATGGTCAAAGGATATGAACAGACAATTCTCAGATGAAGAAATTGAAACTATTTCTAGTCATATGAAAAGATGCTCCAAGTCATTATTAATCAGAGAGATGCAAATTAAGACAACTCTAAGATACCACTACACACCTGTCAGATTGGCTAAGATGACAGGAAAAAATAATGATGATTGTTGGAGGAGATGCGGGAAAACTGGGACATTGATGCATTGTTGGTGGAGTTGTGAAGCAATCCAACCATTTTGGAGAGTAGTTTGGAACTATGCTCAAAAAGTTATCAAACTGTGCATACCCTTTGATCCAGCAGTGTTACTACTGGGATTATATCCCAAAGAGATTATAAAGAAGGGAAAGGGACCTGTATGTGCACGAATGTTTGTGGCAGCCCTTTTCGTAGTGGCTAAAAACTGGAAACTGAATGGATGTCCATCGGTTGGAGAATGGCTGAATAAATTGTGGTATATGAATATTATGGAATATTACTGTTCTGTAAGAAATGACCAACAGGATAATTTCAGAAAGGCCTGGAGAGACTTACGAACTGATGCTGAGTGAAATGAGCAGGACCAGGAGATCATTATATACTTCAACAACAATACTAGATGATGACCAGTTCTGATGGATCAGGCCATCCTCAGCAACGAGATCAACCAAATCATTTCTAATGGAGCAGTAATGAACTGAACTAGCTATACCCAGAAAAAGAACTCTGGGAGATGACTAAAACCATTACATTGAATTCCCAATCCCTATATTTATGCACACCTGCATTTTTGATTTCCTTCACAAGCTAATTGTACAATATTTCAGAGTCTGATTCTTTTCTACAGCAAAATAATGTTTTGGTCATGTATACTTATTGTGTATCTAAGTTATATTTTAATATATTTAACATCTACTGGTCATCCTGCCATCTAGGGAGAGGCGTGGGGGTAAGAGGTGAAAAATTGGAACAAGAGGTTTGGCAATTGTTAATGCTGTAAAGTTACCCATGCATATATCCTGTAAATAAAAGGCTATTAAATAAAAAATAAATAAATAAATAAATAAAAAGACATCACACCTTCTCTTAGTCACCTGAATACTGAAAGTTTTTGTTGACGCTTTATAACTTCTCACCCGTATATCCAACTTGGCCTTTCCAATCAGAACCTATCATCCCCTAGGTGCAGGCCCTAACCATCTTTCAGCTGCAGTATTAATTTGTTGGTGGATTCTCCTACCTTAAACCTCTCCCCACTCCAGTCCACCCTAAGCAGGAGTCTGACCATATTATGACTCTCCAATAAAATGCACTGGTTCCCTCTCATCTCCAGGGCCACATGTAAAAATCCCGGTTGGCTCTTAAAGGCCCTCTACACCCTGGCCTGTTTCACCTTTGCAGTCTTACACCTCACTCCCTCCACCACTTCTACGACGTGGCCACCTGGCCGCTCCCCCACAGGAGACTCCATCTCCGGGCTCCGCGCATTGTCAGGGGCCGTCCCACCAGCCGCAGAGCTCTCTTCGGCAAGAAGCCCATCTCATCTCACACAGCAGTTTGCATATAATCTGCACCCCCGCCTGGGCACGCGCCCTTTTGCTTTCCTTTGTAACACTAGCACTTAGAACTCACTGCCCGCTGGATTCCTCGCTAGCCGGTGACAGAATAGTGAAAGCCCCTACAACTAAAAGCGTTTAGCCAGATGTTTAAAACCCTTTAGCTCCCAAAGCGATCGGCAGGGCCAAGAACGGTTCATGGCACACCTACATAACGCGTTCACTCGCTGTGAGCCGTCTCGGATTGTTCAGATTTGTCTCTGAACCATGGTACGGGGAGGGGGATGGAGAAGCAGAAGGGGAGGAGCCCTCATTTCCTCATCGGCAGCCGGCGCGAGGATCCCGCCCCGCCACCCCCTACCCCGGTCCCGGGCGCGCAAAGGTGAGGTCACCCCCCTCCGGGGCGGAGTGGGGGGGGGGACGGGGGCGGAGAGGGGGAAGGGCGGGGAGCGTTTCCCTCCTCCGCCAGCAGCAACGGCAACACCTGCCCCGTCAGGGCGGCGGTGCCCCAGCCGCCCCTGCTCTGCCCTCCCCACGCACCGCCACCGGCAGCGCGGCTCCCGAGGGGAACTGGACGCCCCGTCCTCGGCCGTCCCTCCCCTCTCCCGGCCCGAATCTGCCCTGGGGACGCTGGCCCGCGACTCACCGCCGCCCGTTAAGATGTAGAGCTGCGAGAGGAAGAGCAAGACGCGGCTCAGACCGCCCAACAACGCCGTCGCAGCCGCCACGGCCACCATTTTGTCGGCGTGCCCTCACTTCCGGGTCTTTACGTTGTACGTCAATGCGGTTGCAATACCCGCGAATAGGAAGCGTCCGAGAGAGGGTCGGGGAGGCAAGCGCGGCCAGAGCTGGCTTTTCAGTGGCTGCAATCGGGACGCCCCTTTGCCCCTCCCCCCACCCCCGCCCGCGTTGCCTCTGGATCAGTGGGCGTACGTGCGTGCGTGCAGGCTAATGGAGGTCTCGGCTTTGGAAGGCGCTAGAACGAACCTCCGGCTCGGGACAGGAGCCGGTCAGGGATAGGAATGGCCGGCTTTCAGAGGCACGGTAGCGGTGCAAGCTGTCAGTAGCTATGCCCCTCCCCCCAAAAAAACCCTAACGGAGACGGGCACTTCGAAACAGTTCCTAGACTCTCGCTCGCACCCACCGGGGCGGGAAAAGAAATGACGGGAGGTTGGGAGGACTGCGGAATTGGTCCGAGCCAAGCGTTACCTGGAATTATGTCCGAAGTGTCACTAAACTGTGCCTACCCTTTGACCCAAGGATAGCCAGCTCTGTTGGGCCGTGATGGGGTGACATCTTTGCAGGAGGCAAAGAGATTTAATAGCAGCTCTTCGTAGAGTGGCCCCCGCACTGAGAACTAAAGATCTAGGAATGTGTTGTGAGAAATGGGATGAGAAGTGACGTGAGAATTTATTCTGAAATGTGAGACATTTTAAAACAGATGGTTCAGGACCAACAAAATGCACAACGGCAAAGAAAAATAACTCTAGAAGTCGAATACTCGCCATTTTATGATAAACTTGTCATACTTCCTGCCAGAGAAGCTACCCACCAAATCCCTGGGGAAATAGGCGTATTTGGGCATAAGCCATGTGGGAATTAGTTTTCCTGAGCTTTGAGGATTTATTATAAGGGTTTTTTTTTTTTTTTTGGGGGGGGGGTGTTTTATCTACGGGGGGAGGAGCATGAGGAAAGATATATTTGTAAAAGGACATTAAAAAACCAAAACTTCTTCTGAGTGAATCTCACTTTCCCCTTAACATCCCTTCTTCTCCCTCTCTTGGGAAAGTCTTCAGAAGTTTGAAGGACTGCTCTTTCCCAAAGATTCAGTTCAATTCAGTAAACATTAAAACCTGGCTGCACACAAAGCACCGTGATAGGTGCTGGAAATATAAAGACAAAAATGAAACTGGGGCTTCCCTCAAGAGCTTCTATTCTAAACAAAACCAATGCAGACAAAATTAGAAGGGAAGCAATAAACTGGGAAGGAAATTTTACATTCAAGGGTTCTGATAAAGGCCTCGCTTTTAAAATATATAGAAAATTGACTCAAATTTATAAGAATTAAAGTCATTCTCCAATTGATAAATGGTCAAAGGATATGACTGAGTAATTTTCAGGTAGAATTAAGACCATTTCTAGTCATATGAAAAGGTGCTCTAAATCATTATTGATCAGAGAAATGCAAATAAAGACTCTGAAGTGCCACTACATACCTCTCAAATTGGCTAAAATGACAGGAAAAGATGTTGGAAGGGATGTGGAAAAACTGGGACACTAATATGTTGTTAATGAAATTGTAAACTAATTCAGCTATTTTGGAGAGCAATTTGGAACTTCTCAAACTGTATATTTTTTGATCCAGCAGTGTTTCTGCTGGGCCTCTGTCCTAAAGAAATCATAAAAAGGAGGGAAAGGGATCCATATGTGCAAAATTGTTTGTTGTGACCCTTTTTGTAGTGGCAAGAAACTGGAAACTGAGTGGATGTCCATCAGTTGGAGAATGGCTGAATAAGTTATGGTATATGAATTTTATGGAATGTTATTATTGTCCTATAAGAAATTATCAGAAGGATAATTTCAGAGAGGCATAGAGAAACTTACATGAATTGATGCTAAGTGAAATGAGCAGAACCAAAAGATCATTATACACAGCAACAGAATTATACAATGATCAATTCTGATGGACATGGCTCTTGTCAACAATGAGATGATTCAGACCAGTTCCAATAGTCTTATGATGAAAACATCTGCACATATTATGCCCTGAATTATTAAAATTATAGCTTCACTCCTTTTTTCCTTGCCATTAGAACTGGGAGAAATTGAGTCATGAAAAACCTTGGAAGTTTTGGCCACTTTACATTCCATTGTATCATAAAACTCCAGGTGCCTTATCTAAACCCTTGCTGGGATAATTCCACCTCCATTTGAGTATTGCCCCTCACCTCACTGTCTCCTACCCTCTCTCTCCCTTCTTATCTCGATCCTTATCCTGTCAGGACTAAGTTATGATCCTTTCCTAGAACTCTATGGCTTGTCCACTCACCCAGTATCCTTGCTTCCCCGCCCCACCCCCCCATCTGCCTTTGTTTTCCCTATAGCCTATAAAAGTTTCCTGACGTAGTTCCTCACTTCTGAATGCTTTGGATAAGAATCCCATAAAGCCAGCTAGCCAAAACTCAAGTCTAAAATCTTCACATTAAAATGATTAAAAACCAATCGCTGCCTTGCTTCAGTTTCTCTGGCATTACACACCCAGAGAGAGAACAATGGGAACTGAATGTGGACCACAACATAGTATTTTCATTCATTTTATTGTTTGCATTTTTTCTTTTTTTTTCCTTTTGGATCTGATTTCTCTTGTGCAGCATATTTGTGGAAATATGTATAGAGGAATTGCACATGTTTAACATATATTGGATTACTTGCTGACTGGAGGGGGGGAAGGGAAGGAAAAAATTAGAACACAGTGTTTTGTAGGGGGTGAATGTCAAAAATTATCCATGTATGTATTTTGAAAATAAAAAGATATATATATATATATATATATATTTTTTTTTTTTTTTTTTTTTTTAAAGAGCTTATATTCTGTTAAGAGGCTGACATAAGAACAGTGTTGGAACAATTGAGGTGGGAATGGCATTAAAATCTCTGAGATTGACAAAGTGCAGTGAAAGGAGCACTAGTGTTCAAAAGTGAATCAGGGGACAGGAGTTCAGATTCTGCCTCTATATTTTTATGTGACTCCAAGGGAGCTGTTTAATTTCATTTTCCTCAAATGAGTTGAACCAGTTGGCTTCTGAGGTCTTTTTCACTGTGATTCAATGACTTCTAATAGTATCATAGAATATAGATGAATTTCATTGATAAAATTGACTAGGTTTGCATCCTAACTTTGAAATAATGGAATTGGACTAGATCTTGTTGGTTCTCATCTACTTAACGTTTTATATATTTGTGACTTCCTGGCATTATTCAGGTAATAAGGGTGTGACTTCAAAGCAAGTTCTTTTTAACTCAGAAAACCAAAGAGTTCTTAGAACCCTGTTATACTGTCTTTCATTTTACAATTATATACATGCCTAAATACAAAAGCATAACTGAGAGGTTAACACATTGACTATAAAATCATAGTGTAATATAAGTGACTTGACAGAGTATTTCCTGAGAACAGATTTTCAAGAGGATAAGGAAAATATATACTTTTAAATTTTATTTGAGAAGAGAGCAAGAGACCTATAGGTCTCAGAATTGGTAAAGAAAGGAGGTACCATTGTAAAAGAGAGAATAAAAAAGAAGATAAATTCTATCGACTTCACAATTTTGCATTGGATTGATTACTGATTTAGAAGGAAGGAGAAGACAGGAAGAACTGGCTCTGTACATCTCCAAAATAAACAGATAATTTGTGGAGTAACTTGAAACAAGACCAAAAGTCTCCCTTATCCTACAGTGTAGTCTCAAGAGCACTGGAATTTTAGTTGAGTCCTGGCTCTTGCACTGACTGCCAAGGGACCTCAGGCAAATAAGCCTTAGTTTTCTCCTCTATAAAATAAGGAGAGCTAATTCCTTTCCAGCTCTAAAGCTATGATACTATAGTATATAAACTTAGTGGTAAGAATGACAAAACCAGGCAAAGAAAAAAGCAGATTTTCAAAAATGCATTCTAAACTGCATAAATTCTTCAAAGTCTTTTCTTAAAAGCCAGATAGACTATGGCAGCTATATGATGCAATGGATTGAGCACTGGTCCTGTAGTCAAAAAGATCTGAATTCAAATCCAACTTCAAACACTTAACACTTACTAGCTGTATGACTCTGGACAAGTTGCTTAACCCATTGTCTTGCAAAAAAGAAAAAAAAAGTATATAACTTTCACCTAATTAATTCAAAATATATTAAATACCAATCCAAAGATTGTACCATAGTACCTCTTAATATACATATATAAGAATTACCCCAATATCCTTCAGGCCTGCCATAGATCCTGGTTAAAGTGCTTTCTTGTGAAAATATGAATTCCTTTACCTTGATTTCCATGTGCCTTCTTAATCAGGTCCCAGTTTACATATCCAGATAGATTTCTACTTACATGAATTTTCTCTGCTTTATTTAGGGAACTCATTATTCTTTCTCACAGATTATGTCATTCTTCCATTTTAGGATTCTTCCCACTCCTATTAATCTAAAATGCAATTTAGCTCTCAATATCCAACCCAAACTCCAACTCTACTGAAAAATATCCCAAGAGAACTCTAGCCCATTTTCTCTAACTTTGACCTTATTTTCTACTCCACATAATTAGCTTCTTATTAAAATTTTCATGAATGCTATAGTTTATCTTTCTAATAAAACTACAGACTTTTTGTGGGAGAGAATGTCTTCCTTTTTTTTTTTTTGGTATCCCACTTGTAGAATTGTAGACATATCCTCTTCAATATATCCTGAAATCAGTTTATTTTTCTATAGATTTATTGAAAAAGAAAATTATAAGCTGACTGTCATTTAATCAAAGATAATTTGATTGAGAAAATGCTTTTTTGGAGCATTTACTAGGGTGTTTAATAAAGTAATTTAAATGTAATGCCATTTTATTTTCATTTTTCTTAAAAAAGGGAGTTTTTCTTAAAAAAACAAATCTCTAATATATGCAATATGGAGAGTAACAATATATCTTCCTGCATACACGTTACTCTGAAGTTTTCTGTTATTTAAAGTAAATAATGGGAAATCCAAGAGTCATTCAGATTCCATTTTTTAAAAATTTTGTATAGAATATCTACAAGAAAAAGTCCAAAGTATTTGCTGTGTGAATTATTTGCTGAATTCTGAAGAAAAAGTTTTCCACATAGTTCAATAACCATAAAATATTTGACATAATAATATCATTTCAAAATAAAATTAGATTGTCATTGCATATCCCAGAACTTCACAGGCTTTTAAATTCATCTGTCTTTTGAAAAGTTTAAATAACCCTTAGTAATAACATCACTAAATCACTGTATTTGCCATTATTTTCCTTCTTTTCAATGAAATGAATTCCTTCTTCTAACAAACACACACCAAGGCATTATTTTTCTTTGAAAATTTCCCTAAATTGTCTTCTTTTATTGCTAACTAAACCACCTGCATAATTTACTTTTGTTTCAGAATAGTAGGTATTGAAATTTAAATCATACAACATTTTCCCTTCTGCCAACGTCTTGTTGTTGTGGGTAAGTCCAAAGTTCTGGCAATAAGTAAAATTTTAAGAAGCTAAGGAAAGGAATTCCATCTTCAAGTCTTAGAAAGTGTCTTAAGGCTTGGCCAGTAGAACACAGGAACTTCAAAATTCTTCCTCTGCATTTAATGTACGCGACTCCTTTAGTTTCTTCAATTTATTAATGGTGGAAACTACTGAAGCCTCTCCATGAATTTTATTATCTCTTGTTCGAACATTTACAGCATTATTTATTTTTTCTTTTTCTCCAACCACTGTTTAAAGAGGGGGGGAAAAAAAAAAGCATGTTCTGGTTTTAGTCAACAGTTTAGTCAACAACTTAGCCATTTTAGCAAGTTACAAAATGTTTTTATCTTGAGTATTTTCTTTTTTTTTTTCTTTTTTGCTGAGGCAATTGAGGTTAAGTACCTTTGCCCATGGTCATAAAGCTAGGAATTATTAAGTGTCTGAGGTCAGATTTGAACTCAGGTCTTCCTGACTTTAGGGCTGATGCTCTATTCACTTTATCACCTAGCTGCCTCTGAGTGTTTTCTTTTAAAACTGATAACATTATACTTTTCTTTATAAGTTCTGTGAGATAAAGTATCTTTTTCCAAACCCTTAAAACCATCATACCACCAGTATAAAATATCCTGAAGGTGTTGAAAAACATTTGGGATGATGCTATGTCAGATATCATAAATTATGTCATATATTTATATTTTGATTAACTCTGTGAGATTATTGATATGGAAAATTATTTAGCAAGGAAATGATTTGTACCCAAGCTTATGAGCACCTTCTCTATAATTTATAATCTTAAGATAGTTCTCTGGAGCACTGAGAAGTTAATTACCTTAGAAAAGATCATAAAGCCAGAAGGTCAGAAATGGGTTATTGGACCTCAAGATTCTTGACTGCAAACCCAGCTCTCTATCCATTATGCCAAGCTGCTGTTATATTAGGCTAGTTATTTTTGTTATTTTTAATAGAAAAGAACTTTTGAAAATTTCACAGGAACTAGCATCATATCTACAGATATACAAATGAAATTCCTTACTTTTGCATCATGTATAATGCTGAAACTAAGTCCAACGGTTCGCATTCAATCACTCCCTAAATAATTATTTTCCCTAATTGTTAAACAAATGTTATTTTGAATTTGAACCATCTTTATTTTAAATTGATACTCCCACTTTTACCCCTTAGTCCAATCCATAAAATTTCTTATAAGTGAAGAAAAGCAAAACAAGTATGTTATTCTTCCATAAAGTGACTAAAATGAAGGAATTTGGATTCATAGAAAAGTTTTTACTTAAAGAATTAATATCTATTAAATAATTTTCTTCATCAATGGAATAGTAATAGCATGCATATAAAAAGTATGTAAGCATTCTTCCAAGAAAAAAAGCAAACAATGTCTCAGAGGCTATTTAATACAAAACTGCTTTTTGAAAATCCAAGATATGATCACATAGTAAAATAGTGATGCCATACTCATCACTTTATTGGTCATTTAATTGGTCAATTATTGGTCACTTTATTGGTCAGTGAAATGCAAGAATAAATCTCTGGAAAATTAAATACCCTTATTCTTGCCTTTTTATTGATTTGAAGCCAAACTCAAAGCAGATTAATACCATTCTAATACATTTCCAAACATTCTTAACCTTATTAAAAATATATAACTCAGAGTGCAAGGCATATATAAAAACTTTTAATTACCGAAAATAAAATTATACTGAGCCAATTGTGCATTTCGTATTTTCTTATTTAATGTGCAGCTTTGATCTAGATCAACATCAGCCATGAATCCAGCTTCAAAAAATTCCTTCGATATCTAGGGGGGAAATTTCAGACAAATTTTTTATTATAACATTTGTATTAATAGAAAGTATGCAAAATGTAGGTTGAATATACCCCAGGGTAAATATTATAAGCACGATTCTAAAAAATCTTAAAAAGCACCTAAGCCCCATGGTGATTAATTTGTTTTATTACTACACAGATTTATTCCATTCAGAACCAAGACTATGTCCCCAATTATTTAATTAATATAATAATTTTTAATTGTGTAGCATTCAAAAATCATTATGAGAAAATATAGGGCAAAGTTATCACTATCTAGTACATATGAGAGAAAGCTTTTTATCTTGCCTGTAGTGCATAGTCTTCACAAGTTGGCCCTACAGGGATTACCATTACTTGATGTGGAGACAGCCAGAAAGGCCTGAAAAATAGGAATGATGTATTTTTAAAAGAACATTCTTGTTATTTATGCAAACTTAAATAATAAACATGGGGCTGATTCTTTAAGCTATTTTAGAATAAACTTATATTGGTTCTAGATTATTTTCTAATTTCAATTCAATTTAATTTTTAATTTATTTTTAATGTAATACATATCTCTGGATCACTCTGTCATCCACTTCTTTCCTCTTCCTGATTTAAGGCCACAAAGTACTGCTATAAAGAAAGACTAGAAAAGCTGATACCTCAAAATCTTTATATTTGAAAATTCTTTTTCCAACAACTCTATGAGATAGGAAGCAGCCTGATAGAAAGCTCCCTGATTGATTCCCCATTCCAATCCCCAGAGAAGCTGTTCCAGACCTTCTCTACTTATTTCTAATCTTCCACATCTCTCCCTCCCTTCACCTAGAGGTTAAAGCTCAGGATTCTCCTTTTATTTTATTGAGTAAAACGAAGCTATTTAATACAAACTCCCCCTTTTCTTTTCATCTCAAAAATCCTTGTCATCCTTCTTCCTTTCTCTCTCTTTACTTATCTCTGATAATGAAGTGATCTTTCTCCTTTCCAAGGCCAACCCTTCTAAATGTGCCCTCAGCATCATTCTTTCCCATATTCCCTAGCAAATTATCTCTGCTATCATCTCTTTCCAATCTCTTCCCATCTACTAATTCCTATCTTATTGCCTACAGACTCAGAACTCTGAGTATCCTTTAAAAAAAAAACTCTCACAGCCTTCCATTCTTCAAGCTAGAATCTTATCTTTCTGCATTTTCTTAGTTAAACTCTTAAAAAAGGTTGTCTCTACTTGTTAATTCCACTTCTTCCTCTCTCATTCACTTCTCAATTTTTGGCAATTTGACTTCCAATTTCAATTGTTAACTGAAACTGCTAATACTGTTGAACTGCTGAAATTGTTAGGACTTCCAGAATAATGAAGGCTAAACAAGGAGTTTATTGATGAAGGGGAAGAAAGAAATAGAATGAGTTTCTACATGGCAACAAGAAGACTATATGGCAATCATTTCTGATGGACATGGCTGTCTTCAACATTGAGATGATTTAAACCAGTTCCACTTGTGTAGTGACAAAGAGAGCCATCGACACCCAGAGAGAGAACCATGGGAACAGACTGTGGAATACAACATAGCATTCTCACTCTCTCTGTTGTTATTTGCTTGCATTTTGTTTTCTTTTTCAGTTTTTGTTTTTCTTCCTTCTTGATCTGATTTTTCTTGTGCAAGAAGATAACTATATAACTATATATGTGTGTATATACATACACACACACACACACACACACACACATATATTGGGTCTAACATGTATTTCAATATATTTAACATATATTAGACTACCTGCCAGCTAGGGCAGGGGGTGAGGGGAAGAAGGGGAAAATATGGAACAAAAGGTTATGCAAGGATCAGTGTTGGAAAGGTAACCCATGTATATGCTTTTAATAATAAAAAAATAAAAAGAAAAAATCTATACACTGCATTGTCAGCTGGTATATAAGATTCTTTACATGTGTGTATAAGATTCTTTTAAAAAAATATATTGTTTATAAATTGCAGTATATGAATATAGTATGTAGGCCACACAAGAAATGATGTCTATGAAGAATTCTGAATAGAATGGGAAGGCTTTTATGGACTAATACAGTGTAAAGTAGACAGAATCAATATGCAATAATTAGAAAGAAAGAAGGAAAGAAAGAGAGAAAGAGAGGAAGGAAGGAAGGAAGGAAGGAAGGAAGGAAGGAAGGAAGGAGAAAAGGAAGGAAGAACAGAAAGAAAGGAAGGATGGAAGATTTTGAAAAGAAAGAAAGGAAAGAAGGAAGAAGAAAAGAAAGAAAGGAGAAAAACAAAGGGAGAAAGGGAAGGAAAGAAAGGAGAAAGGGAGGAATAGAGGGAAGGAAGGAGAGAGAGGGAGGACAGAGAAAGAATGAAAAAGAAAAAGACTGTTATGTAATTATAATAATTAAGCTTAATCCTGAAAAGAGATGGAAAAATACATCTCTCATCCTTTTTGGCAAAGATGGGAGATGGGGGATAATGATATCATTATCATATGATATCAGACTTGGTTCATATGTTGGTTGGTTTTGCTATATACTGCTTCTCCCTTCTCCCTTATCCCTTCTGTTTATGTTTGTTGTAAGGAATGGCTTTCTGGATAAAATAGTGTGAAGAGAGCAGGGTAGAAGAGCAGAGTGAATACATGTGGAAATAAAGGTAATTTTAAAATAAATGATAGCAGTAACATTTTCAATCAAAAAAGTTTTTTCTCTATTATTTACCATTTTCCTCCATAGTTTTCTGAAAGAATGGCAATCATTCTTTCTACTGATCCCAAAATAGCTCGGTGAATTATCACTGGTCTTGCTTTATCATCACCATCCTTGCTGAAATAAAAAAAATATAGTGTTAGACATAAATTCCTTAATTAGTAACTATATTCTTCCAGTTTTTCTCCTCTACAAAATCAGATAAATGATAGGTGTCTGATATTCACTAAAACTTTTATATATGTACTGTATTTTATTTGAAAAATGGATCTCTATGAAAAAAGTCTGAGACATTTCAGAACACCAGCATATAATTTAAAAGCAAAAAATAATTATTTTATTATAACTCATAATAAAAAAGCAGTAATAAGTAATTTAAAATTTTTCCATCCATTCAGTCAATCAAGAAGTAAACATTTAGAAAATCCCTACCATGTGCTAGGCACTGTTAGGTTCTGGAGATACAAAGCCAAAAGTGAAACTAATTCTTACTCTCAAAAAGCTTACAGATTAACCAGGGAGAGAGGTGAAAACATTAGCAACCAGGGGCATCAGGAAAGGTCTCATGCTGAAATAGTGCTATTTCACTATTACTTAAAGTAATCTAGGGATTCTGAAGGACAAAGTGAAGAAGGAGTATATTCTAGGCATGGAAAACACGAGGGCAAATGCACAGACAAGAGAGATACGCCGGTTTGGCTGGACCACAGTTTGCATGGAATGAAGAAATATATAAGCAGGGCAGAAAAGTAGGCTGAGGACAAGTTATAAAGAACTTTAAATGTTAGTCACAGGAATTTATATTGATCTTGCAGGTAAGAGGAAATTTTGGGAGTTACTGAATAACATGGTCAAATACCCCCTACAGGAAAATCAGTTTAGGAGATAGGTAAAGGATGGATTGGAGAAAGAAGAGACCAGAAAAAAGGCTGTAAAACCAATTAAGAGGCTGATGAAGTAGTAAAGATGAGAATATGAATTAGGATGGCAACTGTATGATTAGAGAGAAGAAGATATTTGAGGGATGTTGTGGAGGTAGAAATGATAAGATTTAGCAGCTTAATTGATACGGGGGATGAATGAAAGGGGAAGAGAATAACACTGAGATTGCATACCTAAATATCTGAAAAGATGAGATTACTCTTGACAGAAAAAGGAACATTCAGAAGAGGGCTAAATTTTGTCAGGGGAGATAATAATTTCACTTTGGGATTTCTTAAATTTGAGATATCAATATTTCAATCCAGTTCAAAATGTCAAATCATAAATTGGTGATATGAGACTACAGTTCAGGAGAGTGAGTAAGAAGGAAATATAGAACTGGGAGACATTAACATAAAGATGATTAAGCCCACATGAGCAGATGAGGTCATAAAGAGATAGTTAATGTTTAACCAATGTTGGATTACTTGTTGTCTAGGGGAGAGGGTTGGAGGGAAGGGAGGAAAAAATTTGGAACACAAGGTTTTGCAAGGGTGAATGATGAAAACTATCTTTGCATGTATTTTGAAAATAAAAAGCTATTATTTAAAAAATAAAAGAGATAATCAACAGAGAAAAGAGCTTAGAATAGAGTCTGGAGTTGCTCCTTCCCCTCTTCCCCTCATTGCCTCAGTTAGAAGTGGCATAAATGATGAATGAATAAAGAAGATTGAAAAGGAACAGTTAGACATTTATGGAGAACCCCTGAAGAGCAATTCACAAAAAGTACCCAGAGGAGAAGATGTTCAGCACTAGCAAATGCTTTGTAGAAGACAAGAAGGATGAGGACCAAGAATAAGCCAATAGATCTGACCTTTTAAAAGAGATCGTTAATGACTTTTGAGAGGTAGTTTGAGTTGTGATAATGTTAGAAACCAGATTGTAGAGAGTCTAGAAGAGCTTATGAGGAGAGGAGATGAAGCAATGAGTAGAGAGTTTTTTTCAACAAGTTTGGCTGAAAAGGGGAAGCAAGATATAGAACAAAAATTTAAGGACATAGGAAGGTTGAACTATAGACTGGTAAGAGACCTCAAAGGACATTTAGTACAAACCTCTTATTTTACAGATGAAAAAACTGAAGCCCAAGGAGGCTAGGATTTGACATCTTTGTCATTCATTTACTCTCCACATTATACTTTTCCTATGTAATGGAACACCTGTCAAATTTTCTAACCACTATGGAATTAGTCATTGACAAAATACACAGAATATGAGTCAGGGGTTTTAAAATTCAAATTGCTATTTTTATAGGCTCCTTCTAGCACTTCTGTTATCAAAAAAGGAGAGAATGTGTATTCCTGAGCCATAAAACAAAGAAAACAATAATGGATTTTGCAAATTATTTAATGTTTATAACATGGAATAAAGATGAAAGTCATATTACTTTGTCTTTTACCATTCCTGATTTCCTAAATTCTCTTTCAGTGTTTGTTTGGATAGTACTATATTCATCAGTCTAGAGTAGATCATGGTAACCTTATTTTCTTTCTTTCTTTCTTTTTTTGACAAGGTTAATACACTGATGCTATAGAAAGAGCTGACTTAGATTTCCACAAAATATCTGATGAAATTTCTCAGCCTATTCAGATGAAAAAGATGGGGAAATGTATGCTAGACAATATTAATCAGATGGATTTGGATAGTTGAACTATTAGAAGCAGACATTAATAGTTTGAAATCCAGTTGGAAGGATATTTCCAGCAGACTGGGATACATATTTGACATAAGGTTATGCTTCTCAAAGGTTGTGCTTCTCAAAAAGCATAAAGGTTATGTTTCTCAAATATACAGATGACACAAACTGGAAAGATAAATAACATATTGTGTGATGCCAAACAGGATACTAAAAGATCTTATCTAGCTAAGTATAATAAGATGAACTTCAATAAATCTTGTATTTGGATTCAAAAAAGATCAACTTCACAAAAATCAGAAGAGTGAGCCAGCCGTTCCTGTTTAAAAATTACTGACATTTTGATGGACTGCAAGCTCAGTTTGAAACAACAGTGTAATGTGAAAGTCTAAAAAGTTAATACAACTTAGGTTGAATTGAAAAGTCCAAAATCCACATATAAGGAGATGACAGTCATACTCTATACTCTGCTCTAATCAGAATTTTACTAATATAATTTATACCGCATGAAGAAAAGCATTGTGGTCAAGACTAGGGAGATGATAGTTTTGCTGGTCTAGTTTGACTAAATTTGGATTGCTGCCCACATTTGGCTGCTTCATTTCAAGAAGAATATTGATAATATAACTTAAGCTCTTCTTGGCCTCAGTTTTCCTATATGTAAAATTATGAGTCTAGACTAGCTGACCCCCTAAGGTATGTCATAATTCTAAGCTCTGTGTATAACAAATTATACAAAGAATTCATGAGTAATATTCAAATTAACATGTCTATATGACAATTTTATGAAAATGGAATCTCCATTGAAATGTTTTCATGTAAAAATCATATATCTTAAATAAAAAGCTATTGTATAAAGAATAATCAAACAATTCAGTTTGTAAGTTTAAGGGACAGAAAATATGCTATTATGGTTTATCACTAAGTTGAGATGAAGTGGAAGAAAAGAAAATAGGCTAGTTTTGACATGTCTATTTTAAGTGTTGAGACTAGTCAATCAAAAATAAGCATTTATTAGGTTTTTTCCGTATTATCAAGTGAAGAATAGGCCCAGTTTAATGTTTTTGTTTTATTAAGTAACAAAGTTACTAACATCATTCAAATGACAATTAAAATCAACATTACAATAATTCAAATACTCACCTAACATATGTAAGGTTAAATCTGATGGGTAGTTGAAAATCAAGCTGAATAGTAGCACATTGGTGGTACCTCCCAATGGCATCTTTGATTTTTATGTCAATCTGTAAATTAAATTATTTTTTGTAAGATGCAAGAATTTTTCAACCTATATCTCATAAGCTATTTAAGAAGTAATTTTACTTTACTTACTTTAGGCCCATAAAATGCTCCATCTCCTGGGTTTAATTTCCATGGCTCTCCAAATTCCTGCAAGCTGTTTTGAAGTTGCTAATATTAAGAGAGAGAGAGAATATTGTAACCCTTTTTTACATTGTACTTTTATTTTTTTCCACATATTATGCAGGATGCTTCAAAAAATATTTTGTTGAATATGCATATCACTTATGAAGTTAAGTAAGAATCACTGAATTGTTCTATGTATATATTTATTTTAATACAATTTAGTATTCCTAAAAACAAATTTAAACAGTAAAAATTTTAGCTAGAAAAAAGATAAAGAATTTAAATAATTCAAAGTAAACTAACTTATGAGATTTAATAATTTTATGCTGAATGATAAAAAAGTAATAAGCACTCTATTCTTAGTTTTTTAAACATAAAAAAAAATTAAATTGGTCATGAAAAGACTTTATACAATAAATATTTTAAAGCCAACTCTTCTAATTTAAAAGCACTTTATGTTACTTTAAAGCTTGAATAAATAAAAAATGTTATATTGGTGATCCACCAATGAGTAAATTTCCATGGTGTGTATGACAAACCATAAGCCAACTGGCCTGTGGCAATCCAAGACTGCAATTGATTAACAAGAAAAACATTATAATTAAAAAAATTCTATTACAAAATGATGAAGATTCACAAGGAACTAACATAAAACGAAATGGGAAACTTTTTGTGGTTTGTACCTTTTCAGCTTGGTCCCATATCTCAATTTCTCCTAGGAAGTTTTCAGGCCGTGTAGAAAGATTTAATTGAAAGGAAAATCCAAATACTGTATAAATTGATTGTAAAAACTCTAAGCATCCCTTCATTTCTTCTTCAATCTGAAATTTAACCAAATGATGAATTTAAAATAGAAACTCTTAAACATTACTACCTATTTTTTTCTCTCAAAACTACTGAAATACTTTAGAAATAGAAAAATGTCAAAAACTGCAGTATGTTCCCAGATAATGCATCTGATCACACCTTACTAAAATTCTACACCTTACTAAAATTACTTATGGGCACTGGGTGGTATGGTAAATAGAGTACCAGTCCGGAGTCAGGAAGACCTAAGCTCAAATGTGGCCTCAGACACTAGTTATGTGACCCTGAGCAAGTCACTTAACCCTATCTGCTGCAACTTCTTCATCTGTAAAACCAGCTGGAGAAGGAAACAGCAAACCACTTCAGTATATTTGCCAATAAAACCCCAATTGGAGTCACAAAGAGTTGGACATGAGTAAAACTAAATAAGTAAAAATTACTTGTTATTCAAGAGACTTTAGTTAGTTTTAAGCACATAAAAAGTAACAGAACATTTATGAGATAAAATTTCTAAGAAATCTCTACTAAGGTATGTCAATCTTTCTATGCTTCACAATTTCATTATTATTGATATTTCTATCTCAGAAAATGAGCTATTAATTATAGATAATTTAGGAAAACAAAAATAATTTATTTAAACATGAATAAAATTCTTCCATGTGTTCAATTAAAACAATTAAAATTAAATCATTATCATTTTAGAAGGTAACTGAAGATAAAAAAAAAAAAGAAGAAGAGGTGAACACTAGAACAGACTGCTGTTCCATTGATTCAGCTTGGTTTTGTCTTTTTTGCTTACTTGCTCCATCATGCAAAAGATGTGTGCATCATCCTGCTGGAATCGTCTGACACGTGTTAAACCACTTAAAGTTCCAGACAGCTCATTCCGATGAAGAACTCCAAAATCAGCTAGTCTGACAGGCATTTCCCTCCAGGAACGTGGACGATGAGCAAACATCAGACTAAGACAAATGCAATTATATGAAAATTGTACAAAGCACAGAAAAATAAAATAACTTTTTAAAGACTATCTGCCTAAAATTGGAATTCAATATGGAAATCTCAAATTCCCTAACCCTCTTCAGGAGCACAAACAAGATTATGATATCCATTTCTTATGAGTCTTACTGAACTGTATGTCATAGCATCAAATTGAGGGGAAAAGAGCCATATCAAATATAAAACCAAAAAGATTCCTCTTCCTCAGAGTGGATTGTTTCAACAAATAGAGAAAGGATATAACTCCATGTTCTTAGTGACCCAATTATTCTACAACCTATCATTTTCAGAGCCCATTCTTTCAAATAAGCCTCTTAATATATTAGCCTTGAAGCTCTCTCTCAAACAGAGTCAAGTGTCATCATAATCATCTTATCTATGAATGGAAACAGAGAGAGAAAGAGAGAGAGAGAAAAAAAAAGAGAGAGAGAGAGAGAGAGAGAGAGAGAGAGAGAGAAAATAGAAAAAACCTGAAAATGGATACTGTTCCACGTTTTGATCTTTGAATCATCAGTGCCAAGCCCAGAGCCTGACACCACAATGGATGCTTAATAAATGCTAGTTGATTGAAGAAATTCAAATAAAAATTTTTTAAAAATTGTTTTCTAAGAAGTAATTTCCTAAGACTATCAAAACAAAAACCTCAACTTTCTAGCTAACCATTCTATTCCTGCCAATGATTAAATATATTTTAAAATCAAAGCTATGAAATGAAACAAACCAATAAAAATTTCACCAAGAATTATTTTTAAAAGGACCTCAGAAAAAAACTTCTTCAGAACAAATCCAACAAATAGTGACACAATAAATGTAAGAGATGTATCTACATGAATACAAAGACACGTAAAGTTGAATACTCATTTAAAATAAGTATGGACATCTGAAATTAGATTGAAAGTACTAACCAATGCCCTGGACAATTCATGGGTTTAAGTGCAAACGTCTCCTTCTCAACATCAAAAGAAAACATGTTTTCGCTGTAATGCTGCCAATGTCCTGATGTTTCCCAGAGTTTACAATTGTAGATATTAGGAGACATCACTTCTGTAAAATTACGCCGATGATATTCCTCCTACAAAATATATTAAAGAAAAAAATTAATGAATATATCTCTTTCAAGCAAAATAAGACTAAAAATAATACATTTAAAAAAAAACACATGATAATATCTAAAATTAAGCATTGGCTAAATGAACCCCGATTTAAAGTCCAGTAAAATGCTGTTTTTCCAAAGAAAACTGTACACTGTTTTTATAAGAAAGAAGAAATACAAATATACAAGTGGTCCTTAGGGATCTATTTTTTACAATGGTGGACTTTTTTTTTTATTGGCATGTCAACCAACACATTAATTGCTTTACCAGCATCATTCCACATCCAAAGTTTCCTACCTCTCCAAGGCTCATTTTTTGAGATTTTTTTTTTTAACATCACCTATCAAGGTATAACATGGGGTCAATATGGACTAAGCTCCATGTCCCACACAAAAAACATCTGTAGTATTCTATAATGATTACTTCTCTTTGACAAGGTATGTTATCAAAGATATATAGGGATCTAACACAAATGTATATGACTAAAAGCCATTGTTTAGTGGCTAAGTGGTTAGAGGATGTGAATATGCAATTCTCAAAAGAAAAATTGGGACCCCTCACAATTATACGCAAAACTAGATTGTTCCAGATCATTCCAAGACAACCATGTGGTTTTATATAAATCCCAGAAATCTAGCAAAAATGACATAAGATGGGAATAGTTAATATTGGAGAGACTTCCAGAAGATAGGCACACTAATATCCTGTTGATGGAGCTATGCATTGGTATAATCATTCTGGAAATGTAATTTCAGATTGTGCTGAGAAATAAGAAAAATGCCCATACTCTTTTAACTTAGAAATCTCATTGTTAGGCATATATTTCAAGTAGGTTTGAAAAAATGCTTTATATATACCAACATATTCACTTTTTTGTAATAGAAAAGAATTGGGAACAAAGTAGATGTCCCCTGATTAGGGAATAGCTAAAAATTCATAGTCTATGACTGCAATGGAATGTTGCTATAAATAAATAATAAATATGTAGAATACAGGGACACATGGGATGAATTATAGGGAAGGTAAATAAGTTTAAGTAGGAAAATTGTAAAGGGCTGAAACTCCAAAAAGGTATGCATGACTCAGACAACCGAGCACTTAAGGCTAATTACCTATTCACTATGAAACAATCACTCTATTAGCATGTTTGGAAAAATGGCTCTTCTCACCATTGGTGCTGGCTCAATGTTTGATGTTAAGATAACCATAGGCAAGAATTAGAGGGTGGGGTGAGAGAGCCAGACTTCACTTGGCGGCAGGACAAGGAGGAGAAAGGTGGAAATTCTGGACTCCAGAATCAAGAAATCTTTGGCTAAACTCCTGGCAGTTTGCCTGCTTCTCCCCCTAAAGACCAAGGACTTTTACTTATCCTGACTCTGACTGATCCTAAGGTCTCTAGGGAGCTAGCCTGGACTTAACAGAATCCAATAAACATAATCACTATATCAATATCAACAGAAACAGCAACAAACAAAAGCAAAACTAAATATTGTATAATTATAATAAACAAGCTTGTCTCTGAAGAAGAGGTGAACAGATGTATGTTCCTCCCTTCTTTGCAGAGATGGGGGAATATGGATGTAGAACTTTGCATACACTTTCAGGCATTGTTGATATAACAATTTATTTTGCTGCGTTAATGATTTTCTTCTCTTTTTTTTTTTTATTCTTTGCTATAGGAAATGACCTTTTAGGTGGGAAAAGGAGAGGCATACATTTTAAAATGAAGGCAATATAAAAACAAAGAATGTCAAAAAATTTTAAAGGCACTATGCTAGATAAGAGATACAGAGATGAAATGAGCCAATTCTCTAATCTATCATTGTGCTTAATGAATTAATAGAACTGCAACCTTTGATTTTGCATATAGGTTTTAGACACAATTTAGAAAATAGATTTTAGGAAAAAAATCTAAACATTTGCATTTTTCTTAGGGAAAATAAACAGGCTTCCATTTTTTAAAACATCGCATAATAAGTCAGATGACCAAACTCTAACCCTACCTCTTTTCATACCTATGTGAGCTTGAACATATCACCTTACCTAACTGGCTGTCAGTGTGCTCATTTATAACACGAGTGAGATGAATTAGATTATCTTGAAAAGCCTTTTAAACTCTAGATCTTATGAAGACATATTAGGCTGAAAATCACTAATGTGTTGAAAACAGAATTAATGGAAGTAGTTTGGAATTTTCCATTAACTATGTTACTTTGAAAAAAAAAAAAGGAAAATAAAGTGCAAATGGAGTAATATTTTAAAGTTTATGTACCTAAAATGAATATGCAAAATGCTAAGACAGCAATCTTAATAAATAACAAATCCACTTACTTTTATAAAATCCATGAGTGCATTATAGATAAAAGCTCCTCTTGGAAGGAAAAAACAGCTTCCTGGACTCAGATCATGGAAAAAGAAAAGTTCCTGTTCCTACATTAAAACAATCATATTTCAAGTTTAAAATTTGAATACAAAACAGAAAATTTCCACTACATAATTCATACTTCTTATATATTACTGAAACATATGCTATCCCTTATATGAACATTAAATTCCTTTTAAATGGTTTTTTGGGGTTGGATTTTCTTTGCATTGTTAAGCTTTTATTTTCTCTTTTCGTTAATATTCTGACATATTTCTAATTTACTTACTTTGTAATACCTAAATGCATTTTATGAAGAAATTATTGATTAATAAAGTATTTTGAAGGAAAAGTAATCATTATCCAACCAATTCAAATTGAAATGATTTCTTGTACAAGGCAGATATTAAGAAAAGAATACCTCATCTGGAATAAATATTATGTAGAATAATTTTAATTATACAAGAATAAGGCTTTTAAAAGAGACAAATGCAATTTTAAATATGCAGTAAATGAATATTCTGGGATTAGGTCATAGGATATTAATTTGAAGAGCAAGGAAAGAAACTGCAGTGGAACAGTAAAGTAGATTCAGAAATTTGTAGTTTGTCCCTTTTGAAGTCAAACAAGGGGAAAAGTAGAAGATAAGGAAAGATTATTGTAAAAGAATTTAGCTATGTGATACATTTTAGGTCTACCAATGGTAACATGATTATTATTCATTCTTCATTTCAAAGAGGACCAATGACATCATCCTACCCAAGCGTGATTTGGATATATGAAACAGAGTTGCACAAAGTTATATGTCTCATTCTTTCTTCCAGAATTATCAAAATCCAGTGGCAAGACAAAAGCCAAGATGACTAGGAGTGGGTCAGAATGCAATGGATGACCTTGGTTTCTTCCATGTCTGATTAGCTCTAAGTGCTCCACAGCTCCTGCTTCAGCTGCCTTCATGCCCCACTGGAACAAATTGTTCTCATCCATCCACCCCATTGAGGAAAATCTTCACATGCTTGAGGTAGACATCACCCTAATGTACTAACAAGTTTGAGGTCTCTGCGTAAGCCCCTACCTGTTTCAGCCCATCTATCAAGACAGTTTATTGTGTTGTGACTACTACACGTGCTACAGCTATTTGGAGTCACAAGTAAAAGCGAGCCATCAAAGATAGATGACCATCCCTGACAACAGTTCAGCAAGCCCTCACACCAAAGATGCTAGTCCCCCCTAAATAGCCCATATATCCCATTAAAATTAATGTTATTTTATTAGTAGCTATTATGTATTTGAGACATACCTTTCCAATTTTCCTGTGATCTCTGTTTTTTGCCTCCTCTTGGAACTTTTCCCAGGTTTTCATCATTTTGTTATCAGGAAAAGATATTCCATAAATTCTCTGCAAAGTCTCCATATCAGGCTTTCCTTCCCAATAGGTTGAAGAATTCTATGATTCAAACAGAAAGAAATGTATAATCTTTCAGTAACAATAAC
Source organism: Sarcophilus harrisii (assembly GCF_902635505.1). Classification (NCBI taxonomy): domain Eukaryota; kingdom Metazoa; phylum Chordata; class Mammalia; order Dasyuromorphia; family Dasyuridae; genus Sarcophilus; species Sarcophilus harrisii. The sequence continues at coordinate 529,961,241 of NC_045427.1, read as the reverse complement.
AAATGTTGAGAAATAAAATTATTTTAATATATTCATAATTTTCTATTTGTGATATTGATACCAAGATTATGAAAAAAGGCTTTTCTTGTAGTATTTTTTTAATGTAGTCAAATTCTCTTGCTAAGCATAAGCCCCAAAGAGACAAAAAATAAAGAGGTCCTGTATACATCAAATACTATAATTCATGCTAAATTACAATTTATGATGCAAGATCACGAAATAATATAAAAATGGAGGTTATATACAGTATTTGCATTAATGTGGAAAGCAAAGGAGCAATTATAATAAATAATCTGCCCACCCTAGTACTTTGAAATATTTTCTTTTTTGGTTTTGCATTTGCTTCTGGGAAAAATGTAATCTAAAATTTTGTGAAATTTTTAATTATTATAATTGCTCCTTCTTTTAATCTGTCTTCAATTATCAGAACTATAAATGCTTACCTTAAGTATTTTTATGGCTTTAATTTTTCCAGTATGCCTTACATGTGGACCTCTGCAAAGGTCAATCAATGGACCACACCTGTAACACAATTTTTGAGATATTCAAGCAGAGACTTTATCATCTTTTCTCAATCTTTCAAATTAAATTCTATGTAGAAATTTTCAATGTTTGGTAGGAAGAATACAATGATTAGATTACTTACATTACTAAACTCAAAAAGCCATGCTCTACTCTACAACTACCTGCTTGAAACCAAAAACAATAGAATACCCATCCTCCAAGACATGTGGCCAATGTAAAATTTAGCAAACAAGTAGAATTTGAAATTCCACATCCCAATGAATACTTAAGTGATCCTAAAATTATCAAAGCACCTTTCCTATCCCACATGAATTTCTAAAACCAATCATTTCATCAAATAATATTTATGAAGTGCCTCCTATATGCCCACCACCGTGTTAAGCCCTGGAAAGTTTCTAGAAATTTATTACCTCTTCCAACTCCCCACTTTAGAGAAGAGGAAACAGATCCCAATAAATTAAGTGGCTTGTCCAAAATAACACAGGCAGAGTAGCAGAGTCAAGATGTGAATCCATATCTAATTCCAATTCAAAATTCTTTCCATGATATTTCTACCACTCCCTAGTTTACTGAAATTGAATAAACTAAGTTACCAGAGTAGTGAATGCCAACACCAAAACCTGTTTGCAACTGTTTTTTAACCAACCCACATCAGACATCAGATTTTTATATTTTTATATTTTATAACTAGGGATTCTTCATTCCTTTTACCACAATTCTTTTATAAGTTGTGTCTATGCTTGGACAAGTTTCTAGAAACAACTTTTCAAATATAAAATGTTTACTGAACTTTAAAGATAGAAAGAGGAAGCAAAGTAGAGTGGGAAGACGCAGTGAAATTTTAAAATAATGTAAAAATATATATATAAAATGACAATTCTAAACAATTTTATAGTTAGTAAGGCTCAGTATATTTCTAGTAATATTACCAAATCCAGGAAAGCTCTTTCCTGTAGAAAATGATTAAAGGAAAATTATAAAATAGATTTTATAACTTCAAAGTCAAGATCAAAGCTATCACCAAAGTAAGAAGGAAGGCTAGAAAGATGGAAAGACTTCCATAGTAAAAGCTTCCATATTGTTCACTGTCCAGTGTTGTACATGTGCTAGGAAGTAGAAACTGGCCCATGCCAAATATTCCACAGATCACCTGCTGACCCAAGTGTGCTAGCCATATATTAGTTTCCTTATTCAAAAGATTGGTACTTTTAATTCTGAACAATAGAGTGAAAAAGCACAATATAGAGCAGAAAAAGCAATGATTAAAGATGTTACTAACAAGTTTTTGCAGCTTCTTTTTATAAATGTGACAGAGTGAAAGCAGAGTTCTAGAAGTGTCTGCTCCTATCTTAGAAATCATATAATCCAAACCTTTCATTTTATATCTACATTTATTTTTCTTAACCATAATAAAAAAAAAATCTAGCCCACTTAAGGAACTCATCAGAATAGAGGCAACCAAATTCAACAATCAGAGAAAAGAAGGCTTTCCTACTGATAAATGAAGGAGGAAGATGTAAATATTCCACAATGATGACATTTTTGAAGCCTTGCTTAGGCATGCAAAATAATATAGTATTCTTTAAGACTATATACACATTCATCTATTTTGAACACATGACAGATATTTTCAATTGTCTTAAAAATGAAGGTAATTTAACAGCACAAACAACAGGATATCTTAAGACGAACATTTTTCTAGTGCTGCCTAATAATGGAGTATTTAGTAATGACCTGTTTGTTAATTATGCCCCCTTTACCTGTATACTGTTGTAGTTGGGGTATCAACCTTCTCATTCAGGATTCGGCATTTAAACTTATTATACTACAAAGAAAACATTCATATTAGCACCCAAACTACGTAAAAACACATATTCAGGAAAAGAATAATACATTGAATATAAAAAACAAAGTCAAAAGGTAAAGCTTCATTATTAATTTATCTAAACATAGATTTAAAAAAAGTTAATGGCAAAATATTTATTGGCACTGTAATGCTTTTATAAAGGGTATTTGTGGCAAATATTTATTTCATGAATATAGTTATGAAAGGAATAATTGATTGGTGCTAATTTGACTTCATACTTACAAATTTTAGGACAAATATTCAGCAAATTATTCCTCATATTAATATTTTATTGGGCTGTGATTCTTAAAGTATTCATAATACATGCATTAACAAATAGAATTCTAGCACAAATAAGCAAATTTTTTACTCTTTGAATAGTATTTGGAACATAAGACCAACGCTATTTTTAAATGTACATTTTAAAAATAAAATTATCAATATTTATAAATAAAGAGGTCATAGGAACAGGTGCTCCTATGAAAATGAAAGGCATGGGTTGCCAGATTTATGCCTAATATAATTTAAAAGAAAAGCATCAAGAAAATCCAAAGGAGACAGAAAAAACTGAGATTACATATTAAATTACAAAAATAATTTAATAAAGACAGTGTCCTTACAAAGTTAAATAAGTTATAAAAACACGCAAACATTATCCACCTGACTCTTTATCTACCTGCCTCCATCAGAAATAAAGCTAAATCTCAACCAGAAAAGAATGGACCCTTTAGTCCAAAAATCTTAATTTACATAATTTTACATTGACTAGTTTAATCCTTTCAACAACTTTCTTTCCACCAATAGCTACATATTGATGCCACAGATAACTACTTCTCTCTATTTTAAAAATTATCAAGAAATACATGGGTAGGTAAATCAGGAGATGCTGATTGTGTTCATTTATCCACAGAACCTACTATCAAACAATCTGAAAGAAAATATTTCAGGGGTTATAGAAATTAGAGTTTTGGGGGAGGGAGGGTTACAAAATTGTTAAGGCATCTGCATTATTTTTAAATGCATGCATTTTAATAAATTAATAAATTACCTTAAACATGTTCAGAAGAATTTCTTTGCTGATTTCTAATCTTTCAAAAGGTTGCTTCTCTTTCATGATTGTTTTGCACAAGTTCTCTAATGTTGGGAATTCTGTACTGGATACTCCTCTAAACAGAGAATAGATTTTTGTTAACCAGAACAAGAATAACAATTAATTTTGAGAACAAATTGTATATTATCTTTCCAAGTTACTTGGAATTGTTTTTAAATTTCTAATCGATACATTAAAATTGGTGGATTTTATAATATCTTCTCCGAGTCAAGGAACTTAATCTGATCCTTAAAAACTCTAAATTACTTTCCATTTCACAAAAAAGGAAGCTAAGAAATCTGCCCATATCCCATAAATAAATGATGAGAGCACCAAATTATTCTGCTAGACCAAAGAAACCATAATCCTTAAAACAAGTCTCTTCCCTGTAGTTACAATTTTATATTTAAGGGACATTGCTGTTTTGATATGATCAAAATGTTTTCTACATTAATTCTTTAAAGTTTCTCACTTAAGAGTCAAGTTCCATACATTTTTTATTTATCCATTTTTAAAAATAACTGAGATGAAACGAGAAATAATTTTTGTATTCTCACTTTCTATCTCTATGATCCTAATATTGAATAAATATTTCTATTACGATTAAGGCAACATTTGACAGATTAAAAGTACAAAAAATAGAATAATCATTTCAAAATGTTATATGAAAAATAAACTGAAGCCATAAGTGTACTAAATGTATTGATTTCTATTTTGGTTCTTGTGATTCTCACTTTCTGGAAGGTCTCCTCTTTGGCCTCCATCCTATCTAATCTAAATCATTTCCTGGGTCTTCTAAAGTTTCATTCACATTTATGAAGTTCTTCTTTGAAGTCTTTACTAACTCCTCCAACCTATTCTTATTTTTCCCTTTCCTGAATTCCTGCCAAACCAAATAATTTGTTGATCTGTATTATTCTCCAACTGTTTCTTTTCTTCAGCAGTCTTTTTATTTGACAAATTATGATAGTTGATACCCTGATAGATTCATGAGAATGAGAAATTAGTTTCCTACTTAAGGCAGGAACTATGACTTGACTTTCTTTTTATCTTTAATACTGGCAAGGACAGAACTGGGTCTATAGTAGGTACTGGAATAATTCAATTTTCTAAGCCTTTTCTACCAATATTGCCCTTCCAAATATTTCAAGCTTCAACCCAAGTATAAGACTCAAAAGTCCCTATCAAGACATTTCCCTATCTTCAAGACTTGGGACCATGTTCCTTCCATTCTTACCTTAATGCATTCCTATTCGTGTTTTAAGGCTCAACTCAAATGCTACTTCCTTCAGGAAGCCCTCCTTGATTTCTGCCCTCCCACCCCAAATTTCATTCTAACAAGTGTTTCTTAAGCAGTTACTGTGTCTAATATTTTGCTAGAGTTGCTAATAATCTTTCTCCATCTGGATTTCACATAGTACTCTGCTTACATATCTTCAATGCAACTGTGTATTTTTTATTTTTGTTATTGTTGTTATATAGTTTCTTGTGTTTATATGTCTTGGCTCCCTACCACAACTTCTTGAATATGATGTCTTTAAAGTCAACTCTTTATCTCACCCAGTTGTCTAGCACAGTGACCTGCACATAATAGCTGCTTAATGTTTCTTTCCCTGAATAAAATTCATTAATTTGTAATCATATCAATCAATATTCTTCATATTCTGATATTCAGTATACTCATGGTAAGCACCAAATTAATCAAATATTACCTGTCTTCAATGAACATATCATAGTAAAATCCATTTTCAATAGGTGGGCCATAACACAAGTAGCCTCCATAATAACTTTCCATAGCTTCTCCAAGAATATGAGCACTAGAATGCCAATATACCTATAAACCATATAAAGAAGGAATTCATATTGTTAAAAAAATTTTTTGTAATAAAAATAGCTAACATATAAAATTTATGCAACTTATATAGAAAATATAACATTTGAGATTTATGAAGCATTTTACATGTGTTATCTCATTTAAACCTCCCAACAATCCTGTAGAAATCCAAATCCTCTTTAAATGTGGCAGAACACATTCATTAAAAGTTCCATAACTTCCATCCATAAAAGGATGTTATCAAAATTAGAAAAAAATTGGTTAAATTATCAGTACTAATGCTTATTTGGGTAACAGCAAAACATTCTATCCTTTGCTCCTGCATATGGGGAGAAGAGGCTCTTCCACACTCTCTCTGGAACTTAGCTCCAAAGTTTCAGCAACTCTTCCTATAGAATCAGGATAGGGACTGGAGCTGTTATTTTTCTAGTATAAGAAGCTCCTTGTTGAGAAAACTCTGTTTCACTATGGGATACTATTTTTCTCTTACAGTCTTGAAAGCTGCCAAAAGCTCTAGGATTAGGAGATAGGAGAGGCTATGTAATCATTGCTTTCAGAAGTAGTCTCTGAAATCAAGTTTTCCTGGTTCCAAAATGGTCAGTCTCTATTATGGTAGGCTGTGTGTCTCTCCTATAGTCAGGGATTCATCTTGGTCAGGGAGAACTTTACAAAACCTGAAACACATGAGGCAAAATAATATCCTCTCTTATTTTTTAGAGGCATGGATTTTTACACCCCCAGATGGGAGCTGTTTTTGTTTCCTTGGGCAAGAGATTACAGCTACACACCACAGTTAAACTTGTAAACCCTTGGTATATCAGTTCATATCAGTCTAACAACATGACCAATTCAGATTCTAGATTGCTCTGGTAATAGGTTATTTGCCCAACTTTGAATAAATCATCTAACCTCTCTGAGAATCAGTTTAGATCAGAAATGTCAAATCTGGGAGCTAGAATTGGGGCCAAACCTACAAAGTACAATCTGTACCAAAATAAAATGTAAATAGGAAAGTGTTTAATAAAATAAACAAAAATCCAATATCACATAACTCATGTTAATTTGTAGTTTTTTAAGTCAGTATGCAGTCCAAATGAGATCCATTTTTCTTTGAGTTTGATACCACTGGATTAGATGAATACTCAAGTCCTTTCTAGCTTTAAAATCACATGTTGTTTTTTATCAGGCATAGAGTCAAGTGATATAACTATTATATTTGCAAAAAGAAAAATGAACAGAAATCCAAATATCCTTCTTTTATTATTTATTGATGTACCCAAAAAGGCATCATCAACACGAACAATAGATAAGGATTAGCTGAATGAACTAAAAATGTTTAATCTAGAGAAGAAAATCTAAAACAGGATATAATAGCAGTTTTCAAATATCTGAAGGAATATCTTATAAAAGGAGGGAGTGGGCTTAATTCTACTTAGTCTCAGATCATAGAATGGAAATTATAGGGTGCTAAAATTCAGCTCAATTTCAAAAAAAATGTCCTAACAATTATAGCTGCCCCATAATAGAACAGACTGTATAGAATAACTGGAAATTTCAATCACTGAAGATATTTAAGAGGAGACTAGATAATTCCTTTGATGAAATGATATCAGTCATATGGGAATATGACTGAATCATGAGGTTACTCATAATTCCATGGTTCTATGAAATTTTAGCTTGAAAATCATCTTATAGAAGCATGGAACATCATTTACTATAGGTATACAAATATGTACATCTACATTAATACATAACTATACAATACTAGGTATATGCTAAATTGCATAAGCACATATATACCTATATTATGTGTCATTTTATGCTACCATAAAATGAATTATAGATATGTATATTTGTATCTGGCAATAAAGCTAACAATAATAAGGACAATCAATTGATCTAAGGACCATTTAGTCCCAGAGATAGATATAAAAGGTAGATGATAGATAGAAATATAGCCAGATCTATAAAGAAATGTAATAATATAGATATATAAATAGATGTGTATATGGATACTCTCAAATAAATAGATATACATACAGATAAAGAATGATAAGTATTTTCTTCTATTTCCTGTTTAGAATACAAAATTGGAGAGAGTATAGTATTTAATTTATATCAGAGAGCTAATTGTAGGTATGTTTCATCCTTTATTCTACATGCCTTCTGAAATCTGTCAATGAAGTTCTCATAAAGGAATTTGCTATCATAAAAGAATTTGTCTTTTAAACAAGTACTGAAATTAATTTTCTAAGGTAACTAAAGCTTAAATAAGACAAATGACTAAATAGTTCTGCAAATTTGGATTTTGTATAAAGGCTTTCCTTAAATCATAGGATTTTAGTGCAATGCTTTCTATCAAGAATTATTCAACAAATGTTCACTTATTGACTAGCATTTGAAATCATGTTTTGCTGCTGCTGCTGGGAATATTACAAACATACACAAGAACAAAAACACTCTATTAGTGTTATCAAAGACGGTTTCATAAGGGGAAAAAAACAAGCATAAGACATAAACATATATCTGTGAAAAGCTCTAGAATTAAATGTATCTCAATTTAATTCATGTTCCACAAGGAAAATTAAACTGTAACTTTTGAGTCTATAAAACAGGTTCAACAGCATTTTTGAGAGGAAAAAAAAGCCTATCTTCTGTCTGTCTGTGCTGAGGTACCATATTTCTCTCCCCAGCCAATGTGTTCTTCCTACTCTCATTTCTCTGTCCACAGTCTCTATGTGTCCTTGAACCATGTGTTTGCTAGTCCTCTTCATCCACAGGCCTTTTCTTCCTCACATTAGCATGCTAATTCACATTAAGTAAAAATTGCTTTACATGGACATCTGCAAAACAGTCCATTTATATAAAGCAAGAACTCTGTGTATGTGTATTGAACATCTATTATATAAATGTTAACAATTAGAGCAGAGGTGCCAAACTTATGGTTCACAAAATTCCCAAAGTGCTGCTGGCTGAACTAAATTGAAACATAATTGAGAAATATTTAACAAAATAAATAAAAATACAACACAGCGTAATGTTAATTTGTGATTTTCTGAGTCAATAAAAGACTCGTAGAAATACATTTCTTTTTGTGGGACACCATGGTCCTAAAGTACCATAAGAACACATCTCTCTCTAAATTTCAATTCACTGCTTTTTTACTTAATAGATCTCTTAAGTGAAATTTAGAAATCAGCTCTTAAAATATACTTACAGCCTGAGCTTCTTCATTATCAAACTTAAGTAATTCTAAAGTAGAATCTTCTTCCAATGGACGATCCAAATCCCACAATTCATCATTCACTTTGGCTATTATTGTGTTATCAGCCAGTCCTTGACTATTGAAGGAAAAATAATTTTGAAATTAATTATACATGTACAATATTATTTGTAAGCCAAAATTTAAAACAACTCAGGTTGCAAAAGTACATGCTACATATGTACCTAAAGTAATATGATTTATTATTTAGATAAATATCAAACCATATACACAGACATACTCAAATGAGTCTTGTTCTCTTCAAAGTAGTTATCTCTCAAGGCTGTGACTCGGTAATGTTGCCATTGGAAAATATTGAGTCCTCCTCTTTTGGACCTACCTTCTGAGTCTTTGCCAAATTCTTTTGTATATAATCTCAAAGATGATATATTTTTGTCTTTTTAGGGTAAAAGGATTTTGGACCAGTAACAATGCTTTTTATTTCATAGGATCACAGTTCTAGGGCAAAAAAGGGATATCAGAGGACATCTAATCCAGCCTCCTTCTTTTATAGATGAGGAGACTGAGATTTAGGAATTTAGGGAGATTCAGAGGATTGTCCCAAGATCATATAGATAATAAGTTGAATTTGAACCTAGTTCTCTGACTCATTTCTGTATCACACCATCTTCTAAATATATAATATTTTACACCCTTTAAAACAATTTCACATACATTATCTTGTTTAATCCTTGAAACAGCTGAGGTCAATAGCATGAATGTTATTATGCCCATTTTATAGATGAGTGAACTGGTGCTTGGAAGTTTGATGATTTGCCAATGGTCACATATTTAGTGAAAGAGCTGGGATCAGAATTCAGGTCTCCTGAATTCTAGTCTAACCCATAATCTCCCTCCCTCTTCCAGCTCTATAATACAAATGCATGCACACAGAAACACACACACACACACACACACACCCTCATACACGCTCATACACATACATACTCATACATAACTCATGAAAATTATCTGCTTTTAAAAAGATGACAAGAAACTCTTAAAAACTCAAATAATACGATATTATTAAGTAAAGGAAAGAGTAGATATTTTTCTTATGTCTTTGATAACCTGTTTTACATTCATTATGGTAAAAAATTGAGCATTTAGAGTTGGAAAAAGACAGGATTATATTCTAAATTATGCATTTCCCAAATTTAAATGATATTCCTAAGAAGTCCAAAGGTAATGTTGGTGAAAACCTTATTTTCCATTGACTTATTCTTATTGATCAAAGAAAATTGCACTTTCAGGAAAAAAAAATGCTATTAGTCTTTTGCTCAATTACTTATTACCCACGATCTTCTTTATACTACAATTTACCTAATTCCAGCAGCCACTTGATATGGTGTTGTTTTCCAAGACTCCCCTTCAACTATTTTTCCATCAATCAGCATTATTTTGATCAATTTGCTCTCGTTTGCTGCTCTATGGGCAAGCAAGGTGTCATGCTCTCTCTTCAATGTTTCATAAAGCATCAGTCTATCTTCTATGAAGTTTGGCCCACTACATAACTGTAAATCATTACAAGACAATGACATAAACACATAGCCAACCTTACTTCTTACTACTCCCATATGTGGACCCTTGGCTGTAATTAAGTCTCACTCTTTTGCCCCCTATTTCCCCATTTTCCATGCATTTGCTCATACTGTTCCCTTACCTGGATTCTCTATCTCTTCTTCACCTCTCCAAATCCATTTTATTTTTAAATAGCACAGCGCAAATTCTATCTTTTCCATAAACCCCTCCCTGAATTACAGACCATTAATCTCTCTTTCCTCACTTACTTAGTTCTACACAAATTAGCATTTACTTATATATAGGGTGACCCAAAAGTCTGAGTTCAATTTTATGCTACTTAAAGCTTACAAATGCATAAGACTTCTGATAGTACACTCTATACTATCTAGTATTGTTCTTAAATTGGCCAATTCATGTTAGTCTTAGTTTTTCAGATTGTAATTCCTCAGGGTCAAGAACAGTGTTGTTCTTTTTGCCTTTGTATACTGGACACAGCATAATGTAATAAGCACAAATAATAAGCACAAATAGTAGGCTAAGAAGCACAATGCTTCTTAGATGCACACAAGATTCAATAAATACTAGTTAATTGGCTGATTATATAAAGAAGGAGCAATTATTTAAACTTGAGACAACTACATATGTAACTTTCAATTAAAGGCCCAATAACTGAATATCTGTCTACAAAAGACCTGCCTAAGTTTAGAAAAATATCCTACAAAAGAGTTGAATTTTTCTACCATGTGAATTTTTTCAACATGGAACTTTACTAAATGTTAGAAGGGTTGTGATCTACCTTGGTGACAGGTGTACCCACACAGAAGAAATCACAGATTGTTGAAGCAAATTATACTGATACCCCACCGCATTTAAGTTATATAAAAAAAATTAATCTAAGTTCTACATAGTGTTACATATAGTATTATTACAAATTATGTAAAGTTCCTAGATAAATCACACTTTTAACACAAAAATATTAAAAATCAGAGGTAGCTTTTTCTAATTAAGAATTACTTACCTCACTCTTTAAGGCATTTACAATTTCATTTTCTTTTTTCTTCTCCTTTTTATTTTGAACATCTTTTTGGTTTGTGATGGAAGAAAGCTAAAAGACAGAATGTTAAAAAACCACTCACATGGATGACAAAAGGCAGGACAAGACAAGGTAACTAAAGCACTTGAGGGAAAACAAATGAATGTAAAATACTACATAATAAGCTATGTATAATATGTATAATAGCTATAAGCTATTTCTTGCTTTATTATTTTTGTTAGTTCCTGGAGGTGGTACCAAACAAAAATTCCTTATTTTAGAAATCCAAAGGTCATATCTCTTCTACTTACACTGAACCTTCTTCAAAAGACTGGCTGAGAAAGAGGAGCTTAACCAACTATCAAGCCTTATTTCATCACAGACTTGATATATACACCTTAATTCAACAGATATAAATCTCTTTGGAGTTTTGGGAATTTTTTTTTATCTTTGGAAAAATAACTCCTCATGTCACTATAAATTGGTTATAAAGCTGCCTTTTAGAAATAAAATTTTGCATCTATGATGATTCTCATAGGTTACCCTCATACTTGATGGAATGTCTTTGGAAGGGCATTCCATATAAGCAGTCCCCAACAAATAGGTTGCCTAATGAATTGGTTATATGAAAACCCTCTTCTTCCACTATAGTCCTTACCTGTTTTGTAATAGGAGTGAGGGCTCTTTCAGCCCTTAATCACTGCTGGTAGCTCCTATGGCCTCAGTCAGGCCTATAGTAGAACAAGAAGGATAGGAATTGGGGCTGGTAGGGACTAAGAAGTTAGAGTTGTGGAGTTTGGGGCTATTATCTATGGTAGCCAGCAAAGAAAACACCACAACAGTTAGAGCAAAGGAACAATCTACTGGATGATAGGTAAAAGACACTTTGGCATTCTTCAAGCAAATAAAACTGATGGGCTTTTTTTGTTATAGAAAATTTCTGAGGAGATTGGTGGAAGTGGCAAATGACACAGTAAACCAAATACAGAACCTATACCTTTTAGGAACCAGTCTACTAATTCCTGATCTGATTCAATGACAACCCAATTTCACAAACATTTATTAAGCATCTAGTATCTCTAAGGCATTGTGCCAGGCACCAGGAATGCAAAATCAGAGAAAAAATACTTACTACACTCAGAGAATTTACATTGTACTAAAGGTATGTATGGCATACATGTTAATGTATGCCAAAAGCAAATAAAAGTTTTCTGTGGAGGGCATATGCAATCTTCAGAAAGGTGATATTTAAGCTGAGCCCTGGAATATAAAGCACATAATGGGGTAAAAAAGTAAAATAAAGCTGGAAAGGTGGATTGGAACTAGATTATGAATGGCTTTAAGTGACAGATTATGGAATGTGGGATCTATCAAAGACTTTTAAACAAAGGAGCAACATTGTCAAACCTGTCTCTCAATAAATTTATTTTGGCAGTTGTGTGGAGAATAAATAGGACTAGAACCAGGTAAACTAATTTACAAGCAAGTATAATAGTTCATATAGAAGATGATAAGGATGTGAATGAGGATGATGGCCCAGAGAGTATCAGGAGTCAAATGTAAAATATGTTATAGAGAATTGAAGGATTTGGCAACTGACGGAATATGGAGGATGAGACTGAGGGAAAAATTAAGGATGACTCCAAAATTATGAATCACAAAGGAGATGACAGAAAAAGGGAAGTTTTGAGGAATGATCAGTGTAGGGGGATGGATAATGAGTTTAGTTTTGGACATATCTATGGGAAAGAAGAGATACCCAGGAAGCAATTGGTAAAATCAGATAAAGAAAGAATAAATTATATAGGGAGCAAATTAGCTCTCTTTCATTATTGCCAACAACCTAAAGTGGAAGTGGATGCTCAAGAAATCCCCAGCAAAGATTTGAGAGGAAATTGAATCCATAATATAATTTTATTTGGGATAAGATGAGTTGTAAGTGGTGGCTATGCAGATTCTAAAGAGATATAAAAGTATTCCACGTTCTTACAAAGCATTTATTTCAGGAGCTGATTTCAACCCATACATATATACATATACAGAGACAGCTAGATGATGCATAATAGAGTGCTTGGCTTGGAGTCAGTAAGATCTTAATTCAAATCTCACCTCAGACACATACTAGCTGTATGAACTTAATCCTATTTGTCTCAGTTTCCTCATCTGTAAAATTGGCTGGAGAAGGAAATGGCAAATCCTACCAGTATTTCTGCCAAGAAAATCGCAAATGGCTTCATGTGAAGTCAGACATGACTGAAACAACTGAACAATGACAATATGCAAACATATATATGTAAACACACACATCTGTTGAAACCTCACATAATCTGAGGATAGAGAGTTTTATGTCATAGAGTTGATATCTTAGCATAGTGCCTGCCACATAGTAGGAACTTAAATGTTTGTTTCCTTCCTTCCTTTGGCAGTTTGATAAAGATTTATAGACCTGTTTAATGCATAAAATAAAATACATAGGATTACAAAGGAAATCAATTATATTAAAATAAAGCTATCAAAATATTTTTCAAAAACAAGTTCATAGATCCCAAATGAACAACCCCTGTCCTAGATGGTAGATCAGAATAATAAAATGACAAAGCAAACTCTTTGATCTGGAATTTTAATCCCTCTAAAATTTGGTTTTCACCCATTTGCCAGAAATACATATAATAATACTGCAAATTCCAAAGTGGCCTACTAACCCTTCCCCAGGAAGTATCATGCCACCCATCTGCGTGCCTTTACATTTTATTTCTTATCCTACAGGCCAAAAAGAATCCACTAAAGCCTAGGGAACAGAGAGTGGCATGGTGGGAATAGAGCCTTAGAAATAGCAATTCCAGACTTGTATGAAATGAATTAGAAAAGGAACAGGTTTAAGGCAGAGAGACAACTTCAGAAGGCTATTGCAATAGGCTAGGTGAATATTTGAGGTCCTGCACAAGATTGGAAATTGAAACACATTTAAAACATGCTGTGGAAGTAGCAACCAGACTTAACAGTTGAAGATGACTCCTGTATTATGGAACAAAGTTAACTGGAAGAATGGTGGTATCCTCAACAAAAATGTTTTCCTAGCACTGAGGGGAGAGTCGAACAAGGATGAGTCTGAAGGACAAATGTTTTCTTTTGAACATGTTAAGTTTGGGATAAGGCAACAAGAATTTAGCAAGTGCCAACTATCAGTTACCTGTGACCAGGTACAAAGATTAAAAAACAATGAGAGACAACCTACTCTAGGAGCTCACATTTTAATGTTACACGTCGAGCAATCAGACAGTGATGAGGGGTCGTGGCAAAGGAGATGGAGGAAGACTGACCATGTGGGTTAGGAGAGTCATCTGATTGAACTGATGATGTCAGGAAGAGAGAAAACATCAGATCCTAAGGGTCCCTAGTGACACAGCAACCCTCCTCCTTTGCCTGTGTCCCTGCCCCAGAATGAGAAGGATAGGCCCGAAAAGAGAACCGCGGAGCTCGGGGAGGGGGTGGGGGAGACATTTCCCTTTTTTTGTCTCTGTATTCCCAGAGAGGCACAGGGACTTTATTCGACCCACGAGTGTTGTATTGGACTCAATGACTTCACTCTCACAAGGAACGGGAGTGATATTATTGCTCCCGTTACACTTGCGCTCGTTTGGGCCTATCTGGAAGAAGAAGAAACGCAGAGAGAACAGGGAATAAATTACAGAGCAGAAGGGAAATCCTCTTGCGAGGTTATTCCCGTTATCTGAGCCTCCGCGCCCGCCCCTAATCTCGGGGAATCCCCTACTTCGCAGGTTTCCTCTCCAGCAGCCCGCGGAGAGAGGAGCTCCGCGGTCAAGGTCAAGGCCAAAGCGCGCTCCCGCCCCCGCCCCGGCCTTGCTTTACCTGCGCTCGGGCTCGGGCGGGCTTTCGGGGCTGCTCGGGCTGCCGGCTCAGCTCGGCCTCCAGGCTGCGCCGCAGGTGCTGCAACCGGTAGCGCAGCTTCTCGTTCTCGCCCCGCAGGCGCTCGAGCTCCGCACTGGGGCTGCCGGCCCAGCCTGGCCAGGGCCCGGGCCCCGGCTCCAGCTCGGGCTCCGGCTGCTGTTGCTGCTCCTTCAGGCGGCCGATCTCCGCGGTCAGCCAGCGGATGTCCTGCTCCTGCCGCGCCAGGCGAGAAGCCACCGCGTCGGCCGCCATGATCCTCTGCCGCGCCGCTCCGCGGTCCGCTGCGGGCTGGGATAGGCCGGGAGGTGCGGGTGTGGCCGCGCGGGGAGAGCCACCGCCGCTCGTCCGGGAGCGCCAGCGCTGGCCCCGCTTTGGCGGGACTCCCGCGTCCACGGGCCCAGGATGAGAAGGGGAAGAGCCCCCGGAGATCCTCTGGTGCTTATTCTACATTTGGGGAAAATAAAGCAAGAGCCCCGGAGACCTGAAGGCCCTTTCAACCCCGAAAGACCATCTTTATAACCATTAAACAATCATTTTTTTTTTCTCTCCCCTGTAGACCTCTCTTTCCGAAAACGAGATCATCCAATCTCCAGTCCCCAAAGGATGGGTTTTATCCGGATCCAAGTAAGCGGGACCTACTGATTCTTCTATTCCCTTCAGCAAAGTAAAAGGTTTCCTGGCCTCCTCTTCCCCCCAGCCACGGTTATCTTTTTAAAGCAATATTTTCATTGGCTTCTCCCGTGTCACAGAATAAAGTACCAACTCTTCACTCTAGCATTTTAAGGCTTTCCACAAACTGCCTCCAGTTTCTTTGTCCAGTCTGAAGTCCTCATAGAATAGTCCGACCACCCTCCCCCACGGCCCCTGTGATAACTAACACCCCTCAACATTTTAAGTCTTTCTCCTGGAGATTCCACAGGCTTGGAATACACCTCCCCCTTCCCTATAATCTCTTAGCTGCTATCAGGGTCCTTTGACTTGCCCCTACAATTTTGTTTATGCTCTAAATCCTGCATGGAATATTCTCCTCTCTTCTACTTTTAAAATGTTCTAAGTCCTTTCAGATTCAACTGAACCATCAAAGCTAAGAAAGACAGTTCCAGTTTCGGAATATTTACTGTGTGCAGTGCAGAGTGCTAAAAAGTATAAGATGGGAATCTTAAAAAAAAAAAAAGATTGTTCTCCAAGGTAGCTAGATTAGCGTATCAGATGCTACAGACATAATATGCCTAGATTTTAGCAATAATTTTGATAGTGTCTCATGTTATGCTTCTGGACAAAATGGAATGATAAGGAGTAGAAAACAAAATTAAGCGCATTCAGACTGGTTGAATAATCAGATTCAAAAAGTAATCACCTTAGTGAGTCAATTTTATTATAGAGGAAGGTCTCTGGTAGAGTGAACCAGACATCTTTCTATGAGACGATCCTGTTCAACATGTCAATGAACAAACATTTAGCATTGTGCTAGTATGTGCCATAAACATAGCTTACATTCTAATGGGGAAGACAAGTAAATAAATTAATACAAAAAGAATAGACAAGCAGGCAACCAGCCAGCCAGATTTTATTATTATTTTATTTATTTTAAATTTATTTTTAAATGTTATTTTAATAACTTAAAATAAATATAATATATATTTTATAATATATAAATTATATATTTATATTAAATTTATGTAAATTATAAAAATATATAAATATAAAAATTAAAATTGTAAAATTTTTTATTATTTTATTATTAAATGCTTACTATGTGCCAGCCATTGCAATGAGAACTGGGAATACAAGAAAAAAGAAATAGTGCCTGTCCTTAAAAAGCTTATATTCTAATGGAGGAAGATAACACATAAAAGGAAAACTGAAAATTGGGGGTGGGGTGGGGATAGCTACCAGGGCAGTATGAAGTCCAGACAAACAAACATATTTGGGAAGGGAAAGCTGTTAAGCCTTTTCACAAAATGGAGAGAGATCTTAGGAGAAATTCATCATTATAGAATGGGGCTAACAAGGTAAAGAGATGTTTCAGAGTAAGGAGGCCTCAGGCACCAGAGGACAGTTTCAAGTTAAGACAACAGCTGAAGTCCAGGAAGTCCAGAAAGTCAGAAACCCAGCTAGGAGAGGAATAAAAATTAGCAGACATAGGTCCTTTCCCAAAATGGCTGTGGAGGGAGTACTAGCAGTTGGTAAGGTCAGAAAAGGCTTCTTGTGGGTGGTGTTTGAGCTGTATCTTAAAGGAGGGAGGGAGGAGTAAATTCCAAGCCTGGGAAATCTCCTGGAGAAAAACATGAAGATGGGAAGATAGAGTCTGTGTGTGGAGGAGAGAGAAAGCCGGTTTGGCTAGATGGAAAAGTTTGGGGGAGGGGAGAGGGAGAGAAGAGTAATGTTCATTGAGTCTGTAAAGATAAGCTGCAGACAGATTGTAAAAGGTTTTAAAAGCTAAGTAGAAAAGTTTGTATTTTATCCTGAAGGATTAAAATATTGTAGTTAGATTGAGTGGCAGAGTGACACAGTTAGATCTGTGCTTAAGAAAAATCACTTTGGCAGCAATATATATATATATATATATATATATATATATATATATATATATATATATATATGATGGACTGGAGTGGTAAGACCTGAGGCAGGATTAGAAGGTTATTGCAAAAGTCTAGGTAAGAGATGCTAAGGGCCTGAACTAAGAAGATAGCTGTATGAGTAGAGAGAAGTATTTAGATGGTAGAGAGGTTTGGAAATGGAAATAATGAAGATTTACCAACTGAGTGGAGTGAGAGTGAGCAATTGAGTATAATGCTAAGATTCAAACCTGAGACTCTAGAATAATGTTAGTGCCTTTAATTAAAATTTAAAAGTTTGGAAGAGGGAAGAATTTGAAGGAAGAATAATGAGCTCATTTTTGGACATGTTAAGTTTGAGATAACTCTGGGACATGAACAATGAATGAAAAAAAATTTATTAAGCAACGATTATGTATAAATATCAACTAAGTTCTAGGCATACAAATAACTGCTTCTCTTAAAGAGCTTACATTCTAATGGGGATGAATAATATATATGAAAGGTTAAATGGAAAGATCTCAAGATCCTTAGGATTACAGCAGGAAAGCAGATCGTAATACTCCTTTAATATAAACAAAATTATATTATTGTCTGATTGGACAGGCCCAAGGACTTTGTCGTTAGAATTTTCGAGGATATACCCCAGGTTGTGCTAGAGCTTGTCCAAACTGACTTATAATAGTTGATTGTTAAATTTTCAGTGTAAACATTTACACTTTGGAATTTGGCAAACACTCTAAATCACAGTTTGATTTATTGTTTTGTTGTCTAAACTTTAAGAAATGTTAATAATGCAGATTAAATTAAAAATTGTGACCTGTATAGACAGATGATAGATAGATAGATACTCCTGGATACAACCACAGTTATGGATCATGGGGCAACAAGGAGAATCAGGATACTGCAGTGTCACAAAAAGCCAGAGAGAACATTCAGGAGGAGAAGGTGATCAAAAAGCTCCAAGTACTGTGCCCTCATTGCCACTTCCAAATTTCCTCAGAGGGGGAAAAAAAGGAAATGAGAAAATTTTGAATTTACTCTCCCAGATACTGACTATATACCTCCTGGTCCCGGAGGAAATGTTTGTTAATTTATTTTATATTTTTAAAATAAATATCCTTTTGGAAAAGCTGGAATTGAGACACTAGCCACTGGCACCAAATGGGATGGGGGACAGTTGTAGGGGTTTTAAACTAAGGGTAATAGAGAAGAGATTCACAACCCCCCTCAGAGTACCCTGAAACCTTGAGGATTAGTTGAAGTATCCTGGCTCTGGGAAAATGAACCAAGAATGTATATACCTCTCAATGTCTTTTTTCCCCAACATACAATGGGACATACTTTCTCCCCACACATTAGCACAGTATTTGACCCCACATTGACACAGATAGTGTCAATATTTTCTGCAAGTCCAGAATTTGGTCGTAACTTCGAATTTATTCATCTTGGTGGTTTATCTAGGATATTCCAGTTGGATTATATTTAAAGTACTTGGTACTTGCATGTAGGGTAGGGGAATGGGCTTGGAGGGGAGTTAAAGACTCTCCTAGCATTGTAATCAGTACTTGGAGGAGGAAAAAGTTAAAACATTGACTTACATACATAAACATTAAATGAGTAAGAGTTACCACAAAGTTTAAAGTTTAAAAAGAACATTAGGGTTAATAATAATAATTTATAATCAATGAATGAGGTCAAAAATGCTCATAGAATCATAGACCAAGCACTATAAGGTACCTTAGTGACCATTTAAGTTCATTTTACTTGACCATAGCTCTGGATTTTGGCCTACCATACAAAAATAGCTTTAGATCTTCCAGGATCTTTGAGTTCACCCCATGGGTTAGGGCCAGGTCCAGATAAGTTTTAGGAAACCCGTAATGACCATCAAATATAAAATCAAAATGCTAACTGAAAACCCAAAGCTAACACTTTGGGGTCAGTCAGTTTACAGCTGTCCATGAACTTTCCAGTGAACTTGCATGGATCCAGATATAGATACCCTGATTCTGATTTCCTAGCTCCTTTATAGTTTAGTGGCATCTCAATTTGTGCATAATATCTTCTTTATCAAGATATTCCTTTTTTCATGCAATATAACAAATTTTAGAAACCTAAAGTAAATGACAAATTCTGCCTATGAAAAGGATGCTAACTGCAGATAATTGGGTGAGGTTTTTATAATTTTATTTTATGATCTCATTCCTTTTTCTATTTTTTTCCTCATTTAACTGGTTATTTCTTACTGTTTATTTCTCTTCCCTCTTTCTTTGTCTGTGTCTCTATCCTTTCTCCCATGCAGAGAGTAACTAATGGGTAAATGCACTACTACATGGCTATGGTACGTTTCCTATAATATCACTCATTATTCTTCTTGACTTTTATAGGCGTTTGAAAAATTTTATGTTAAGATTAATGGAGCATCTCTTTTTTAACTCTAGGATCTGGTTAAGAGGACAAATTCCCTTCTAACACAGTAGGCAGATGATGCCAGCTCAAAGGTTTTTAGTGCCCTAAGCAAATTAGAAAATATATACTTCTTGTAACCCATAGTTACTAAAAAATTTTTGCTGCCCCTAACGTTTTGTTGCTCTGGATCACTGTTCTGTTTACACGGTAACATCAAGTCTGTATAAAGATTAACTAATGAATATCACTATAAGATCCTGCAGGCTTTAGCTGTTGACTTTTTCAATTTGAGGTTTCTCTTTCAACATTTATAGTAGGATATTTTTGGTCATCCTTAACAAAATTCCTCTAATAAATCTGAAATCTCTCTCTCTCTTTCTCTAAAATGCTATGATATACAATACTGAGCATTTCAAAAAATCCTAAAGATAAAAGGATTCTCTTTTGTCTATGAAAATACATTTAATCTTTCCTAAATACATTTTTCATTTGTTGAAAAATATTAAAGATAAAAATTATATAATTTGCATTCCTCAAAGTGTGTCTAATATTCTAAATTAATATAATGAAAACCTATGTACACAAATGTATATGTTTAAGGTCATAACTCAACAAATATTATATTCTGCTTTATGATAAGCAGCCAAAAATAAAGAGCTGGCATTAGAGACAGAAAGATTATAGTTCAAGTCTTTGATCCAACATATATTGAAGGTATGACCTCAGGCAAGTCACTTAATTTCTTAGAGAGATTTAGTTTTTGGCAACTCTCTAAGGAAATGCTGACATATATTAGAAAAGGGAATTTCTTCTCATGACAATTTCCTTTTAAACCAAAGGAAATCACAGGGCCATCATTACTATCCTTAACCTATTTTCATTTCTACAGTGACAAAATAAAAAAGAAGCAAAGTTTCTTCTTATATAGGTTTTGGGTTATAACTTTAATCATAATGATTGGATCACATTTGCCACCATATTATGAATATGAGAACTGACTAAATAAATGAGCCTTTAAGTATAATGACTTCTAAAAACTATGGAATTGTCTGTTCTAAAGAAAATAATGAAAATAATTAGAGAAAAAAGTCCTGGGAAAAAATAGAGAATTGGGAAAGGATAAATATTATCCAGCATATCCAACATTATTTAGACAAACAAATGTAAAGATAATAAATTAATAACATAAGGTAAAACTAAATATACAGACTTTTAAAAAGCACTTTAAAGTTTTTATTCACTATAACAACCATCTTTTTAATATGTGATTTTTAAAATGCTTATTATAAGAATGGATTACCACATACTATGTGGTAGCGATAAACTACCACAAGATGGCACTGTGTCTGAAGATTGCAAGATGACTAATTTTTCTTTTATATTATAATTGACAATATTAAGACTATTGAATTTTCAATTTTCAATTTGAATTCAACTGAATTTCAAATTTTCAGAGTTACAATAATCATATTGGGACATTTAGGATCTTTGCCCTTTCTAAATCCATCTTTAACTCATCTGGAATGCTATATATACATATAGTACATAACACATCCATCTGCATAATATATACATATTTATGTAATGTGTATTGTGCATTATGTGTACATATATGTGTTTTTTATACGTATTTATTTGTGTTGTTATTCAATTGTATCTGTCTCTTTGTAACCTCACAGACTATAACAGGGCTTCTTAAGATTTTCCTATGAACCCTTTTTTGCCTGAAAAACTTTTATGCCAACCCATCTCAAACCTAAGCCGAGGTGTTTCTAGCAGCATCATGCATGTGCAGTACAAAGTGAGCATGTTGTATGTTCAGAACCAAAGCTGCAGGAAAGTCAAGTGATGCAACAGGGGCAAGAGCTGCGTTTGATTTTGAATAAATTTTTGGTGTCGCATTCAGAAATCTTTTACTGTTGCCAAATTTTTTTTTGCAACCCCCACATTCAGTTATGCAACCCCATATGGGGTAACAACCCACAGTTTAAGAAGTTTTGGCCTATAGCACACTAAGCCCTTCTGTCCACTGTCTTGTCCAAGTTTATGTTCATTACTTCCATAACACTATCCATCTATCTCATCCTCTGATGTTCTCTTCTCCTTTTACCTTCAATCTTTGCCAGCATCTTTTCCAATGAGTCCTGTTTCTTCATTATGCAACCAAAGTATTTAAGCTTTAATTTCAGTATTTGTCCTTCCACTGAATAGTCAAAATTAATTTCTGTATGTATTAACTGATTTGATTTCCTTATTGTCCAAGATATTCTTAAAAATCTCCAGTCAATTCTGAGATGCTCAGCTTTCCTTATAGTCCAACTCTCACAGTCATACATTATTAGTAGAAAAATATTGGCAAAGTGATGTCTCTGTTTCTTAGTTATGCAGTCCAGACTTGCCATAGCTTTCTTTCCAAGTAATAAGCATCTTTTGATTTCATGGCTGCATTCAAAATCTGCAGTGATCTTTGAGCCCACAAATATAAAATCTGACACTGTTTCCATTTCTTCTTCTATTTGTCAGGAAGTGATAGGACCAGATGCCATGCTTTTAGTTAGTTTGTTTTTCTTTTTATGTTAAGCTTCAAGTTAACTTTTTACAGTCTCCTTTTTTACTCTCATCTAGCAACTTTTTAATTCTTCATTTTCTACCATCTGAGTGGTATGGTCTATATTTGAGATTGTTGATATTCTTACAGCAATCTTAATTCCACCTTTTGATTCATCCAGCCTGGCATTCACATGAATAATTCTGCATAGAAATTAAATAGATAAGGTGAGAATATTCAGTATCTTTTCCCAATCTTAAACCAATTGTTTGCTCTAACTTCTTTCTTAGCCCATATAAAGGTTCTTCAGGAGATGTGAGATGATCTAATACTCTCATCTCTTTGAGGACCCAACCACAATTTGTTGTGATCCACGTGGTCATAAAATCAATTCTCTATTCAATTCAAATGTCTTCACTTAAAAATATTGTCATAATTATATTTCCCCCACCATCAAGTAGTCAGTATGACTGAGGCAGAGCATCAGATTGAGTCAGGAAAAATGGTCTGACTGCTAATGACTTTACTTTCCAAGTAATTATATTCACATAAATACAAATGTTAAATATTGATGCCACAGAAGCTTATACCCCCAAGTTATGATATAATAAGACGCAGCAAATATAATAACAATAATGAAAATGGTATGTTCATGACTTTATCTTTCTTGTTGTTTCCTGATGAAAAATATGGGAATTATAATATTTGGATTTGGATTCACTAAACCAGTTCCCCTTCACCTTAACAGTAAGAAAAAGAATACCAGTGGACTGAGAAAAGGGGCATTATATTTTATGAAAGTAGGAAATTCATGATTGCCACCATAATTCATTAACTTTAGCAGATAAAGCTGGTAGGACAGGATATGAACAGTTAGTAGAAAGTAATGATAGAGTTAATTTTTGTCCTTAAAGAGTTTCTGGTGGGTGTAAATTTGAAGACACGTGTGTGTGTGTGTGTGTGTGTGTGTGTGTGTGTGTGTATTACAGAATTGCCCTAAACGCTTTAAAACATCTGTGCTTTGAGCAATTACATTATATAAGATGATCCATGGTGACAGATTACCAGTGGCAGAACACCTATCTTGTAAACGACAATAATCTCTTCTCTTAATCTTGTTTCATTAAGTGGAAACTAATGTGGAGAATAGGACAAAGAGGACATATGCTAATTTAACATCATTTAATAAAGGTAAACATTAAGAAATCATCTCTCAACTCACTCCAAATACTCTGTCTTTTAAAATGTATGCTATATTACTAAGAGATACTTTCTGCTTCCCATATATTTATGGGCATCATGAAACCTAACAATTAAAACAAATGTAATTACATAAATAATTGAGATTATCAATTTGGAGCTACTTTTCTGTGTAATTCATAAGTTTTATCTGTATTCTATCTGCATTTCTTGGCTACTACAAATCAAAGGAATGATGGACTCCAATGATTAAAGTCTTGATTCCTGATATGCATTCAGCTTAAGTATTTATTTTATGATAAACACCATTTGGCAGATATTATTTAAGCTTGAGATGTGGCTTCTCTTTTAAGTCTTTCAAGGTGGGGGAGACCCATTATTTGGGGGATGAAATCCAGAATTTAAAAAGAACAGCAGTTAAACAACCTCGAGTCTTTTATGATTCAGAAGTTACCAATTATAAAGGGGCTAATTAGTCTAAAGTAATCCTCTTAGGCAAAGGAGCTAGACACAGAGTTAGCTTTCTCTCTGGTTTAGATAAAGGCCTTCTTTCTTCCAACAGATTTATAATAATTACAGACAGCAGTTTACATTTGCATTCCAGCTGTCCATAGTATGCATACATTGTCTACTAGGAACTGCTACATGAGCAAAGAGTACAGAAGGAAAACAATTCTTTGGAATGTAAATGCCAGGATGTTTAATGGAAGAACCAGGTCTTGGTTTTATTATTATGAGACACCTACAATAAGAAAAAGTAACAAGTGGCTTTCAGAGACTATGAATAATTATAAAGAGAAAATATTGAATGAATTAGATGTGAACAAAGTGCTTCCCTACCTGGTTTATGATAGAATTTTTTCCTTGATGGAATACAAAGACATTTTGTCCCAGGACTAAACTAGGAAGAGAATTGAGTATTTTTTATATAAACTCTTTTTGAAAGGTCCAAATGGTTTCTCTGCTTTCTGTTCTCTTTTGGAGGAAATCTGTCCTCATCTGATCATGAGTTTTTTGCTTTATTATTAAGGTAAGATTATAATTTGCTCTATGATGTAGGCAATTAAAACAGTATCTTTGACACCTTACACTACAACTGTATACTATGCAATATTTTTAGTTTTGTCTTATTTGTTATGTTTATCTTAAAGCTATCCATTTAAAGTATATAAGACATGCTGTTAAGCATTCCTTTTTTAGAGCAAAAATAAGTAAAAGCTTATTTAACTTTTATCCCAATTTGTATATTGATTTTTTCCATTTTTCTAATGGAATGATTTTTACCTTTTTGGATTTAAAATACTAAACATTAAAATGAGAATGAATGAAGGCAATTTTACACATGCTTTCTCCAAGTTGACTGGTTATCCAATCTCAAGGATAGAAATTGCTTTGTTTCATGAAGGGAATGATTTTGGAATTGTAGGACATTTTTTCATGTGTTGCATTTTGATAGGTACCAGGTTGTCATGTAAAAACCCAGAACAAGGAAATAGATATTTCAATCCCAGACCCAAAACTTGTGTTTTTCCCTAGCAAAGTCAGTTTTCTACTCTGTAAAAGTGAAGGAAATAATACTATCAATTTCACAGAAATATTGTAAGGAAAATGCTTTGTAGATTGTAAAGTACTATACAAATGTGAATTATTAAAATAGCTACACAATGCTAGAACAATCAGTGTACTCAAGAAAAATAGCTTATTGATTCCTTGAAAAATCAAATCAACATAATCAACGAGTTGATTTTATTTGAATAATCAATTCAACCAAAACAGTCAGTGTATCTACAATATGTAGTTCAGATGTAGTAAGTGTGCACATATTATTTAAATAGTTAATGCCTTGTGAACTATAAACCGAGAATGCAAAATTTAATTTGGTATGTTTTTACATATGCATGTGAGCTATTGTTGTGACATTTTAAAGATTAATGCTTCAAAGTTGATGTTTAAATTATTTGAAGTATTGTAATATGGTAAAAGCAGATTTTTAGATAAAAATACTATGCTATACTATATAATACTATATACAGTGAAGATATAGAAGTATAAAACTTTGGTGAAGTTTATTATCCATAACTAAAAGTAGTTATAATTTTTAAATAGTTTAAATATTTACAATATTAACCCTTTCATATTCTATATGAATATACAAATAGAGGTATACCTTTGACTTTGAAAAAATTCACAACTCTGAAAAATTTCATTAGGTAAATGGCTTATAACATGAAATTCTATACTTTATAGCATTCATAGAACTTTAATTTCAGAGCTGAAGAAGACTTTAATATTTAGCTAATTTCTGTATTTTTACAAGTCAGGAAACTGAGGCATAAAGACATGAAATTCTTGCCTGTGGTTATACTGGTTTTAAGTATCAGACTTATCTTCATACTCCAAATATTGCATTCTTTTCATTGCACTTTGGGGTAGATTTTCTATCCATTTAAGTAACAAAAAGCCTATCAATGTTCAGAATTAAGAATTTAATGAACTCCAGATAAAATATTCTAATTGTTTACATGACTTTAAATTTAGGAAGATTTCTTAGAAGAACAAGTTAACTGCAAAGTAAGCTGATGGTCCTCCCTACCAACAAAAAAACAACAAGAAGAAAAACACCCTTCTTACCCAAATCATTATTCAAGTTTCCAAACTTGTCATAAATTCATAGATTTTGACCAGGAAGACATCTTTGAGATCATTTAATCCAACCCCTTCATTTTACAATTGAGAAACTGAGAAAACCTAGAAGACTTGACCTTTTCCTGTAATAAACAGCATCTAGGATTTGATTCCAGGACCTCTAACTGCAGATCTAGTAAGCATTCAAAGGAGACACTTGTAAAGTACTTAGCACAATGTCTGACATGGAATAGACATTTAATAAATGTTTATTTCCTTCTTTCCTCCACCACATTGTCTCCTTTCTTAGTTCTTCATTTTCCTTCACCCCACATATTTATTGTTATTAAATGTTTTTATTTTCTATCTTTCTGCTTGTCATACGTACCTGTCTCCTTTTAGCATAGTGTCCCAATATTTCTGACTCCTTCCCCATCCCATCAAAACTTGCCTTAAAAAGTTTATTGTGGTACAACTTTCTCACCACTTATACTCCTAGCTATTGCTCTAGTTAGGGATACAGAATAGGAAAATGCCAGCAGTTCTTTCCCAGTCCACTTTTTGAGCTGGGCCCCAAAGATAATCATCTTTTAAAGTGGCCCTTTTATTGATACTTCACATACAACAAAAGTTTGTTCATGATTTATGAATTTGAGTTTAAAAAGAAGCACACATGAGAAACGAGAGTATAATGGATACAATGCTGGATGGGAAGCAATAATGTCTGAGTTTGAATCTTGCCTCCAACACTTATTGGTTGTGAAACTCAGGGCAATCTCCCTCAGTTTCCTTATCTATAAAATATGGACAATAATAGACCCTAGTTCATAGGGATACTATGAGGATATAATGAGGGCAACTAGTTGACAGACCTGAAGCCAGGAAGACTTTTCTTCTGAGTTCATATCTGGCCAAGTCATTTAACCCTGTTTGCTTCAGTTTCCTCATTTATAAAATCAGCTGGAGAAGGAAACCGAAACCATTCTAATATCTTAACCAAGAAAACCCCACATGAGGTCATAAAGAGACATGATTGAAATGACTAATTAGTGACTATTCCAATGATCTGATAATTGTAGCAATATAAGAGCTTTACAGGGCATATAGTATCCCTTTCCAGGGAAAAAAATATTACTCAATCAAAAAAACTATTCATGAAGGAGTAGGAGAGAGGAGCTAATTGTTGGGGTTCTTTTAAGCAGGCTTTGTAATGTTTTGTACTTTTTTTAAAAAAAGGCTATAATAGGGCCAGCTCAAAAATGATGGCCACTTCTTTTTAAAATCATATTAGGTAGTGACATGCAATAGGTGAACTCATACTTCAAGTTAGAAATTTGATAACTGTCTATGTTTTAATGTAGATCAAACACAAAGAGGATTACAAGATGTATCAGTTGCAGACATGACAACAAGGGCTTTGACTGAAATCAAATTGAATGATGCCCTTGAGACTGAAGAACAAGAGGGAAGTCTTCAATCATTTAGCAAGTATGTAAAGGTTATCATTTTTAAAGATTCCCATAATTTTTATCTGCATTGCTTTTCCTATTCTTATGCTTATCATTCCACTGTGTCCCTTAAAAAAAAAAAACAACCTAGATAACTGCTATGTATATGTAAAATGATTTCATTTTGCTATTTTTTGAAGATTTTCTTATTTATTGTTCTATGAAGAAAGTCCAGGAAATGAGGATATTATTATTTCATTGTAGGAGTTAATGCTTGCTTTGGAGGCATATTTAATCAATATTTTATAATCAGTGTAGTTTTGTTAATTCTCATAATTGGTAGTATTGGGCATGAATTTGCCAAGATAAATTTTGTATTTCAGCAATTCAGTATTTCAGCAAATGTAAATCAAATACGAAGAGCTGAACACTGGTAATATATAATCCATTTTAATTATCTTTCCAAGACAAACATTCTTTCCATTTCTTGAGAATCTTTTGAATTTGCTAATAAGGTTAAATAGTTAATTTTGAGGGGGCTCTTTTTAGCACAGTGAACTAAAAACAATCGTTCATACTACCCACAAAGCCAATTTTGCAGATTTCTGAATACTTACAGTAAGAGATATGAATAAAGCAAAAAGAAAAACATTAGCATGTTGTATCTCTCACTTCTTCCTACTTTTAGGGGTGAGAAAAATGGTATTGATAGTTCTTATAAAAATTATCATTGATTTCCTTTGGGATTTTAAGTGTCTAGCTTATTATCATATTTAGTGAACATGGTATAAAATTATGTAAACTAACATTTTCCTATGTTTAATTTCCACATCTAATTAGTTTTACCTTTTAAATGCTTGTTAATGTGCGCATGATTTTGGCACTAATCTATTTACTTATGGAGTTCAAATTATACTTTCAGAAGGATCTAATAGAAAGAACACCAAATTTGGAATTAGAAAGTCCCAATTTTAATCCCAGTTCCATTACTTTATAGCTATGTAACCTTGAATAATTCATTTTATTTTTATGTGCTCTCAGCAAAAAGAAAAAGAAAGATTACAAGATAGGTAGGATTTAGGGAAGATGATATCCTGATTTGGGCATATTAAGTTTGGGTGACTACATCACCATCAGGAAGAAATGCACAATGAAGTTCAGGAGATTAGGACTGGATATATAAAGTAGGAATTATTTACAAAGGGATACTTTAAATTATATGGGAGCAGAAGAGATCACCAAGGGAAAACGCACAAAAAGTAAGGAAAGAAGGTCCAAGATAGAGCCATCTGGAAGACATGTGCTCAGAGAGGACAAGATAAATGATGATCAAATAAGAGGATGGGAATGTCAAGGTCATACAGATAGGAGAATCAGGAGGAAGCAATGTCATGGAGGTGAAGAGAAGAGAGGCTATTTTAGGAAGAGGAGGATAATACAATTTTTTTTTTTTTTTAAAAAGCTAAAGAGAAGTTTAAAAAATTATTGAATAAAAAAAAATCCACTAGATTCAGAGGCTAAGAAATCATTGACAAGCTTGTACAGAGTAATTTCATTCAAAGAGTGGAGCTAGAAGTCAGATAGCAAGGGAGTGAGAAGTAAATGTTAATGAGGAAATGGAAAGAGTAGGTATAGATAGATAATTATAGATGATAAAGCATTTATGAAGTGCTTAATATGTGTCAGGCCCTGTGCTAAGCACTGGGAATACAATTATCAGTGTTTATTAAAATAGAGTTTGTTTCAAAGAGAAACTCGGTGTCATTAAAAACACTGCATGATTTTCCAAAGCAATCCAACCTATATTCTTCCTCCTATTCAATTTTGGGCCTGGTTCATTATGCATTTTCAGTGTCTATCCAACATGAATATACTTTGGAATCAACTCAATGGGTTTGCAACTGTATACTATATATATAGGACAATAAGCATTGAGCACTCGTGGTATATGATAAGCACCTAATAAGTGCTTGTTTCCTTCCTTCTTTAATCCATTTACTTTTTCCTGTTGAGATGAATTCTCATTTAGGAGGCAAGGTTCTGGGACATGACTCACAATGCCTTCAGCAATAGCATTCAGAATGTCTCACCATCTATAAGGAATTCCCCTTCTGTTTGGACTCTGCACCAGCCTAACTTTATAATAGTAGCAACACCTTGAGCAAACATACATTTTTCTTTTTTATGGCTTTCATGATTCATTACTTGATAATATGAATCAGAAGACAGTCAAACAAAAACGGGTTTTTTGACCATGGGCTTCAGATTGGTGAGTGTTCACCATAAGTATCCTGGACCCAAATCCACTTCAGTACTCCCTGGCCATCATAATGTTGCTCCTCCTCTCTCCCTCATCAATCACTTTCCCATTTTCCTTTTCTAGCTTTCAGAACAGGAATCAACCAATGCTACCAAAATACTCCTCCCTAGGCACCACACCTCTATATGGGTTAGATTACAGGGGTCCTCAAACTACGGCCTACCGGCCAGATGCAACAACTGAGGACGATTATCCCCCTCATCCAGGGCTATGAAGTTTCTTTATTTAAAGGCCCACAAAGTTTTTGTTTTTACTATAGTCCGGCCCTCCAACAGTCTGAGGAACAGTGAACTGGCCCCCTATTTAAAAAGTTTGAGGACCCCTGGAACCGTTAGAATGTAAACTCCTAAAGGGCAGGGACCATTTAGCTTACTTGTATTTAACACAGTAATAAATACTTAGTGCTTAATAATGGACCTGTTATGTTTCCTTTAAAAAATAACTAGAAGTTACTTAAAACTTGAGATGCCCTATTCTACAAACCAGGATTGTCCATATCTTTAATTTTTAATGTCTCAGATAAATTGTATCTTAAGATTCTGAGGTTAGATCTAAGAAAGGTTTCTAAAGGGTGAGGTTACTTCTCAGGAGTCATTGGTTAAGTCCTGTTTCCCCTTTCTCTATTCCACTTCCAAGTCTCTGATTAAATCCATACTATATTCTCTTCTTGAGTACCCCTCTTGTCAACAGTTTTTTGATACCTTTCTTGTAGCCTGTACTTATGACCTCTGTATCTAAGTCCCCTTATCCTTCTGAATAGCAATCTGACTGATAGCAGGCTTGGCTCACTTTTTCTGAAGTGTTCTGAGTTAAACTTTGTTTTCATCTTGATGGAAAATACTTAAGTGGATCACCTTCACAATCAATTTTGGTAGGTGGATCACCTTCACAATCAATTTTGGTAGGTTTGTTCTATTGATTTCCTTATCCATTTCCCTATCTCACCCTCCATGAGTAGTAGTAGGTTTTCCCACTGATCAGGTAGCTCTAATTGCAAAAATAAATAAATAAATAAAATAACAGTTTATCATCTAGAGCCTTCCTGATTATTTGGGTCAGACAAGTGTGGTTCATGAATTCCATAGTCACTGTCATTGATTGTTACTCTCTGTGGTAGTCTTTCTACCCTTTGTATGAAATTAAAAACCATGTCCTTGTATACATATATTGTATTTAATTTATATTTTAACATATTTAACATGTATTGGTCAACCCACCATCTGGGGGAAGGGGTGGGGGAAAGGAGAGGAAAAGTTGGAACAAAAGGTTTTGCAATTGTCAATGCTGAAAAATTACTCATGTATATATCTTGTAAATAAAAAGCTATGAAAAAAGAAATATAATGAAAACTAAAAAATAAAAACAAAAACAAAAACAAAAAAACCCATGTCTTCCTCCTTTTGGGAAATAATTGGAATTTGACATAAATGTATTCTGCCAGTGCCAGTGCCACTCAATGGACTACTCAGTGCCTATCAACATTTTAGTACCTTAAGCAACAGGAGCTACA
This sequence comes from Sarcophilus harrisii, assembly GCF_902635505.1. NCBI lineage: Eukaryota > Metazoa > Chordata > Mammalia > Dasyuromorphia > Dasyuridae > Sarcophilus > Sarcophilus harrisii. The sequence continues at coordinate 529,929,594 of NC_045427.1, read as the reverse complement.
TCTACAGTACACACAGAACATCAAGGAAGATCCCCTAAAATTCTCCAACAAGTGATAACATCTCTGTGTCAGTCATTTGCTCTTTTGCAGCATCTTTATGACATATTTTAACCATTTTTCAAGAGTAAGCAAACATTCCCTGAGAAAATAAATATAATTTCCCCTCAGAGAGACTATACCCCTTGATTAGTGGTTTGTCCTGTCACCTGAACCCATGATTCTGTGTTCTGCAGAGAGATGACCAAAGAAGAGGTTATCTCAGATTTTAATAATCCCTATGCATTTTTCCAATCTTCTCTACTAAGGTTCCCATCTCACTTACATTTTCCCAGAGAAGCCACAAAAGTGTGCAAAATCTTTTCAGTAGTTCCCATGTTATAACCCATAAGTATCCCTCAAATTACTAATCCTTGTTTAGGATATACAGCTGTGTACCAGACTTTAAAAACATAGCAGATATTGTGACTACTTATTTACAATACCTCTAGGCTCAAATATGCCTAGGTGCTTGTAAGGGTGTTATTTCAACTCAGATAGTTAATGCAGAAATTCTAGGCCCCACAAAACAAAAAATCAGTGATCTCAGATGAGCCTACAAAATTTAATTTGTGTTTCAGATGGGCGCCTCCGCTTATGTCATAATTGGCTGAGTTCATCTTAATGAAAATTTTTATAGTTCTCCATTCCCAGAGTTTCTTCTGGGAACATCCAAATTTGATTTGTATCTCTCCCTTTAAAGGGCCCATAGCACTTCTATAAGCATTAAAGCTAACAAGTCATCAGATATGTCAGGTTTTATTTAAACCAAGAAAGAAAATATAGAATATGCTTTGTCTAAGTCATTCTCTCCCCTTAACCTTTCTTCCCTTGACATTTAGGAATTTTCCTTCTCTTTTTTTTTTTTCAAAGGATTATCAAGTAACCCTTCTTTCTGGTAGGTACCATTTTCCCTTTGGACCTGTATGGACCCAGAGTGTTCCTCAGTGTGTGTGGTTCTCTGCTATTTCCTTTTGAATTTTTAATGGATAATTCAACCTAAATACCTTTCTCTATCCAGGATCAAATGATGTGGTGTCTCTTTTTCTCTCCCATCTGCTTATTGAAATTCCATATCTCCTTCTCTTTTTCCATTTCATTCTAGCCTCTAGACACAGCTTCCCAAAAAGGCCACATGGATACAAGGCCTTGATTCAAATCCACATGCAGCCTGGCATTTCTTTGCTGGTGTCTGTGTCTATGTCTGCAGTGTGTGTGCCTGTGCCTGTAACTGTACCTGTGTCTGTGATTTTTCTTCTCTGTTTGACTCTTTGGGGGTCCCTTTTTCCTTAAAATCAAGCCAATACCAAATTCAAGTGTGTAATCTCTTCCATCACTGTTATCATCACCATAGGGATCTTTACTGCTATAGCCTGAACAAAAGCAAGGAGGACCAGACTAGGCAATTCATACTTTGTTCGGGCGATAATAGAGGAGAAAGGGTTAAGCCTCTGGCCCCAACCTCTGATGAGAAACTGAGCGTCAGCACCATTAAGAGGCTTGTCCAACATGACACAGATAGTAAGTGGCAAAGGAAGGATTTGAACCTAGATCACTCTAATCTCCAAAGGCTCTCCCTTCCCTCATTCTCTCAGGTAATAGCTAATATTTTACAGGAAAAAAAATTGAGGCAATTCTCCATGAACTCCCTCTTCTCCCCTCTTCTTCATCTCTTATCGCTTAGATACCTTTTGAGCTTTTCTTTTCCTTAACCTCTGTTTCACATAATGAAGTGGTCTTATTCCTTACTAAGGCTAACCCCTCTACTTGTTCAAGCAATGTCATCCATGTCTTCCAATAGATTCCCACTTTGGTTCTTCCCACTCTTTCACTTATTTTCAATCTCTCCTTCTCTATGATGTCATACTGTTATCCTAGGTCTTCCAGATCTCCCCATCCTGAAAATGTCCTACTTGATCCTTCCATTCCTGTTAATTTTTATCCTATAACTCTCCTGCCCTTTGTAGCCAAACTCCTCAAGAAGACTGTCCACTTTTCTTTCACTCTCTTCTTAATCTCTCACAATCAGACTTCCTAATTTATCATTCCACTGAAACTGCTCTCCCCATTATTAATGACCTCTTAGTTGCCAAATCCAATGACCTTTTCCAAATCCTCATTCTCCTTGACTTCTTTGAAGCCTTTGACACTATTAATCATTCTCTCCTCCATGACACTGTCTTTTCCCCTACATTTTCAGGACACCACTCTTCTGGTTTTTCTCCTAACTATCTGACTTCTCTTTTTCAGTCTCCTTTGCTGGATCCTCTTCCAGATCATACCTGTCAATCACAAGTTAATCTCAGAGTTCTGTCCTGGGCCTTCCTCTCTTTTCCCTCTATACTACTGAGGTGGGGGCAGCTTAGGTGATGTGGTGAATAGAGCACCAGCCCTTGAAGTCAGGAGTACCTGAGTTAAATCTGGTCTCAGACACTTAACACTTCCTAGCTGGGTGACTTTAGGCAAATCACTTATCCCCAATTGCCTCAATAAAACAAACAAACAAAAAAAGGGCTGCCACTACTTCACTTGGTGGTCTCCTCATCTCCCATGGATTTAATTACCATCTCCATTGGAAATGCCTCTTGTTTCCCTGGCACTAAGCATACTGTCTGGCCCATAGTGGAAACTTAATAAATATTGACTGATTAATTGATTACTATACACTGAAGAGTCTCTGAAACTGATAATTCCCTCCTCTGGTTAAAAGAGGGAGGATCAAGAGGCTAACTCTCTTCAGAAAGACTATAAGATATGGAGGCAGAGGGATCTAATCCAACTTTTTCATTTTATAGGCACATAGAGGATAAAGGATTTTCCCAGGATCTTCTAGCTAGTCAGCAGTAGTTATAATTCAAACACAAGTCCTCTGACTTCAAACCCAATGTTTTTGCATCATACTCTGCTGCCTCTTTCTCTGGCCATGTATTGTATTATCTAAGAATGATTTTTAACATGGAGGAGAAGCTTACTCAACATATTCCAGTATAATAGGGAATGTACTACATGAGTTCTGGAACAGTGCTTAATTTTATAGGGTAGCCTACAAGGTTCATGGTGTACATTATTAATTTTTCTCTAAAAAATACAGTAGGGAGGTCTTTCTACAATCACTGAAATTTAAGATTTTAATTTATATATTAATATATATTCATGTTGAAATCTAAGTAAACATTCATTACATTTTCATGCCAAAATTTTTATCTGAGACAGTTTATCATTTCAACAAAGGCTGCTTTCAAAAAAATAACTTTTATCCCAATAACCAAAACACCAGTGTAATATTAGTGAAAACTAGCTAATTAGATTATAGTTACCAATAGTTGACATTTATATTGACATAGATGATAATACAAAAATCATTTCCATGGGCATTTTGAAGGCATTACATTTTTTTCCCAAAAATATATACCCTTCATCATGTTTTCCCAAATGAATATTAAAATTAGATTCTTAATGGGTGGGAGGAGGATGCTGGAAAGTCTACTCTGATGGGAAGATGCCAATTCTGGATATATACTCAAACTGTATAAACTAGACATAGCTTATTGAGAGTTAGCTACTGAAAAATTGCTATGCTTTCACTATACTGCCTTCCACCAAAATCCTATCCAAACATTATAAATGGGACACAGCAAGCATTTTTTTCTTTTTCCTTTTTATGCTTATTCAGCTGTCAGGAAAAAAGCATTACTCAGCCATACAACTACACATTGAAAGAGAAAATTGGAGAATGGAGGAAAGTCATATTAATTTCAACCTTCATAAAATGATAACCTCAATTTTCAAGAACGGGAAATTTATCAGAGAAACAAATAAATCTTCAACCCACACATCTCTTCATAAATTCTCCAAGGCAACAGTATCCAATACCTACCAAGCAACCAATCAGAAACCAGCAAAATTCATGAGGATAACCATGTAGTAACCATGGACACCCAGCTGTCAAGTTAAATTAAAGGCTTATATGGCAAGGTACAAAGAGCACATTTTAAAATTGCTCTTTTAATTACAAATGTTAAATTGAATAACAAAAATTTCAGGAAAAAAAGTGATGGAACAAATGGAAAGAAATAATGGTAATACCTGTATACTTTAAATATTCATTTATTGAGAATGACTTTGAAAATCCTGTTTTTAATTTAACTCTGCTTTTAGTGATTTTGATGGAACACTGTTGACATATGTCAAGTTTACAAAACTATGTTTGCCTTGGACCCACATCAAACAAAATCATTCAGCAGGTGCTATTTTAGCAAATCAGAACATTATGATTTGTGTTTCTCCATCCCCACCCTGGGATTTAGCCAATTGTGCTAACTATAGTATATTAAACAAAACAACACTTTTCAGTCTGGTCTAATTGTATTGGTCTCCATTGGACAATTCCATATTGATCTAAAATATGTGATATCCTGGCTCTTCAAATAATTTAAATGCTCTAGTTCATTAGCAATACCTCTGATTAATTTGTGCAGTGAATGCTATCATTAAGCAAATCTTTAGAATCATAGTGAGGGTTGAAAATGACCTGCACGGTTCAATTCAATTCAATAAGAGTTTATTAAGGGTCTACAATACACAAGACACTATATTAGGCAACAAATGGTCAGCACCCTAAAGGAGTTCATATGATACCCAAGGAATACGAAATGTACATAATTAATAGAAAATAATTTGAGGAGGGAAAAGGCACTAACTACTAAGAGATAGAGGACTGGGAATATAAGGGGAGGGGGCAGGAAAGACTTCACATAGAATGAAGTATCTGAACAATCAATAAGTTAGTCTGTCTGAAAGAAAGAGTGTGTGAAAGGGAACAAGATGAAATAAACCTAGATGGGAGCCAAATTGTGGAGGACTTTAAATTTTAAGCTGCTGATTTTGTATTATATCCAAGAGGTAACAAAGAACAGCTGGGCAGAAAAATGACATGGTCAAATGTGTGTTTTAGGAATGTTAATTTAGCAGCTCTACAGTATACTTGGAGAAGAGGGGGAAATTGAAAAGGAGAAAACCAATTAGGAGGCTATTGAGGCAAAAAGTGATAGAGGCTCGAACCATGTTAGTGGCCATATTATGGAAGAGAAGGAAATAGATTCCACATACATTATGAAGATAAATTGAAAAGAGTTGGCAACCAGTGATTGAATAAAAGGAATGAGTGTGAAAAATCAAAGTTGATCCCAACATTGTGAACCTGAGCAATTGGAAAGATGATAGTGCCCTAAAAATTATTAGGGAAGTTGCAAAAAAAAAAAAAGAATGGGTTTTGAAGGGGAAGTTTAAAAATTGCATTCTGAACATGTTGAGCTTAAGATGTTTATGAGATATCTTGGTGAAGATGTCCAAGAGACAATTAAGGCTGATCTTCAGTAGAGAGGTTAGGGCTGAATATGTAGACTATATATCAAACAGTTAGCTGGCTCAGTTGGGATAGAGTGCTGGATGTGGAGTCAGAAAGCTGCATTTTCCTGTGTTCAAATATGGCCTCAAATACTTATTTAGGTGTGTGATCTTGGGCAAGATATTTAACCCTGTTTGCCTTAATTTTTCTCATCTGTAAACCAAACTGGAGAAGAAAATGACAAACAACTCCATTATCTTTGCCAAGAAAACCCAAAATGGTGTCATGAAGAATTGGAAATGACTAAAAAATGACTAAGCAACAACATATAGACTGTGCAGTTATCTACATATAGATGATTATTGAATCCAAGAGGAGAAAAGGATTTTAGAATGCAGCTTTGGGAAACACTCTTGCTAAGTAGATGAGGTAAAAGAGATAATCTAGCAAAAAGAGATTAAGAAGACAAATAAAAGGAAAACAAAGAGAACAATGTTATGGAAAACTAGGGAGGAGAGATTAGTGAGAATGAAGGTATGGTATAAACAATGACAGAGAGGTCAAGTAGAAAGAGGATTAAAAAAAAAGGCTTAAGATAATAAGAACTTTCATAACCATGAATGAGCAGTTTTAATTAAATGATGGGATCAAAAGTCAGGATGCAAAGTATTAAGAAATATTCCACAAAAATGTTTATACTTCTCTTGGATTTTAATCATCTCATAGGTTCTATTTGGAAGTAGAATACATTGGGTTACATTTGACAAATTCAATGGAACATACCTGCTATTAGCCTTTTATTTTTGTTCAATAAATTTATATTTACTTTATCTATGTATTATGGGAGAATAAGTTTATTCAATATGATTATGGCAGAGAGCAACTTTTTTGAACTGTTCTCTTTTGGCATATTTGGCTTGATAAGTGCTTTCATACTATTCAAGTTCAAAAAAGGAAGAGAAAAGGAGGAGAATTCTATTCTACTTTAAATCTTTTGAGACACTGAACTTTTATCATTTATTTCATTATCAGAAATAATTCTGGAGTTTGCATTAAGTCAAGATTTTTAATGACTTCAGAGTCACAACTTTTTTGCCTTCAGATTTTAGAATCTCCTTGATTTCAGCTCTTATTTAATTTTGCTTTTGTTGTTTAGTCTTTATGGCATTTGGGGTTTTCTTGGTAAAGATATTGGAGTCATTTCCTTCTCCAGCTTATTTTACAGATAAGGCAATTGAGGCAAACAGGGTTAAATGACTTGCCCAGTACATAGCTAGTAAGTGTCTAGGATAGATTTGAACTCGGGAAGATGAGTTGTTCTGACTTTAGGCCCAGCATTCTATCCATTAATATTCACACACACACACACACACACACACACACACACACACACAAAAAAAAAAAAAACACAGTATGTAGCCACTGCCTTTAACTGGTGAGATGTTTCCAATTTGGTTAAGATAATAGTTTAGACACATAAAGAAAATATTCATGTCTTCAGGCTATTTCATGCATGCTCAAGGTTTGTGTATATTGTGTCAGAAATCCAGAAGATGGGATTTGGGTATTTCTTACTTGTTTCTCTGTATTTTGCCTTCTTGGGATAACAGATAGAATATGACACAATAGTGCTCATTCTGCTGTCTTCCATGTTAAGCTGAACTTGAGAACCATCACCAAGAGTTTTAAGTGGACTTAGGCTACAACCTTATCCCACACAATCTATTTCTTAAATTCCTAAGAGCAACAATTTCATTCTGGTGGCTAGGGAGATAACTCAATCTAGGGCTATCTCTAGTCATCCTGATCTATATCTGGCCATTGGACACTGATGGCTCTGGAGGAAAAAGTGAGGCTGGTGACTTTGCACAGCCCTCTCTCATTTAAATCCAATTTATTTGCATGTCATGATATCACCTCCCTGATGTCATGATCCTCTTTGAGAAAAAAAGGACAAACAACTCAATTCTTAGTATTGCCAGTCCAACAAACCCTGTTTTCAGGGTTTTTCTAGGCCTTCACAGCTAATTGTCTCAGGGTATGTGAAATCAAGGCTGCACATCAGCTTAATTGACATTCTTTTACTTCAGCAATTATGGTTTCCTCTTCTCATATACATATACACCGTATATGATGTGTTGGGTTTTGAGGCATTTATTGTTGTTATAATTATTATCATTATTATTACTACCACCAACTTGTCTAAAATGAGAAGGACAGGGAGAAAGATATGCTTCTCTAAGTTCACAGAACGTATTCCTGGTTAAGACACTAAGCATTTTGAACAAAGCAGATGGGAGAAAGATCTTAACATGAATTAAAGTTCTTTTGCAGTTACTTGAACACAGGCCTGATCTTTGAGAATGAATTTATTTATCTTTTTGGCAAGGCAATTGACCAGAGTCACACAGGTGGGAAGCATTAAGTGTCTGAGATCAGGTTTGAACTCAGATCCTCCTGATTTGAGGGCCAGTGCTCTATCCCCTGCACCATCTAGCTGCCCCAAGGCCTTATCTCTCATACTGAATTTTAAACTCTGTGTAGGCAGGGGCCATATATTTTTTGTCTTCTTGTGCCCAATAGTCTCTTATTAAGTAATGGTGCATACCAAGGGTCTCTTACTAAGTCTTAAGTGAATTGAATGCATGCATATAAAAAATATACAATATAAGACAGCACTAATTTAAATAGAACAGACTGAATATTTGCTAGAAAAGTTCACAGAAGAGAAAATTGATGTGGGCAGAAATAGTCAATCAAGGTAGACCTTACATTTATCTTTGAATGTTGGTATGCTCCAAAATAAAGTATATTGCTTTTGTTTTATTTTTTTTCCAGGAGACCTCTTACCATTTAAAAACTATATTGACATTTTATTTTACTAGGGAAATTGGGACTGAATGAAGATTCAGTTTAAATTATCTTGTGTCAGCATTTCATTAGCTTTCTCTAAAACAGATCACTGCAGCTATATTAATTACTTAGGTCTGTCTTCAATAGGGCATTTTTAAAATTTAGTAAGTAAAATTCTAATGGATATGGGCATGTATTATGAATTGTTTCAGTAAATCAGCTGAAGAATTTTGTGAATAATTTACTATCGACAAATTAACCTGTGTTCTTTAATTGTTCTTTTACTGAGATAAAAAATTAACTCACTTAGATTTCCAAATACTGAAAAAATTCCAATTTTTAAAGAACAGTTCTTGGGGAAGAATAGAAATTTTAAAGATTGCTGACTTCTATTATTTTTTAATTTGGAGCTACATTTGGAAATAAAATAAGACCTTTTCCTTGAGTTGACTATTGTTATTTAATTTATCGTTAAATATTGTTAACCTAAGCCAAAGCTCTTATTTACTGATTTGATTAAAAAGCTCATATATTAGATGCACAATCTATATTTTTAATACTCCATTAACTGCAACATTAGCATTTATCTTTTAAAATAGACCTAATGCTGTAAAATAAATAAATAAATAAGAATAACACAGGAAAGGATGGGAAGACTTATATGAACTGATGCCAGGTGAAATAAGCAGAATCATAAAACCAATATATACAATCCCTACAACAGTTTAAATGGAAACAACAAGAAAAACAAGAATTAATGATGGCAGCTAAGTTATTCAATGGATAGACTGCTGGGTCATAAATTTAAATTTATGAATACATAAATTTAAATCCAGATTCAGGACTTTCTAGCTGTGTGATCCTGGGCAATCACTTAATCTTTTGCCTCAGTTTTCTCATCTGTAAAATGGGAGATAATAACTCCTAACTCCCAGGGTTGTTTTGAGAGTCAAATAAAATAGCTTTGTAAAGTGCTTTGCATCATACCTGGCACATACTAAGTCCTATACAAATGTTATCTGTGTTGTTGTGATACTGTTATTATTATACTAATCAAGCTTGTCCTTGAAGAAGAGATGAGAAAATTTACCTTCTGTTTTTTGCAGCAGTGTAGAATTATGGGCAAGAGTCTTGCTTACACTATCAGTATTGGTGATGTATTTGGATAATTTGACTGAATTGCTTTGTTTCTTTCACTACAAGGGATAGTTCTCTAAATAAGAAAGGAAAAAGGAGATGTTAGGAAATGAAGGCAATATAAAACCAAATATGGTAAATAGAAATCTATCATCATTCTTGATGTCTTAATATCCATCATATTTTATGCATCATTTCTTTTTAAATTCTGAGTGCATATTTTTTTTTTTTGCTAGAGTTTTTTTAACTAAGGTTTTTTTTTTTTTTGAGGAAAGAAGTTGCTAAAATGTCAAGTCACACTAAGATGGCTGATGAATTTAGACTGTAAATGAAACAGATTTATGTGGTAGAAATGTTGGTATTTTTTAGCTTCTCCTAGGGCTGTGATAAAATCACATCTCATCATTCTACAAAAGAGGTTGCTTTTATTAGAAAGACAGATCAGAGATCAAGAACTCTAAATCTAAATCTGGCTCTGAATAACGGGGTATGGCCTTAAGCAACTAATTTAACTGGTTTGTGCTTTAGTTTTCCTTCTTTGAAAAAGCAGATGATAATAATTCAGATCAATTTGGCAAATATATAATAAGCATTTATTGTGTGTAGTTATTGATACACACACTGATAGTTATTGAGAATATTTCTAACTATGTCTACAGATTGTTGTGGTTTTATCAATTGTGTGTAAGTCTTTGTGACTCCTTTTGGGGTTTTTTTTGGCAAAGATGCTGGAGTGGTTTGTCATTTCCTTTTTTAGCTCATTTTACAGATGAGGAAACTGAGGCAAACAGGGTTAAGTGACTATCCCAGGAAATACAGAGAAGTGTCCACAGTTAGACTTAACCGCAGGTATTCCTGACTCTAGGCCAAGCACTATATCTATCACACCACTAGCTGCCCACATATTTGCAGATAAAGGGAATAAATCCTTTAAAACTAGTTTATTCTATTCAACTTAATAAACATTTACAAATATCTTACCTGGCAAGGTTCTAATGTCAGGTGCTAGGAATATAGAGACAAAATGAAAACTATTTATTGTCCTTAAAAACTTATTCACTCAAAAAAATTGTAATCAGTGACCACTGTGTGCAAAATTCCTTGACACATTGAGCATTTAACCAAAAAAAGTGATACATATGTATGCATGTGTATATATATATATATATATATATATATATATAGTACATATATGTTTGTAAGTAACTAACAATGAGAAAACTCACAATCAGAAAGTGGTCTTTACTAGTGCAGATCAGAAACTTATGTCTTGGAGAGTTGCCTAGGGCACTGAAAGGTTGCATAACTTTCTGAGGATTGCATGGTCTACATGAATCACTCCCTCTTGTGGTTTTTAAATAGGAGAATATTGCAAGGAGAGCTATGTTTCTCTAAAATTTCATTAATAATCAAACATACAAAATATTAGTTGTTCATTGTAGGAAAAAGTAAATAGTATGAGGAAGCACAATGGATAGACAACTGTATCCGAAGTCAAGAAGGTCTGGATTCAAATTCAGCCTTGAAAACTCAGTAGCTGATCTGTGACCTGAATAAGGCAGCTGACTTCCTGTCTATCTCAGTTTTTTCATCTGTAAAATGGAAATAATAATAGAATCAACATTCCAAGGTTGTTATGAGGATAAAACAGGATACTCTTTATAAAGTGTTTTGCAAACCTTAAAGCATTGCATAAATGTTACCACCATTATCATTTTTTATTAATTATTATTAGTCTGTGAGATTTACTCAATATGAGTTGTTACTATCAGAAAGCATTGTGAGCAGAAAAGTACAAGGCAGAATCTTGTTTATGATAAAGTTAATCAAGAGGAAGAGGACATTGAAAGTATATAATTAAATTTAATTACATAAAGTCTTTCTGATCATTGCATTTCTACTTGAGACCTTCACACATGTAGGCAGCTTCTTTTTCATTAAGGTTAAGAATTTACTAACTTCCGGAAAGGGACCTGTATGTGCACGAATGTTTGTGGCAGCCCTTTTTGTAGTGGCTAAAAACTGGAAACTGAATGGATGTCCATCAGTTGGAGAATGGCTGAATAAATTGTGGTATATGAAAATTATGGAATATTACTGTTCTGTAAGAAATGACCAACAGGATAATTTCAGAAAGGCCTGGAGAGACTTACACGAACTGATGCTGAGTGAAATGAGCAGGACCAGGAGATCATTATATACTTCAACAACAATACTAGATGATGACCAGTTCTGATGGATCAGGCCATCCTCAGCAACGAGATCAACCAAATCATTTCTAATGGAGCAGTAATGAACTGAACTAGCTATGCCCAGAAAAAGAACTCTGGGAGATGACTAAAAACCATTACATTGAATTCCCAATCCCTATATTTATGCACACCTGCATTTTTGATTTCCTTCACAAGCTAATTGTACAATATTTCAGAGTCTGATTCTTTTTCTACAGCAAAATAACGTTTTGGTCAGGTATACTTATTGTGTATCTAATTTATATTTTAATATATTTAACATCTACTGGTCATCCTGCCATCTAGGGGAGGGGGTGGGGGGGGTAAGAGGTGAAAAATTGGAACAAGAGGTTTGGCAATTGTTAATGCTGTAAAGTTACCTATGTATATATCCTGTAAATAAAAGGCTATTAAATTTAAAAAAAAAAAAAAGAAAAGAAAGAAATGTAAAATTGCTCTAAATAAAATATCTCTGGTACTTTAGTCACAAAAAAAAAAAAAAAAAAAAAGAATCTACTAACTTCCAATAACACACAATTAACTTAGTATCACATGAAATAGGAGAGCTAATACCTAAAGGGAGAGAAGGCAGAGAAAAGAGGGGATTAAGAAAGACTTCACATAGGAAGGTACTTCAGCTGAATATTGAAGGAAACCGAATTTTCTGAGAAGCAGTGGAGAAAATGCATTCCTATGAAAGTAAAGAAATGAATCTGAGGAGGAAGAAGTAGACCCAATTTTCTGGAAGAATGCATGAAGGAGACTAAGGAAGAATAAGTCTAGGACAGTAGATTGTCAGAGGATTGTGGAGGGCTTTTGTAAAAGGGCAGGCTTCGAAATTTTATTAATGTGGTCAAAGAGAGGATTGGTGATATGTGCCAGTGGCTATAGGGGAGCACAGATGCTCAGATGTGTCAGCTTTAGCCCAGAGCTTTTAGCCAATAAAAAGCATTGGTAATTTTTAATTACATTCTTAAAATCGGTGCTGGTGTTAGAAATGTGATGACAGAAACTAGCACCTGCGTCTTTAGAATCTGGTGACAGTGAGTAAATTTTGGAGTAGTAATATCTCTACATGAGTGGACAGTGAGGGAGAAATGATTGAAAGAGGAGTAGTGTGTGAGAGGGAATGTCTGAGGCTTCAAGATTAAGGAAATTTATATGTAGAAATGAATTATGTTTTAGGGAGGAGGAGAGAAACAGAGAATCAGAGATGAGGCACAAAAAGATAAGAGATGGATGTTGAGACAGACAGAAAGAAAGAAATTAAGAAGAAATATCACACGGGGGTGGTCTGCAGCCGCAGAAGATGTATTGTTCCACTACTCTTTTCCCCTTTTGTATATACTGATAATAGTACAGAGAATCTTCTTTGAGAAGCTTAATCTGATTCTATCCTACACAGTACACCTCAGTGATAAATTCTGAGCTACCTGTAATCTCCATGTGAGAGGAAAATGCCCAAAGAAAAGGGAAGTGAAGAAAAGGAGACATATGGTGAATAGAATTCATTTCAAAAACAATTTTCTAATCAATATTCATTAAATAGCTATGAATCAGGAATTATGCTTGGTTCTGGAAATACAGAGAGATGTTTTTAAAAATACAATAGTTCCTGTCCTCAGGGATCTTACATTCTAAAAACAAATGGTACACAGCTAAGTAAACACAAAGTAATTTAGCAAGGGAGCACTTACAACTGGGGGGGATCACAGGGAAGGCCTTGTGTGTATGTATGTGTGTGCGTGTATGTGCATGTGTATGTGTGTGCGTGTGTGTGTATGTGTGTGCGTGTATGTGTATGTGTGTGTGCGTGTATGTGTATGTGTATGTGTGTGCGTGCGTGCGTGTTTAAAATAATAACAAATATAAACAACACCTATAAAAGTTTCTTACCACTAAACCCCCCTACCCCCCTTACTAAATTTTATCTCTTCCGTCAAACCCCAAAACCGGATGATAGGCCTTTAGTATGGTAACTGAATACCTCGGAGAAATAGATTCTAAAACACATGTAAGCAGCAACTAGCCATAACTTGGAAATTATATGTGAACTGAGACTTGAATGGAGTCAGAAATTTATTTGACAAGACTTAGGATTGAGGGCCTAATTCTTAAGCATTGGAGAAATGGTCAGGCTCTCCTATCCATTCCCCAATATTTAGTGCAGTGTTTTTTAAAAGGTAGTTGTATGATATGTTACTTCTGTGCTACTAAAAGGTGAAAATAAACACAATCTACAACTCCTATAGATTCCAACAGATTTCACGGAGACATAATCGATGCCAACTGAATCTTAGATGGGTAGTAAATAAAGAGAACACAAAAGCTGCTAAGACCCCATTGGATGCTTCCAATTGTGAGGTATACTACTCTGTAGCTATAGAAGTCCTGGTCTTTCATCAACCTTCAATAATGGTGATTCAAGCCCCAGAATCTATGTGAAGGTTGCAGGATGAGTCTTTGGCAACACTGCAATTTGAAGTTGTTCTGTTTACACTTTGTTTCTATGAGAGGAGTGTACATGGCTTTAAATACGGCTTATCAGGAAAGTCACCTTTTAATCTTTGTTGAAGTCATGGAAGCGCTAATTGACCAGGGCACATGATTGAGCTCATGGATAATCTTGTGTGACTTCATGTTTGGTCTTTCAGGCAGCTCAGCCTTGTCACACATTCAAGATGTTTTATGGCCTTAAATGCAGAAGTCTATTATCTGGAGAGAAACCTACAAGGGATAAATTCTCATAATTAACCTAAAAATGGCATATGGTCAGTAATCTTGGGAGACCCAGTTACTTCAAGGTTGATGGTTTGCCAAGTTCTCATACTAATATTTGTTTTGAGACTGACTGTAGACTCAGGTACAAACTGGGATCAGAGACCCCACTATGCTTAGCCATAAACCGAAGTAATTAAATAACAAAATACTCGCCAGAGAACTACTAGCCACTGCTTAAAACTCAAAGGACTTGGCAGTGCCCTAGACCCTCCTAGAGTGGCCAAACTACTATTTTCTTAGAGCCAGTCAAGAACAAGAGGGAAGAAAGCAAGGAAGCCCACATAGTTACCAATGGCTGTGGGAGGGGTGGAAGAAGGAAAACCCTAAGAGCATATAGAGGTATGCCTCAAAGCAAATCATGCAAGCCAAAAGTAAATCACTCTTAATAATGGTTCCACTTAGAAAGGAGTCTCCTAAAATGGGGATTTCATTTATAATTCCAATATTTAAAAGTGTTGTCCGTTACTTAGGACAAACAAGTGACTACTTAACTTAGAATTTATGACAGAAAAGGAAAGGAAAGCTGAGGATGGGCTAGATAGTAAGAGAGTGGATTTCTGAGTGCAGAAGTGCATAGCATATAGGCCAGATGTGCTAAGAGAACTGAGACCCATACTTTTATCTTAAGGGCAAAATTTCTGGGAATGCACCTCCGGCTATGCAGGCACACATAGCTCACATTCTAAGCATGCCAATGATTCAGAGATCCATGTAGGATCTCATAGCTTGAATTCTACAGAAGTCAGCCAGAAATGATAGAAAATTCTCATGAACAAAATTCTAAAAACAGAAATGGAAACAATTAAAATTGGGAAGGAAGAGTGGAAATATGCAAAGAGAGTGATTTGGATAGATGGACAAGGAGCCTATCAACCATGCTAGGTGGAAAAGACATGTATAAACCATGAAAGAAAGGGCGGACAGTGGAAGATGATTACAAATAAGGTGGCACAGACCTGTGAAAATAGTTACAGACTCAGAATAAATCAAGATTGATGGCGAATTCTAAGAAAAACACATAGTACTCTGGGGGCAAAAGAAACATACAAGATTTGGACTGCTGTTAAGGGTAGATTGTATGAAAATAATGATAAAGAAAAGGCAGAAAAAATTCAACTTTTATTTTGCTTTAGTGTTCTCTGCTTAGAAGGAGGAGGTTTGGGGGTTAGGAAAGAAAGACCAAAAGTGGTTATCACACAATTGAAATAACATAGGTGAAGGGACAGCAAGAGAATCTCACTGACCCTAGTAAATCCAAGTGTCCATGATGAGAAAACTGTTTCAGTCTGCTGAACAAATGGGGAAATGTGATTACTGAGAAATCTGTCAGCAAGATGACTTTTAAAAGATCATAGGGAACATAAAACTGGAGGAGAGCAGCAATTTTCACATAATGGAAGAAAGTAAAGATGCCTCTTTTTTATTATTTTTAAAAATTAATCTGTGTTTCCCATCATCTCCAACAAGCAAAACACACACACACACACACACACACACACACACACAAAATAAAGCCTATAAAATTTATGTGAAATTTGTCCATGTCTGAAAAACATATGATAATTTGTATATTTTTAAGTGCAGTCTTGCCTTTATTAGGATGTAAGTGTCATGTTTCATCTTCATTTATGGTTTATTATTGCACTGGTAAGAGTTCTAAAGTGAAGTTTTTCAAAGTTGTTTTTCTCTCTGATATTATCATTATATGTTTTTCTACTTTTGCTCACTTCTCTCTGCATAAGTTCATAGTGATCTTCCAATTTTCCTCTGAAACTATCAATCTTATCATTTCCTATGACAAAATAAAATCACATCACATCACATGTTTAGCCTTTACTCAATAGGAGAATATTCCCTTGGTTTCCTATTTTTGTTATCAAAAAAGAGTTGCTATAAATATGTTTGGTGAACCAACTGAGAGCTTTACTAATAGTACATTTTCCCATAGTTCCTCTAACATTTGGAACTGTTGGTTTCATTTTCCTCTGTTGGTTATCTTCTTTTGCCAATCTAATAGGTGTGAGATGGAACTTCAAAGTTGCTTTCATTTGCATTTTTCAAATCATACATATAGCTATTGATAGCTTAGATTTTTTTTTTCCTTTGAAAAGTTCCTGTTCATATCTTTTGACCATTTATGTTTCTGGGAATGTTCTGAGTTTTATAAATTTGAATTATATATCTTAGATATGAAATTGGTATTAATGATTCCCTTCACTATCCCACTCCAGAGATCTGTTTCTCTTCTAACTTTGCTACATAAGATTTGCTTGTACAAAAACAATTGTATAATTTTATATAATTAAAATTGTCCCTGTTATCTTGTACAATCCTCTCTATTACTTAGGTGTGAACTAGATTTGAAAGATATTTTCTTTCCTGCTCCAGTAAAGGTAACTCTTGATGGATTCATGACATTCACTTTACTGTTACATTATAGATCATTAAGTTTGCCTTTTATCCCTGGTGAAATTCTAGATGGTTTTATAAAGATCTTAAAAAGATGCTTCATCATCCATAGGTCATACTAGGCAAACCTCATTTACTCTTTTTTGACAGTATCGACAGACTGGTAAAATAGAGGATACCCAAGACTAGTGAGAATTTTCAAAAAGCCACGATGGTCTCTCCCAGTTTTTTTGTGGACCATGTAGAGAGATGCAGGCTGGATGGGTTCAGAACCATATAAACCATTGAGTCTGTCAATTTTCAAGGAGAAAATCTAGTACTCTATAAAAGTCTTGTCCTTGAGCTATTTAAATTTTTAATCAGTAATTTGAATGAAGTCATAAGTGAAATACTTATCACATTTGCAAATGACACAAAACTGGGAAGGATAGTTAATATATTAAATAACAGAGATAAGATCCTGGAAAATCTGGTTGATCTGCTGAAACTAAGATTGACATTTTTATTTATGTGTGGATGTGTGTGGGTATGAGTGTGGGTGTAGCTTGTGGGGTGGATGGTATTTCTGTTTGTTTGGTTTTTTGTAGCATATTAAAGGGCCACCTCACTCCTCCCATTCTTCTTACTGTGACATCTTGGATCAGTCTCCCTCTCCCAGATGAATCTAGTATGATTTTTTTTAATAGGGATACACACCAAATCCTAGCCATGGGTTCCAAATATCAACTTCATAGGTACAGGATTAAGAAGACATGACTAAATAATTTCCGTGGAAGAAAGAAATCTGGAGTTTTTTGTGAATCCAACTCAGTGTAAATCAACAGTGTGACATAATTGCCAGAAACACTAATGCAATCCTCATCTACACCAGAAGTATGGTGGGAACCTACAATTAAGAAATTAATTGTCTTTGATCAGTTGAAGTAACTGGGGATACTTAGCCTATAATAGGGTCTTGGAGGATTTAGTGAGAAAGGAGGGTTGTCAGAGAAGGATATCAGAGCTCTATTCAAGCATTTCAGACTGACTTGTGGTAGAGATTACATTTGTTCTGCTTGATCGCAGAGAGCAATCCTTGGAAAAATCAATGGATATTTAGGAGAGACAGTTCCTTAATGAAACAGTAACAAATTTCTGTCACAACTGTCCAAAATTGGAATGGGCTGCTCATAAAGTAGTGCGTTCCCCACTAACTAGAGATCACATGACCAATTGGAGATATCATACAAGGGATTCCTGAGCATGTCTAAGTTGGGCTATAATTGCCCTGAGGTCTCTTCCCATCTTAAGATTCTCTGATTGGTATGGTCTTAAAGTGGGAGGGGGGGCAGAGCAAAACAACCCTAATTGATTTACATTTTCCATCTCTTGCAATTGGCAGTAAAAGCACTCATTTCAACCAATTTACTAATGTAATACTCTAAACCAAGGCTTCTTAAATTTTTTTCCATTCACGACCCTTTTTTGCTGGAGAAATATTTATGCAACCCAGGATATATAGATATGTAAAATTGTCATACAAATCAGATACTGATAATAAATCATAAAGCAATTTATTTTAAAGCAATTCATTGATGTATATATATATGTACATATATATAATTTTACTATTCATTAAAGATGAAGCAAATTTGTATACAAATGAGATAGATATACTTATTTATTTTTACATAAAGAATTAAATCTTGGTAGAATATTTGATACCTTTTACTGTTGTCAAATTTTTGACAGCTCCCACATTCAGTTACACAACCCATATGGGGTCATGACTCACAGTTTAAGAAGCTTTGTTCAAACTCTTAGTTTCTTGAGACAGCACAGAATGGATATCCAAGAACTCAGAAACATTGTTAAAAGATGCACAGTGAGAATATGATGCGATGATTTTTTTTTGTTTAAAGTTTTTCCCCTTTATGTTTACTATAAATGCATTTAAAATTTTTTTTTAAATTGTCTTTCACATTCATATCCTAAATTCACAGCCATGCTAAACACAAAAACAAAGTTTTTCTCTGACTTGGCTTCCAAATAAGAAATGTAATCATTTACTTAAATACAAAGTGAGAATATTTGACCACTAGATGGTACTCTGATGTAGTTATTAAATTCCACATTGACTTAAATTTAATTTTGACCAATTTTTTTTTTTTTGCCAAAAAATGAGTTCATGCATTCATGACATTTCCATTACTGTTAACAAATTCTACCATAAGTTTAATTTGTTACATCCACCCTTATGATGGCAGAATCACAATATTTGATTTGTAGTGACAAATCATTGTTTAGGCAAAATAAAATAAAATATATATTATTTAGAAAGATGTTAATTCCTCATTTTCTTTCATAATTAATTTCAAAGAATACAATATTGATCCAAATAATGTTGTAGAGGGATGAATAAAAGAAGGTAAGGACATCTTTCCCCTTCACCTTCCAAACTTCTGCCATCTTCATCTAAGGATATTGCCTTCTGTCTTCTCTCCCTCCAGAGTCTATAAAACTCAGGACACAAATGAAGCTATGTCACATCATCAGTGCATCAGTGGAAAGCCTAGAAAAGCCCACTACCTGTCAAAAACAATATACTATTTTGTTTTTTTTGCTTTACAATTCACTTCAAGGAAGATTTCCCTTACTGCCAAATAGGCCAAAATGACCTCAAATTTGACAGTCTGAGGTCTGGTTGCTGATCCAGGATGTCTGGCCACAGATATAAAGGCCTTTTGGAAGAAAACTTAATTTAAAGTTCTGGCACCTTTTCAATCAAGGAGAAACACATGGCTCACTTCCAGTCACATCAGGAAATGGGAGTGCCCCTTTAATAACAGCCATAGTGATTGATTGATGATGATAGTTGACATTTATAGAGTGCCTTTAAAATTGGCAAAGAGCTTTATATACACCTTGTCTTTAGACTCCCACAAGGTCAGTCACAATGACTCAGTAAGTCAATCAACATTCATTATGCTGTTAGTATGTGTAGACACTGCACTAAATGGTGGGAATTACCCTCACCCCCCAAAGCAAAAAAAAAAAAAAAAAAAAAAAAAAAAAAAAAATCCTTGTCTTTATAGAGTTTTCATTCTAATATGAGGAGGCATGAAGGAACAATGGAAAAAAATTATTTTTATTAAATTATTAACTTTATGCAAAGCATTGTCCTAAGCAGTAGGAATAGGAATAAATAAGCAACAGTCTCTGCTCTTAGGATTATTGCTTGGTTATTTTCAGTCATATTTGATCATTTCAATTTTTACTACCCCATTTGGGGTTTTCGTGGCAGAGATATTTTCCCGGCAGAGATACTGGAGTGATTTGCCATTTCTTTCTCCAATGACTTGCCATTTTACAGATGAGGAGATTGAGGCAAACAGGGTTAAGTGACTTGTTCAGGGTCACACAACTAGTAAGTATCTAAAGCCATATTTGAACTCACAGAGATAAGTCTTCCCAATTCCAAGTCCAGCAGCATCCACTGTACTGCCATGCAGAGAGAAGGTTTCAGGTACAAGTCATCTGGGAAAGTCTCAAAATCCTTAGGAGGTAATGAAAATAGTGTGTAATGCATCTTTGGTAAAAACCATTTAGATAAAATCATAATACACAGGTCTAATGTTAAATCATTTGTTAGTGACTTTTCTAAGGCTGACCGCCCCATCTCCACATGGCTGCTTCCTGGGATTATGGCAGTGGGCTCAGATGGAAGCAGGGTCGGTGGTTTGGAGGGGCTTGGAATTCAGAGCCCTGGACTATTTCCAACAGGGCCTGAAGGAATGGGAAGTTTGGAGT
The DNA here is from genome assembly GCF_902635505.1 of Sarcophilus harrisii. Classification (NCBI taxonomy): domain Eukaryota; kingdom Metazoa; phylum Chordata; class Mammalia; order Dasyuromorphia; family Dasyuridae; genus Sarcophilus; species Sarcophilus harrisii. The sequence goes on along the minus strand of NC_045427.1, from coordinate 529,909,011 downwards.
GGGAGAGGTAGCCCGACTTGTCTAGCACAGCCTCCCTCCATTTGTTTCCCTTGTTGCGTCAGCTACCTGGCTCGTCTGATCCATAGTCACATACACACAAGATATATGGAGATGATGGATGGATAGAGTAGGTGGAAGATAATCTTAGAGAAAGGTGCACTGCATGTAGGGGAGAGATCTCATGGAGAAGGTGGGATTCTAGGAAACCTCAATGCTCACATATTTGTCTCTTAGTTCTCCTGGATATTTTCAAGTGTTACCTGGAACTCTAAGTATAGGCAATAACAAGGTAAAGATACCAAGATGAAATATGGAGTGTTATTTTCAAGGAATAGCAAGTAAAGCACTGAAGCAGATGCGGATTATAAATGTCTTGCCCAAGGTCATGCAGCTCCTAAATGACTAAAGCCAGACTTGAGCTCAGGTCTCTTCCTGAATCTGCGTCCAGTCCTCTATCTACCACATTACTTAGCTGCCTCTGGAGAAGCATGTGTAGAAAGGGAGTAAAATATTAGAAGACTAAAAAAATAGTAAGATAGATGAAGGATAGCTTTAAATGCCAATAGATGAGTTTATATTTATGCTGGATGATAATAGGGTATAAATGGAGCTCAGTGAACTAAGAGTAGGAAATGATATGATTAAACATGTTTTAGAAAAATCAAGTTGGCAGCTAAATGGAAAATGGATTGGTGTGGGGAAAAGCAGAGGGACCAATTAAGATGTAATTGCAGTAGGCTGGGCAAGAAGATGAAGGACTTTTGTGAGTAGAGAAAAAGGGAAGTATATAAAAAATGTTGTGATGGTCAGAATGACAAGATTTGGCATTTTTACAGTACTATGCACCTAAGAAGCACAGTGGATAGAGCTCAAGGTCTGGAGTCAAAAAGACCTAAATTCAAATTCAACCACTTAATAGCTGATCCTGAGCAAATCACTGTTTGCCTCAGTTTCCTTATCTGTAAAACAAAGATACTTATAGCCCCTCTTTCTCAGAGTCGTTATGAGGATCAAATGAAATAATAATCACAAAGCACTTAGCACAATATCTGGTACTATATATAGCAATATATAAATATATATATATATATATATAGTTATTATTCTTATTATAGATAAGGAAATGCCAAGCATAAAAAAAGTAGTTACACCTAAACATGGAAAACCTTTGAGAAGGAGGCTGGTGTGGTAGAGGGATAGCCCCATGACATAGCAGGCAGAACATCACATGAGGCAGACTGGTGGAGGTATTTCAGCTCCTATAGCTTAGATCATATAACTCTAGTTTTGAGTAGAGCTAAGATGCCTAAGTTTCCCAAGCAGGAACTGCCTGGGCAGGATTGAGCTCTAACCAAGGCTTTCATTTCAGCTATGACTGCCTTCCATGGGAGGAAGCTGGAAGGGATTCTGACTGAGAACCGGGAGTTACAGGAGCCTTTATTTAGGAATGAACTGACCACTTACCTCCATTTTTGATCATTACCATGGTCCCATAGACCAACCCAGTACATAGTTCCCATACAAATGAATTTATGCTTTAAATGAGAAAAAGACACATGAAAATACATCTGAGCAAATATTAAATAAGACTTCATTTTAGTCTTCTAGTTATCAGGAGGATCATCTTTTCTTTAGATTCTTAAGAGAGAAAGGTATATATCCTATCAAATTATAGATCTGGAACTGGGAGGAAATTACAGTCAACCCTTCCACTTCACTAGGATTGGAGTGCAGTGCCCCCACAATCTGGAAAATTTGGAGAAGTCTGAATTTTTCTTTTTCTTTAATGAGGTATCTACACTACATTATAGCCAAATTTCAGTTAAGTATTTGATCATAGGCTCTGTGTCATCTACTGGCTGTTGAGTGTCCTTTGTAGCTTCCTTAAAAGTCCCACAAAATACCCATTTAATTTCTTATACCAAACTACAATATATCAGAACTATGATAGACAAAGTCACGCCTTGGAAGTGGTCCTTTTAATCCAACCCTCTTCATTTTACAGACCAGGAGACAGATCAAGAAAATTTAAATGACTTGACTAAGACCAAACCCAGGTCCTTTGGCTCTAGGCTATTTCTCTTTTTACTGTGCCATGATGCCTTCTTATGAGATTGCTATCCAGAACTGCCAATCGCTTCTACTGCAGTGATGTCAGGGGACACAGTGGATAGCACTCTGGTGGACCTGCTGGGAAGAACAGTGTTCAAATCCAGCCCCAGACATTCACAAGGTGTGTGAACTTGGGCAAATCACTTAATCTCTGCCTTAGTATCTTCAATTGTAAAATGTAAAATGTAAAAAATTGTGATAGCACCTGCAGTTCAGAGTTATTCCACAGCTCAAATGAGATAATCAAAATAGCTTAGCAAAGTTCCTGACACATAAGTGTTAAATAAATACTTATTTCCTTCCTTCATTGATCATAGATATTTCGGCTGGATTTCAGAGAACACAGATCTATACTTAGCATGAATTATGACTGGAATATAACTTCCTTAGACGTAGACCAAGGGATAAATAGATCATTTTAAAATATGGTTTAAACATCAGGAATTCCTAGTTATGCCCTTTAAGTTGCATCTATGACATTTCTAGCATTTGTTTAATGAGGTTTTGACAAATTTTCTTGATCAGTGTGTCATAGCGTGCACACTTAGATAATGTCTCAATTCTTCCCTGGTGTGAACAGGAATATATTATGCAAATCCAAGAAATATTTCTCTAACAGCTTGACCATGGTTTATATAGCAATCCAGAAAAGTATATTTTCTACCAGCATCAATAATCCTCAGAAGATTTATGCTAGGTCCAGATAGATTTCAGAGGTACCATAAAACCCAAGAACAACATTGACTGAAGAAAATCTGGTTCTCACAGAAAACATTAACGTGCATTCAAAAGCAAAGAAAGAAAGAGAAAACTAGGAGAAAATAAAGGCCCTATGTTTTGAGAACCCTGTCACCGTATCTGAGAAATATGTTCTTCAACACACAGGCTCTCCCATGCTTTCATCAACAGATTCTTGACCTTGTTCATGATTAGACAATAGGCAAATCCAGTATTTATGTGCCAGGATCATAAAGAGGTTATAGAAATTACCCATTTTTCATGTTTTTGTACCACAAAAGCATGGGTTTCCTCAGATTCTCAAAGCAGCAACTAAGTTGACCCTATCCATCTTTTGTGGTAGGAATAATGGATGAGTATGAAACATAGGAAATTTATGATACTTCAGAGGGGCTGAATCATTGATATTGTTTAAGTAAGTGCAAGGAGCAAACTCATAATAACTAGCATTTATGTAGTGCTTTAAGGTTTGCAAAGCATTTTTACAAATATTTCGTTTTACCTTCATAATACTCCTTGAGGGAAGTATTATTATCATCATCATCATCTCCATCTTACAATCAAACAGATCTTATAAGTAATTTGCCTAAAGTTATGCAGCTCATCAGTTGTTTGAGGCTTTGAACCAAACATAAGAAGATTAATAGGGGGTGCAAGCCTAGTTCTCAACAATGAACAAAATGAATCTATTCCACTCAGAATTTTTATTATTCTTGGACTCTGTCATTTTCACTGCTTGCCTAAAAATTAACAAAACTCTGACAACTGAAGTGATACAAGGAATGTGTATTCTAGTCTCGTCTTCTACATTTTTAGCAATATTCATTGTAATACCCTCACTCACTCTGATTAGGTAATTCTTAAGGGATGTAAATAAATATATACATTTTCATTATAATACAAAGAAAATTGCTTTCCAGGGTGGTGCTAGTTTCATAAACACAGGGCAAATATTTGTCACCAAAGCTAAATCATTAGAAAAGTATAGATTCTCAAAATTTGTCCTTTACTTTTCCTCCTTTATTGTTATATTTTCTGGTTATGTATGTATATTAAGTTTTTTAATATACATTTCTTTTTTAATCATGTTGGAAGAGAAAAATCAGAAGAAAAGAGAAAAACCACAGAAGGGAAAAGAAAAAGAAAAAAGAAGTAAAAATAGCATGTGTTGATTTATATTCAATCTCCAAAGTTCTTTTAATAGACACAAATGGTATTTTCTATTCAAAGTTTATTGGAATTGCTTTGGATCACTGAACAGCTGTGAAAAAGCAAGTCTTTCATAGTTGATCATCACACAATCTTGCTGTTACTGTGTACAATGTATTCCTGGTTTTGCTTGTTTCACTTAGCATCAGTTCATGTAAATCTTTCCTGGTCTTTCTAAAATCAGCTTGTTCATCATTTTTTATAGAATAAAATTTGTACTTTAAAAAAGAGAGGGGATATTTCATTTATATACTTTCTTAGAAAAAATTATTGACACTCATATTTTTAAATAGAATGATTACTATTTGGAGCAAAGTAAGACATGACTAAAGCACAATAAACAGATTTATAAAATTCCTGATATACTCTCCAAGACCAAAGGGGTAATCTAAAGTCAGGGTCAAGACTGGTAAAGGTTGTTCACAGAGACGTGTGAGATAATAATTATAAGAGTGTTAATAGATATATGTGTAGCACTTAATACATTATCTCATATGACTTCACAACAAGCCTGTGAAGTAGATAATATCAGCCCTATTTTCTACATTAAGGATATTGAAGCCCAAAGTTGAGGAACGTATGCATAGTTACATAGCTAGTAAGTGTCAGAGACAGAATTTGACTTGTCTTTCAGGTTTTCTTTTATCTATTACTTCATTCTGCCTTGCACAGATAAGCTCCAATATTAATGAATTCACAAAGGGAAGCCAGGATCAAAAGTCAATTGAGGTGTTAAAGCCAATAATATAAGGGAGCTCTCAGGTGTGGCAAATAAACAGGAAAGACACAATTCAGAGAGAAACTTAAGAACCAAGCATACCTTTTGTAGTGGCTAGAAAGTGGAAAATGAATGGATGCCCATCAATTGGAGAATGGCTGAATAAATTGTGATGTATGAATGTTATGGAATATTATTGTTCTGTAAGAAATGACCAGCAGACGCCCAGCGAAAGAACTCTGGGAGATGACTAAAAACCATTACATTAAATTCCCAATCCCTATATTTATGCACACATGCATTTCTGATTTCCTTCACAAGCTAATTGTACAATAATTCAGAGTCTGATTCTTTTTGTACAGCAAAATAATGTTTTGGTCATGTATACTTATTGTGTATCTAATTTATATTTTAATATATTTAACATCTAGTGGTCATCCTGCCATCTGGGGGAGGAAGTGGAGGGTAACAGGTGAAAAATTGGAACACGAGGTTTGGCAATTGTTAATGCTGTAAAGTTACCCATACATATAACCTGTAAATAAAAGGCTATTCAATTAAAAAAAAAAAAGAAAAAAAAAGAAATGATCAGCAGGATGATTTCAGAAAGGCCTGGAGAGACTTACATGAACTGATGCTGAGTAAAATGAGCAGAACCAGGAGATCATTATACACTTCAACAACAATACTATATGATGATCAATTCTTATGGACGTCGATCTCTTCAAAAATGAGATGAACTATGGAAAAACAAAAGGTCAAGAATTTCAAGGGAATTAATGAAAAAAAAAATCAAATGATGGTGGCTTAGCTGTACCAGATCTAAAATTATATTATAGAGCAGCAGTTACCAAAACTATTTGGTATTGGCTAAGGAATAGATTAGTTGATCAGTGGAATAGATTGGGTTCAAGGGATAAAACAGTCAACAAATATAGCAACCTAGTCTTTGACTAAACCCAAAGATCCCAGCTTTTGGGATAAGAACTTACTGTTTGATAAAATTGCTGGGAAAATTGGAAACTAATATGGCAGAAACTAGGCATTGATCCATACTTACAGCACACCAAGATAAGGTCAAAATGGGTTCATGACCTAGGCATAAAGAATGAAATTATTAATAAATTAGAGGAACATAGGATAGTTTACCTCTCAGACCTGTGGAAGGGGAAGGTCTTTATGACCAAAGCAGAACTAGAGATCATTACTGATCATAAAATAGAAAATTTCGATTATACCAAACTGAAAAGCTTTTGTACAAACAAAACTAATGCAGACAAGATTAGAAGGGAAGCAATAAACTGGGAAAATATTTTTACAGTCAAAGGTTCTGATAAAGGCCTCATTTCCAAAATATATAGAGAATTAACTCTAATTTATAAAAAATCAAGCCATTCTCCAATTGAAAAATGGTCAAAGGATATGAACAGACAATTCTCAGATGAAGAAATTGAAACTATTTCTAGTCATATGAAAAGATGCTCCAAGTCATTATTAATCAGAGAAATGCAAATCAAGACAACTCTAAGATACCACTACACACCTGTCAGATTGGCTAAGATGACAGGAAAAATAATGATGATTGTTGGAGGGATGTGGAAAACTGGGACATTGATTCATTGTTGGTGGAGTTGTGAACGAATCCAACCATTTTGGAGAGTAGTTTGGAACTATGCTCAAAAGTTATCAAACTGTGCATACCCTTTGATCCAGCAGTGTTACTACTGGGATTATATCCCAAAGAGATTATAAAGAAGGGAAAGGGACCTGTATGTGCACGAATGTTAGTGGCAGCCCTTTTTGTAGTGGCTAGAAACTGGAAACTGAATGGATGTCCATCAGTTGGAGAATGGCTGAATAAATTGTGGTATATGAAAATTATGGAATATTACTGTTCTGTAAGAAATGACCAACAGGATGATTTCAGAAAGGCCTGGAGAGACTTACACGAACTGATGCTGAGTGAAATGAGCAGGACCAGGAGATCATTATATACTTCAACAACAATACTAGATGATGACCAGTTCTGATGGATCAGGCCATCCTCAGCAACGAGATCAACCAAATCATTTCTAATGGAGCAGTAATGAACTGAACTAGCTATGCCCAGAAAAAGAACTCTGGGAGATGACTAAAAACCATTACATTGAATTCCCAATCCCTATATTTATGCACACCTGCATTTTTGATTTCCTTCACAAGCTAATTGTACAATAAGTCAGAGTCTGATTCTTTTTGTACAGCAAAATAATGTTTTGGTCATGTATACTTATTGTGTATCTAAGTTATATTTTAATATATTTAACATCTACTGGTCATCCTGCCATCTAGGGGAGGGGGGGGGGGGGTAAGAGGTGAAAAATTGGAACAAGAGGTTTGGCAATTGTTAATGCTGTAAAGTTACCCATGTATATATCCTGTAAATAAAAGGCTATTAAATAAAAAAAAAAAATGAGATGAACCAAATCAATTCCAATTGTTCAGTAATGAAGAGAACCAGCTACACCCAGTGAAAGAACTATAGGAAAAGAGTGTGGACCACAACATAGCATTTCCATTCCTTCTGTTTTTGTCCGCTTGCATTTTTGATTTCCTTCTCAAGTATTTTTACCTTATTTCTAAATCCTATTTTTCTTGTGCAGCAAGATAACTGTAGAAATATGTATGCATATATTGGATTTAGCATATATTTTAATATATTTAACATGTATTGGTCTACCTGCTATTTAGGAGGGGGGGGTTGGAAAAAGGAAGGGAAAAGTTGGAACAAAAGGTTTTGCAAAGGTCAATGCTGAAAAGTTACCCATGTATATATCTTGTAAATAAAAAGCTATAATTAAAAAAAATTAAAAGAACCAAGCATAGACCTGCCACCTGGTCCTTACTTGACTTCAAGGTCTACATCATTTATTCCCTACAATATGTCCCTGCCTTCATAGCCTAGGCCCTGCCATATATTGTCCCCTCTTCTTAAAGGGGTGAAACATTTCTTACTGAGGCAGGACTTGTGGGAGGAAAGATTTGAGAGGGAAAACAAAAACAAGAATGAAACTTGGGGAACATTTACAATTAGTGGGTGGAATGTAAAAGAAGATCCAGCAAAAGAAGCTGAGGAGAAGCAGTCAGACAGGCAGGAGAACAATGTTACAAGAGGAGGGTGAACAGCTAGGGAAAATAAAGTGATCAATAGTGTCAAATATTGTATAGACTAGATAGATTAAGGATGAATTTTGAAAAAAGGAAAATTGGATTGGGTAATTAAGGTCTGTTAGTAACTGGAGAAAGAAACATAAGTTGAATGATAACATTGGGAGCCATATTTTAGAGGTTTGGAAAAGAGGGAGAAGACAAGTAAATTTTTCAAGGAGTTTAGCTGATAATTATACACTATTTCAAAGTCGACTTTTTTTGTACAGCAAAATAACTGTTTGGACATGTATACATATATTGTATTTAACCTATACTTTAACATATTTAACATGTATTGGTCAACCTGCCATCTGGGGGAAGGAGTTGGAGGAAGAAGGGAAAAAGTGGTAACAAAAATTACCTCTGCATATATCTTATAAATAAAAAGCTATAATAAAAAAAAGGCGTTTAGCTGAAAAGAGGAGAAATGTAGCATGATAACTAGCAGGGATGACAGATTTAGTTAAGGATGATGGAGACTTATGTTGCCTTTAGCAATAAGAAAAGAAAAAGTAATTAAAGGAATTAGAATAGACAATGAAGAAATAAAACTATCACTCTTTTCAGATGATATGATGATATACTTAGAAAATCCTAGAAAATCATCCAAAATTCTACTGGAAACAATTCACAGCTTTAGCAAAGTTGCAAGATATAAAATAAACCCACACAAAGCATCAGCATTTCTATAATGTTACTGACAAAGCTCATCAGCAAGAGATAGAAAGAGAAATTCCCAGTTAAAATTACTATAGGCAAAATAAAATATTTTGGGGGCTCTACCTGCCAAGACAAACCCAAGAACTATATGAACATAATTACAAAATACTTCTCACACAAATAAAATTAGATTTAAACAATTAAAAAATATCAATTGTTCATGGCTAGGCTAAGCTAATATAATAAAAATGACAACTCTGCCTAACTTGGTCTACTTGTCCAGTGCCATACCAGTCAAACTGCCAAAACATTATTTTATAGAACTAGAAAAAATAATAACAGAATTCATCTGGAAGAACAAAAGGTCAAGAATATTAAGGAAATTATGAAAAAAAATACAAAGGATGGTGGTTTAGCAGTACCAAACCTAAAACTATATTATAAAGCAACAGTCATCAAAACCATTTGGTACTGGCTAAGAAATTGAGTGGTGGATCAGTGGAACAGATTAGATACACTTGACATAATAAGCAAGACCTATACCAATCTAGTATTTGATAAACTCCCAAACTCCAACTTCTGGAATAAGAACTCACTATTTGAAAAAAAATTATTGGAAAAACTGGAAAATGATATATCAGAAACTTGGCAAAGACCCACATCTCATACCCCGTACCAAAATAAGACCAAAATGGATACATGATTTGAGCATAAAAGATGATACCATAAACAAACTAGGAGAACAAGGGATAATTTACTTTTCAGTTCTTGGAGAAGGGAAGATTTTATAACCAAAGAAGAGGTCATTATGAAAAGGCATTATGAAAGGCAAAATGTACAACTTCAATTACATTAAATTAAAAAGTTTTTGCACTAACAAAACCAACAGAAATAAAATTAAAAGGGAAGTACAAAGCTGGGAAAAAATATTTACAGCCAGTATTTCTGATAAAGGTCTCATTTCTAAAATATATAAAGAAATGTGTCAAATTTATAAGAATATACATCATTCCTCACTTGATAAATGGCCAAAGGATATGAATAGATGATTTTCAAATGATGAAATTAAAGCCATTTATAGTTATATGAAAAAATGCTCTAAATCACTATTGATTAGAGAAATGCAAATTAAAACACTTCTGAGGGATCATCTCAAACCTCTCAGCTTGGCTAAGATGACAGGAAAGGATAATGATAAATATTGGAGGGGATGTAGGAAAACTGGGACACTGATACATTGCTGGTGGAGTTGTGAAATGGTCCAACCATTCTAGAGAGCAATTTGGAACTATACCCAAAACTGTGCATACCCTTTGACCCAGCAATACCATTACCGATTCTGTATCCCAAGGAAACCATAAAGGAGAGAAAAGAAAGAGCTCATATGTGCAAAAATGTTTGGAGCAGCTTTTTTTGTGGTAGCAAAGAATTAGATAAGGAGTAGATGCCTATTGATCCATACTTAACGCCGTACACCAAGATAAGGTCAAAATGGATTCATGACCTAGGCATAAAGAATGAAATTATTAATAAATTAGAGGAACATAGGATAGTATACCTCTCAGACCTGTGGAAGGGGAAGGTCTTTATGACCAAAGAAGAACTAGAGATCATTACTGATCACAAAATAGAAAATTTCGATTATACCAAACTGAAAAGTTTTTGTACAAACAAAACTAATGCAGACAAGATTAGAAGGGAAGCAATAAACTGGGAAAATATTTTTACAGTCAAAGGTTCTGATAAAGGCCTCATTTCCAAAATATATAGAGAATTAACTCTAATTTATAAAAATCAAGCCATTCTCCAATTGAAAAATGGTCAAAGGATATGAACAGATAATTCCTCAGATGAAGAAATTGAAACTATTTCTAGTCATATGAAAAGATGCTCCAAGTCATTATTAATCAGAGAAATGCAAATTAAGACAACTCTAAGATACCACTACACACCTGTCAGATTGGCTAAGATGACAGGAAAAATAATGATGATTGTTGAGGGGATGCGGAAAACTGGGACATTGATGCATTGTTGGTGGAGTTGTGAACGAATCCAACCATTTTGGAGAGTAGTTTGGAACTATGCTCAAAAAGTTATCAAACTGTGCATACCTTTTGATCCAGCAGTGTTACTACTGGGATTATATCCCAAAGAGATTATAAAGAAGGGAAAGGGACCTGTATGTGCACGAATGTTTGTGGCAGCCCTTTTTGTAGTGGCTAGAAACTGGAAACTGAATGGATGTCCATCAGTTGGAGAATGGCTGAATAAATTGTGGTATATGAATGTTATGGAATATTACTGTTCTGTAAGAAATGACCAACAGGATGATTTCAGAAAGGCCTGGAGAGACTTACACGAACTGATGCTGAGTGAAATGAGCAGGACCAGGAGATCATTATATACTTCAACAACAATACTAGATGATGACCAGTTCTGATGGATCAGGCCATCCTCAGCAACGAGATCAACCGAATCATTTCTAATGGAGCAGTAATGAACTGAACTAGCTATGCCCAGAAAAATAACTCTGGGAGATGACTAAAAACCATTACATTAAATTCCCAATCCCTATATTTATGCACACATGCATTTCTGATTTCCTTCACAAGCTAATTGTACAATAATTCAGAGTCTGATTCTTTTTGTACAGCAAAATAATGTTTTGGTCATGTATACTTATTGTGTATCTAAGTTATATTTTAATATATTTAACATCTACTGGTCATCCTGCCATCTAGGGAGGGGTGGGGGGTAAGAGGTGAAAATTGGAACAAGAGGTTTGGCAATTGTTAATGCTGTAAAGTTACCCATGTATATATCCTGTAAATAAAAGGCTATTAAATTTAAAAAGAAAAAGAAAAAAAAAAAGAATTACATTGCTTCCCTCTGCAAAAAAAAAAAAAAAAAAAGGAGTAGATGCCTATCAACTGGGGAATGGCTAAACAAGTTGTGGTACGTGAAGGTAAAATAATATTACTCTTCTATAAAAAATTAATGAGCAAGCTGATTATAGAAAGGCCTGGAAAGAACTTATATGAGCTGATGCTGAACAAAACAAGCAGAACCAGGAATCCAGTGTACACAATAACAGCAAGAATATATAATGATCAACCATAAAATACTTGGTTCTTCTCAGGAGTTCAGTGATCCAAGGCAATCCCAATGGATTTTGGACAAAAAATACCATCTGCATCCAGAAAAAGAACTAAGGAAACTGAATATAAATCAACACATGCTATGTTCACTTCTTTTTTCTATTTTTTTTTTTATCTCTCCATTGGTTTTTCCCTTTTGCTCTGATCTTTCTTTCTCAAAATAATTCATAAAACAATGTGTATTAAAAATAAATAAACTAAAAAAAAAGGATGAGGGAGAAGTGAATATTTTTTCTGTCCCTTAAAGAAGCAAGAAGGGCCACCACTTCATCAAAGATTGCAGGAAAAAAGTAATTACCTTTTCCCTATTATTTTCCCTACCTATTCCCCTATTAGGGGAAAGTGATGTCCAGGTAATAAGAGAAAAGGAGAGAAGAGGTCACTCCCAGTGAATCACGTAAATTAGCTTGAGAAGTGGATACCCCATCTAGGAACTATCCCTTGAAAGTCACATAAATGAGTGAAAATTCATGAGGAGGACATGTCTTAAAGAAATAAGTACTTAGAGATTTTATTGTGGTGCCTGATTTTAGGGCAATATTATATTGGTCAACCTATAAACCACATAAGTTTGTGTCTTGCTGACCTTAAATATTTATTAAAATGATGGTGAGGACAAGAGAGATAGAAATATTTGAATGAACCAATTAGGCAATAGGGATGGCCCATTACTGGGTTCTTTTTTTTTTTTTTTTTTTACATGATGTATTACCCTTTTTCTTTATATTATTGTACCTTTGTAAAAGTCATTGTTATTATCCCTTTTGTGTTCCATATCAGTTCTCAACAGATTGGTAAATTTTTTGACATTGATTTACAATTATCTTTCCTTTTCTGTATGTGGGTGAGGAGATGTTACAATGGATTTCTTCCTAGTGATTGGCAAGTTATTAAGGTTAAAAAAGAGGATTGCATACTTAGCTTGATTATCATACAAACACTGCCGGTAGTTAGGGGAATAGATAGAAAGAAAGGGAGTGTTGGAAGGAATGGAAGAATCAGATCTTTCCATAACTTTGAATCATAGGATCATAGTTATTACAGCTGGAACAGATTTTAGATGTCATTTTGTCCAATCCCTCATTTTACAGATGAGGAAACAGGCCCAGAAAAGTTAAATAACGTTCTCAAGTTGATCCAGGTGGCAAGCAGCAAGACTGTATTTCAGTTCCAGATTGATGGAATCTAAATCCAGTGATCTTTCCGTTAATCCATGCTTTTCTTTTGTAAATTAAATTTTATTTAGTTAGATAGTTAATAGTCACCTTTATTGTTTCTACTATGCATAAGATTTACAAAGGGATTTTTCCACAACAACTTGGGAAGATAGGGAGTTCAGTATTAACACAATTCCCATTATATGGATTAGGAAATTGGAACCTAGACATACAAAGTGACCTATCTAGAGTCAAAATATTAGAAAAAAAAAAAAACAATTCTTCTCTGCAATATGATGAGGCATCGAAGTAGGACTTTGGAGAAGTATTTGCAACATTTAAGATATTTTTAATAAATAGAATATATATAGACATCATGCCAAAATGTTTTATGATAACTTTCTTTCCTAACAGAATTTCCTTATTTGTGGATCATGAAATACTGAATAAACTATGACTACATTAATCCTGTTAATCCTCATTTTCCAGTGGTATAAACTGATTGCAACATATGAATGATTTATACAAGGTCACACTGCAAATAATATAGATACATGCACACATACATGTAACTTCACTGTACCAATGTAGATAGAAAGTGATCTCTAACTCATAGTCTTAAAGAAGTTGTCTAAGCAAGAAATTGGAAACTGAGTGGATGCCCATCAATTGGGGAATGACTGAATAAATTATGATATATGAATATAATGGAATATTATTGTTCTGTAAGAAATGATGAGCAAGCTGATTTCTGAAAAGCTTGGAAAGACTTACATGAATTGAAGCTGAATGAGGTGAGCAGAACCAAGAGAACATTGTACATAGTAATAGCAAAAGTATGTGATGATCAACTATGATAGATTTAGCTTTTCTCAGCAATGTGGTCATTCAAGACAATTCCAATAGACTTGGAATGAAATATGTCATCTGTATCAAGAGGAAAAACTATGAAGACTAAATGTGAATTGAAGCATACCATTTTTTTGTTTATTTATTTGCTTTTTCTTGTGGTTTTTTCCTTTTGTTCTGATTTTTCTTTAACAAAATGACTAGTATGGAAATATGTTTTAAACGACTGTACATATGTATAACCTATATTAGATTGCCTTCTGTCTTGGGGAGGGGAAGAGGAAAAATTTGGAATGTAAAATGAATGTTGAAAATTATATTTACATGCATATGAAGGTAGCCTTGCTGTATCAGACACAAAACTATGTTATAAAGCAACAGTCATCAGAACCATTTAGTACTAGCTAAGAAATAGAATAGTCAATCAGAGGAATAGATTAGATTCACAGGACAAAATAATGACTATAGTAATCTAGTGTTTGACAAACCCAAAGACCCGAGCATTTGGGATAAGAACTTACTATTTGACAAAAACTTCTGGGAAAATTGAAAATTAGTATGGCAGAAATTAGGCATTGACCCATACCTAATACCACATACCAAGGTAAGGTCAAAATGGGTTCATGATTTAGACATCAAGAGTGATATTATAAGCAAATTGGGGGAGGAGGGGAAGGATAGTTTACCTCTTATATCTGTGGAGAAAGAAAGAATGTGTGGCCAAAGAAGAACTGGAGTAGATTATTGAACATCAAATAGATAATTTTGATTATATTAAGTTAAAAAGGTTTTGTACAAAACTAATACTATTATCTAATACTACTACTAATCTACTAATCTACTAATACTAGTATCTATTTTGTACAAAACTAAAACTAATACAGACAAGAGTAGAAAGGAAGCAATAAACTGGGAGGGGGAAATTACATTCAAGGATTTTGCTAAAGACCTCATTTCTAAAATATATAGAGAATTGACTCAAATTTATAAGAATTCAACCATTCTCCAATTAACAATGATCAAAGGATATGAACAGACAATTTTCAGAGAAAGAAATTAAAACCATTTCCAGTCATATGCTCTAAATCACTATTGATCAGAGAAATGCAAATTAAGACAACTCTGAGATACCACTGCACACCTGTCAGATTGGCTAAGATGACAGGAAAAGATAATGACGAATGTTGAAGGGAATGTGGGAACACTGGAACACTGATACATTGTTGGTGGAGTTGTGAACTGATTCAACCATTCTGAAGAACAGTTTGGAATTATGCTCAAAAAGTTATCAAACTATGCATACCCTTTGATCCAGCAGTGCTACTACTGGGCTTATACCCCAAAGTGATCTTAAAGAAGGGAAAGGGACCCACTTGTGCAAAAATGCTTGTGGCAGCCCTCTTTGCAGTGGCCAGAAACTGGAAATTGAATGGATGCCCATCAGTTGGAGAATAGTTGAATAAATTATAACATATGAATGTTATGGAATAATATTGTTTTATAAGAAATGATCAACAGATATTTCAGAGAGGCCTGGAGAGACTTACATGAATTGGTGCTAAGAGAAGTGAGCAGAACCAGGAGATCCCTGTACATGACAGACAACAAGATTATACAAAGCTCAATTCTAATGGATGTGGCTCTTTTCAACAACGAAATGACTGAAGCCTGTTTCAATGATGTTGCAATGAAAAGAGCCATCTACACCCAAAGAGAAGACTGTGGATCACAACATAGCATGTTCACTTTTTTTGTTGTTGTTTGCTTGCATTTTGTTTTCTTTCTCATTTTTTTCCTTTTTGATCTGATTTTTTTTGTGTAGCATGATAATTGTATAAATAGGTATACATATATTGGATTTAACATTTACTTTTAACATGTTTAATATATATTGGATTATTTGACATCTAGGGGAGGGAATATAGAGAAGGAGGGAAATTTGGAACACAAGGTTTTGCAAGGGTTATTATTGAAAAATTATCTATGTATGTATTTTGAAAATAAAAAGCTTTGATAAAAAATTCCTTTCTTTAAAAAAAAGAAAAAGAAAATTCTCTTTACATGTAATTGGAAAATTAAAATGCTATTTAATTAAAAAAGGAAGTTGCTTATGCTCAAAAAATATGAATGTCATGCAGCTGACTGTCTGAAATAGGAACTGAACCCTGGTCTTCCCAATTCAAGAGAAGAAAAAATACTTATTTACTGTAGTATGATTACTTATAGAAATTCTAGAATGATAGTATTAGAATTTCCCACTCCCCTCACAACTTGAAGTTAAGCTTATTTTTCCCTAAAAAGGACAAAGCTGTTGTCCTGGGTCAAGGCTCAAGCTGTTTCACTTGAGGAACATTCCTAGTAACTTTAGAAATATTGATGTGGCTTCCTGGTCACCTAAGGACATCATAGGCCCACCCACATTGAGTCTGGGCTCTTCAGGCTTGAATAACCATTCTACCTTGACTAGATATACAGAGGTAAAAGAGAGTATCAAGACTACTCAGGCCTGAGTACTGGTTAAATTAACCTTGCTCTGTTAACTGTTGAATGACCTACAAATCTCATTTTGTCCTAACACTAATCTGAAATGAATACTGGGTAAATCAGTCCCACCTTAAAAACTAGTAACAAAAATTATTTCAAATTATTTGCAGCTCCAAAATTATATAGGTAATAATTTTATTTATATTTATAGCTATAAATACTATGTGCTTCAAAAAATAAGCTACATCTATTAATGCAGAATTAATTTTTGAGTGTTGCGATTAGTAATTTAGTGCATTGCTAAGTAACATAAATTCTTGGCACATTTAAATGCTAAAAATGTGCATAATACAGTCACTTATTAATTAACTATGTTCTATTGTTTTGTGTTTTGTGTCACCTGACATAGAACTGCAACATGTCAATAATTAAGGAAGTCCCAATATTCTCCAATAAGGCAAAGAATAAATAAGGTTCAAAAAGGGAAAAAAGGACAAAGGTAATTGAGAGGCTGGGTCACAGTTAGACATCACAGTGACTGTGGGGCACCAAAGTCCAAGCTAAGTGAGTCAATCTGATGACAGTGATATTCTGAAGCCAAAGAAATTTTATAAGTCAACAAGCATTTATCATGAGCCTAATACATGCCATGGATTATGTTAAGTTCATGTGGATACAAAATTAACCCGGCAAAAAATTGGTATGTCGAGATACCAGTATGGCTAAGACATAATACTTTCTTTGTCTGAACTTAAGCTGTTTCCTGGAAACAGCATTTTTTATTCCAGAAGTCTGTTTGCTTTATCCTGAGAAGGGCCATTACCTTTTGCTGACTCAATCATTGTCTATAAAAGTTTTCTATATATAGTTTTCTAGATAAATACAATTCAACAAATATTTATTGAGTACCAAAGTGCTAGGTGTTATGAGGAACACAAAACAGCATAAACTTGGTCTCTGACCTCATGTTGTTTTCAACTTTATGGGGAGATAAGATATACACAAACACATTCATATCCACACAAAAAAGTTAAACAAAGTATATCAATAAGTGCCAAGTGAGTAGTAATGAAAATAATTTGCTCCTAAAACACCCCTCATGATGTCATGTCTCTGTTTAAAACCTACTACTCCTCTTAGTCTATTACAACATATGTGTACTTCTTTCTTTCTTTTTCTTTCTTTTTCTTTCTTTCTTTCTTTCTTTCTTTCTTTCTTTCTTTCTTTCTTTCTTTCTTTCTTTCTTTCTTTCTTTCTTTCTTTCTTTCTTTCTTTCTTTCTTTCTTTCGCCCAGGATCACACAGCTAGGAAGTGTTAAGTGTCTGAGATCAGATTTGAACTTAGGTCCTCCTGACTTCCACTGTGCTTCCTAGCTGCCTCTCGTGTACTTTTTATCATCAAACAAAGATCTTCATCAGCTGACTCTATTTTATCTCTCCAACTTGGTCTCTCTTTTAATATATCTCTTTTTTCCCTCAGGCTGATCTATCCCATTGCTCTGTATTTTTTATTTTTTCTCCCTAATATGTATCAGAAGTACAATGTGGAAGCCAAAAAAGGTAATTGAGAAGAACATGACTACCAGGAAGAGAGAGGTGATGATAATCCCATCATGGTCTGCTCTAATCAGACCTAATGTGGAGTACTGTGTTAGCTTGGGGAACCAAGATAATTTAAGATGATAATTTACTTGGAGAATGTCTTGAGGAGGCCCAGGTTGGTGAAAGCCCTTGAAGACATGATTTATGAGAACTGGCTGAAGGAATTAGGCAAATTTAACCAAGAACAAAGAAGACGTAGGGGAGACAAGAGAGATATGTTCAAATATTTCAAGGTCTATGTGGAGAAGGGATTCGATTTGTCTCATTTGGCTTTAGAGGGCAGAAGCCAAAGCAATGGGTGAAAGCTGCAAAGAGGTCAATTAAGACTTGACATCAGGAAACCTTCCTAACAATTAGAGTTGTGGAATGGCTTGCCTCAAACAGAGGTGGATTTCTCTTCTATGGAGGTCTTCAAGAAAAGGATGAAAGACCATTTATTGGGTATGCTATTGTGGTATGGACAGGATGGCTACCAAAGTCCCTTCCAATTCTCAAATTTTGTGATTTGGGGATGCTGTGTTTTAAATCTAATTCTTCTTGGCTTCAAGGTCAATTCTATGTCCACTATAAAAAACAATGCGCCAAAAGTAAGTTAGACAAGCCTTTACACAATATTAGTGGAGGGAAGGGAAAGGGAGCCAATCAGGTTAAGTGATTTGCCCAGGATGATAGAGATAGTAAGTTTCTGAGGGCAGATTTAAACTTAGGTCCTCCTGATTCCACCAGTGGCTCTATCCACTATGCCATCTACCCACTCCACAAAGTATTATTTTTAAAAATGTTTATCTAAATTTGACATTTAATAGGGAAATACCACACTGTTCTGTGAGGTTCATTTATATAACCTGATGCCAAAGTGTAGAAGTTTGATCTATAAAAAGTACTAACTAAAGTTACTATTACCATGGCAACACTATAAAGAGTTGTCTCTAAGGCAGAGCATCTCAGAATGAAGCTTTTACTGATGTATGATACTATTTTAAACTCAATCAACTGGAAAAATAATGCTAGTGTTCTCTCTGTGAACACTCAAGACATCACTCAGGTTTTAAAGTGGATCTCACAGCATTACACACACATGTAATAAGATGTGCTAAAGAAAAAGACAAGTGACACTAATATAATATGGAATATTATATGCAGATAGATGATAAATAGATAGATAGATAGATAGATAGATAGATAGATGAAGGAATGATAGATATGCCCATGATTCCTCTTTCAATGAAAAACTAATGTCCAATAATGAAAATATACTTTATTTTGTTTATAAGGCACCAAATGTCTGGATGTAAAGCTTAAAATTCTATTAAATATCTGGATCATAAGGTCACAGTTTTTGAGCTGATAGGGCCTTGAAAAGTCATTTAGTCCAACTCCATCTTACAAAAGAGGGAACTGAGGCCTGGAAGAAGTTAAATGACCTTCCTAAGGTCTCACAATCAGTAAATGGAAGAGCAAGGATTTAAATCCAGGTCATCTGACTTCAAACCAAGCCCTCTTTCTACAAATTTATTACAGTAAGTACACATAGGCAGGTACCAAGAGGAGTCTGTGTATAACTTTTTCTCCAAAGAGATCTCCCAAATATGATTTTTGCCTTATATTGGGTGCATTGTCTCATGGATGTGGTCTTTGTTCTTACAATTACTGAATTTTGCACATCTGAGATGGCCCTTGGCCCTACTTTTTAAAAGAACAGATTTTAAGAAAGAAACCAAAAAATGTAAAGACAGAGAGGGACAGAGACACAGAAAGCTGCACACAACCTTGGAGAATTAAGCATTCCCAGAACTGAGCCACCCCAAGTTTCCATGTGCTTGTTTGGAATAACAGCTGAGCATGGCCTGAGGTGACACTAAAGGGGATGTGCACCAAGAAAAACCCCAGATATGAGAAAGCAAGTCAGAAAGATTATTATTGAAATAGGTCTCTGGGGTATAAATCCATGGGCCAGTGACTAGTTAACACATGGGCTACATTTATATTCTATAAACAAAAACTTCCAGATAAGTGTTTTAATTATTCATTTGTTATCTGGGAGTCTGGCATCATAATACATGCTAATAATATTTTATATAAATGGATTCCTTCTAAGCATGTATATATTTAAATGTGTGATATTTATTTGCCCAGATCCACATAGAAGTTCCAACATCACTACTGGGCTTATATCCCAAAGAGATCATAAAGAAGGGAAAGGGACCTGTATGTGCACAAATGTTTGTGGCAGCCCTTTTTGTAGTGGCTAGAAACTGGAAACTGAATGGATGCCCATCAGTTGGAGAATGGCTGAATAAATTGTGGCATATGAATATTATGGAATATTATTGTTCTGTTAGAAATGACCAACAGGATGATTTCAGAAAGGCCTGGAGAGACACAAACTGATGCTGAGTGAAACGAGCAGGGCCAAGAGATCATTATATACTTCAACAACAATACTATATGATGACCAGTTCTGATGGATCTGGCCATCCTCAGCAATGAGATCAACCAAATCATTTCCAATGGAGCAGTAATGAACTGAAGCCCAGCGAAAGAATTGTAGGAGATGACTAAAAACCATTACATTGAATTCCCAATCCCTATATTTTTGCCCACCTGCATTTTTGATTTCCTTCACAAGCTAATTGTACAATATTTCAGAGTCTGATTCTATGTACAGCAAAATAATGGTTTGGTTATGTATACTTATTGTGTATCTAATTTATATTTTAATATATTTAACATCTAGTGGTCATCCTGCCATCTTGGGGGGGGAGGGAATAAGAGGGGAAAAATTGGAACAAGAGGTTTGGCAATTGTCAAATGCTGTAAAGTTACCCATGTATATATCCTGTAAATAAAAGGCTATTAAATAATATATATATATATATATATATATATATATATATATATATTAAGAAAAAAATAATTTCCAACATCATTTAAAAACTTATTAGAAAATTAGACGTTATCAGAAAAGATTCTCTTCCTCTTTGTTATTTGAAAAAATAAATAGGTCTTTAGTCCAGGAACCAATTGGCAGGTATTTTTGTCTATGAGAGAAAAAAGGAAAAATAATAACACACTGATATATCACTTACAGGTTACAAAATTCTTTTTTATACATTTCAGACCTAATGAATATTTAAATTTGAAAAAAGTTAATGATCTTCAGCAAGTAGTAGTATATGTACATGTTTGATGGGTTTAGCTAAAATAGATATTTCATATTACACAAATATTTTGTTAAATCTTAGGGGGTCTCTTATTCAATTCTTCCTGAATTAGCAGGTAGTAAAGGAGAACTGGTATGTAGGAGAATAAGCAAGAAATGCTTTAAAATGGTAAATAAAAAGAAACTAAAGCATGTTCACTAGAGATAAGAGATGCATTTGTGGTGAGAAATATAGACCTTATAATGGATATCATTCAGGGGAGAATGAGCACAATATGATGAGAATCTTCACCAATTGTAGGTTGGGCTTCCCAAGACTTAATTCTACCCCACAAGGGGAGATTATATGGACCCTTAGGGACAGCCAGCATCCAAGCTACTCTAAAAGTTCTATCTCTCATTGAGGGAAATAAGGAGAATAAAGATTCTCTCATGATAGCCCATGAATGGAAGAAATGAACTCAAAATATACTAGAAGGAAATAAAAATAAGGAGGAAGATAAATTAAAACATTGGGAAAAGGAAACACACAAAAAAACTGTAACCTAAGCTAAGAGGGGGAGGGAGAAAGTGAATTTTAAATCACATCCTTAACTGGGTAGACAAATAGAAAAGTTTAAGAGAAGAGAAATAGATTTTTTTCTAAGATTTTATTTTAATAGCATATTATTTTTACAATTACAAGTAAAGATGACTTTCAACATTCATTGTAAGATTTTGAGTTCCATTTTTTTCTCCCTCCTGCCTTTATCTCCCCTCTTTCTAAGAGAATATGCAATCTGATATAGATTATACATGTGCAATCAATTTTTAATATATTTCCATGAGTCATGTCAGGGAAAAAATGAGAATAAAAGAAGAAAACCACAAGAAAGAAAAAGACAGACAAAAAGGTGAAAATAGTATACTTTGACCTAC
This sequence comes from Sarcophilus harrisii, assembly GCF_902635505.1. Lineage (NCBI taxonomy): Eukaryota > Metazoa > Chordata > Mammalia > Dasyuromorphia > Dasyuridae > Sarcophilus > Sarcophilus harrisii. The sequence continues at coordinate 529,887,055 of NC_045427.1, read as the reverse complement.
ATTTATTTTCCATAGTACCTTTTCTGGATGCAGAAGACATTTTCCATCCCAAGCTACTGGAATTGTCTTATACCATTGTACTGCTGAGAAGAGATATCTATCATAGCTGATCATCATACAATCTTACTGTTACAATATACAATGTTCTCCTGGTTCTGCTCACTTTACTTAGCATCAGTTCATGAAAGTCTTTCCAGGCTTTTCTGAAATCATCCTTTTAATCATTTTTATAGAGAAAATTGTATTCCGTTATAAACCATATTTCACTATATATTATAACTTATTCAGCCATTCCCCAGTTGATGGATATCTACCATAAAAAAGGTACTATAAATATTTTTGCATATGTGGATCATTTCCTCTTTTTTTAATGATATTTTTAGGATACAGACCCAGTTGGTGGATCAAAAAGTATGCACAGTTTTATAGCCCTTTGCACATAGTTCCAAATTATTCTCCAGAATGACTGGATCAGTTCACATCTCCATCAACAATGCATTAGTGTCCCAGTTTTCCCACATGCCTTCCAACTTCGCTGTCACATTAGCCAATCTGATAGCTGTGAGATAGTATCTCAAAGTTGTCTTAATTTGCATTTCTCTAATCAATAGTGATTTAGAGCATTTTTTCAAATACCTATAGATGGTTTTAATATCTGCATCTAAAAATTATTCATATCCTTTGACCATTTATCAATTGAGTAATGACTTATATTATTATGCATTTGACTCAGTTCTCTATCTATTTTAGAAATGAGGCCTTTATCAGAAACACTGGCTATAAATATTATTTCCCAGATTTCTGCTTCCCTTCTAATCTTGGCTTTGTTCAAAAACTTTTTAATTTAATAACAACTATCTATTTTGCATTTCATAATGTTCTCTATTTTTTGTTTGGTCATAAATTCCTCCCTTCTCCAATGTTCTGACAGGCAAACTATTCTTTGCTCTCCTAATTTGCTTATGCTATCACCCTTTACACCTAGATCATGTACCCATTTTTTATCTTATTTTGGTAAAGGGTGTGAGATATTGGTCTATGTCTAGTTTCTGTCATGCTATTTTCCAGTTTTCCCAGAAATTTTTGTCAAATAGTGACTGTTTATCCCAGAAGTTGGAGTCTTCGGGTTCATCAATCAGTAGGTTACTATAGTCATTGATTATTTTGTGTTGTGTACCTACCCCACTGATCTACCACTATCTTTTTTAGCCAATACCAAATTGTTTTGATGACAGACATTTTATAAAAACAGTTTTAGGTCTGGTATGGCCAGGCTACTGGCCATTGCATTTTTTTCCCATTAATTCTCTTGATATTCTTGACTTCTTTTCCAAATGAATTTTGTTATTTTTTTTCCTAGTCTATAAAATAATTGTTTTGGCAGTTTGATTGGCATGACACTGAATAAGTAGATTAATTTAGGTAGAATTGTCAGTTTTATTATATTAATTCAACCTACCCATGAGCAAATGATGTTTTTCCAGTTATTTGGATCTGACTTGATTTATGTGGAAAGTGTTTTGTAGTTCAGTTAATATAGTTCCTGGGTTTGTCTTGGTAGGTAAACACCCAAATATTTTATATTGTGCATAGTCATTTTAAATGGGATTTCTCTTTCTATCTCTTGCTGCTAGGCTTTGTTGGCAGTATATACAAATACCAATGATTTATGTAGGTTTATTAGATCCTGAAATTTTGGTAGTTTTTTAAAATTATTTCTAGTAGTTGAGTTGATTCTGTGGAATTCTCTAAATATACTAAATATTCTCTAAATAAATAAACTAAATATACTCATATCTGTAAAGAGTGATAGTTTTGTTTCTTTATTCCCTACTCTAATCTTTCAGTTTTTTTTCTCATCTTATTGCTAAAACTAACATTTTTAGTATAATATTAAATAATAGTGATGATAATGGGCCTTCTTGTTTCACCTCTCTTCTTACTGGGAATGGTTCTAGTTTTTCCTGATTACAAATAATTCTTTCTAATGGTTTTGGATAGATATTGTTTATCACTTTAAGGACAACTCTATTTATTGCTATGTTATCTAATGTTTTTAATAGGTATAGGTACTGTATCTTTTGAGCTAATCATATGATTTCTGATAGTTTTGTTAAGGATATGGTCAATTATGCTGATAATTTTCCTGATATTGAACCAACCCTGTAATCCTGGTATAAATCCCACTCATAATAGATTATCCTGGTGATAAATTGCTATAATCTTTTTGATGATATTTTACTTAAAATTTTTACATCAATATTTATTAGGGACATTGCTCTGCAATTTTCCTTTTCTATTTTGGTTCTTCTTGGTTTAGGTATCAGTACCATAAATGTGCCTCATATGGAATTTGGCAGCATTCTTTCTTTGCTATTTTTCCAAATAGTTTAGATAGTATTAGAATTAATTGGTCTTTAAATGTTTGATAAAAATTCATTTGCAAATCCATCTGATCCTGAAGATTTTCTCTTAAGGAGTTCACTAAGGTTTGTTCAATTTCTCTTTTTTAATGGATTTATTTAATTATTTTATTTCTTCTGTTAATCTTGGAAATTTATATTTTTATAAATATTCATCCATTTCAATTAGATTGTCAGATTAGTTGGAATGCAGTTGGTCAAATTAGCTCCTAATTATTGGTTTACTTTCTCCTTCATTGGTGGTAAGTTTACCCTTCATTTTTGATACTGATAATTTGGTTTTCTTCTTTCCTTTTTCTAATCAAATTAACCAAAGGTTCATTTTTATTGATTTTTTTTCTATTTTTTTCATAAAAACCAACTCAATTTTATTTATTAGTTCAATGGTTTTCTTACTTTTAATTTTATTAATCTCCTTTGATTTTCAGAATTTCTCATTTGGTATATAATTGATGGGTTAATTTGTTCTTTTTCTAGCTTTTTTAGCTGCATGCTCAATTCATTGATCTCTCTCTCTCTCTTTCTCTCTCTCTTTTATGCATAAGCATTTAGAGATATAAAATTTCCCCTTGGAACTCCTTTGGCTGTATCCCATAAGATTTGATATGTTGTCTTAATATTGTCATTCTCTTGAATGAAATTATTGGTTGTTTCTATGATTTGTTGTCTTGCATACCCTTTCTTTAGGATTGGATTATTTGATTTCCAATTAGTTTTTAGTCCATCTTTCCATGGCCCTTTGTTGAATGTAATTTTTATTGCATCATGATCTGAAAAGAATACATTTCATATTTTTGACTTTCTGCATTTGACTGTGAGGTTTTTATGCTCTAATACATGGCCAGTTTTTGAGTGGATTTTGAGAAAAAATGTGTATTCCTTTCTATCCCTATTCAGTTTTCTCCAGAGTTCTATCATATGTAAGTTTTCCAAGATTCTATTCACCTTCCTAACTTCTTTCTTGTTTATTTTGTGGTTAGATTTATCTAATTCTGACAGAGGGAGGTTGAGGTCCCTTACTAGTATCGTTTTGCCATCTATATCTTCCTGTAATTGATTTAGCTTTTCTAAGAATTTGGATGCTGTACCACTTGGTGCATATGTGTTTAGTATTGATATTACTTCATTTTCCATTATATCTTTTAGCAAGACTTTGTTTCCTTCCTTATCTTTTTAAATTATTTCCATTTTTGCTTCTGCTTTGTCTGGCATAAGGATTATTATTCCTGGTTTGTTTGTTTTTTTTTTTTTTTACTTCAGCTGAAGCACACTATATTCTGCTCTAGCCTTTTACCCTTATTCTGTGTGTATCTCTTTGTTTTATGTTTCTTGTAAACAACATACTATAGGGTTCTAGTTTTTAATCCACTCTTCTATCTGCTTCCATCTTATGGGAGAGTTCATCCCATTCATATTTACAGTTATGAATACCAGCTGTATATTTCCCTTCATCCTATTTTCTCCCTTGTTTATACTTTTTTTTTTCTTTCCAGCTAGTCCCTCCTTACCAGTGTTTTGTTTCTGACTATCTCTCCCTCAATCTGCCCTCCATTCTCCCTTCTCTTATGACATCTTTCTCCTACTGTTTCTATCCTCCCTTCTATCCAGCCCCTCCCTTTTCTTCTATTTCCCTATAGAGTAAGATTTACAACTGAGTGTGTATATTATTCCCAATTTGCACCAAATCTAATGGGATTAAGTTTCAGATAATGCTCATTCCCTTCCCTTCTTTTCCTGTACTGTAGTAGGTGTTTTGAGCCTCTTCATGTGATCTAATTTACTTTGTTTTATATCCCCTTTCTTCTTCTCCTAGTACAATCTTTTTCCCACCCCTTAATGTCTCTCTGCCTACGTACAGCCCTTCTAACTTCCCTAATAAAGATACTTCTCAACAGTTACAAGTATCATCATTTCATTAAAAAAATGCATAAAGTGAATTTATTTTTTAAAAAGAGAGAGGTCATTAAAAGAATTTTTGGAATTTATTATACATAATTATATTCCAGAAAAACTGAGAACTTAAGAAAAATGGATAATTACCTATAAAAATATAAAATGCTCAAATGAACAGTCAAACATAAAAATATTAAATAATTTAATTTCTAAAAATAATTGAATAATCCTTAACAAAACTATCAAAGAAAGAATCTGCGGTTCATATAAATTTATAAGTGAATTCTATCCAGTGTTTAAATAGCAATTACTACCTAGGGCACAAAATTATAGCCAGTGATTGAGAAATAAAATATTTTACCAAAATCCTTTTATTGGAGGAATATACTACCAATACCTAAAATAGTTAAGTATAAAGTAACAAAAGAGAACTATAGACCAATATTATAATGAATGATAATACTAAAATTTTAAATAAAATCCATTAAGAAGAATATAGCACTCTATTTTAAAATTCATTGTGAAAACATTGAATTTCAACCAGGAATAGAAAGATAGTTTAACATTAGCAAAATAATTAATATACTTATATTAAAAACAAAGACAACCAACATTACATGAACACATAAATAGATAAAGAAAAAGTCTTTGGCAAAATATAGTACTCATTTATTTTAACCTCCCCCCCCCAAAAAATTACTTCTTTAGGAGGGACATTTAAAATGTGATTTAAAATATAGAGATCTAAAAAAAAAAGATAGCTTTATTTCCAAAAGAGAAATACTATAGACTTTCCCAATAAATAGAAAGGTAAAGCAAGGACATCTCTTTTCACTATTTTTTTTTTTTACTTAGTCGTACACATTTGCAATGACAATAAGACAAGAGAAAGAAACCAAAGATATAAAAATTGGCAAAAAAGAAACAAAATTATCCTTATATGAAGGCATAATTTTATGATGCTTTATTTAGAACTGAAGAGAATCAGTAAAGAAACTATGTGAGATAATTAGTAGTTTGATTTAAGTATCAGGATACAAAAGTAATCCATAAAACCATCAACATTTCTACATAGCAATTACAAAAACCCCAGAAGAAATGGTGAAAAAATAAATTCTGTTAAAAATAATTTCAATATGTATTAAAAAATTCAGGTCAAGCTACACACACACACAGACACACAGACATATACACGGTAACACACACACACACAATTACAAAACCTTTACAAATATAGAGGAAATCTTTAATTAGGGAACATTCATTTCTCTTGGTTAGTCTACATCTAAAATGGTGACATTATCTAAAATTTATACATTCCATATATGCCAATTAAATAACCAAGGTTTTACTTTTTAGAACTGGACAAAATAATAGTAAATTTCATTGGAGGAGTAAGTCTAGAATTTCAAGTAAAATATATATTTTTTTTAAAAAGTAGAAGTGCAAGGTAAATAACACCTTCAAATCTTAGACTATATCAGGCAGAAATCAACAAAACTATTTGGCTAAGGTTAAAAAACTGTAAAATAGATCAGTAGGACAAACAATAAAATAAAACTATAAAAAAAGAACAAACTGAAAATTAGATATAATAAAATTCAATAGGTTGGCTTTTTTTGAGTTTTGTTTTTTGCAAAACTCAATAAGAAACTACTTGAGGCAAGATTATCTTGACAAGTACGGGTAAGAAAGTTATAAATCATTTTGGTTAAAAAAAAAAGATTAGGTCAGAATATGAAACTCTATGCAACAATAAATTCCACATATACAATATAATTATAAAAAAACCATATCATTTGAAAATGGAGGAAAATGAAAGATAGCACTTTTCCTTTGTTGTGTCAGGGGAGAGGAGAACAGTTCTTAAATAAAGAGTACATTAAATATATATATGAAATTAAAAAATACTTTTGTGTCAGAAAAAAAAAAAAAACAATGCAACTGAATCAAATATCTCTGATAAAGGTCTGTTAGCCAAAGTACTTAAAGAATTAATGCAAATATCTAAAACTAAAAGGTATTTCTCAATAAGTAGTCAAAGAATATAAACTAATATTTGTCTAATGAAGAATTGCAAATCATTTGAAATACTGTTCCAAATCACTACTACTACTACTATTACTACTACTAATAGAAATGTATATCAAAACAACTCTGAGATTTTGTCCCATACCAAGAAAATAGAAAAAAGTAACAAGAGATGGAAATAGTCAATATGGAAGGTCTGCTAGGTACACTAATATATTGCTGATAGAGTTGTGAATTGGTCCAAACAGTTGTAAAAACAATTCATGAATATTTGAGGAAAATGAGTAATATATCTTTGTCCTGAATATCTCATGTCCCTTCTAACTCAAGTATTCTACCAATTAGACACTTAGACCTTCACCTCTCATTTATCACTTGAATTCCTTAATATTATATATCTCCCCATAGATTAGAAAACAACTAGAAACCTGCTTCTAGGCCATTTTTGATGATCATTATCTTGAACTTTTACTTCATGCTATTATTAGATTCCATCATGCTGTGCCTTTGCTCTCCATTTTAATATCTCTATTTACCCATCTCTCTGAAACTGACTGCCAATCTGTTCAGAATTCCCTGCACCTCCCTAATCAATACATACCATTGGCTATTCCCAAATACTAAAGTCTACCTATCTGTCTGAACATTCTCTTATGAACCCATTTTCCCCACACCACCTCCTTCCTATACTACCTGTCCTATTTTGAAAGGTCTGTCAAGACTCTTAGTGGTGGTCTTCCCTAGTCTGGATCATCCTATAACACTGAGCCCCAATAATGATAATGAGTCTTCCTTGGATCTGGTCATTTTTCATGCTTATTTGAAAAATACCAAAATCAAGATGTAGCAAATACCTTCTTATGATCTATCAGAACAAATTCACTAACGTTTTACTCTCCATGGAAAATGGATTAGCTGTCACTCCTCTCTAGCATTCCATTTAGCCAAAAGCACAGTTGCAAAGCAGAACTAGGACATTTGCTGACAAAATTCCCATATTCTCTAGTTTATCTGTAATGTGATTAATTTATAATATTAAATAAAAGGTGAAGCAACAGATAGTAACAGATTGCTCTATTTTTTTTACTCCTTTCCCACTTCTTCCATCCCTCTGTGCAACTTTTAAAATGTCTTATTGATGCTCTTTTTCCATATCATTCAAGATATTGGCCACATGTGAGAATTTGTGTCTAGTTCTATGCATTGGCTCATCACCTCTCTACCAAAAGATGGACCATACACTTCATCAATAGCTCCAAGAATTAAAGGGGAGAATAATGTATTAAACTAATTTCTGAGAAATGTTTCTTCCTAGGAACCTTTGCCATTTTTTTTTTCCTGCTGTTGTCATGCACATTAGTACTGAAGAACCCTAATCAAGGATTCTTCAGATAGTTTATTTTCCTTAGTGTTTTATATGACTCAATGATGTCAAAGTTTTTAATACCCATAGACTCAGTGACCTATTCAACAACTTATTCATATAGTAACTTCAAATTGAAGCCTGTGATTTGCCTGAAAATAAAAATAGATACCGATTTAAATCTCACATCTTTGAGTGACTTATTGTATTTATTTAGTGTGTTATAATTAAAGCCCTTGTGAACTCTGTATCTTCATGTTGCAGAGAGGCTGAGAAAACCTTTTTTCAGTTTTGGTTCCAGTAGCTTCACACTTCCTGAGTTCTGTTTTGTTTCAGGACCTAAAAATAAACCTGAAATTTAAAACAAAATCAAGTCAACGCTATTGTTTTGCCTGGTAGTATGTGGAAATTAAAGGGTATACACAAGACCTAGCCTGCTTTTAAAATCAAGATTTCTAAAACTGGCTTGAGTTTTTGCAGTTGGATTAAATTAGAAATCAAGGAAATTGTTAAATACATAGACTGCCCTCTCAAAGCTTGGTTGGGCTTAGTTCCCTGTCTGCATCATTATGTCATAAGTAGACTTGAGTTCTTAGAAATATTAAAGTAATATAGGCAAGAAGAAAATTCTCCCCAAAAGTAGCTTACTTTTTTTTGTATTTTAGCAGTTACTACCTAGTACTGACATTTATTTTTGTGTGTACTGTCTTTTCAAATAGAATGTAATGTGTATATTCCCTTTCATGGCTGGGACCTAGCAGAGACTATTGACTGTAGTTTCCAGAGTGCTGGCCTGAATCTCCTAAAGTGGCGAGACCAAGAGAAAGATTCTAGTCAAGGCATCCTGGTGAGCAAGAGTGGGAACAGAAATTCAATGTGAGCAACCAAAGGTTAGTGGCCAGGAATATAAAACTTAGAAATGAAAAGGTTTAGTGGTCACAAAATGACCAAGCCAAGCCTGGTAGATGAAACTGCCAATAACAAAACTGAATGGGTCACAATTAACAATGTTATCAAAAAATTGATGAAAAGTGTGTTCCATCTCTTGGCATAGAAGTGATGAACCAGTGGCATAGAATCAGACACAAATTCTTAGATGTGACCAATATTTTGAAAGATATGGAAAAAGAGCACAAATAAAGCATTTAAAAAGTTGCTCAGAGGGAAGGAAGGAAGGGGAGGTGGGAAAGGAGTTAAAAATTAGTGCAATCTGTTACTATCTACTTCAGAGTTTATTTAACATTATAATGTATGTGATATTAATATACTATGTTGGAAATAATACTAACGTGTCAATAACATAATGTTGTTGTTGGGGGGCATCTAGGATCACAAACCTAGAGTAAAAAAGACTTATCTTCTTGAGCTCAAATTTGGCCTTAAATATTTACTGATTGTGCGAATTTGGGCAAGTCATTTAATCCTGTTTTGCCTCAGTTACCTCATCTGTAAAATGATCTAGAGAAGTAAATGGCAAAACATTCCAGTATCTAATATTTTTAATCATGAAAACCTTAAATGGACTCATGATAAGTTAGACATGACTAAAAAGTGACATAAACAAAAAAGATGTTTGTTTTATATTATTATGTATTATATGTTCCTCTTAGTGCTTTGAGATGTCTCTGCTTATTGAATTTACAACTTTAAAAAAAAAAAAGTTTTTTTTAAAGAAAGAAACCTAGGCCTAGAAATGTGTGAGGGATAAAGGGAAAGGCCCTAAAAATGAGCAGAGGCATTGCATACAAGAAGGAAAAGATTAATGATGAGATAGGAATAAGTATAAACTGGGCCTTAGTAAATAATCACTTATTAAATACTTGATTAGGAACTGGAGAAAGAAATGATAAATCCCTCCAGTATCTTTGCTAGGAAAATCCCAAATGGGGTCCTGATTGAAATTATTGAAACAATTTAATAACACCAGCAGCACCAACAAATGTGTCAGGCACTATGCTAAGCGCTAGGAATATGAAATATGAAATAGATAGTCCCTGTCCTCAAGAAACTTACAATCTGATGAAGGAATATAAAAGAAAAAAAGGAAGGGAAGGATGTGGTATTGGGAGCATGGTAGAGAAGCCAAAGAAATTCAAAATGAGTGTAATCAACTAGAAAATAAAATCTTTAGAAATAACTTTATCTGTTCTGAATTCTTATTTACACTTTGGGTTTAATGATAATTTGAAGACAAAAGGAGATCTAGGTCAGGCAGTACCTAACGACTGTCAGCCCCTTTTCCCAACTTGAGCTAATGGGGTGCCTACTCACAGGATTTAAGTATAGCCCAAGAGATTTCCTGTCATTCATGGAGAGTGCAGGAGGGTAAAAAAGCACTGCATTAGGACAAAAACTCTGTCTGCCAAGCAAGTAGACCTCAGAGGATTTGAAGAGTCAGCTACTTAGTTACTGGCAACCACAAACTGATCCTCTCTCTGTTGTGACCTAAACCAATCATCATTCTAAGAGAGAAGGTTAGCGACCAGTAAGCACAATAAATGGTGACTTGGCTCTTCAGTTTTAAAAACCCTATCTTCTGATGAGAAGGGATGCAGGCTTATTTGCTTTTCTTCTTTTTCCTTGCCTATGGTCCTAACCTTGGGGTGCAGTCTTGGATACATTGTACAATAAAAAGACCACTGGGTATGGTGTCCGAGAAGCTAAGTTCAAATCCTGTCTCTTTTGTTTATTATCTCTATGGTTTTGTGAAAACTATTTTTTCTCTCTGGGTCTCAGGTTCCCCATCTGTAAATTGAGGGGATTGGAATAGAAAGCGTCTGAGGTCTCTCTTTTAGCTACAGGTTTATGAGCCAGTCTTTCCTACAGCCTGGGGTAGAGGGAAGGGTACATTCTTTAGAACTATCCCTAAACCCTGAAACACTAAATATGGAGAGTAAGCAGGAAGAAGTTTTGAAAAAATGTTTGGAAGAAAACTTCTTCAAAGAGCAGCATTGAAAAGTTTTCTTTGTATTTTTATTGTGTTAAAGTATGTGGTCATAATCAACAATAAAAGAAGTACAAGCAGTTCTGGGAAATAAGCTGAAAGTGAGGTCTGAAGTTCACAAATCAAGGATTTGGCTTTAGGTTCATGAATCAAGGATTTCGTACTAGAACATAATTAGTCTATTGAAGTTGATAAGAAGAATTACAATTTGCCACACTCGCCTGTAGGGGGTGTGCCTAGTTCGCTTTGGCCCTACGTTTTTTTGTATTATGTCCCAGTGAAGGTCATTACTGGGACATTTCCTAGATAACTCAGAATGAGAAAAGCCCAGGTTGCCTGGCTTTATATGGTTTCATTTGTTAATGGGGCAGAAATGACAAAAGAAGCAGGCGCCAGGTGCCAAAGTTGAGCTGAAGAGGAAAGAAGGTAAGGTAAGAGAGGAAATAGATGGTTTCAAAGAGCTGCTCTTCATACTCCCTACGATCTCAGATGCAAACATTGAGAGTCCTATTTTTCTACCACTCTTGGATTCTGGTATCCCATCCCTCTCTGCTAGCTCTGCACCTGTGTTAGTAAGTGAGCTCTATCAAATGGGAGTTTTGCAATGAAGATTCAAAATCACTAGCAACATACAGAGGGCTAATCTTCAGATTTTGCTTTGTCCCATGCATAAGATATATGAAATAATCTCTATTCTATTTTTCTAGTTGAATGATTGGAACAGTGATTCCAAGCTTGCTATGAGTAGTTTGGGAGAGATCCTGCTGCCAGTGCTCCTCTAGACTCCCAAATAAAATTCCTTTTAAAATGAAAACCAGGAGAAAATTTAGGTGCCCATGATTCCTGCTTTTCTGGTCTTCTTATGCATTACTTTCCTAGACTACTTATTGTTCCACATAAACAGTCCCTCAATTTATCATCCCTTTGGGGCTAATTATCCCTCAAGACTCAGATCAAGATCAAAGAGGCCATTCCCCTGTCCCAGAGCTGCTAGTGCACTTCTTCTCAAAACTCGCTGGTATTGATTTTAGATATATTATGCATTCCTATACATAAATATACTAACATTTATATAACATAAAATTTCATTTGATTCTCATAACAATCCGATGAGATAAGCACTACACATATTATGATCTCTGTTTTACAGATCAGGAAAGTGAATCTGAAAGCAGTTTAATGACTTGGCTGGCCAAGCTCAGACAGTAAGTATCTGAGGCAGTATTTGAACTCAAGGTTTCCTGAGCTTAACTCTATTCATACCACCTATAGTTATGCCTCCTGTTGAAATGTAAGATTCTTGAGGGCATATATTGTTTCACTTTTCTTTGTATCCCCTAGCACTTAACATAGTGTCTAATATGCAGTAGTTAGTAAATGCTTGTTGAGTAATTAATTCAGATACATTGAATCCCAAGACAGAATCAGACCTTATAGCTTTTCATCACATCTCACTTTATTCGGGAAACTTCTGCATGGTAGGGCTGGATACTATCAACTCTATCCTGGAGCATAGTGTTTATGGTCAGATCCTAACCATAAGACCACTCAGGACACTCCTAAATGTCCATTTGAGCTGATAGTGTCTTTCAGAAACTCTCTGATCTCAGCAAATCAGCATTCATGTTAAAAGATGGAAATAGTCAATGCTGGAGAGGTTGTGGAAAGACTGCCATTTGCTAATATATTCACCACGAATTATCACAACCATTCCGAAAAGCAATTTGGAATTATGTAAATGAAGTACTGTATAACCTTTAACACTGAGTTTTTAATACTAGGTATATACTTCAAGGAGATATTTGAGAAAGAAAAAGAAAGAAAGAAAAGAAAGAAAGAAAGAGAGAGAGAAAGAAAGAGAGAGAGAGAGAATTGAAAATGAATGTTACCAAGTTACAAATTATAAGTTTGTCTCCAAAGAAGAAATATGAGAAAATATATCCTCCCACTTCTTTGCAGTGGCTGGAGGAAGGGTGTGGAATATTTCACATATTGTTAGATTTATTTTCAATATATTGATCAGTTTTGCTAATGATTTTTTTCTCTTTTTCCTTTTCTTTTAAAAATAAATCTTTTAATTACTTGCTATCTAGGGAAGAGGGGAAAGGGAGGAGCAAAAATTTGGAGCACAAGGTTTTGCAAGGGTGAATGTCCAAAACTATCTTTGCATGTATTTTGAAAATAAAAAACTATAATATGGAACTATGTCCAAAGAGCTATCAAACTGTGCAATGATCCAGTAATGTCTCTACTGAATCTGTATCCCAAAGAGATCATAAAAAAGGGAAAAGGACCCACATGTTCAAAAATGTTTGTAGGAGCCCTTTTTGTAGTGACAAGGAACTAGAAACTGAGAGTTTGTCCATCAGTTGGAGAATGGCTGAATAAGTTATGGTATATGAATGTTATGGGATATTGTTCTATAAGAAATGATCAACAGGATGATTTCAGAAAGGCCTAACAGGGGTCCTCAAACTTTTTAAATAGGGGGCCAGTTCACTGTCCCTCAGACTGTTGGAGGACCGGACTATAGTAAAAACAAAAACTTTGTTTTGTGGGCCTTTAAATAAAGAAACTTCAAAGCCCTGTGTGTGGGGAATAAACGCTGCATCTGGCCCGCGGGCCATAGTTTGAGGACCCTATACTTAAATGAACTGATGCCGAGTGAAGTGAGTAGAACCAAGAGAACATAGTACACAACAACAAAATTATACAATAATTAATTCTGATGGACATGGCTTTTTTCAACAGCAAGGTGATTCAGGCTAGTTCCAGTGGTCTTGTGATGGAGAACCCTTTGCACCCAGAGAAAGAATTGTGGGGACTAAGTGTGGATCACAACATAGTATTTTTACTTTTTGTTCTTGTTGTTTGCTTGCATTTTGTTTTCTTTCTCATTTTTTTTCTTTTTTTATCTGATTTTTCTTGTGCAGAATGATAATTGTAGAAATATTTATAGAAGAACTGCACATGTTTAACATATATTGGATTATTTGCCAACTGGGGGGAACAGAAGAAGAAAAAAAATTGAAACACTTTTGCAAGGATGAATGTTGAAAACTATGCATATGTTTTGAAAATAAAAAAAACTTTAAAAAATAAAAATGAAGGATAAATAATTTAAGATCACTAAAGTGTTGGTCATAACAAGTCATTCTGCTGATCAATAAACTTCAATTGCTTCCCATTAAAAAAAATTAAAAGCTATTATTTAAAAATGTTTTTAAATCCTTTGTAAGGGAATAAGGGAAAGGGGCATAGGGAAATTCTAGTAATGTATAAAGAAAAGATATCAATAAAAATTATTTTAGATTACAAAAAAACTAAATTCTCTGATCTCACTCCAAGTTCCAAGGTTACTAAGCTTTACATTCACACTTACTCTCAGGAACTCTTGAACTTGTGGCTGAATCCTTTATTCTCCTTATATACTGCCTTTTGTTTGTAATAACTGGGTCAGACCCTAAACTATCAGTTAATATAATATGTCTTCAAAGCTAATTACTAATTCTCCTTAATATCTACATGAAACTGTAAACAATTTCTTCTACTTGAAGCATCATCTGAAATGTCAGGAAAATGGGCAATGGTAGTGGATTGTAAAGGGAATTTATGAGAGCATCTATGGGGTTGTACTGCTATGGTGTCCTCAGGAGTCCCAGTGTAATCCTGAAGCCTCAACAGATTTTTGGCTTGCCCCCAAAAGGCTTCTGAAAGATTCCATGAGGCAGACAACTCTGAATTCATAAGTTTTTTCCACTGAGCCTTGAGTTTGGGAACAATCAGTTCCCATACTTACCTTCTGGGGATGATTAGTGGTGATTAGAAAGTGGGGATAAAATTATATTTTGCCAGAATCCTTTAGTGGAGCTGCCCCTATTTATGTATGGCAGAAGAGAATTAGACTATTTTCTTGATTTCCTTCTGTTATTTACAGTTTTTTTTTTAACTTAAATCCTTTTGTTATTAGATTTGTAGCTATTTTGATGAAAATCATGAAGGCTTTGCTTGCATCTTGAAATAAATTAACTCAAATAGGGAAAACCACACTTTTCTATCCTTCCCCCTGGGAAGACTAGCAAAAGGTCCTGGATCACAACCATTCTGGAGAGTAATCTGGAATTATGCCCCAAAAGTTATCAATCTGTGCATACCCTTTGACCCAGCAATGTTACTACTGGGCTTATATCTCAAAGAGATATTAAAGAAGGGAAAGGGACCTGTATGTGCCAAAATGTTTGTGGCAGCCCTTTTTATAATGGCTGGAAACTGGAAACTGAATGGACGCCCATCAATTGGAGAATGGTTGGGTAAATTGTGGTATATGAATATTATGGAATATTATTGTTTTGTAAGAAATGACCAGCAGGATGAAAATGGAGAGACTTGGAGAGACTTACATGAACTGATGCTGAGTGAAATGAGCAGAACCAGGATATCATTATACACTTCAACAATAATACTGTATGAGGATGTATTCTGATGGAAGTGGATATCTTCAATAAGAAGATCTAATTCAGTTCCAATTGATCAATGATGGATAGGATCAGCTATACCCAGAGAAGGAACACTGGGAAATGAGTGTGAACTGTTTGCATTTTTGTTTTTCTTCTCAGGTTATTTTTACCTTCTGAATCTAATTCTCCCTGTGCAACAAGAGAACTGTTAGGTTCTGCACATGTATATTGTATCTAGGATATACTATAACATATTTAACATGTATAAGACTGCTTGCCATCTGGGGGGGGGGTGAAGGGAAGGAAGGGAAAAGCAGAACAGAAGTGAGTCCAAGGGATAATGTTGTAAAAAAATTACCTGGCATATTTACTGTCAATAAAAAGTTATTTTAAAAATTTTTTAAAAGGTCCTGGATCAGAGTCATCAGGGACTTCAAAGGACCAGTTTTATAATTAAAAATAGCTGTTAGTCAGCAGTTAGTCCATAAACATTTACTCGGCACTTACTATTAGCCACATGCCTGTACTTTTAAAATTCCAAAAAATAACCTTTGCTTTTAAGGAACTCACAATCTAATAAGGAATAGAAGGGATGAAAATAGCTGCATTTTAAGCAAGTACAGCTAAAACTAAACAAGCTATATATAGGAGGAAATAACAAATAGAGGGAAAGCACTAGAAGGAAGCAAGAAACAATACTTCAGGAATTGCAAACTCCCCTAAACTACATTCTTGCTCAGTTCTAACTCCAGCCTACATGCTTTCTATTCCCTGTCTTTTGACTTATTATTCACCCATAACACCTACCTAGTTTCTCTTGTGATTCCCCAGTTTGACTGACTCTCTTGGCAAAAACTCCCACTTAGAATGAGACCACATGTAGCCCTAGCTCTCCAGGAAAGCAATACCAATACCCCAGTGGCAACAGATGCTTCTGTTGTAACAGCCTCAGCTCTGACTGTCACATGACAGCTATTAACATATCAGTATGGTAAAAATTTTGGAGGGAAAATTTTTAGCCAGTAAATCATATGTAAGGAGACATTGAGGGAAAGATATGAATGGGATTGGGACACAGTAAAATAAAGTATTTATGATAGTTTGGGATTATTTGAGCATTTTCTTTTGTTTGTGACTGGGTCCATTGGTCATTCAACCCTTTTAGGAAGATGGCCAAGAGAACAAGTGGTATATGTATATATCCCTCTAGACATCTTGTCTGTCTATGGTCAGGTTGTAAGTTGCCCAGAACCTGGGCACAGCCACACTCTAAGAGCCACACTCTAGATTCAGTATAAGCTGGGTATCTAATTGAACAACTGGAAGCTCTTCTACTGACCTTTAAAGTCATGCCAGATCTTTGTGACTTTAAATAGAAACAATTCATAAACATTTCTTCAGTCTCTCACCTGAAGCCATACTCATTGTTTTTCATAAGTTGGAATTTAATTTAAAAAAAAAAAAAAAGAGCGTACATTAGATTCCTAAAAGATTCTGCAATCTTCCCTACTTTCCGGGACATCTCATTGAAAGTTTGCATTTCTTTCCATTTGTTGTAAGATATGGTAGAATATAAATTTTCTGAGGGCAAAAGCTGGTTTTGTTTCTGCCTTTGTAACCCTACATACATAATGCATATATTAAGAGGGCTTTGGATTCAGAAATCAGGAGCCTGCCATTCTTAAAAATATTTCCCAATATTTTGAGATAAGGCTCCTGAAGAAGAGTTACCAGCTGTTAAGTTCAGTCTAACTTCCAGGAACCAAATCACCATATTAGTTTTCCTTAGCCACTGAATTAACAGAGCTCTTAAGTTCTAGATCAATGGAATCAGAGATCAATAGAGAATTGGTTCCAAAGGGATCTCACATATATCTCAAGCCTAGGCTCTAGATGCCCTCGACAACACAGTAATAATAGACTCTAAGATATCCTTGTTGCCTTGATATTTTGGGCTGAGTAAACCTCTGTTGTTAACTATTCAGCGACTTGAGTGCTACATTGTGTCCCATCATTGAAAGTGAACTAACAGACTAACAAGAGTAGCAAAGATAGACAACTAAGATAAAGCCACACCATCCCATCTATAGCTCTCCAACCACTCTCCTCTACCTATCCTTTACCCTTTCCATGACTTCTAGCCCAATCATCCCTCTTTGTCCTTTCAATATCTCCTGCTCCTCACCTCCCTCTCCCCATAGCCATGATCTTAAAAGAACAATTTAATTCTACCCATGCTTTAGTTTCCCCCATCCTCTCACCAGTCATGCCTTGACAAAGCCATTCCTGGGTTAAATTTCATCATCCACTTTCTCTGTTTCTACTTATTGTCAAATTAGCCTGGAGAAAATCACGTAACCATGACAACTGGATTCACTACAAATTTATGTTATATAATCTCAACTGGGCCTCCTTGCTGTTGGTTCCTTGAATAAAACACTCCAGATCCTCACTATGAGCATTTTACCTGGTGTGTCCCCCATGCCTGAAATTATCTTCCTTCTCTTTCCCACCTCCCACCTTCTCTGGTTTCCTAAAATCTCAACAAATATCCCACCTCCACAAGAAGCTTTTTTAAGTTTTCCTTAATCTTAACACCTTCCCTCTAATTACCCTGTATATCCTATTTGTACATAGCTGATTGCATGTTTTCTTCCCCATTTTAAATTGTGAGCTCCATGAGATCAGAGATCCCTTTTTGCTCTTTTTAGCTTAGCAAAGTACCTAGCACATCACAACCATTTAATATTAGTTGATTGACTGAGCTCTCACTGCTGAAATGAACTTTTTATCTTTCTTTGACTCTATCCCACTTTATATGCTGTCTGTTTCAAATTTTCTCCTCTCTTCTAAGATCTCCTAGACCTTTCTTCCCCATATTCTGTCAAAAGAAGACCTTATCTACTATATTGCTAAGGGGAAAAAAAAAGGAAGATATCAAGAGATTCTTCTTCTCCTCTATTCTATGCCTTAAAGTACTTAATCATACTCTAGTCTCTCCCTTTTTGACCAAGTGGTCTTCTCCCTTCTGGGGATATTTGCATTCTTGATCTCTGCTCTGTGTTCCCAGCTATTTATACACTGACTCAGAGAAGCCACTGACTCAGAGAAGCCCCCCAATCTGTCCTAACACCATAGATATGCCTCCAATATGGAAAATATCTAAGCAGGGACAACCTAGAAAAGCTGGTCAGGTAAAGTAGGCCTGATTTGTTCTAGTATAAAAGGTACCAGTTTTCCTCAGTTCCTATTCTGGAAACCCTATTGTTTTAACAGTAGCTAGATATAGCACTGAATGTTGGATGTGGATCCAGAAAGAATTTTAAGACTGCCTTAGATACTTATTAATAGCTGTATGATCTTGGACAAGTCAAACTTAGTTTTTCTCAACTTCAGCTTCCTCACTTATAAAATAAAGCTAATAATACTTAACTCACAGGATTGTTGTGAAACTTAAATGAGATCAGTATACGTAAAGCACTTTGTAAAACTTCAAGTGCTTTGTGAATGCCAGTCATGCAATATTTTTAATAGGCAAAATGATCATTTTAATTTATACATAATATGTATAATATGTAACATATATTATATATAAATATACATAATATAATTCGATATTTTGTATGTAATATTATATATAATATATAATTATTTAATAGATAAAAATGATCAAGTGATATTCTAGCTGGATAGGCCAATGACAAAAGACCTGGTTAAAAGAATCAAAATGGAATCAATACCTAACTTTATTTAATAGGAATATTTCTTGTTATAATATTTCTTGCTGACCACCATTTAGAACAGTTGAATTATGTAATTGCTTCCTCTTTGCTTTCACTTTGCCATTTCCCCCCAAAATTTATTAAAATAGTGAGCTTGTAGATGGTTCAATGAATTGAATTCTGGCCCTAGAGTTAGGAAGACTCATCTTCCTGAGTTCAAATCTGGTCAAAGATACTTACTAGCTGTATAATCCTGAGTAAGTCACTTAATCTCTTTGCCTGAGTTTCCTCATGTGCAAGATGAGTTGGAGAAGGAATGGCAAACCACTCCAGTATCTCTGCCAAGAAAACCCCAAATAGTGTCATAGAGTCAGACATTACTACAACAATTGAACAACATAAAAATATATTAAAATATATTTCCTCATTGGTGTACTGTTTTGATGTAATGCTAGTCTTTCTGTCCAAGTAACTGACTGCCCAGTAGATTCTTTAGTCTATGTATCATGCCTCTCTACTCTTACTCTAAAACATATCTCTATTATTTCTTTGGCTAATTCAAATTTACTCTTGGTAAACCAAATCCTGAGACTGCTTGATCCCAGGCCACAGCTATCAGTTGTTCAGTGTAGATGGAAAAGAGACTTTCAGAATAAATCATCACACAGTGGATTTGGAGACCTGGGATTTAATCCTGATTTTTTCATTTGGCCATATGAATAATCTTAATCAAATCTCTTCAGTTTTTTTATCTATAAAATGAGGAGGTGGGACTTAGTGACCTCTAAGTCATTTGGCCCTAACTAGAAGATCCTGTGATTAGTTCTGAGTGACTTGTACATTGCTGAAGGCAGGAACTTGGACCAGATAACTTTTCAAGTTCCCTTCTGGATCTGTTATGTGATGAGAAGCACTTCTCATTTTACAGTCTGGGAAAAGAAAAAGGGAAAAAATCCTAACCTTAGCACTGAAATAATTGTTTCTGACTTTTACAAGTATAACCACATGAAGTGAAAGGCATAAATGGTTTTTGTAATCATTACTGTTCATTAAATTTTAACATCTTTTAGTGTTATTTAAGTTAATGGTCAAAATATAAAATTTTTAATGATAAAATTACTGTATAATAGATGCTTGCATAGTATAAATACCACAAACTATATTAAATATGTTTCTTGATAGAATTGGGGCAGCAAATCCCTCCTGGACATTTTTCTCTGAAATTACATTGAAAGGAATAAACAGCTGTCGGGAGCATAAATACTAAATCATTAGGATGCTGACTTGACTGTGTAGAAATTATGATGCATTCTAGCACTACCATAATACACTATGACATTTAATCGATCCCTTGTTAGTGTGAATCATTATAAATTAGTTAGGCTAAAAAAAAGGCCTAAATAGGTGAGTACATAACATTTTTAATAAATAAAATGATCAGTAGCATTCTAGTTGAATAGGATAATGACAAGACCTGGTTAAGGAGACAAAATATGATCAATAGTTAATTTCACTGAATAAGAAAAATTTTTATTGTAATAGTTCTTGCTGACCACCATTTGGAACAGTTAAATTAGGTAATCGATTTCTCTTTGCTTTAACTTTGTCATTTACCCCCAAATTTATAAAAATAATAAAAATTTTAAAATATATTTTCTCCCTGATAGACTGTTTTGCTATCAGCTTGAAACTATCAACTAAATCAAGCAAAATATTTTTAATCTTCCTTAAATGTGAATTTAGAGATAGGAATCCTAAATATTCAGTAAGTTTTAGGTAGAACTAAAAGGTAAACAATAGGAAGAAACTAATAACGCACATCATGTTCATTAATATTTTACCCTGATTTGATTGTTTAGAAAAGAAAGGGTCAAGCATAAAATTTGATACTGTACCTTCAAATGTGACCTCAGGTGATTACTTGTTGCATGGCTCTGGGCAAGTCACTTAATCCTGTTTGCCTCAGTTTCTCATTTGTAAAATGAACTCAAGAAGGAAATGGCAACCCACTCCAGTGTCTTTGCTAAAAAGAAATCCCAAATGGGGTCATGAAGAGTAACATATGACTAAATAACAATAACAACACTTGAGTGATTTGTTCCTGATAAAGGAGTAATAAAGAGAAAATTGAGACAAAGATTTTAAAAAAGATTAATCCAATTTTTTTTTATTTTTAAAAATCAATTTATTTTTAATATTCCTTTAAAATTTTTTGAGTTCCAAATTCTCAACCTCCTCTATCCATTGAAAAGACAAGTGATGTAATGTTAATTTTATATGGAAGTCATATAAATCTATTAGTCATATCAATCCAATTATTTAGTAGTTAAGTGCCATCAATTCTATTTCCATGATATCTTCTCTCCCCTTTTTTCTTTTCAAATTGTCACTACCTTAATTCAGGCCTTCATCATCAGTGCCTGGCCTAGTCTACTCATAATTGATCTCTTCCTTCCCCAGTCTAACCTTAATACCTCTGCCAAAATATTTCTAGTACACAGATCTCAGCAATTTACTCTCTGCTCAAAGGCTTTTAGTGACTTTGTGTACCTCCATAATATAACTCCAATATACCGTTGCAATCTTATTTTGTGCTGTTCCTTTTTAATCATAGTCCACAATCCATTCAAATGGAACATTTCCTGAACTCAATGTTCTACCTTTTGCCTCTAAGTGCTTGTACAAGTCATCCTTCAGGTCTGAAATGCTCTCTACTTTTCAGAATCTTTACATTCCTTCAAGGTTCAACTTAGCTCTGTCTCTGTATCTCCCCTGTTTAGTACAGTGCCTTGTACCTAGTAAGTGCTTAAAAGATATTTGTTGAATTGAATTTTGATATTCCGGACAACCTTTGTTCTATCTCCAATCTTACAATACCTCTCCTGTTGCTCAAGATTTCTTAAAGATTGCCAAAAACAGTTTAATGATCCCACTTGCAAATTCTTTGAGTATACTGGGATGTACTGTGTCCTGACTCAAACACTTGAACTCATTTAGAGCAGCTAGGTAGTCTTACTATCTCCCCTCCTATCTTGGGCTCAAATTCCCTTGTACCTTTTTTTTTGTTGTTGTTCTGTCCTTTCTAGCCTGAAGATCACTTTCCTGGACAGAGAAGACAGAAGTAAAATAGGAGTTGAGTAGTTTCATCTTCTCTTTCACTTACGTATTAAGATTACACCACTGATTCCAAACAGGGGCCCTAACCTATCCAAGTTCTTTCTCTTTTTTCCTACAAACATAGATTTTTTTTAAAAGCCCATTTTATTGTCATTATTTTTAGAAGCCTCAACCAGAGTTTTGTCTTCTTGCCTTATATTATTCCTGTGGATCTGTGCCACTTTTTCATGTTACTCTTTGCTTACGTGCTTTGGTTTCTATTTTATTTTTTAAAAGACCTTCTTTTTAAAAATCTGAGCTCATTGGAGAGCTCTGTGTGCAATCTGATGTCATAGGCAACATCTCTTCTTCCTTATCTCCTGACCTAGAGTGAGGAGATACAGGCTTCAGACCCAGCCCTGCTCTTGACTAGCTGAAAAACCTTAAGCCACTTAAACCCCTGTGAAGCTGAGAATTCTCACCTCAAATGTAGGTGTTGAATCACCTATAAGATCCCTAGTAATCCTAAATTCTGTAATAAGTAGGAAAGCGCCTAGAGAGAATAATGCAGTAATATGGTCAAGTGAAGATTCCTCCTTTTTCATCTTTTTTTTTAAGCAGAAAATACCTAAATAAAGTATGTTTGTTGGCAGAAGCATAGGCAGAGTAGAATGATGTAATGTGGTCAAAGATCCTACAGGGTACATTATTAAAGAAAAAGGATCCTGCAGGAGATTATTAGACTTCAAAAAGATAGGAATATGTCTTTCCCCTCTGACTCAGGAGGGAAGAAAGAAAGATGACAGAGGAGTATTGCAAAAGGCAGGAAAAAAAATCGTGAGAGTGCAGTCATGGGAATCAAGAGAAGAAAGGGAATCAAGTTGGAGGATGTGATCCACAGTGTCAGATGCTGCAAAGGTGAAGCAAGGTGAGAATGAAAAAGATCATTGAATTTATTAATAAGATGACCTTGCAGAGGAGGGGGGATTTATTTGAAATATATGTGAGAGGAAGAGAGGAAGGAATCTAGAAGGCAAGGGGTTGAAGAGTAAATGGATGGTGTGAAAGTAGAAGCACTGAATATTTTATTCTTGTTAATAATTTGGGAGTGAGTGGAGGACAGAAATTGGAAAATAGAGCTTGAGAGGCTAGCAAGATGAAGCATAAATGTGGGAAAAGAATGCTAAATTTGAAGTCAAATACTTGTGTTTGCACTTTTTCCCCTATTGGGCTTCCGTTTCCTTATCTGTAAATTGAGGGGATTTGGACTAGATCATTTCCAAGATTCCTCCCAGGTCAAATTCTGGGTTGTTGTGGCCTATGAGAGAAATTCTGTGGTATAGTCGGTAGAGAGTCGGCTGACCCATCTCTGACACACACTGGACTCGATGATCCTGAGGATAGCCAACTTAACCCACTGGATGCTCCCCAAACTCCTCTCTCTGAGACTATAAATCACAGAACATTTACTAATATCTTTCTGTAGACAAAAAAGAAGTTCCCCACACTGGTGAAATTTAACTCTATGATTCCTCCACGAAGCCATCTCTGATCCCTGTTCCTTTATCAGTTGTCCTTAACTGTTTCTAAAGTTCTTTGATCTCTCCTTTAACTTTTTTCTCCCTTCTCTGCTCTATACTTATCTGTGTTCATGTTATAGCCCTCATTTGGAAATAACCTTCCTGAGAATGGTACCATTTAAGTTTTGCAATTGCATTCCCTTTTCCACTTCTTTGGCTAATCCATTGTCTTGTTCATTCCTTTGTGCCTGAATAACACACATACACACATGTACACATGCACACACACACATTGAAAACTGAATTGAATAAGCAAGCTACTAAGCAATTAGTAGAGATATAACTAAACTAACACAAAGTCTGCAAATGTAAAACAAGATTAATAGTGAAATCTGTTTATGCTTTTTCCTTAATTGCCAGACTTTTATTACACCAAGTAATGGTGTTTACAAGTACATATTCTTTCATTAATGTGCCACATAAATTCCAAAGTTGTTCAGGTCATTTTTCAGACATGTTCAACTCTTTGAAACCCTGTTTGGGGTTTTTTCCTTTTCTTCATTTTACAGATGAGGAAACTGAGGCAAACAGGGTGAAGTGACTTGCTCAGGCTCACACAGTTCATCAGTGTTTCAGGACAGATTTGAGCTCAGATCTGCTCAGAACAGTCCATTCACTGTGCTATCTAGCTGCCCATGAATTCTGACAGTTTTGTGTAAAGTTAATTTCTATAAAATTAACTTTTTAAAAATATGTCTGAATATTTTACTATGAGTTTAACCTCTACATGGCAAGTACTGAATTCATCTTTCTTCTTCAGTATATCTTCTAGAGGCCATGATTGTTTTTGCAGGTCTTGGTACATAAATGATTTCTTGGTTGATAACAGTTCTGTTGTCCATTATTTATGTGAGCCTCTGAAAACCTACTACTAACCTAGCAGATTTTATATAGATTCATAGATTTTTAGAACTGGAAAATATCTTAGAAATTATTTAGCACAAGTCTTTCCTTCTACACATTTAGAAAGAAGGTCCCCAAGAAGCAGTTGCTTCTCACAGTTATTTGACTGTGGCAAAACATTGGGGAGAGGACTAGAACCGGATCTCCTGAGCCTCAAATTCAGTTTTGTTTTCACCATACTATACCATATTTACTTATAACACATTTTTCATATTTTCAATACCTATTCCCTACAAAAGTTGAAAGATCCTGCATGTTATAATGTTTAGTTTAGCAAGTGAACATGATTCACCTCTTTAATATTTTATGTCTTAGTTTGTATACCACTAGAAAAACACAATCTAAATTTGCATTTGTCTTAATTCTTTTTTGGTCAGGGCTGTAAATTCATTGATGTGGGAAGTCCTATTGTGGAAACTCTACCAAAATAGTTCACAACTGCTTTAGAATTTAGAATTTTAGAGTTGTGTGGCAAGAGCTTTAAATCACTTAAGGACAGTCACACAGTTCCTATGACAAAGGCAAGATTTGAATCCAGGTCTTCCTAACTTTCAGAATGACCTTCAATTCATTATGCTATTTATCTTGTCCTAATTATATTACCACTATTTTTTATTAAAGCTTTTTATTTTCAAAACATATGCATGGATAATTTTTTCAACATTAACCCTTGAGCAAAACCTTGGATTCCAATTTCCCCTCCTCCCCCACTCCCTCCCCTAGATGGCAAGTAGTCCAATATAAATTAAACATTATTACCACTATTTTTTTTAAATAGCTTTTTATTTACAAGTTATATGCATGGGTAATTTTACAGCATTGACAATTGCCAAACCTTTTGTTCCAATTTTTCCCTTCCTTCCCCCCATCCCCTCCCCTAGATGGCAGGATGACCAATAGAAGTTAAATATATTAAAGTATAAATTAAATACAAAATAAGTATACATGTCCAAACCGTTATTTTGCTGTACAAAAAGAATCGGACTCTGAAATATTGTACAATTAGCCTGTGAAGGAAATCCAAAATGTAGGCAGGCAAAAATATAGGGATTGGGAATTCAATGTAACCTATTTCTTTTGCTGAGTTCTTTCACTGGGTGTAGCTGGTTCAGTTCATTACTGCTCCATTGGAACTGATTTGGTTCATCTCATTGCTGAAGATGGCCAGATCCACCAGAAGTGATCATCATATAGTATTGTTGTTGAAGTATATAATGATCTCCTGGCCCTGCTCATTTCACTCAGCAAGAGTTTGTGTAAGCCTCTCCAGGCCTTTCTGAAATCATCCTGTTGGTCATTGTTCTTACCGAACAATAATATTTCATAATATTCATATACCACAATTTATTCAGCCATTCTCCAATTGATGGGCATCCACTAAGTTTCCAGTTTCTAGCCACTACAAAGAGGGCTGCCACAAACATTCGTGCACATAAAGATCCCTTTCCCTTCTTTATGATCTCTTTGGGATATAAGCCCAGTAGTAATACTGCTGGATCACAAGGTATGTACAGTTTGATAACTTTTTGAGCATAGTTCCAAACTACTCTCCAAAATGGTTGGATGTATTCACAATTGCACCAACAATGTATTAATGTCCCTGTTTTCCCACATCCCCTCCAACATTCCGCATTATCTTTCCCTGTCATTCTAGCCAGTCTGACAGGTGTGTAGTACCACTATTTTAAAAGAATTACTCAACTGTAGCACTGGTACCCATGAAGTATAAAAGGAATTGGAGGAGGACACGAAGGTGTGCTTGTAGGTAAAAACTTGTAGTTAAAAATACATACAAGAATATCATGGGATAAGGAGGGTGAGGTGGATTGAGATCAATACCATAAAAAGGAACATCTACATTGATGAGATCACAGGTCTTCTGACAAATTAAAATTTTAATTTAAAAAAAAAATTTATACTTCAGAACACTTTAGCCTCCATTAGTTGAATGATGGTTTTATTTTGTACAAAGCTATAATCAGAAGTCTCTAACTTCTAGGTCTGCTTATGCTATGTATAGACCACATTAAGAAAGTAACTATAAAAAAAGTTCTAGCACACTCTGCAAATGGAATAAGAGCACCGAGAGCTATTTGTTTCTATAATGATTCATATTTCTTCACTATTCATTATTTCTTCTTTCAAGTAAGCTATTAACTAAGCCTGAAAAGTCTAATTAAACACAGTAAAATTGGAAAGAGAAAGTCATTAATTATGTATGTTTATATGCCATAAATCCAAAGCAACTGTCCCACATATTTTAATAATATGTTTTAAAGTCTTTATGCAACAATAAACATTTTCTAAAATCTTTGAGTATGTTGAAATCAGTCCTTGACTATTTTTGGATATACTTAAATGTATTTCTATGCAAATATGAATAATTTCTAATTATAAAAATGAAAATAACAAATACTTCAGAATAAATCTAACTTTGTTAGTAGGCTAAAATTTCTAAACGCATCAGCACATGAAGAATTTGGCACCAAGGAGTTGCTGTCAGAAAAATTTTAGGTTGTTATCTTAATTGATAATACAATACATGATTAAAGCTATTTGGGTCCCCATGTTACCAGTTGATAGGGCTGTGATTATGTTCTCATCCTTTTAGTGGTCATGACTCTTCATTATATCTTGTCTTGTTTATAGCTACCTTCCCCCACTAATACAAAATTTACCCTAATTTTAGGTTCCAGTAACCTTTTTACACAAACACCACCCATTGGGAGGAAAAGTTCTTTGGGCACAACTACCTTCCTATTTTTGTTCCCAAAGTGTTCAAAGAGTCCATTGTACTTCGCTGTTTTTGCCAGTATAAAAACAAATTCTGCCTTTAGCTCCTCCCAAGGGTTTGTATCTTAATGTCTGAAGGCAGAATTTGGCTCATAACACCCAGGCAGCATATTCATTAGAAACTCCAGGGAGAGACTCATAAGAAGCACAATGGGCAGAGTTAAACAGAGCTTTCTGTTTCCTGTTAGATAGGCCAGACTCACCATCCCCTGTGAAGACAGCCACATCACATTGCTTCTGCAGATCAGTAACTTAAAAGACAAGAAATTAAATTCAGTCAAATAAAACCTGGCCAAGGGTTTCTCTTTCTTGTAACTACCCCATATGTTTTCCCATCTACTTCAAAGAATTTCCTATCTATGTATCCATTGTACCAAAGAAAATGAAGATTAGGGAAAAGCCAGGCCTTAATTTGACTCCCATAGTATTTCCACAGGGTTATTTTGAAGATCAAGTGAGCTAATTTTAATATAAGGTACTTTTCACACCTAATTCTTAATTGTGGGGTTGTCAGCTGTGACTTTTTTGTTACTATCACTGTGCCTGTCTCTAGGATTATTTTCCTGACCCTAATTTTCAATTAACCATAGAACTCCCTCCTCCCTTATCTTATTGAATCAGTCAATCACTCAACTAAGGGAATTATCTGTGAATGACTCCTTAGCTACTGGAAAGAATCATATGGGATTTCTGTTATTAGATGAAAGCAGGTGCTGCTGCACAGAATTTGTGAATAATCAAAATCAATCAGTCAATCAGTCAATAAATATTTTCTAAGTGCCTACTAAGTGCCAAGGAGTGTACTAAGCCCTGGGGCTAAAGAAAGAAAATCCTTTCCTCAAGGAAATTATAACTTAATGGGAATATGATAACAATAAAAAGAAAGTTAAAAATGAGTCAGAGAATAGGGATGGCATGATGAAGTGGAAGGAATATAGCCTGGTGGTCACCATCATGAACTATGGAACTATACTAAAACATCAGAGTCAATCAGTAAAGTTGTGGTAGACTATGTAGTCTACCACTTCCTGTCCCCTACTCCACATTTAGCGGAGTATTTCTGTAGTTGTCCTTTGAAAAATACTAGGAGGGAAAACAAAAATTAAGGAATTAACAATGAAAGCAGGAGAAAATAAATACAGAAAATGGAAGAGCTGAAGCTCTAGTTCACATATTTTTTTTTTTATAATATTGTATAAGCTTCCTGAATTGTGTCTACAGAGAAAAAAAAAAAACCTTATAGTATAAAGGCAACTCTCTGGATCATGCATTACTCAAAAAGCTTATAATGAGGTGGGAAACAACTTTGGAGACTTGTGTTAACCCATTTGATTTTTAAAATTCTTTAAATTCACCAGATGAGGGGCATCTAGGTGGCACAGTGGATAGAACACCAGTCCTGAAGTCAGGAAGACCTGAGTTCATATCTGCCCTCGGATACTTAATGCTTCCTAGCTATGTGACCCTGGGCAAATGACTTAACCCCAATTGCCTCAGCAAAAAAATAAAATAAATAAATAAAAGAACTTAAGGAAGACATCTAGGTGATTATATCCTAGTAAAAGAAGATTAAGGGTTAAATTTGCATTCCCTAAGTAGTAAGCAGTGATTTTTCATTTCTTCTAAGAACAGGATAAAGAGAAAAATATTTAGATGAAAGGTTAGAAAGAACTTATTAACTGTAAAAAAGACATTAATCTGAAACCCTCCCCCCAAAAAAAGATCTATTTAATGTTTTAAGGTTTGTAAAGAATTTTACAAATATTATCTCATTTTATTTTACAACAATTTTGTTGTGAAGTAGGTGTTACTTTTATTCCCATTTTATAGGTGAGGAAACTGAGGTAAATAGGATAAGTGACTTGACATCATGAGGCAGATTTTAAACTCTGGTCTTTCTGACTCCAGGTTCATTACTTTATCTAGCCAACAATAACAGTTATGTAAACCACCTTTAATTAATGTATTACTGTAAAGCCCTTCTTGAGAGTAATTGGATGGATCAGTCAACTAGCCAAAGTTCCTTTTAGACTTAAAATGCATGTCTAAAAATAAAAGGCAAGGTTTAAGATAAATAAATTAGTAGTACATAGATTTGGAGTAAAGATAAATATAAGAAATGAAGCCTATGATCTTCTGGCCCATTGCTCCTCTTTTCTTGCTTGATTTAATAATAGTCTATAGGTTTGTAGCTGCCTCATCCCCACTTGCATCTAGCTTTCCAGATTAATATGTAAGAAGGGGCCTAAACTTTTCAAACTTTCCTCTTGTTCTATAAATCTCAATAACTTGAAATCGCTAATTCCAGGAAAATCCTATCTTAGGTTAATGAAAAAAAAATTATAGGTATGTTTACTGAGCTACTGTCAGTGACTATCAAAAAATTATGGAGTATGTAAGAGGTATTACAAGATTGGAAAAGGGCAAATGTATTTTCAAACAAAAGAATAAGATGGATTCTTCAAACTATAAGTCAGTAAACTTAACTTTAATTCATACTAAAATTCTATATTGTACTATTAGAAGAATGATATGAATTTTTAAAAATTACTTATTTTTAACATTCTTTTAAAATTTTGAGTTCTAAATTCTCTCCCTTCCTTCCCCCTTCCCTGCTCTCCCAGTCACTAAAGAGGCAAGTAATATATCAATTATATGAAATCATGCAAAACAGATCTCCATATTAGCCATATTTTAAAAGCAAGAAAAATAAAGTGAAAAGATTATATTTCAATTTCCATCAAGAATTCATCAGTTCTCTCTCTGGAGGTAGAAAGCATTTTTTTTTCATCATGAGTCCTTTGGAATTGCCTTAGATCATCATATTAATCAAAATAGCCAAGGCTTTGATGGTTGATCATCATTATTGTTACTGTTCACAATGATCTCCCACTTTTCATTTCACTTTGTATCAATTCATATAGGTATTGACATAATTTTTCAAAACTATCCCTCTCGTCATTTCTAATAACATGATAGTACTCTATCAGATAGTATCTCTATTCAGAGATCTTTTAATTTGCATTTTTCTAATCAATAGTAGTTTGAAGCTTTTTTTTCCTCAAATGACTTTAGATAGCTTTGATTTCTTTTTCTAAAAGCTACCTATTCATATCATTTGACCATTTCTCAATTGGGGAATGGCTCTTATTTTTATAAGTTTGATTCAATTCTACTTCTATATATGATAAATGAGGTCTTTTTCAAAGAAACTTGCTGTAATTTTTTTTGATATTACTTCATTTTCTAGGGTGCCTATTTCTGTTAATCAAGTCTGTTTTTGCTTTTGCTTTGTATGAGATCATGACAGCTAAGTCTTTTTTACTTCAGCTGAAATGTTAGACGAATCCAGCCATTCTGGAGAGTAGTTTGGAACTATGCTCAAAAAGTTATTAAACTGTGCATACGCTTTGACCCAGCAGTGTTACTACTGGGCTTATATCCCAAAGAGATCTGTATGTGCACGAATGTCTGTGGCAGCCCTCTTTGTAGTGGCTAGAAACTGGAAACTGAGTGGATGCCCATCAATTGGAGAATGGCTGAATAAATTGTGGTATATGAATATTATGGAATATTATTGTTCTGTAAGAAATGAGCAACAGGATGATTTCAGAAAGGCCTGGAGAGACTTACACGAACTGATGCTGAGTGAAATGAGCAGGACCAGGAGATCATTGTATACTTCAACAACAATACTATATGATGACCAGTTCTGATGGACCTGGCCATCCTCAGCAATGAGATCAACCAAATCATTTCCAATGGAGCAGTAATGAACTGAACCAGCTACGCCCAGAGAAAGAACTCTGGGAGATGACTAAAAACCATTACATTGAATTCCCAATCCCTATATTTATGCCCACCTGCATTTTTGATTTCCTTCACAAGCTAATTGTAAAATATTTCAGAGTCTGATTCTTTTTGTACAGCAAAATAACGGTTTGGTCATGTATACTTATTGTGTATGTAATTTATATTTTAATATATTTAACATCTACTGGTCATCCTGCCATCTGGGAGAGGGGGTGGGGGGTAAGAGGTGAAAAATTGGAACAAGAGGTTTGACAATTGTTAATGCTGTAAAGTTATCCATGCATATAACCTGTAAATAAAAGGCTATTAAATTAAAAAAAACCTGAAGTATATGGAAAAAAACAAACAAACAAATAGTCCAGTAATTCTTAAACTTTCTCTCCTTGATCCATTTTTCAGATCAGTGCTTTTTCTAATAAGATATTTCACATTTTTTCTTTTTTTTTCATTCTTTTGACTTTATTGTATTTTGAAGTATTTCATAAAATCATTACTTCCACTTGCCCAACTCTAATTTTTAAGGAGTTCTTTTCTTCAGTGAATTTTTTAACCTTCTTTTCCATTTAACTTATTCTGCTTTCTTCTTCTTTTTCTTCTTCTTTTTTTTTCTGAGGCAATTAGGGTTAAGCGACTTTCCCAAGATTACACAGCTAGGAAGTGTGTCTGAAGTCAAATTTGAACTCAGGTCTTCCTGACTTCAGGGCTGCCATTCTATCCACTGCATCACCTAGCTGCCCCTCCATTCTGCTTTTTTAAAAAAATTCTTTTTTTCAGTGAATTTTTGTGCTTCTTTTTTAAAAAAAAGATATTTTCTTCAGTATTTTGGGGGATCTCTTTTACCAAACCATCATTTTTTATTATTTTCTTGCATTATTCTGATTCTTCCCCCATTTTTTTCCTTTACATTGTTATCTCTTTGGTTTTCCCAAG
This sequence comes from Sarcophilus harrisii, assembly GCF_902635505.1. Taxonomy (NCBI): domain Eukaryota; kingdom Metazoa; phylum Chordata; class Mammalia; order Dasyuromorphia; family Dasyuridae; genus Sarcophilus; species Sarcophilus harrisii. The sequence continues at coordinate 529,855,107 of NC_045427.1, read as the reverse complement.
AATTCTTGTTGAGTTTGGATCTATAAGCATTTTTCTTTGAGGCATTTTTGGTAGCTCTTTTTCTCATTGTTATATTCTTCTGAGCTTATGTTTTAGTCCTCTAAATCACATAGTAGCTTTTTATGGTCAGATTGTTGTTTTGTTGTTTGCTTATTTTTCCAGGCAATTTCTTGATTTTGAACTTTATTTTAAAACTGGGCTCTGCTCACCTGGAGGTGGGAAAGCACTGTCCCAAGCTTCAGGCTTTTTTGTGTTACTGTTTTCAGAGCTGGTTTTAAGGAACTGCAAGTTGTTGGTGCTTCCAAGATAGTGTGAAGCTGGGAAAAATATGGTTACTGCTTCCTTGGTCTGTTATCCAGTCTTTACCAAGGAAGGGTAAAGAGTACCTTCCTCTCTGGTACTCCTGCATCTATATCTGGTCTCTGCATCTGTATGATAACACTCCTCTTTGCTTGGGAATTGAGACTGAGACTTTTGCTCTCTTGTAACAGATCCCCAGCAATTCTCTCTGCCCTCAAATTGCAATCCAGAATTGTGTATCTGCAATAGAGTTGCCAATCAACGCCAGCTGTAACCAATGTCAGCAAATAGTCCTTGTAATCTCTTTCTGTGCAGTTATCTGAGCACCCTCACTCACTCTGGGTTAAAAACTTCCCAAGCTGCTGCTGTATCATGTATGGACTCCCAACAGACTTTCACCAGATTTCCCTCTTTCCCCCATGATATAGATTTCTCCTAACTACTTCTTGAGTTTTCTTAAGCTAGAAAAATATCTCACTCCAACTTTTTCTTGGCTCCATCATTCCAAAATTTTATTTGAGATATTACTTCAAAGTTGTTTGGAAATAAATGCAGAGTTCAACTGGCTAATTTGCCATCTTGGGTCTTCTTCCACATGTGAATTTTTGTGTGTGTATGTGTGTGTGGGGCAATTGGAGTTAATTACTTACCCTGGAAAACACAGCTAAGAAGTGTTAAGTGGCTGAGACCTTATTTGAATTTAGGTTCTCCTGACTCCAGGGCCAATGCTCTATCCACTACACCATCTGGCTGCCCCCCATATGTGAATTTTTTTAAAGGAAATAGTAATCATTAAGTCCTATCATGTCTTCATTGAGAGTAAGTCATATCATACAGAGCTCATTTTCATTTTCTTAAATGGGCTTGCTAAACTGATATAGAGAGAATGGTCTGGCTTACTCTTCCAGAATTAGGAAAACTATCTTTCCCACAGTATCCTAGGGATATATTCAGAGGTTTGGGGATTTCTCTTGGATATCAGTGAGTAGCACCCCTCTTTCATTTAACCATTTAATATCAATTAACTTTTACAAAGAAGATATTTATGTTAATGATACAAGAACAAAGAACAAATATTTTCCTCCATCACTCTCCCATACCTCTTTATTTTCTGGAGAGAGTGAACTCACTTTTAGCTCAATTTCTGTATAACATTGGTCCCACCAAGTTCATTTCTAAATGCAGTATTTCTGTCAGAGGAGTCTTCTATCTCATTTAAAATTGATCTGGATCCTGAAGATTACTGCCAAAAGTTACTTCTTACTATTCTGAGCATCACTACTGAAATGGTCATAAAATCCAGACACCCATAGAGGCACTGCTTTCCCTTTGCCTGAAAGAAAAAAAATGACAAATTCCAAATTAGGCAAAATATCTAGACCATACTAATAGGACCACAGAGCTTAGGAGAAGAAAAGACCTGAAGCCTTTCCACTTATAGCATCATTTCTCACTGATTGTCAACAGTGACAGCATCAAACCACCTAAAATGACTCAAAATGAAAAGCCAAGCCACTTTTTGAAGGAAATCAAAAAAGTCTTTTCCAAACCATGTTTAGTAGGCCAGTTCCAGTTACTAAACATCTACACATACTCCAGTCTCTCCAATGCACTGCCATTATATATTGTCACAATTCTCCCAGACATAGGTTGTTTAGCCTTTCTTTGTAGGTAGATGCTGTCAGAAGCATTTTGCACATGTGCCAGACTCCCTGATACAAATAATAATAACAAATGTTTAAAAACCTTTTTGCTGCTTACAAAACACTTACTTACATTATAACATTTGACCTTCACAACCCTTTCAGGTATTACATTAGGTATATATTTAGGTAATACATGTTTTCTCTATTTCACAGATGAGAGAAATTGAGGCACATAGAGATAAAGTAATTTTCCCATGCTCATACACTTAGTGTCAGAAGTACAATTTGAACTTAGGTTCTTCTATATTCTCTTCCCTGTACCTGGTAGTTAAGTCAAATGCTATGGAGATAGCATATCTGAATTTCAGAAAAGAACTTGACAGAGTTTCTTTGGATGTTTTGGTTAAAAAGATGAAGAAATAGGTACTCTGATAATGTAGTTAAATATCTTCTGATCTGGAAGAACAGCATAATCAAATGAAATGATTGAGGAATCCATGTCAACATGCAAGGAGGGCTCTAGTATAGTACCCCAAAGATCCATCCTTGGCTTTGTCCTTATTCTCTTCCACATCTTAGTAAATTGGGTAAAAGCATGAATGTTTTCTTTTTCAAATTTATGTATGGCACAAAGATATGATGAATAGCAATCAAAATCCAAAAAATTTTGACAGAACAAGTTTTGAGCTGAATCTAATAGGATGAAATTTAACAGTGGTGAATGTAAAGTTTTGTTCTGACCCCCAGAAGTATTGTGCTAGTTTCTGGCACCTTATCTTAGAAAGAACTGGAGAGCATACAGAGAAGAGTAACCAGCATGGTGAAGGACCTTGAGTTTATATCATGTGAGAATTAGTTGAAATAACTTGAGATATTTAGCCTAGAAAAGTGAAGACATGGAAAGATATGATCACTGTTTTCATACATTTGAAGGACCATTTTGTAGAAGAATTAGGCTTGTTCTGACCCCCAGAAGTATTGTGCTAGTTTCTGGCCCCTTATCTTAGAAAGAACTGGAGAGCATACGGAGAAGAGTAACCAGCATGGTGAAGGACCTGAGTTTATATCATGTGAGAATTAGTTGAAGTAACTTGAAATATTTAGCCTAGAAAAGTGAAGACATGGAAAGATATGATCACTGTTTTCATACATTTGAAGGACCATTCTGTAGAAGAATTAGGCTTGTTCTGCTTGGGCCCAAGAGAGAAATAAGAACAATGAATACATGTTGCAGAAATGTTTATTTAGGCTTGATTTAAAAAAAAATTATATTAGAGTTATTCAATCACTAAAGTCTATTCACATTTTTCACATGTGCCAGACCCCCTGATACAGATAACAATAACTGATGTTTAAAAACCTTTTTGCTGCTTACAAAACACTTATATACATTATAACCTTTGACCCCTCACCACAACCCTTTCAGATAAGTATTATATTAGGTATATATTTAGATAATATACATTATTTTCTCCATTTTACAGATGAAAGATATTGAGGCACATAGAGATAAAGTAATGTTCCCATGGTCATACACCTAGTGTCAGAAGGTCATACAATTTGAACTTAGGTTCTATATTCTCTTCCCTGTACCAAATTTCTATACTGGTAATTAAGTCAAATGTAGTAGCTATTCACATAGCTACCATGCTAGTTCATCCCTAATCACCTCATCTTAGCAATTACAGAAGTCACTTAATTGGTCTCCTTATCCTATCCAATCAATCTGTGTTTCAATCCATCTTCTACATAGGTATCAAAGTGATTATCCTAAATATAGGTCAGATCACATCACCGTCTTGTTCAACGAACTCCAGTGGCTCCGTATTACTTCTGGGATAAAAAGTAAACTGTTTTTTGTATTTAAAACACTTTGCTATGATAAACTTAGCTCTTTTCAGCTATGCAGTATCCAAGGCAATTTCAATAGACTTGGGATGGAGAATGTCATCCACATCGAGAGGAGAACTATGGAGACTGAATGCAGATTGAAGCATACTATTTTCAGTTTTGTTTGCTTTTTCTTACGTTTTTTTCCTTTTATTCTGATTTTTCTTTCATCATGAAAAATGCAAAAATATGTTTAACATGATTGTATATGTACAATCTATATCAGATTATTTGCTGTCTTTGGGAGAGAAAAGGGAAGGAGAGAGAAAAAATTAGAACTCAAAATCTTACTAAAATGAATGTAGAAAACTATCTTTACATGTAATTGAAAAAATAAAATACAATTGAGAAAAAATCCTACACAAAATAGCCCTTTCCTGCCTAATTTTTTTGTTGCACATTACTCCCCTCCATACACTTTATAATTCAGTCATGCTTCACATACAATATTCCATTTCTTTTCACTGTACCTTTGCACTAACTGCCTTCTGTGCCTGAAAAGCACTCCTTCATTTTTACCTTTTGCAATCCTGAGTTTCCTCCAAGATTCAGCTCAAGAGCCATCTTCTACATGAAGCTTTGCTAAGGTCCTCCTTATTTTAAAAATAATTTTGCGTTTATTTTGTATAAATGCATATGTTTTTGTTTTCCTTAAAATGTTCCTTGAGGTCAGGGACAAGTTCCCATTTATCTTTGGATTCCCAGCATTTAGCATAGTGCCTGGTACATGACAAGTACTTGATTTGTCTTTTCTGGGTGATAAAAAATGTCTATTACATGAGCTCTCCAAGTACATTCTTTACAATTTGGCCATAGATCTGGTAGGGAAATTTGCTTTTATCTCTCTGAATTCTAGACAAGAAAGACCCTTCCCTTTATCCTTCTTGGGTTTTTTCCCCTTCTTATATGATCGTGTTTCAGCCCTGCACAATTTTCTATAATGGTTGACATAGCTGTTACTTACAATGCTTTAGTTTTATGCAAGAATATAAGTATAATTAACAGTCACCAAAAGTGGCAAATAACTGGAAATAGAGCATCTATGAAGGGGAAAAGGCCTGGGTAAACTATGACATATGAATATGATAGAATTCTATTGTGCTGTAAGAAATAATGACTATGAAGAACTCAGAGAAATAGGAAAGATCCTTCCCTTTGTCCTTCTTGGTTTTTTCCCCTTCTTATGTGATTCATTGTGTTTCTTCCCTGCAAAATTTTCTATAAGGGTTGACATAGGTGTTACTTACAATGCTTTAGTTTTATGCAAGAATATAAATATAATTAAAACAGTCACCAAAAGTGGTGGCAAATAACTGGAAACAGAGGGCCTATCAAGTATTTGTATGTAAAATGAAAAATAAGAACAATGTGCATAATTGCATATTGCAACAATGTAACAGTGTGATATGATGTAAATAATGTGAATAAAAAAAAACACTTATTTAAATTTTTGTTAATTGAAAATACCAAATAAGGACTCAAAGAACAAATGCTAAGACACATCTCATGTATTCTCAGGAGGGAAGTAGGGGGAACTATGGGTAAGAAATACTTTGGACTTTGTTTTATGTGATTGCTTTGTTGATTGGTTTAGTTTGACTCGTTTTTTCTTAAAACAGAAAGTTTATCTGTGTCATGATAGTGAACAAGATTTGGCCCCAGAGAAAAAAAATGTACCTCCTTATTGTCATTTCAGAGGTAGAAAACAATGAGTTTGGAAAACTATATACGTTGTCAGAATACATTTATGTTTTTATTAGTTGTGCTAAACTGATTTTCTCATTTGTTTTTACAAGAAATGGTACACTAGAAAGAGGAAAGAAAAGGACCTATTCAGCAATATATATCATATAAAAGCAAAATAATCTTTTTAAAGTAAAAAAAAAAAAAGGTGTTTTCAATTGCGAGATCTATTAGGAAATAATTATGGCATAACAAAAGACATTAATAAAATGTTCACAAAACAAAATAAAATAAAATAAACAGCAACATAAAGATCCTCTATATTGGCAAGCATTTATCCAAATGTAATATACTATACTTCTGTTATTGGACAACTAAAAAGCTACTTAATAATATCTCCATTCATTCAGTTATACACATATTTTCCTCAAATGAAATTCACTCTCCCAATAGCTTCAGAAGATACATGAGACCCTTCAAAAATCAAAATAAGCATTTTTTTCACTCATAAAGATAGAAGGAAGAGAGTCTGACCACTAAATAAAGATTTGTTTTCTCAGAATCATTTATAGTATCAACATTCACTTTGAGAAAACTTTCCCAGCAGCTGGGTACATACCTTAGACAAATAATCAATGAGACTCTCATTGCTATGTTTATAGTTGGTTTCAGAGGACTTTCTATCAGCATGAGGTTAATTACATCTATTGGAGCTATTACATTACTTTCAGAACACATTCTTCAGCATCTGGACAGTATTTCCTTAGCATTGATTGAGTTGGACCATGGACAGCAACAAAGAACTACCCAGCTGGGCTTCAAGGACATGAAAGGTGCAGTATCCCACTTAAATTTTATGGCCTCAAAATTTGTTTCTTGTCTTTTACCTAGCTTTTCTTCATAACAATTGTCTATGATCCTAGGTTAGCATCTAGATCCAAGCCACCATGATCTCTCTCCTGGTCCCTACAAAAAGTGATCACTTTTTCTTAACCCTTTTACTTACTTGAACGTTTTCATTTCTTCAAACCCATAATCAAGGTCATAACTTGTACCACTCCCTTTAGTAAAGAATTGCTTTCTAGATTCTAGGAAGGAAGGAAGGAAGAAAGGAAGGAAGGAAGGAAGGAAGGAAGGAAGGAAGGAAGGAAGGAAGGAAGGAAGGAAGGAAAGAAGGAAGGGAAGGAGGGAGGGAGGGAGGTGAGGAAGGGAGGGAGGAAGGTGAGGAAGGGAGGGAAAAAGGTGAGGAAGGGAGGGAGGAAGGAGGTGAGGGAAGGAGGGAGGGAGGTGAGGAAGGGAGGGAGGGAGAGAGGAGGGAAGGAAGGAAGGAAGGAAGAGAGAAAAGGGAAAAGGGAGGAAGAAGCCTTAGTCATTCAGTAAATAATACCAATCCACTATTCCCACTCCACGCCAAATAAGCAGAACTATGGTACCACATAAATTATCACATATAAAACAAAAATACATTTGTACTTCTGATATATTTTTGAGTGAGATGAATATTTTCTCTATGTGGGGTGGACCTACTCTGAAGAGATTTTATAATTACATGAGGAGACATTAGATTCAATTTTATCAAATTGAAAAGTCTCACACTGAGTGTCTCTAAGAAAATCCTGTCTGCCTGTTCAATCTCATTTCTTTACATTCATTTTCCTTAATAATAACTTCAGAGATAAAACTAGAAATTACCCTTGATCTCTTTCCTAGTAACAAAAACATAAAAATAAAAAGCAACAACAAAAAAGCAATTTCATCCTGAGAAGGCCAATAGGGTACTAGGAATGAAAAGAGAGATAATTGGTTACTGGAATATAGGGTGATAACAATATTCAGAGAGAGAAAAAGAGTTTGTATTAAAAGGTGATAAATGAATGTACTGTAGATTTGAGGAGAATGGGGATGTGTAAGTGCTTTTACATAGCACTATGAAAAGGTGTTTATGGTTTGTTTTTTTTACTAACATGGAATAAATATGTAAATAGGTAAATATTTTTATATCTATTGACATATTAATACAGCTTATCTATAAAGTCACATTGACAAGAGCCTCTGAAGGTGAGTGTTTTGATATAGTTCTGAATGTGTTATATTTATAACATTAAAAAAAGAAAATGAGATCTGAGGGAAGCAACTCAGGCTTTTAAAATTCTGATTTAAGCTTATGGATGGAATTTCTATATCATGCTATGTGTTTTAGAGGAATCTCCTTAAATGCAATTTAGCAGAAAGAATGTCATGCTTCATATAATTTGAGCTTAATGAAACATAGTATTGGGTAAAAAATATTTTAGCAGTATTGTTAGCATAGTTGTTTGTTTTCATTATTTAGGTTAATAAGAAATTTTCTTAATAATATTGCCTTACAATGATACTTTGAGATATTTGCTTATATAGCCCACTGATTCCCCCATTGTTAATGTAACTACTCTTGTCTTTCTGTTGTTTCTGGTAATTTCTCAAAGGAAATGTGCTTTGTGAGTGAAAAACTAATTTAAAAATTTTTCTTTTATAACATTTCCAAAACTCTTATTCTTCTCCATATGTTATCTTCCTCTTCCCCTCCAAACTATCATATGTTAAGTTAAATAATCTTCCCATCAGAATATAAACTCCAAAATACAGTCCTGGCTTGTTATTTGTTATTCTTTGTATGAAGAATACCTTGCACATAGTGATTTCTTAACACATGGTTTTGTTTTGTTTTGTTTTGTTTTATTCAATTCAATTCCTCTGTTAGCATCATCTGTGTTTGTGTTTGATTGGTCAAAATACTTCTTCTGTCTTACTTCCTTTCTGTTTCAAAAGTATCACATACATCATTGTTGTGAGGTGCAATGAGATGTTTTTTCCTTTCTACCTTCTCAACCACAATATTTGGCAATGGTTTGCACATGTGTAAGTAGAAAAAAGATTCAGGAATGACCTCAAATTGCATACTTAAAAAAGAAAAGAAAAGAAAGTAGTATTCTTGACAGAAGTATATCCTAGAAAGAAGGATTGGGGGAGTCACCTTGAGTGGTCATATAATCCTTCTGAACTTCAATTTGTAAAATGAGGAAGTTGAATTAAATGACCCTTGTAATCCTAAAAGTAAGATTAATGAACTTAAAGTGGTAATGAAATGAGGCTGGGAAGAAGGGAAATCTTAACTGTGGACTTTCAGTCTCTCAGCCTCAACTCAAATAACCCATATTTTCTTTCATCTAAAACCTAATGATATCTGGTGTCCATTAGCTGAGAACTTTTCCTTCTCAATTAAGGGAATATAAAAATAATTCAATTTGTTTTCAGTTTTCTATATATTGAGATTGAGCAAACATATTGAGTGGCTGCCATGAGTAAGGTATTTTAGTCTTGAAATCAAGTGATTTATATCCTACTAAGAAAAAGGAGATATAGTATGTACGTAAATAAAAATAAAGAACATGGTATGTTTAAGTAAGAGAGAGCATTAACAGCCAAGAAGATCAAGGAAGACTTTGTGGAAGGAATAGTACCACAGCTGATTCTTGAGAAAGAAAAGATTTTGAGAGATAGAGATGAAAATGAAGCATATTGTGGGCATGGGGATAGCTTTTGAAAATGCAGAAAGGTATGAGATGTGATGTACATGTATTCAAGAGTACAACTAATAATTCAGCTTGACTAAAAGGTCTAATTCATTAAAGGAAATAAAGCTGGAAAATAGGTAGTGGGTTGTGAAGGGAATCAGAGAAATTTGCCCTAGAGGCAGAGGGGAGCAACTGAAATTTTTGAGAAGGGATATGAGATGGGTCAGACTTGTGCCTTATTTTTGTGGCTTCATGGATTAGAGGAGAAATTGATAACAAGGAAACCAAGAAGAAGCTTATTATAATATCCAAGTAAGATGCCAATAATGAATTGGGCTGGTGAGCATGAACTAGGATTGGTAGAGTGAAGAGACTGGATGCAAGTGATGTTTTGGCCAAACCAACCAGATTTAGCCACTGATGGAATATGGGGATTAGGGAGAGAAGAATCAAAGACAACTCTGAAATTATGGTTCCTACAAGATATGCTGAAGGACATCTATCAGTTAGCGAGCAATGCTAGCTCAGGATTTATATATATATATATTAGAGCTCAGGAGATATGGACTAGCTATGTAAATTTGGAAGTCATCTCCATAGAGATCACCAAAAAAAGATACTTTAGAAAGAGAAGATGGACCAGGATATAATCCCATGGGATATTCATGCTAAGGGGGAAAAAGATGGATGATTTTAATTAATTCAAAAAATTCATAATTCTTGATAACACTGACATCAAACTACCTTATTGGCAATATTAGTGTAAACCAATACAAAATGAAGCAAAAATAGGAAAGCAGTACACATGATAGTAACATTAAAAAAAAAGCACACTGATATAAAGCTTTAAGTGATTATAATAATAGACCTTACACATAAAGATGAGAAAGCATTTCCTTACAGTAGAAAGGTAGAGAATTCTGGGTGCAGAATGTAATATGCATAGTCACATGATCAATTGGTTTTATTTAATAATTTTTCCTTTTATGAGGGAGTACTCGTTTGCCATGTGGGGGGAGAATATTTGGAAATGACTATGATATAAAAACAAAAGATATCTGTAAAGCATTTTTTACAAAATTTATTAAAAGGAAAGCTCAAGACCCAGGAGAACATTGTATACAGTAACAACAAAGTTGTGCTGATGATTAACTTTGATAAACTTAGTTCTTCTCAGAAATACAATAATCTAAGACATTCCAAAAACACTCATAATGGAAAATGCTATCCACATCCACAAAAAAGAACAATGGAGTCAATGCAAATCGATAGATAACTATTTTCACTTTTCTTTCTTTCTCATGGCTTTTCCCTTTTGTTCTAATTCTTTTTTCATAACATGACTAATGTAGAAATGTTTAATATGATTGTTCATGTGGAACCTATATCAGATGGCTTGCAGTCTTGGGGAGGGGGGAAAACCTAGATCAAAATCTTATAAAAATAAATGTTGAAAACTTAAAAAAAATAAAAAGGAAAGTTTAATTCTCTAGCTATGCATGATAAAAATTAACTACATTTTTCTCAACACAATTAATATTTTCTATTTTTTTACGCTAAACATCCTAAATTTAACCTTATATCTGAATACACTCAAGATTTCAAATTTATTGTTTGGTTAAGTAGATTTACAAAACCACAATTAAATTTCTTTACTGGTTTCCTAAATTATGGGAACTTCCAGTTCATTTGAAGTTTGGATACTGGCTTCACGGTACTGACTCCAGGATTTTGTTTTTTAGCATCAAAATCTTATTTTAATCCGTCAAGTTTATCCAGTGTCTGTATGGACATGAGATAATGTTTTGTGGATTTGAACACTGTTTTTGGAACACACTATCTCTCCTACTGATTGTTATATGACCAAACTGATTTTGTCATCACTCGCCTAAATCTAAATCATCCCTTGATTTTTGTTTCTCTTTTGGGTAAAAGCAAAGTCATATTAGCCAATTGTAAGTACACATGATGACAGTCTTGTATAGACATGCTTCACCTTGTTTTTTTTTTTTGTTGTTGTTTTGTTTTTTGTGGGGGGTGCTATTTATTTCCTTTAGATTCAGAGGTTTTTTTCTCCCCTTGCTATTTTTCTCACAATGAGACAGAAGAGTAAATAACATATTAGGCAAGTGATTCTGTCATTAAAACAATAAATTACAGTCCCTCCACAGCCCACTTAGTAAATGACTTGACAGAATACTAATACTGCTTTTATTATTCCAAGGCTCTCTTTGTAGACACAAAGTTTACACATTCCCAGGAAAATTTTATTTAAATTGTGATGGATTTGAAATGTAATTAAGTACCATTGTGTTATTAATAATATATAACACAGTTTCAGTGATTAATTTAAAGAAATTCTAGTTTAGTTATTTCCAGTCAAGTCAGACTTTTTGTGACCCCTTTGGGGGATTTTTTTGACAAAGATACTGGAATGGTTTCTGTAATGTTCTGGTTAGTTTTCTGGAAGTCTTTAGACCAGCCTTTGTTTCAGCTGAATAATCACCACAAGAATAGCCAGCTGATAAAGTCCAAAAGTCTTTATTGTCTCCTTCACAGTCTGTCTCCTTGCCTGGGGATTGGCCAGCTTTCTGGAGGGCCTTCAGAAGGGCCTTAGTTTCAGTATAGGAAATGCAGGAAGATAGGCCAGTCACCACGATGGTGTGAAATGGAATGAATGTCTCTCCTTCGCTCTGAGACCTTAAGCTCCAGCCTCCTGTCTTCTGTCTTCTCTGAATCTGTCTCCAAGTCTTGAGTGATTTCACTGTCTTACGGATCACAAAACCTTACATTTAGAAGTAGGAAGGCCATTAAGAGATCATCTAGCTCAACCATTTTATAGATATGGAAACAGGCCTAGAGAAGCTGAGTGATTTGTATAAGATTACAGAGATAGTAGGTGGCAAAACTAGGTTTTAAATCTTGGTCCTCCAAATCTTTCCAGTGCTTCATTTGGGGCACAAAGAAAAAGTACACAGGAATACCTTAGAAATTCTGCTATATATATTAGTACTACATGGGCCTACCTATAATGATAGTTTTTTACTTCATATAAATGAGAGGAAATTAGGACTTGAACGCTAAATTAAAAAATAAGGGGAAGAAGTGGCCAATATTCAGCAGTGTCAAAGCAATTTAACAGTGGGGGGTTGAGCCTGAAAGATTTAACATCCTAGCCTTTCCCCAACTACTCCCAGCCCTTCCCAGCAATTGTTAATTGTACTACTTTCCAGCTTCCCAAGCATACAGTTACTTTCTCTTACTGATAGATATCTTATCATGCTCATTTCTCACAATGCTTACCTCCCTTAACAGCTCAACTCTGGTACTCTCCTTCTTAGATTTTTCCTTGTACTGCACTTTATATTTATAATTGATATAAAATGTCATTTTTGTAACCCTATCCTTTTCTATCACTCTACCACTATATACAAAGAAAGTGGGATAAGGTCATGCAGGACTTAAGAGTCAGTTTGTGTTTTACTTTGTTTCATGTGTAAGTAAGAAAACAGGAATTAGTTATGAATTGGACTATTGGAAAAAGAGTATCTATATTAATAAAATGTATTAAAATATAAATATGTATATGTGCATATATATGTATATATTGTGTGTGTCCATATATACACATACATACACAGATATATATATATATATATATATACATAACCTCAGGAGCATATATGCCACTTGAAGGCAGGGATGATTTGTGTTTTTGTAGCTCTATCACATAGCACAGAAACCTACACACTTTGTTGTTTAGTATTTCCAGTCATGTCTGACTCTTATGACCCCATTTAGGATTTTCTTGGCAAAGATAATGGGGTGGTTTGCCATTTCTTTCTCTAGCTTATTTTATAAATGAGGAAACTGAGGCAAATAGGGTAAGTGACTTGCCCAGGATCACAGAGCTAATAATTATCTGAGGCCTGATTTCAACTCATATCTTCCTGACTCTGTGCCTAGCCCTCTATCTACTGTGCCATTTACCTTAAATTAAATATTTAATAATTGTAGAATTGCCACTGAAGCTGATTGGATTCATTTGATTTCTCCCCTTTTTTAGGAGTTCAAGTACATTGCCTTAGTCTGAAGCTTCTGTCTGTCATTGGTTCAGAACAAAGTTATGTCGTTAACTATATTCCTTAGAAAGAAGTATCTTATTAGGGGACCTTGCTCATCCAAATGCAGTATTGTAAGTTGTAGTCTGGGGAAATTGTGTTAAGTGGAAAACTAATGTGCCAGTGGTGAGTGATAAAACTTGACTCATCAGTCCTAGACTTATTATGCAAAGGCAATATGAGACCCCACAATTGCATGAGATTTATGGGAGTAAAATAGGAGAAATTATCTGGCAAACATCTCTAAAATATTTTGCCTTTATAAAACCAACCCTATAAAGACTGGCCAGCAGGGTATCATTTTTTCACTTCATGTAACAATTAGCAGGAAAAACAATGGGTGATACCTGTCATTGGTTACTTAGGCCAAATGCTCAAGCCTCTTTTCAGCCTGTAATTACTAGAGGAAGCAAGTATATATAGCATCTGATCCATTCACTAATTCACCATCTATAAAAATTATATTTCTATTATATTGACAGCATAAAATTAAATCCCTAATTTTTAAAAATACATTAGACCAAGTTTCACGAAGATATAAACATTTAAACTAGGATTCAATTAAATCTAATTAAACACTGACTTTCTCTCACTTTCAGGGCTGCTCTAGTATTTTTTCATAGCCTCTGGTGCTTAGCAGTGGTGTTTCTCATTGCATTCTTCAAATGATCCAATTTTTTAATATAGTCATTGCATCCATTTTCAACCAATCTGAATATATGCTCTACTGGGCAGTGGAAAGAACACTAGACAGAATCGTGCTATGTAATTTAATGTTTATTAAGTTTCTAGTATGTGTAGAGCACATACTGGTACCCCCTGGCAGAGTGATCTTGGATAAATTATAATCTTTCTGAACTCATTTTCATCTATAAAATAGAGAAAACAATTGTTTTGATTATGTAATAATCTATCTGCCACACAGGGATGAGGATCAGATGTGCAAATTTGTAACTGTAAAGTGATATATAAATATCAAACCTTTTGTTTTATCTATGATACAAATCCTTGGATATAAAACATAGTTGAAAAATCTATAAAGTGATACTATAGGAAAAGGCTTATAGAAGGCCCAACCCATGGTTAAAATGGATTATTTATGAAATACTGATGATTTTCAAGAATAGTATTTCAAATCTTCCCTTTGTACTTCTTGAAAAATTATTGGATAAATTAGCTCTCGTTAGCTGGAAGTTGTGAAAGCCAGATTATTAGGTTTTGGAATGGGTAGAGATCCCTACTGCTCTAAAACAAAAATGATGATCTCGATTAAAAGGAAATCTTTTTGCCCTAATCATCTTGTGCAGCAGATAAGAATCTGAAAAGAAAAATGACTTCTTATATTACCTTTAAAAGAGATATCGGCAAAGTAATTGTTTCATAAAACGGACAATATCGTGACTGTCTTCTAAGAACTTGAGATAATGAGACATTTTCAGATGAAAACTTAAAATTATCCATCGCTGTAGAGGAATCGAATTGGTAGGTTCATTTTTCTTTAGAAATGTTGAAAATCATCTGAAATTAATTTTTAGTTTGGTAAACTGAAGCTGTTTCCGACATTACAAAATTGCAGAGTTTACAAGTAATTTATATAGAACTTTTAAGGTTTTAAAACCTTTCACTTAAATGATCTCATTTGACCCTCACAACAATTGTTGAGGTAATTGTTACATTATGATTGTTCCCATTATATAGATAGGGAAACTGAGGTCAGTGAGATTAAATATATCAGAGATCACGCCGTCTGAAGTGAGGTTCAAACAGTTTTCCTGAATCTATCTTTACTACCTCAGGGGGGGAAAGAGTTGAAATATTAAAGTTTACAAAACCAGAGGTGGCGTTCGAACTCGGGTTCCCTATACCCATCGGATGAGTCTATGGCCACTCCCTCCTCCGTGCCACGGCTCTGGAGGCTGGATGAGGCAAATGTGCTGATTTTGTTTTAGGATAACGCGGGTTCAAATCCCAATATAAAAACTCACTCCCTGTGTAAAACTTACCCCGGATAAATCCATTCACCTCCCCAGACCTCCTTTCCTAATCTCAAATTGAGGGAAGGGATGATCCCCTGGTTTCTTCCAGCCTCAGACGCCTTGGGTCTGTGACGCTGGGCGGGTAGCCGGAGGATGCTCTCCCCAGCAGGTGCCATGCTTTGGGGCGGGAGGTGTGGGGAGAGGGAGGGAACGGGGAGGGGGTGGCAAGGGGCGGGGAGTGGGGGCTCGCGCACTATCCAGCCTCTTGGGCTGCCTGCCAGCCTGCCAGCCTGCCAGCCTGCAGGGAGCGGGCGGAGGGAAGGCAGGAAGGCGGGATTAGAGTGCCCGACTCTATTCTGGGCGCTAATGAGATTATCCTGGAGTGGAGCGGCGGGCGGCGACCCCAGGCCCCCAGCCGCCGAGCCCTGGGAGGCCCGGCCGGGGCCGGCGGAGCGCGGCCGAGAGGGCGGTTCTGCGGGGCGGGGCGGGGCCGGGCGGCGGGAGCGCCACGCACGGCGGCGGCGGCGGCGGCGGCGGCGGCGGCGGCATCTGGAGCTGTGACTGTAGCGGCGACGGTGACAGCAGCGGCGGCGGCGGCGGCGGCTCGGTCCATGGGACGCAGCTGAGTCTATGCGGCGGTTGGAGCGGCTGTGTCTGCGGCGGCGGCGGTGGGGACCGGCCCGGGAGCGGGGCGGGGACAAGATGAAATATCAGAAATACCTGACGGTGCTGCAGATGGCGATCGGGGTCACCCCCTCCAACCGGGGCAGCCTCCTGCCCCTCAAGAGGAAGCTCTGGTGAGGGGCGAGCGGGCGGGCGGAGCGCGCGGGCGGGGCGGGGCGGTTGGCGCGGGGCGCGGGGCGCGGGCGGCTGCTGGGGGCCGCTACCCGGCCAGGCTGGGCGGCCCGGAGCTCTCCATCCTTCCGCCTGCTGCCCCAGGCCGACCGCTCCGACCTTTCCTTTCTCTGGAAGCCGGGGGCCACGCTGGGGCCGGCGGGCGGGAGAGCAAGAGGACCAGGGAGGCGGTGACAGATGCTAAGCGTGGTGGTGCCCATCTTGTTGGAAGATGCCGTGGTTGCGAGTGTGTGTGTGTGTGTGTGTGTGTGACACCTGGCCTGGGGATGTGTGAACTGCTAGTGCGTGTGTGCGTACCTCTGTGTGTGTGTGTGTGTGTTGGGAGGATTGCTTTAAAAAAGATAAATGCCGCATTTTTGAAAAATGGATGAAAAAAGAGGAAAGTTCCTGCCTGATTTTATGTTTGTCATTTTCTGCTAAACGGCCCCAGGAGAAAGAACAAGGATACCTCTTGGGCGGCTGCATGGAAGGAACTATCCATCTGTCCATCCATCCATCCCCATCCATCCATCCATCCAACCATCCATCCATGTATTCACTCGTTCAGCCTCTCGCCCAAGTGAAGGAAAAAGCAGTGAGGCTGCTTCTTTCTGTACCTTAAAATGCAACTAGGGATGGGGGGCACCGAGGAAAAGGGAGGGAATTAATTCAGAAACAAAAACCTAAACCAATCATTTCTGATGCCCTCCGTGATTTGTAATTGTGCCTCATTCGGTAGAAATGTTTCATTAAGTCATTTTATTGTTAGAAAGTGGCATTTACAGTGAAGAGGTGCTGGATTCGACATGGCAGTCTGATTGTAGGTTTCTCTGATGTTGTTCCACATTTGTACCTTCTGATCTCAGTTTCAATGAGTTCTAAGAAAATTCATGTCAGCTTGCTTGACAGCTGCAATAGGGAACACAACAAATGTAGATTTGTTAACACATTCTTCCTTAAATTGGTTTGCTTCTGGATGAGTAGAAAAAGAGAAAATAATAATATATCCCTATAAATATATTATCATTTAAAAACATAAATAAGATTTTTGTAAGTGCTTTTTTTTTCACTTATAGTGATTTATAAACAAACATTTAACATAGGAGCTCAGTTAAGAAAAATAGAAAAATATTTTTTGAAAATGGTTTTGAAAGTAATTCATTAAGATCTGGCTCACATAGTTGATTATATATTGGAACTGCTTTAAAAAAAAAAAAACTACTGTTAAACTTATATACTGTGGAAGCCCAGAAGTGTTCTTAGAATTATAATAAGTTCAGAATTAGATGATAGCTCTTCCATGAGTTTACAAAGAAGTTAAGTTTACACAGTGTTTAAATATATTCTGTTTAGGGGGAAGTAAACAATAACAGAGCCCAGTAAATGTCTATTACAAGTGATCTTTGCAACAAGTTGATTTTGATTTGGAAATGTAATATAAATCATTAAGGTTTTATTGAGTAACTGAATCTTAAAGAAATATTTGTGAAAAGAGATGTGGCATCTAGGAATCTGAGGAAAAACTGTTTCCAGGAAATGAGACAATACAAGAGTACACTTTAGGAATTATGGACTTTTAAAGAGCACAGGTTTCATAAAAGGAGAGTAAAGAAGAATTGCTTAATAGAGGGCCTTAAAGACAACAATAAAAAGTTTAAATAGAATTAGAAAGCAATTGAGTTAATGAGGAAACTTAAACCTTCTTTCATGATTGTCTGAATAATATAGAAAAGTTATGCTGCATGCATTATTTTGAACTGAAAGAAAAAACAAGGAGGAAAAAGTGGATTAGTTATATTAAGACACAACCATAGGAAAGAATTTTAACAATGATATGAAGGAAAAAAGAGAATGACTATTACAAAAAGAAGTAGCAAAATATTTTAAATGATTTGAATGTAAAGATGAAAAGCATTTATTGTATGATGCACAGTTAGAAGGACTGGAGACACAAATACAAAAAGCAAGGCAGGTCTAGCCCTCAGGAACTTAAGGAGAAACAATACATATAAAGAAGTGATCACTGGGAAAGGATATTGTAGTTTGGAAATTTCCTGAGACACTAAGTATACCTATAGAAGAGTCAAGTGAGTGGTCTTTTGCAGCAGCAGTGGTAGTATTGGTTTGATTACTTTTCCCAGAACAAGAGATAGAAAGTGAAGGATGTGGATGTGAGATTAAGATGCAAGCAGAGCAGCATGGCAGTTGGCAGGTGGCCAGTTGGATAGAATGTGAAGCATACTCTGGGATCTGGGGGCCAGTTAGATGTAATGGGTCATGCAGATTTATACTGGTTGGCTCCTCAGTCAGCACTGCATAAAGATGATTCCAAAGCTGAATGAATTTTGTCACCAAAGGCAATCAAGGTCTTAGGAAAGAATATGAGAAAAAAATATTGATGGAGGAGCCAAAGATAAGTATAATCAGCAAGTGGCAAATTTTAGCTATATAAGGGCTTAACCTTGTACTTTCAAAAAGTGGTAGGGCATATTCATACTAGATCATGGTTTTCTCTTCCCACTGGGAAGCACTGCTATAATGATTGTCCTTGATTTACACTCCTTGCACTTTGGAGACTGGACTTCCCTCTAGTTCACGGTCACATTCATCTAAAATGTCTCTTTGCTATTTAGAAACTTGTGAAAAAAATTTAATGAAAGTATAACCATAAGAAAGACATTGTCTCACAGATAGAAAATGAGCACTGAAATCAGAAGGACCTAGGTTCTAGTACTGCTTTTGATACATATTTGGCTGTGTGACTGCATAAGTAACTTGAACTCTCAGTACTTTAGGTAACTTTGTGTGGAGACCATCAAGTTTCAGAGAAGATACTAACCTATATCGATAGAAGGAGTTTCTTGTCCTGAGAGTTCTTTATACCCAAATCCCTTTTTCTGTCTCTAAAATAAGAAGTTTTCCTGACTACAGCTCAGAATTCTCCAGCAAAGAAATGTAGCATTGTAGACAGAGGTTAAGTTCTCTGACCCAATTTTATTCTGTGTATATGAAGGTATTCACTGGCAATCTTACATTGTCCTTCTCTGATGAATTCAATTAATTTGCAGATGTGTATCACAGAGCAATTATGATAAATACTTTTTATATAAAGCAAAATCAGAAAATAGAAGCCATATAGAGGAACCCATATGTGGAGAGCATGTAATAGTTAAGACATGGGAGTGGGGGAAAACAAAAGAGTATAATAGAGAAGTTAAACTTTTTTCAGCTATCAAAAGTATAATTCCAGTCAATAGCATGTGGTCTAGAAATCATTATCCTAACTTCCCTCTTTGTCTCCTTCTGACCACCATGGAACTTTTTCCTCCTGTGCCACACCTGTGTTGTCAAATGGAGTTGTACCCCTAGCTAAGAGCTAGTACCTGTGTTCAATACTAAAAAACTCTCACTCCTCTCCAATCCCTCTTCCTTCCCTCAAAACATACTTGAACCACAGAACTAAAATTCACATTAAGCTCTTGCCTAGGGCATATAGAAAACAAAATTTATCTCTCCCAGACTATATTTCCCAGAATTTACAGACATATTTTATAAAATTTTCAGTTTCTACTAGGCAAGAAAAAAAGCAGCCTATCCAATGAAACACTTCTCTTTTGTTTTTGGTGTACACCAAAAGAATACATCTTGGCTAGAAGAGATTGATACCCAGGTGTCATCTAGGGTTATTTCTCCTTGGCAGAAATCAGTGCCAGAAAGTATCTAGGGTTACAACAGTCACATTGAATAATAGAGTATTGGATATCATGGGATTTAGTGTTATAAGGATTCTCAAAAATGTAGAAAAGCTTCATTTTACAGAAAAGGGATGGCCATATTGGTAATAACCAGCAGAGCAAAAATTTTACCCCAGGTTCTCAGTTGCAAAGACCTGTGCTTGGACCATTTCACTAGAGTTTTCTAAACTGAAGGGTATGCCTTTGGCAGAAGGAATGAAACAGTATCCAATGTTATTATACATTTCCTAATGTAATTCCCATAAATTCAACTTTTTTCATCAAAAATGTACAAATTAAATTGACTAGGCAAGACTAACTTTAATTTTTCAAATGGCAATGAATACAGAGTAGCAATCATTTAATAAGTTTTGTACAGATGAAATCAAATTTGAATCAATACAGATATACTCTCCTACCCTTATTATTCACTAGTCAGTATAGGCTAATGAAATAAATGGGTAATTTTGTCATGTCAATTGTTGTTGAGTGTGTAAACTTTAAATGGTCTTTGTGTAGTTTTTTAAAGTGTCAAATTGTTTTGTTTCTGAGGGTCATTTTAAGTAAAATATATAAAACTCATTTTCTTTAAACCCTTCAAACATTAAAAAATTAGTTTCAGAGAAGTTATAGATAATAATTTGTTGATTTTTTTCAAGAATTAAATTAATGTTTAATGTAAAATTTTACTTCTTTTATTTGCAGTATTGTTTATTTCCAAAAGTAAAATAATATCCCTTCTTGGTACATGAATACACAATTGATTTGAAAAGAAAATTCACTGAGCAGTTGGAATTATTAGAAAAAATAGTAAGGGCAATTTAGTGCATTTATAAAAACACAAAATAAAAAAGTTCAAATCCAGAAAAATCATATTTTCTATTTTTATTGATATCCAAAAATGCTGCTTTTGATGAAGAGAAAAATCAATGTTTGCATAGATGTGTTACCTGCAAATGACATGAAATCTAAATAATTTCTTTTAAATGTATATGAAGAAATATTAGCAATCAATTTTTCCAGAGAAAAATGTTTTTAAAAAACAAAACCAAAGATATGTTTAAAAAATAACTATGACTATAACATCAAAAAAATTAACTTGTATCAAGTAAGGTTATTTTCAGAACTGCTAAATGGAAAAAATGCCATTTGATAGAAAAGCTGGTATCATCTGCAAATCATGCAAAATGACTTTGAAGAGTTTCAGTTGCAGATAGTATAGGCAAGTGAGAATTGCTTACAGATATGAATATCTTTGTTATGAAGTATCTGAGGAATTAAAATATTTCTATTTTGCATTGCATATAAAGCAACATATATAATTAAAGATGCTCATTTGTTTACATATGTATTTTTTTGAAATATGTAGAAGAAATTTTACTTTGCCCCATCAAATGACAACATGCCCCATCAAAGGTATTCTTTTATATAATGGATGGATTTTTAAATGGATATAATGTAGGGAAGTATAATAGGCTCTACCCTCATGGAGCTCAAATTTATGTCAGGATGAAATGTAGGTCTAAAAGCACTAGCCAAAAATTGTCCCTTATTTCAGTTTAGTTACATTGTATCCCTACTATTAGGGACACAGACAGTCCCTACTGTTGAGAATATTAGACACTTAACTTACATCTTTTCAAGTTGTTAAAAGAATAATTGACTTTATAAAAAGCAGTTCACTAGAATTGTACTACTAGAAATATCAAATTTATCAAATAATGCAAAATTATCATAATTTTATTTTGAAATAACTTCATCTTACAATTTCTTTGTTTTGTGGATTAAAAAAAAAAAAGTAATACATCAATTGACACAGCTTGATCCTTCAAAATATTCTTAAATTCTCGTCATTGTAATGTTGAAAGAAGTCTTTTTGCAAAATTGGGTGGAAATATGGATAGAACACATAGGATACTTTAGTGTTATTACAAAATATGCTAATTTTCTCATGATGAAGCACTGAAGGATGCTTGAACAAAAAGAACAAATTGTGGGGCAGGTAGGTGTAGTGATTAGAGAACCAGCTCTGAAGTCAGAAGGTCCTAAATTCAAATCTGATCTCAGACACTTAATACATCTAGCTATGTGACCCTAGGCAAGTCACTTAACCCTAATTGCCTCAGCAAAAAAAACCAAACAAACAAATTGTCATTTTTGTTAGTGTCTTTTATAAAGACGAAGAAATTTCATATTTGATGGATCTCTTAAATTGAGTGCTATAATTCAATCAATAGAAGTTCTTCAAATTCAAACTCAGATATATAAGGATAAAGTAATTATAGTTATAACAAAAGTAGATCTATGGCTACCAAATTTACAAGATAATATTTTGATATGTTTCTGAATAAAAATGCACCTGTACTGAAAATTAAATAAAATGCAATAAAATTCTATTTTTTTTCAATCACTCGGTCTATCCACAGAGGCAATTTTCATTTGTTTTTAAAGAACCTGATATTTTAAAGTATGAATTGGGTAAGGAACCCATTTGCTATGACAAAAATGATACATTTTAAAAATCTTGCCCTATCTGAACAAGAATGGTAAGTGGACTTACCTTGTGATAGTACATTGAAAGAAACTTTTGAACCTGAAAATATTATACTTTAGTTACAGCTAAATAAAGACTTCTATAGTTTTATCAAAAAACCCCCACAAATTTACATTATTTGTGTGAAATTGCATTTTCTGTTATAACTAAAATATCTTGATTAGTGGTTGAAAAAATGTGACAACATTAATGTCACCATAATTTGAGAATGTTGTACCCCAATAAAAATCCATTCATCATATTAATAATATTATCTTGTTATAAATACTAAAATTATAAAGTATTTTATTGTATGTTAATTTTTCCATTGAATGTTTTGTTATTGTAAAAATTTTAATAAATTTTAATTTTGTTTGAAAATTACTTGAATAAATTATTTTATGAAAAGAGGAACATAAAAGTTTGTTTGTAAAGATGGTTTGCACATGATAATATTAAGTTCCAGAGAAGGAGAATGACTTGCTCAATGCCATATAACCAGTTGCAAAAGCAGAATCAGAATTTAAGTCCCCTGACTCTCAGTCCAGTCTTTCTGTAGCATCGCAGTGAAGAAATAAGTTTACTGGTATGTTCAATTTGAACATGTTGCATGGTATTTGAGAAGAAAACAGAAGGGATTTTTAATATTGTAATTACATATTACATGTTATGGAACTGGAAGGATATCTAAGTATTTTGTTTTTGACATTTTTAAATCTACCATCTTTAAACTGTAATTACTCTCTTTTGTCATAGAACACCTATTAAATTGTACAATGTTTGAGGTCCAGGGTACTATCTTAGAGGTTTTTTAAACTCCAAAACACTTAGAATTGTTCTTTTCACATACTAGTCACTCAAGCAAGTACTAGTTGATATTTTTTTCAAGATTCAATTCAATTAAACAAATGGATATATAGATCTTTTGAATATATCCTAGTAACAGACTATGAATCAGCCTATATACATAATGGAAATATTCATTATTGGTAAGGTAAGTTAGGCAGCTGTGTTACAGCAGGTGAACTTGGAAATGAACAGGAAGACCCCTGTTCAAATCCTGCCTTTAACATTTACTATTTTTATGACCCTGAGCAAATCCCTTCACCTCTTTAAGTCTTTTAGTTTCCTTATCTGTGAAATAGGAATAATCATATTTTAAAGTGTTTTAGGAATGTTGGCAATTATTTTATATGTTTAGTGTTCTATATTTGGAAACATATGGGAATATAAAAGTTGAAGAATAGCATAATGCTTCCCCTTAAGTTACAGGTCATGCTAGACCTGATGACAGGCCTAGTCCTAGATTTACTAGCATTGTGGTGCTGGATGTCACTTAACCTGTCTGCCTCAGTTTCCTCAGCCTTAAGAATAATAAGGGCAGCTTCCTCCCAAGGTTGTTGAGGATCAAATAAGATGATTTTTGTAAAATTCCTGGCCTGTAGGAAGCATTTAATAAATGCTTAATAACATAATAAAAAGGGGTTTAGCAGTATCTAGAGCATAATAAAACTCCACATAAACACTAACTGTTATCATTGTCATTTCCTTCCTTCCCCAAGAAATTTGCATTCTACTAAAAGTATTACAATTAGTTCTAAATCAGAGGATTCTTATTATTTTTTGTGTCATGGATTTCTTTGGGAGTCTGGTGAAACCTATGGACCTCTTCTCAAAATAATGTTTTTATATGTATAAAATGAAATACATGGGATAACAAAAGGAAACCAATTAAAAGTACTTTTTGCTGGAGTAACTGGGATTGACTTGCCCAGGGTCACACAGGTAGGAAGTATTAAGTATCTGAGGATTTGAACTCTGGGCTTGCACTCTATCCATTGCCATCTAGCTGCCCCTAAGATATATTTTTAGAATTAAGTTCATGAACCTCAGGTTAAGAACCCCTTTTCTAAGGAATTTTTAAAAGTTTTACTATTTATATGGTAATTCATACAGATGCTAAATGTTTTTAACTTGTTAGATATTGCTGTATTCAAAATAGTATTATTAAAGAAAATTCTCAAGTATTATTTTTTTTTTATTTTGACTTTCACAGGTTCCCAGTATCATATTGAGTTTAGGGAGACATACACATACACACCACACACACACACATACACACACACACACACACTTTAAAATTTAATTTTTTTTAATTTAAAATTTTATTTCTATATTATCTTAACAAAACCACTAAGTACAGACACCTTGTTTCCACCATATCTAGCTTTTTAAGTTATATCTATAGTAGGTCAAGGCATAAAAATATATACATGAAAAGATGACATGGTGGCAAAAAATGTTTTAAAAGTTAAATGCATATGCAATTCATTTTTGTCCCAATTCACAGCAATGTTACACTTTACAGCCTTGGGGGACAGGGGAATTATAATTCCCAGGTTTCCAGGGTATTTTTCCTCTTATCATTGAAATAGAATGAATTATTGGGAGGAAAAAAGAGGAAATACAGCTAGAAGAGATCCTTAGAGCTGGTGGAAGTTCTTCAAAAAAAATAATTCAGAGTAATGACCAAGCATGAGCCAAAAGGATAAAATAGTGCCCTACATTGTTGATAGCACTCAAACTAGGAGGATGAGATGACCTATATTGATAAACAGTGTGTAAACTGAGAGGATGAGGCTGTGATCTACAATAAATAATTGAAAAACCAGCTACAAGCACTAGAAGGTCACTCTTTTCCAATCCTTCTCCATTCCAGTAAGAGGGGTTTCCCTGGTGCTAACCAATCCCTTCAATCCCTTCACTTCCTGTTCCCATTGTTTCTTTAGTCTCTTGAGTTGAAACTAAGGTTGGGAAGCATAGTCATTTTCTCAAGTAGTTTACTGTTATTCCTAAATTATTAATCTGTGATAAATGTTTTTGGCCAATAAAAAAATACTAGGATATTTTCTGTGTTGTTTAAAACACAGAATTAAAGATAGAGGGAGACTTTTTTCATTCAGAAAGCAGAGAGATTTTGCTCATCAAGGCTGGGCTGCAAATATAGAGGCACGTACAGAAGCAGAGAAGGGGCTTTTGTTATATAAACCTTACAGAACTTGAGAGCAAATATAAAAAGGTGACAAATTTGTTTTCTTTCCCATTTTGCTTTAAAAAAAAAAAAAAAGATAGCTCAAGTACACTAAAAAAAGCAATATACTTGTGAGGGAAAAAAGAAGCTTCTTAAATCTGAGAGGCTTTAAATGGCACTGGATCCATTTTGAGAGCTAGTCCCTGAAGGAAAAGATATGAGCCAAGTCATTGTGACTGTAATAATCTACCCAGAGGCCTCTAACCAGATGTGGCTGACTTTGCAATCATGCTTGCCATAATGCTGCTACTATAACAATATAGCAATGTTACAGGTACCCAACTTGGTGCAGACGTCAGTGAAAGTCACTTGAGGGAGGCTCTTTGGATTTCTCTGCCACTACCCCACTTGTTACAGCATTGATTGGAGTCTGCTTCCTTCAGGAAAGAAAATGGCAAGTGAAAAGTATGGATAGAACCAAGGACCAACTACCAGGTTTCCTCCAACCTTAAATCAAGATTTTTAATCAGATGTGTTTAGCTATTTCTTTGAACCTTTCAAAAGAATGCTTCAAGAATCTTTTTTAGAACTTTCATTAGCACTCATTTAAATTGGGAAGCCTATGATGTTTCCTACTTTTTTCTGCCTAGAAATTTTGATTGACTTGGTTTTTATATTTCCTAAGCTTTGCTTTGATGTTTATGATGCTTTATGTAATAGAAAGTCAATGATTGGGGTAAAGTTGTTGCTTTGGGGGCATCTTGAAGTTGATAATGGCATCAAGGAGGTGAACATTCTGCTGGGCCAAAATTTATTTGTTTCTGATTAATGCAAAACTTGAAAATAATCTTCATGCTGGCAAAAAAAATTTTTTTTGTTTTCAAGAGCAATTATTTTTTACTCAGTCTGGTTAGATAGGATATATGTATGTATAGAGTATGTACAGGTATGAGAAGAGGAGATTTATTTTCAACTTTTGAAACTTCTTTTCATGGTTATTATGTTTCCATACTATTTAATAATGATTCCATATCAATTATTCTTATTCATTGATTGTGCAGACATATTGTATTTATATATAGTGTAACACCAGTGGTGTCAAATTCAAATAGAAAAGGAGGTCAATACTCTATAAGATCTCCATGGGCTGCATATTGACTTAGTTTTAAAATATGATGTTATCTATATTTAGTTGTATTTTTATTTTCTTAAATATTGATCAATTATATTTAAACTGGTTCTGCAGGAGACCATGTTCAACACTTTTGACATAGAGAGTACTAGTTATGTTCAAAGTTTTAAATCAGTTGGGCCAATTAAAACAGTTAAATTTAAATAACTACATAAAGTATCCTTTAAATTTTTATTTAACCTTGAAATTAATTTTCTTACAACTTAATTTCCTGAATGCAACTCAGTCACTCAGGAATATTTATTTCATACTTACTTTGTTTAAAGTACTATAAAGCACTCTGGGAAATGACTGGTAGAGAATAGCCATCCTATTACTGTTTCTAATTGTGGATAGGGATAAGGAAGAAAACCTAGAACTCAAAAATCTTAAAAAATAAATGTAAAAAACATTTGTTTTGAATATAACTGGGGGAAATGTTAAATTAAATTTTAAAAAAAGAGAGAGAAAAGAAAGAGACTTAACTGGAGAGTTACCATTATGTAACCCTAGAGTAAAATTTCCTCCCACAGGGTTCTAAGCATATACTTCTAGACTCATATTTTCCCCTGTGCTTCAAACTTTCTGGAAAAGGCAAAATCTTTGGGGCTGCTGGACAGGCATCTATCTACCTTCCTATGGGACTTAGACTGTATAGAGAACAAAGTACAGGCTTTTTATTCTCCTGTTTTATGGCTTTAATTCTCTATAATCTAGCTTCATTAGCCCTCTGGGCAATCTTTTCTCCAAGAGATCCACTGCTCAGGAACTCAATTATCTCTATATAATGTCAGATCCTTGAATTTTCAACCTTGGGATTATTCTGGGGACAATCTTCAAGTCTGACTTGGGCTAGGGATTGTCCCTTCTCTCCTACAAGACAAAATTCTGAGATCATACTGTATAGGAAATGTAGATCTCCTCTTCTCTATATAGGAGGTTGAGACTCAGGACATCATGCATCAACTTTTCTCTCAAGATTTATGAGCAAGCACATATCTCCTTTGTGCTTCTAACACTCAAATCCTGCCTTCTTTCATCTTTGTGTCTTTGTTCACAT
The DNA here is from genome assembly GCF_902635505.1 of Sarcophilus harrisii. NCBI lineage: Eukaryota > Metazoa > Chordata > Mammalia > Dasyuromorphia > Dasyuridae > Sarcophilus > Sarcophilus harrisii. The sequence continues at coordinate 529,827,574 of NC_045427.1, read as the reverse complement.
CAACCGCAAGAAATGAAATATACTAACTCCTCCCCTACTCCAATCATCTTTATCTTTTGAAGTATCTCCAAGACCCATGGTGGTCAAAGGCCACCTCTTCTATGAAGCTTTCTCTAACTTTTTTCTTTCTCCTCTAATCTGTATCCCATGAGTTGAGAATGATCTCTCCTGCCTTGACATTCCCTTTCATACTTTGCCTGGTTCTACTTTGCCTTGATCACAGTTTGCTTTGTATCATACATATGTAACTCAAATTTTAAAAAATTCCTTTTCTTCCCTTATAATTTCCTGAATCTTTCAGGTATCAGATAAGAACAGCAAATTTAAGGGGCCAAAAAGAATTTCCTGAACCTTTTAATATTTTAAAGGCAGTTGTTTGTTTAAGGTCATTTAATGTCATAACACATTTGGCTATTAAAAAAAGAAAAAGAAAAACAACCAGTCTCTGTACCTTCTAAATAACATGCCAGAAGTCTCTAGAAGAAGGAAACGGGCCAAGAGAAGCCCCACCTGACACAGAACATGGCTGTCAACTTGCATCAATAATTCTCCACATGGAGGGTTGGTATGATTCTTTGGGACCAGTGCTAGAGGTTGTTGATAATATCAGCAAGACTTTTCAGAAACCATTCTACAGAATCACTGGAAGCAAAGAACTTCTGGCTTGCAATTGGCCACGAGGCAAATGTTGTGTGTGAAGGAAGAAGAAGAGAAGTCTCACACTGTGTCTTATTCAGTATCTAAGGGAATTGATGCTCAAAGTCAAGGAGTTCAAACAAACCGTTTGTTCTAAATTTTATTCAGAAATGTTCCTCACCCCTAGTAAAAGCAGTTTCCCCAGGAGATTAAAACTTCACAATGATAAAAGCATCAACAGTTGGTAAAGAGGTTCCTTGAATCTCAGGAGTTCCTCACCAGATTCCTAAAAACTGCTTTTATTTTCTTTTTAATGGAAGGAGAACCTTCCACTGGGTACAGGTTAATCCAGTTTAGGATTAAAACTTCTTTCCTCACAACACCCCTGGCTATTACTGTGGATGTGTGAGGAATTGTCAAGCCTTCCCACTTGCATCCTGGTCCACAACAATTACACACAATGTTGTAAATGAATTCCTTTTCCTCCCTTGTGATTGTGATATGAGGAGAGGAGAGAATGTTTGGAAATATTCTTTTTTCTGTCAGAGCTTCTCTACATGGTACCTCCATATGAGTATTTTATGAAGAATCACACAGGACAAGCATTCACAAGGTGGTGAGAAAAAGCAATACAAAGACACTCTCTAGGTATCTCTCAAGAACTTTAGACTCAATTGTATGACAAGGGTGACACTGGCACAGGACCACCCAACATGGCATGCCCTTAATAGAGAAGGTGCTGTGCTCTATGAGCAAAGCAGAATTGAAGTAGCCCAAAGGAAACATGAAATATGCAAATTTGTGTCTGAGCTGTGGCAGAGCAATCTGAGCTCGTGTTGGTCTGATCAGCCCCAGTCTGACACAATGTAACTCAAATCTAACATAGTGATGTTATATTGGTCATCTTTGAAAATGAAGGACAACACTAATAGGTGATGCAGTGTACAGAACAATGAGCTTAGAGTCAGAAAGACCTGGATTCAAACCTCACCTTAGACATTTACTAGCTATGTGAAAACTGGGGAAGTCTATTCACCTTTTTCTGTCTCAGTTTCCTTGATAAATGAAATATTTGTAAAGCGATTAACAAAGTGTCTACCACATAGTAGGTACTTAATCATCCTTTCCTTTTTTTTTTTTTTTTTTTGAAAGCCATGAATCATATCATAGAAGAATTGGGGAGGGGGGATTGTGGAAAGTTGAAATTTTTGGACCTTTCTAGGAATTAGTGACTTGGCTATTTACAAGCTTTAATATTATAATATAATATGATGTTATATATAAAAGTATTTTCAAACATTCTTTCCTCTCCCTATATCACAGTCACAATGTAGGAAAGTACATGAGTACTTTCAATTCTATTTAGTAAATATACTCTAATCTATAAAGTGAATATGCAGTCCTCTTCAGGTTACAAAAAGTTGAGAAGAAATGAGAATCATAACAGGAATGATGGCACAAGCCATTCTGATAAATTAGAATTTTTGAAATTTTCATTACTTAGAATCTGGGCTGATTTATTAGGCACTAAAAAAGGGCTGTAGATTGTGGGAAATTAGGCTAGACCATTCACATATCTCCTGCTGGCACCTGTTTAAGGGAAGGGATCTGGAACAGCTTTGCTTGAGAATGCTGCGGTGGGGGAGGGGAGAGACGGGAGGAGGGGGTGAGGCAAAGATTACTCCCTAATAATAGTTGTTCTCACTCTTTCCCTGGGAGTTTTGTGTTCATTGCTCGCTCACCTGCTTTAGTGTTGATGAATGGACTATGCTTAGCACAGTTCCTGACACATAGTCAATGCTTAATAAAAGTTAGTTAACTGACTGACACTGACTGACAAAAGAATCAATGACTTAATGAATGAAGAAAAAAGTTATTAAGCCCTTACTATGTGCTAAGCACTGGAGCTACAAATAGAAAAGGAAGGCAATTCCTGATCTCAAGAAGCTCACAGTATAATATAGGCAGGGAGGAGAAAATCCATAAAGGAAGTTTAGCTGTAAGTCAGATTGAAAGAAAGATTACTTAGAGGTCAAGAGCAAAGTAGATGTTCATCTGTCTTCTGTGATGACATTTCTACCAGTAAAACCATACTGATTTCTCTTTGCTTCTTTTTCTTTTCTCTTCTTAATTTTTTCTCTGCATCTCTCCATCTCACCCAAACTAGATATGCAGAGACTACTTACAGGCCCAATCTCATAACTGATTGTCATGGGTGTTTTGACCTACTCTATTTTCCAACCTGATGGTTACCACCGCATTATTTTTTTTTTTAATTTAACACCCTTTTATTTACAGGATATATGCATGGGTAACTTTACAGCATTAACAATTGCCAAACCTCTTGTTCCAATTTTTTACCTCTTACCCTCCCACCCCCTCCCCTAGATGGCAGGATGATCAGTAGATATTAAATATATTAAAATATAAATTAGATACACAATAAGTATACATGACCAAAACGTTATTTTGCTGTACAAAAAGAATCAGACTCTGAAATATTGTACAATTAGCTTGTGAAGGAAATTAAAAATGCAGGTGTGCATAAATATAGGGATTGGGAATTCAATGTAATGGTTTTTAGTCATCTCCCAGAGTTCTTTTTCTGGGCATAGCTGGTTCAGTTCATTACTGCTCCATTGGAAATGATTTGGTTGATCTCGTTGCTGAGGATGGCCTGGTCCATCAGAACTGTGGTTAACCCCGCTTTAAACAATCTGGTGTTTTCCCTTCTCCCACTCCTGGTGGGGTTCACCATATTGATTTCAAACTTAGTGCAGATAGCTGATCTGCATAGCTCACTGCAGCTCAGCTTCTGAGCTCAAGATCTGATTATTATTGCACCAATAATGCAGATCCTCAGATCTTCTTTATTAAGATCTAAGATTATCTCAATCTCAAATTCCATTTGTGGCCAGGATTAACAATATGCGCCACCATGCCTGGCCATTCGGACTTCTGGTGCAGAACCAAACGCCAGTGACTTTGATGGCAAGAAGCTCCTGTTATGGCTTCCATAATGGCTGCTACTGAGCAGTTGAGTCTGTTGCACCTGCAGAGGAACTTTCTGCATCATGTATCTTCCTTGGTATAGGATATCTCTGATATAGGGACTGGGCTGGAAGCAGGCTCAGGGGTATGGATGCTTGTCCTAGGGCTATTGACCTTACCTGCAGATTGTTCTTAGTTGGTATTGATGATGGTAGGGATGGTCTGTATGCTCCCTCTTCACAGTAGCTGCTGCCCTTGATAAAGGCCGTAGGGACCAAGCTGGAGTCAGGTGCAGTGATCTAGGAAGTGTTGTTTTTCTCAGGATTCTTATACTCAGGGACTGGGTCTAGGAGAAGGTGATAGTCAAAGTTGTTTGACATTGTTAGCTCATGCTGCCTTCTACATCTCCCCATTGAATGGTAATTGTTAAGTAAAGCATGTTTTGGTTAAAAAAAGTTGGGGGGGGATCCATATATCCATGTATATGCAAAATCTCCTTCCTCCTTAAGACTATAAACTCCTGGAAGGCAGTGACTGAGACATTGCCCTGCACATAGTAGACACTGAATACATGTCTGTTGGATTTCATGTTTAATGAAGTATCAAAAAGTCTTTGAAAGCTGTAACTCTAAGATAAAGTATTGTATTAAAAGAAATACCACTGATGACTTCAGCTGCTGTGATTTAAAAAATGATATAATGACATTTCTTAGATATTCTTAGAAGAGAATTGCATATATAATAAAAAATTATTGAAATATATTGCCTTTGTTCTTTGCAGGGTAACTCCATCTTCTGAAAATCCTAATGGTGCTACTTCTAGTGTTAGCCAAGGAAAGCCTTCTTTAAGACGAATTAAAGGGAGAATACACAGAAGCAAAAGCCTTGATAGTGTTGATTTCTGTGAATTTACTGTAAGTAAGCTTTTTCAATGCATTCTCATTTTTAAAGCTTTTGAAGATCAGTTTTGTCTAGACTGCTTTTATTTAATTTTTCATGCCTGTAAAAATTTACAGTAATATTTAGAGTGTAACAATACTTTTTCAGCAAAACTACTTCTTTAACTAACACATCTATGGTAGTTATAATTGATATTATTCATAATAATGATGAAGATCCAAAAAATTGTTACATTCAATATAGTTTTCATGTAATCAACAGCATATTATGCTTGGAAAATTGGTGTGATATGGTATATAGAACCCCCCCTCTCTTAATCTAAATATTTGATAAAGTACCCTATATCCAAGCCAAGATGGATATAGTTACTATAATCTCTATTATATTGATTTGAATAATAATTGAAAAATGTTGAACATCATATTTTTTCTAGAAAACTGGATTTTTAAAAGTTGGAAATAATTGGTTTTTAATTTTATTAGATCAATGGATGCATGTTGAACCTGAAGCAATCAGAAAGAATGGTATAAATTATTCCTTTTGTAGATATCTATTAATCCTTTTAGGATATGAGAATAATGAATGTATTAAAAAATGTCTTACTTAGTGGGTCTTAAAGTTCTAAGACACCCTATAGTCATAAGGGAAATATAGACACCATTCAGTTTACAGATAGGTTGTTTTTCCAGAAATGGGTTTGTCACTCGGTAATTTTTTTTAATAATAGCTTTTTATTTTTCAAAATACATGCAAAGATAATTCTCAGCATTCACCCTTGCAAAACCTTGTGCTCCAAATTTTTCTCCCTTTCTCCCCTTTTCCCTCCTTCCCTAGACAGCAAGTAATCCAGTATAGGTTAAACACATGAATTCTTCTAAACATATTTCCACATTTATCATTCTACCCAAGAAAAATCAAATCAAAAGGGGGAAACATGAGGGGGAAAAAACCAAGCAAGCCAACAACAACAACAACAACAAAGGTGAAAAATACTATGTTGTGATCCACATTAAGTCCCCATTGTCTTCTCTCTGGGTGCAGAGGACTCTCTCCATCACAAGACCGTTGGGATTGGCTTGAATCACCTCATTGTTAAAAACAGCCAAGTCCATCACAGTTGATCATCACATAATCTTGTTGCTGTGTACGATGTTCTTTTGGTTCTACTCACTTAACTTAGCACCAGTTCATGTAAATCTCTCCAGGACTTTCTGAAATCATCTTGCTTATTGTTTCTTATAGAACAATAACATTCCATTACATTCATAAACCATAATTTACTTAGTCATTCCCCAATTCTTGGGCATCCATTCAGTTTCCAATTTCTTGCCACTTCAAAAAGGATTGCTACAAACATTTTTGCACATGTGGATCCTTTCCCCTTATTATGATATCTTTAGGATACAGACTCAGTAGAGACATTGCTGGATCAAAGGGTATACACAATTTGATAGCCTTTTGGGCATAGTTCCAAATTGCTCTCCAGAATGATTGGATCAGTTCACAACTCTACCAATAATGTATTAATGTTCCATTTTTCTCACAGCCTCTCCAACATTTATCATTTTCTTTTCCTGTCACTTTGACCAATCTTGAGGGGTGTGTAGTGGTATCTCACAGTTGTCTTAATTTGCATTTCTCTAGAACATTTTTTCACATGGCTAGAAATGGTTTTCTTATCTGAAAATTCTCTGTTCATATCCTTTGACCATTTATCAATCAGAGAATGGCTTGTATTCTTTAAAATTTGAGTCAATTATCCATATATTTTAGAAATGAAACCTTTGTTGAAACTCTTGAATGTAAAATTTTTCCCCAATTTTCTGCTTCCCTTCTAATGTTGACTGCATTGTTTGAATAAAAAGTTTTTAATTTAATATAATCAAAATTATCCAATTTGCATTTCATAATATTCTGTAGTTCTTTTTTGGCCTTAAAATTCCTTCCTCTACATATCTGAGAGGTAAACTATTCCTTGTTCTCCTAGTTTACTTATAATATGATCCTTTCTGTCTAAATCATGAATCCATTTCCTCTTTATCTTGGTATAAGGTTAGGTGTTGTCAATACCTAGTTTCTGCCATACTATTTTTCAGTTTTCCCAGCAATTTTTGTTAAACAGTGAGAACTTATTTCAGAAGCTGGAGTCTTTGAGTTGATTAAACACTAGATTACTATAATTATTGACTATTGTGTCTTGTGAATCTAACTTATGCCACTGATCCATTACTCTATTTCTTAGTCAATACCAATTTTTTTTCTTTTTTTATTATAGCTTTTTTTATATACAAAACATATGCATAATTTTTCAACAGTAATCTTTACAAAAACTTCTGTTTCAACTTTTCCCCTCCTTCCCTCCACTCCCTCCCCTAGATGGCAGATAGTCCTATACATGTTAAATATGTTAAAGTATATGTGAAATACAATATATGTATACATATTTTATAGTTACACAAGTTATTTTGCTGCGCAAGAAAAGATTTAGACAGAAGGTAAAAAATAACCTGGGAAGAAAAACAAAAATGCAAGCAAACAATAACCAAAAGAGTGGAAATGCTATGTTGTGGTCCATATTCATTAACCAGTATTTTTTCTCTGGGTGTAGCTGGTTCTGTTCATTATTGATCAATTGGAACTGATTTGGATCCTCTCATTGTTGAAGAGAGCCATGTCTATCAGAATTGATCATCATGTAATATTGTTGTTGAAGTTTATAATGATCTCTGGTTCTGCTCATTTCATTTAGCATCAGTTCACATAAGTCTCTCCAAGCTTCTCTGTATTCATTTTGTTGGTCATTTCTTTTAGAACAATAATAATCCATAACATTCATATATCACAATTTACCCAACCATTCTCCAATTGATGGGCATCCATTCATTTTCCAGTTTCTAGCCACTACAAAAAGGGCTGCCACAAATATTTTTGCACATGTGGGTCCCTTTCCCTTCTTCAATATCTCTTTGGGATATAAGCCCAGTAATAGCACTTCTGGATCAAAGGATATGCACAGTGTGATAACCTTTTGAGCATAGTTCCAAATTGCTCTCCAGAATGCTTGGATTCATTCATAACTATACCAACAATACATCAGTATCCCAGTTTTCCCACATCCCCTCCAACATTCAATACCAAATGGTTTTGATGACCATTGCTCTATAATATAGTCTTAGGTCTGGTACAGCTAGGCCACATTCATTTGCATTTTTAAAAATTAATTCCCTTGAAATTTTTGATGTTTTGTTCTTCCAAGTGAATTTTGTTATTACTTTTTTCTAATTCTATAAAGTAATTTCTTGGCAGTTTGATTAGTATGGCACTGAATAGGTAGTTTAATTTAGGTAAAATTGTCATTTTCATTATATTAGCTTGGCCTACTCATAAGCACTTGATAGTGTAATGGGCTGAGGTTTGAGTTGATGCACTGAGGTCCCAAGTATGTGAGGCTAAATAGTAATTGGACTATACCCTATTAATATAAATGATTGGGTAAAGAATGGCCCCCACCCACTCTCTGTGCAAGTCCTGATGTGTTGTATAGGAAATGACGATTTTGGTGGGTGGAGGCAGAGAGACAGGAAGAGAAGCTGGGAGAGATTGGCCTGGGTTCCATGCTAGCTAGCAGCTGCTGGTCGTGTGGCTTCTGGTCTAGCTAGCTTCTTGACTCAGTTACACACATTGCTATTGCCCATTCTCTTCCACCTCCGATCTTTCTTCACTGAGAATAAAGACTGACAACTTTCCCCTAACCTGAATTCCTGACTCTGGCTGATTTTAAAATATGCGGTCTTCACATTTGGCGCCCAACGTGGGGCATGAACCCATGACCCTGAGATTAAGAGTCCCATGCTCTACCAACTGTTTAGATCTAACTTTAGTTGTGTGAAGTGTTTTGTAATTGTGTTCGGATGGTTTCTGGTTCTGTCTTGGCAGGTAGACTCCCAAATACTTTGTATTATCTACAGTTATTTTAAATAGAATTTCTCTTTTTATATCTTACTGTTGGACTGTGTTGGTAACATGTAGAAATGCTGATAATTTATGTGGATTTATTTTATGTCTTGTAAATTTTCTAAAGTTGTTAATTGTTTGTAGTAGTTTTTAGTTGATTCTCTAGGATTCTCTAAATATACCATCAGATCATCTGCAAAGAGTGATGGTGATAATTTTGTTTCCTCATGATCTACTCTAATTTTTTTTTTATTTCTTTTTCTTCTCTTACTTCTAAAACTAACATTTCTTATACAATACTGAACAGAAATAGTGAATAGCAACCTTGTTTCACCCCTGATCTTACTGGGAATACTTCTAATTTATCTTCATTACATGTAATGCTTGCTGATGGTTTTAGATGGATGCTAGTTACAATTTTAAGGAAAATTACATTTCTTCCTATGCTTCCTTGTGTTTTTAATAGGAATGGGTGTTGTATTTTGTCAGAGGGTTTTTTGTATCTATTGCTATAATTATGTTAATTTCTGCTAGTTTGGTTATTGATATTATCAATAATTTTGCTGACAATGAACCAGTCCTGCAAATCCTACTTGATTATAGTATATTATGCATCACTTAATCGTTTAGAAGTTGGAGTGTATTTGCTTTAAAAATCCAATGCTATGGCTGATACACAAATATGTTTTACATGACTTTACATTTATAATCAATATAAAACTGCTTACCTCTCAGGTAGTGGAAGGATTGGGAGGGAGAGAGAGAATTTGGAACTCATTTTTTTTTAATTTGATGTTAAAATTATTTTACATGTAATTGGGAAATAATTTAACTTGAAAATACTAGGAAAAGTTGCAAGATGTTACTTCCCCAGCTCTAAGCCATTATTAGTGTGGCTATGTGGTTTGAAGAAGGGATTCAAGCAGAGTGAAGACTGCTCTTAGGAACTAGTAAAGTATATGGATGAATTTCTATAGTAAAGCAAGTAGTTGGAGCAGAGAGAGAATTAATTAACAAGTCAAGAGAATTCTGGGACTTAAGGTATTTTAGGAGCCAGGTTCCAAAACCCATATGATATCGCTGATTTGCACATTAGTCCTGAGCACTTCTTTGAACATCTCCTTTATTTTATTTCATCCACCATAGGGACTGGGCCTGCCTGCTTTCCTTATGCAGTCACCACATATTGCCTCTGACCAAGCGTCCTTTCTTCTCTGGATCATCTGGCCAGGAGTCGCTCTTTTTCTATGTTTGTCCCTAAAGCAAGCACATAATCCATTTGAAACTGTCAGTATTCATCATAGAAATCAGGAATAAAAGGCTCTCTCCTATGCATGCTTCTCTTTTTTTCACTTTGTCCTTGTACAAGATAAGAACAATGAATTTTTCCACGTAAAACATAGCAGAATTGAAATAATGTTAATCTAGTTTTCATGAAATCATTCAATCTTGGGTTCTCTTGGCTGTTTTGTCACTGATATAAAAGCTACATACTATCATGGATGGTGTTCTGGGCTTGGGATCAAAAAGGCAAAGATTTAAATCTCTTCTTTGACATGCTAGCTGTGTGACTATGCTGGCCTTCTGACTGGATAAGGCACTATGTGCCTCAAGAAATTTCTTAGGACTTATCTAGTAAGCCATAAATGGTTTATAGGCTACCTTAGTACAGGGAGTGGCCCACACTTGACTTTCCTACACTGACAATATCATAGATAGGTATTTGTCACAGGAAGGAGACTAAAAGTTATTCTTTAGTGGTGGGGTGTGGTATGTGTGTGAAGAAATGAGATAGAATTCAGGCAGAGTCTGATGATTGACAACCATTAGACTTCGTGATAAAGAATAGAAGGCCATAAGAACTTCCTCTTCCCTTTCTTCCTCCTCAATCTTCTTATCATTTCCAGTCTTGCCACTACCAACTCTGCCTTATTCTGAACCAGCCTTGAGGTGACATGAAGAATGGGTACAGGGTTAGGGTAAAGTATTGATACATCCTGGACAGAGAAATTCTGAGCAATGGCTATTGGAATAAAACGGGATTTTCTATGGCTACCATATCATTCGATTGGAGTGTCTGTGCTTAGCTAAGTACACATAAGTTGGTTTCTACCTTTACTAGAACTGAGTACATGGCCATCTAATTTGCTACATCAAAGTTCTTCATAAATTTGGAGACACCAGTGGATGGGCTCATTTTAGGGAACAAGTGTTTATTATATATTCCAGGTCTTATGTTAAGTGCTTTACAAATATGATCTCATTTGATCCCCCAACAACCTTGAGAGGTAGGTGCTTTTATGATCCTTATTTAGCAGTTGAAGAAACTGAGGCAGACAGTGCTTAAGTGATTTGCCCAGGTCACACAGAGTATCTGAGACTGGATTTGAACTCAGGTCTTTCTGGCTCCAGGCTCACCACTTTATTACCTAATCAATAAAACCATTGATTGTTCATTCTGGAAGGAACCTAGTCCAACCTTTTTACTTTACTGACAAAGAAATTGCAGCCCTTTAAGTGACTTGCTTACTAATAATCATACAGCTTATGAATTTGATCAAGTCTTCTGACTTCCAGGCTGGCTCTCTCTCCTGTTATATCATGCTACCCAACTTTTTAGTTCAGAATGATGATGATGATAATGGAAGGAACCTAGTCCAACCTTTTTACTTTACTGACAAAGAAATTGCCGCCCTTTAAATGACTTGCTTACTAATAATCATACAGCTTATGAATTTGATCAAGTCTTCTGACTTCCTAAATCAGAGAAGAGGGGAAGAGGAAGTCAGAAGACTTCCAGGCTGGCTCTCTCTCTCTGTTATATCATGCTACCCAACTCTTTAGTTCAGAATGATGATAATGATAATGGAAGTGCAATTGTTTTACTTGGCCCTTCTCATTTTCTTCTTCTTTAAGAGTCTATATGTTCTGGCAGCATAATTCTTTATCAGAAACTCCATTAACATAAGAAGAAATATTATTGAAGGAAGAAGTTTCACAAGTCCATAAATTTAGAATTAGAAAAGAGTTTAGGAGTCATATCATCTCAGCTTTTTTTTTTTTTTTCCCACAAAGGAGGCTGAGACCAGGGAAGTTAGTTTGCCCACAGTCTCAGAAGGTAGTAAGTGGAAGAAGTGGGGATCTAAACACAGGTCCATTTACTTCCAAAGCAGTATTTTTTTCACTGCTCCCTCAAATGTATTCAAGCATATCACATAATAGTAATCCTAATTTATATAGCAATTTAAGGCTTACAAATCACTTTATGTATGTTATTTAATTTGATCCTCACAAGTAGGACCTTAATTATCTTAATATATAAAAAGAGGAAATTGAGGTTGAGTGATTAAGTGATTTGCCCAGGATCACATAGCTAGTAAGTGTTTGAGTGAGAATTCAAACTCAGGTCTTTTTGATCTAGCTATCACACAAATGGAGGAGGAAGATGTGAATATTATTAAATAATAAAATATCAAACACAAAATATAGTCTAAATATAGCATTTAAAGGACTTAAGGAATTGATCTCAAAGTCAAGTAGAAAGCTCAAATTAGAAAAACAAATTAACATTATCTGTGCTGTATTTTTATTTATTTTTAATTTTTAACATTTCCCAATTATATTTTACTCAGGCGGATAGCTTGACACCTCTATCTTAGGATCAGAGGAAGGAAAGAAATTGGGTTGATGATAGAAATTGAGGGTGGATGTTTAACCTATTTACCATGGCTTCTACAAAGATTTTTACTACTTTTGGGGCTAGAAAACTGAGGTTCAAATTCTTCCTTTGATGTTTGCTGTGTTGTTGGGCAAGTCACATTACCTTCTAGCAGTCTTATTATCTTCCTCTATAAAATGAGAGGAGAGTTTAGATGGTGCCTGAAGTTCCTTCTATGTCTGGCCTTTTGATCTTCTTCTTAAACCAAGAAGGGAGAGAAAAATTCAGTCAAAAGGTGAGCTCCTTGAGGGCAGGGATTATCTTCGGTCTTTCTTTGTAGCCTGGGGTATGCTGATAAATTTTTAACCAGCTTTCCAGGAAAGAAAAATGTACCCTGACATAGTTAAAATTTTCTGCTCATTTAAAAAATTTAACAAATAGCTCTCTGAGCTGGATTAAGTTAGCTATAATACACTCCTGTTCATATCCCTGTCACTTAGCACAGTGCTTGGCACATAATCAGCACTTAATAAATGTTTTTTGTCTGACTGCTTTCTAGAGGTAAAATATAATAAAGGACACAAGCCCTTTGAAACCCTGGAACTTCCAACCCTAGGCCATTAGAAGGCACACCAGGAACCAATGTCAACATTCTCTTCCTCTTCCAGGGAAAGGAATGCCCTAAATATAAGTGCCCTAAAAGAATTAAATCTTGTAAAGGCTAACCAAAGAAGGCTTGTATGTGACTTCTCTGCCTTCAAATAAAGGCTTTTCATATACTTATACTGGCCCCTGATTTTCTTATAAAACATTGAAGTTTTTCATTCCACACTTAAAACTTACAGGCTTAAAATGCAAGGAGAGATTGTTAACACAAAACCAATGCTGAATAATAACAACATCTAATCTGTTAAGGAACATAAGAATCAATCTCCAGATGGATAGAAAGAATACTGGTCTTGGATTCAGAAGATTTGGTTTCAAATTCTGACTCTGTTCATTACTACCCACATGACCGCTTATGTTATTTAAGCTCTTTAGGATTCTTTCAAATCTTGATTATGATCTTTTCCCTTCATATATCCTTTTCCCTCTGGCTGAATGCATAGTGGAATCTTACTGACCTTTCCTTAAGCTGTGTGCTCATAGCCAACCTACTTTGTTTCTCTGAGTTTTAGTTTCCTTATCTGTGAAAGAGGAATCCCTGTTATATCTCCTTCTCAAGGATCCAAATTAAGACCACTCATTGCAGAAAAGATTCTTAAGGGTTACTATATTTGACAGCCCAGGCCTCTTCGAATTAGTAATTATGTGGTAGCTTGGCATAGGGGGTCAGAGGAAAGGGGAAAAGAGAAGGAAAATGCCTCATGTACAAGACTTACATCTTTAAATGAGATTTATTAAACAATAGTCTGTACAGTGTAATGAGGCTTTGAAAGGGCTGCATATGGGGAATGAAATGTGGCAGTAGACCAAAATCAAATCCAAATCCAAATTAAGATAACACTGTGTCAACTTCAAAGATTACTTCCCAGCTTTCCCTTTTTTATATAGGAAAAATACCATCCATCCCACTCATTAGCGATGCTCCATCATTTTGATTTTAGGATAATGATTGACAGGGAACAAGGAGTTATATTCTAACTTCTAGAATGTTTCTTTGGGATCTTTGACTAGATTCACAGGCGAGGTAAATAAAAGTTTGATATTGGAATGTTCCATGATTTACATGAATTGAACATATAGTAAGATGTTATTTATGGTGTCAAGTACTATATTTGAACCAGATGAGTATTTATTCCTAAAGTTTTTATAGGTAAAAGAAGGGGCTTGTTTTACGGGTACAAGCAAAGACAGGAGAAACTATTGACACTTATAATCTGCTAGCTAATTTATATGAGCTTGTTTCTTCCCAGGAAGTTCCCCAATGCCAGGAGAATGGCCTTCAAAAGTTCTCCCAGCACACAGCTTCTTAAACTGTGGTTTGTGACCCCTATGGAGTCCCATAACTGAATATGTAGCTTATGAAATTATGATTTATTATTAGTGAATGCTTGATTTATATGCCTATTTTATATACCTGTATATCTGGAGTCACAAACATTTCTTAGTCAAAAAAGGTCACAAGTAGAAAAAGTTTAAGAAGCCCTGTCCTATAAATTCCCAATCCCTATATTTATGCACACATGCATTTTTGATTTCCTTCACAAGCTAATTGTACAATAATTCAGAGTCTGATTCTTTTTGTACAGCAAAATAATGTTTTGGTCATGTATACTTATTGTGTATCTAAGTTATATTTTAATATATTTAACATCTACTGGTCATCCTGCCATCTAGGGGAGGGGGTGGGGGGGTAAGAGGTGAAAAATTGGAACAAGAGGTTTGGCAATTGTTAATGCTGTAAAGTTACCCATGTATAAATCCTGTTAATAAAAGGCTATTAAAAGCCTTGGGAGACTAAGTGTAAATGTTAACTCAGATTCTTTAGTGATGAGAGAATAAATTTTCAATAAATATCTTGCTTATTAATGTAATTATATAAAAGTATGTGTGTAAGTATACCTTCTATGGCAAACAATGTCAGTTCATTCATAGAATAAGAAAAAATAGCATTTGCAGTGATAAAATTTTAACAAACATATCTATACAAAAACCAATAAAGGCTATAGAAACCATATATCAGATGGTATCAGAAGAATCCAGCAATCACAATTTATTTGACCCTACAACAGTTGTTATAGTGCTCTGAAAGGGTTAATTAAATGGGCCAACATATCTTATGAAAAATACCTGTTCTGACTCAGATAACAGCTAATGCACACTGAATGCAAACAGCACTATAGCAGTTGTTGAATCTTGTAAGATGTCATGGAGGCAAACTTTCAAATGGAGAAGAAGACTATAGTTAAAATAGGTATTTTTCATAAGTCTCTCATCAGTCTCCTGACTTGGCCCTTTGATATGTTGGCCCATTTAATTACCCCTGACTAAAAAAGTCTTACCAGGTCTCTTCTCCCTTTCCTTCCCCATGGGTTACCAAAGAAACTCTCCTGGGAGGATCCTGCTCATGAACAGCTCTCAGACGTTGCTGCTTCTTTGTTTCTTGTGTTTCTTATATCCCATGTTCGGGTGCCATATGTTGTGATACGGGAGCCACCTGCCAGTGGCTGCTGGAGGTCTAACTCATAGCTGTAGAACAGATCTCTTCATGTGAGAGGACGATGATGATACAGGGAGACTGAGAGGCTGTTGCTGTTCTCTGACCTCCCTCTTCCTTCTTGCCTCCAATTTATTTCATTCCCAATCCACAAGGAACATCTGTGTAAGTAAAGGCTGCTTTGCAACTCCTTCAAGTGTTATGATTCACAGCTGTGGAGGCTCTCAGAAAATTGACCTGCCCCTTCACTTAGGCATTGTCCTTAACAGTAATGGACAAAAAAAGAATTAGACTGATGGCAGCTAGGTGGCACAATGATAGCCCATTGGCCTTGGAATCAAGGACCAGAGTTCAAATCTAGCCCAATAACCTGCTAGTTCTAGTGTAACACAGAATTGCTTAACCCTGATTGCCTCAAAAAAGGAAAAGCAAAAGAATTAGAACTGAGAAAAGATCACTACATTTTGCAATTAAGAGATCATTGGCAATTTATTGGTTTGGGCTAAATAATGGCATAGAAGCCAGACTGCAAAGCACTGAAGAACAAGAGAAGTGAAGGCAATGAACTTAGGCAACTTTTTTCAAGATGTTTGGCTTACAAGGAAAGGAGAGATGCCTTTTACCTATGAAATTAATATTTCTACAAGGTTTTCATATGATTTGGTTGTGAAAAATGGAAAGAAATTATGATTGAGTATTCTGTGTTTTCTAAAGACAATAATTTATACCAGTTAGTCCAATAGTCATTTTCTACTGTATGCTCATTTATTCAAGACATATAAACTACAAAAAGGAACACCCCCCCACCCTAGCTCTTAGAAACTACTCTCCTAATTTTTAATCTAAATTTATAATGAGCAGGGTTAGCATATATATATATATATATATATATGTATATATATATATATATATATGTGTGTATGTATGTGTATATATAGATGTGTGTATATATATATTTCCCTACCCCCACCCCACTCCCAGTCTCTATATTCCAGCCTGGAATATAAAGCCCAACTACACAGGCAATTCAAATGACCACATGGGGGCATCTCATTCTAGAGTATGAGTAGTTGTTAAAAGGTAGGGAGGGGGAGAAGGAATTTTTCTTTCACCTAAACACTTTTATCTGCATGCCATTCTTACTCTTCAGTTGCCATTCTACAAAAATGTGGCAATCAAGGCTGGAAAGGCAGATAAGAAAATCTTTTGCAATCAAAGATAGACTACATCTTAGAACTTTATACTTGGAAATATAAGAAACCCTGGGCAGCCCTGAACATATGTGAAGATGATTCATATGCAGAGCTTCAGGAATACGTGTAGGTCACTAGTTGGAGAGAGATTAAAGTGCTTTTTATGTTGTTATATTTTAGTTCGTGGTGAAAATCAAAGTCATTCTGCCCTTGATGAATGATTTATGTGCTGCCAGAATGGAGGCCACGCTTTTTAATCGATGTTTTTAGTAGCTTCATTGAAAATGAACTTATGTTTAATGTTTTTTTTTTGTTTGTTTAAAACTAGATCTATATCTTCAATATTCAGTTTAGTTATAGATCTGTTTTAAAAGCAAAATGTTTTGATGTTCATAATTATAATGTGAGGTAGTTCTATGCACCAGCATAGAGCTTTTATTTATGAAATTTTATTATCACTTGTCTCAATAGTTTCTACAATGAATGAAAATTTTGTAGATTCTTTTGCTTAATCACAGCAACTTCAAAGCTTCAAAAAATGATTCACAATTGTATCAGTATTGGCTTTCTTTTCTACAGATGTAAATTTAGGCCTTAATCCCTCTGTGCCTTATATCTTCATGAGTTGCTAAAGCTAAAATGACCTAATGATCAACCTTCCAGAGAGCCTCTCTATTTAGCTTAATCATTCTTTGGATAGTAGGTACATGCTCAATCACTGGGCTTTTACATGAAGCCTTTCTAACATGATAAGAACCTACCGTGGCTTGTGTTCCTCTGGTATAACCATTAGAAATCTGGAGTCATCTCAGTATCATACCAGAAGTTACTATAAGTAAAGCGAAATAAAACAGAAACCCACCCTTAAGCAACTTCTTAAAATATTTCACTTTTATTATTTTAATTATATACTTGGAATTAGTGCAATTTACTTATACAACCAATACTTATTAGAATTTTATTTTATTATAGATATATAATTTTATATATTTTTCTTGCTATTTACATTTTTTAAAAATTTGATTTGCCTTTTGAGTTCCACAAAAAAAATTTCATTTTGAGTGTCTTCATGTTTATACATATATGTATATATATATGCATAAAATATACCTATAAATACATAAATATATCTTATATAATCTAGATGTGTATTTATACTCATGTACACAGATTATATATATGCATGTTACACACATAAGAAACAGTAATGCTTTAGTCTAGAATTCAAAATTTATTTAAAGATAGAAAAACTCATGTTTAGTAACTCACATACTTTACTTTTAAAGTATGTAATAGTAGTATAATACAATAAAAAGGATGGAGCAAAATTTGAAAATCATCAAAAATCTATTGCCTTGCTACCCTGAAAAGGATTACTATGGTGTGGACCATTATTATAGTAGGTAGGATATTTGATTTAAATGCTGATAGTTTTCTCTCTTTAATAATTAAAAACATTTTTACTTTGGGCATATTTAAATTAGATTGGTTAAATTAGGAATAGGTTTAAATAGGTTGGCTTAGAGCTTTTAAGAGTCTTATTAGGAAATATTTCTATTTTTCAAATTTCATTTTCTTTCTTCTATAGTATATTATTTATGATTTACTGAATAAATAATATTTCCACCAAGATATTAAGATTTCCTTAAGTAGTGATTTGTTTATGTCAATATAATATCATTGACAATTATTAGAGACTAATATGTTTTATATGATACCTCATTTTGGTAGTTGTTTCATAAACTTTTTATGGCATTAGTCACTGTCTTCTGAAGATTCATGTATAATTTTAGTAGTATTTGCATTTGAACTAGTTGTTCAACACATCAATTTTTTTCTTATTTAAAAAGAATAGTATAAAGGATTGGTTTCATCTTATTTTCTTTGCCTCTTCTATGATGATTGCTTCTATGATGATGATGTAAAACTTGATTATTTCCATTTATCAAGTTCAAAGAAAAATTTTGTTTCACAGATTTAAGCAACTAATATTTTAGTGGAATGCTATTTAGCCACAGCTTAAAAATTCCTTTAATAAATATTGAATGATATCAGCACTTTAGTTAGTTTGGGAAAAATAGGCCATATACATGTATATACATACATGTATATATATAAGCTATATAAGTATATATATATATATACACATATGTGTGTATATATATATAAAATATATATACACATACATATAAGTGTGTATATATATATGTATATATACAGATATCCTGTCAACTGAAAAAAGGGTATATTTATTATATGATATGTATATATGTATTTTTTTAACAGAAGATATATGTATATCCTTTTATATGTTTGTCTATGCTGTGTGTTCTGTCTGTAGTCAGTTTGGTTATTCAATATGTCTCAGTATTTTATCCATATTTTTCTGTATTTGAACGTATATAGGCATCTGATGATCTGTTGACCTACTTGTGGAGAATCAGACAAATTCTTCTGTGTTGAGGTATATTTTTGGTATATGTTTCTTATTGAGGAAGTTTGACATCTACACAATAGCACAATATGACAGATATGTTTAAGGGAGAAGAAACTAGTGACTCTTATATTTATAGTCATGTACCATGAATGGTGGTTCTGGGAAATTTTCATAAATTTGTTTTTCAGTATTTGAATTATTTCATTTTGAACATGAAATTGAAAAACTGAATTAAATTAAGTTTTATCACTGAGGTGGTACCTATTCAGAAAATTGCCCTTCTCTGACCTCATTCCAGGCAGGTACTCCCACTAATATGGGGCTTTTCTTTCTAGGTTTATCATGAGTTGGGGAATGGTTTATGCCCTCATGAAAAGTATATAAAATCTGTTGACTAAAGTTAAAGATTACCTTGATCATCAAAATCACTCCTGTTGATACTATAATACATCTTTTGCTCAGAATACTTATTTCCTGAATCTTGGTTGCCCAGGTTTCTTACCTGAATTCTTAAAACTTGCCTCCAAGCCTTTAAAAAAAAGATTCTGGATCAATTGCTTATTTTCACTACCTTCATGATCCTTCAAGTTTTACCCTAGTACTTGACTTATCTCTGACCTTTGGTATTAGGAAATGCTTTTATGTCCCCCAATCCTGAGCTACTTATTTAGTTCTAGACTCATTATTTGACTACTGCCTTTTAGACTTGGATCACTTTCTTGTAACTATCTTTCGTCCTAAACCCCTAGCCTTTGGTGATCCCAACACCTTGCCTTGTATACACAATCTACTGTAGTCAATGCTTTTAAAATAATATAATAGGATGAGCAGGAAGAGGCTATTCTAGATATTCATAGACATGGCAACCACAACAGATGTTACTGATTATTGAGGACTTGTAAGAATCAAGTGTTCAGTGCCAGGTGGCAGTTGTGAAGAGAAGGTAGATCTTCTGTGATCAGTTTTTCTCACATCATAGTATGTGGTATGAGAAAACCTCTAGATAAGGCTTCTTATCATGATCAGTGACATGATACTAAATACAAATTCTAAGTACCAAATATATGAATATTCCAAAATGCAACTTCCATATAGCCACTGGTACAGAGGGCCATGGTGAGCATAGAAAAAATGCATGAAATTAAGACAACTCTAAGATACCACTACACACCTGTCAGATTGGCTAAGATGACAGGAAAAAATAATGATGATTGTTGGAGGGGATGCGGGAAAACTGGGACATTGATGCATTGTTGGTGGAGTTGTGAGCGAATCCAACCATTTTGGAAGTAGTTTGGAGCTATGCTCAAAAGTTATCAAACTTGATACCCTTTGATCCAGCAGTGTTACTACTGGGATTATATCCCAAAGAGATTATAAAGAAGGGAAAGGGACCTGTGTGCCAACGAATTTGTGGCAGCCCTTTTGTAATGGCTAGAAACTGGAAACTGAATGGATGTCCATCAGTTGGAGAATGCTGAATAAATTGTGGTATATAAAAATTATGGAATATTACTGTTCTGTGAAATGACCAACAGGATGATTTCAGAAAGGCCTGGAGAACACGAACTGATGCTGAGTGAAATGAGCAGGACCAGGAGATCATTAATCTTCAACAACAATACTAGATGATGACCAGTTCTGATGGATCAGGCCATCCTCAGCAACGAGATCAACCAAATCATTTCTAATGGAGCAGTAATGAACTGAACTACTATGCCCAGAAAACAACTCTGGGAGATGACTAAAACCATTACATTGAATTCCCAATCCTATATTTATGACACCTGCATTTTGATTTCTTACAAGCTAATTATACAATATTTCAGAGTCTGGTTCTTTTCTACAGCAAAATAATGTTTTGGTCATGTATACTTATTGTGTATCTAAGTTATATTTTAATATATTTAACATCTACTGGTCATCCTGCCATCTAGGGAGGGGTGGGGGTAAGAGGTGAAAAATTGGAACAAGAGGTTTGGCAATTGTTAATGCTGTAAAGTTACCCATGTATATATCCTGTAAATAAAAGGCTATTAAATAAAAAAAAATGCATGGAAGCTAAAAGAAATGATGACTTTATTTAATGTTTGTTCATGTAAGGGAAATAGAGAGGCATAGCAAGCAGTAAGAATGTAGATCAAAGGTCACCATTTGGCAACTCCTGTGTGCCTTCTAAAGTTGTTCAATGTTTTCTTGAGATTTTAGCAAAGCTTGAAAAAACTCTTCATGGATTGCTTGCTGTCTTAGGAGAGAGGGAAGGAAAAGAGGGAGAAAATTTTGGAGCTCAAAATTTTAACAAGGAGGAATGTTGAAAGTGGATTTTACATGTGATTGAAAAAAATAAAATACTGTTTAGTTTAAAAAAAAAAAAACATAGTAATATGCATGCATCTAAACTACCTGCCAGGGGCATGATGAAAAAAGGAATTTGCTCACCTATGTATTAAGGAAAATTACATATCATCACAGGATTTCTTGCTTGGGGGTAAAAAAGTAAAACTTAAAAAAAATTTTACAAGCTCCCTTTCCCCTTTCTCTCCCTCCTCCCCTCAAATATTCTTTTGTGTATCAGACAGGCTTGGCTGAGATCTTAACTAACCAAAGAGTTGAAAAAGTGTTAATTAGTCCAAGCATGTTGGTTTACCAGTCTCACAAAAGACTGATAATGCTCCCTTTAAGGATGAAACAGTTGTATCAGGCGATATATCTCCTATAGATGGCAGCAGTTATTGAATACAGTAGCCATAAATGTGCAGCTTTTGACAAGGAACAAAATGTCAGCTACAGAGGTAGGCTTAAACATCGAGGCTGTGGCTGGTTGCTGTGATACAGAGCTCTAATCAACCCGAGTATCATGAGTTGTCCAGTGGTGTGAAAATCTATGGAAGAGTGCTATAGAAGGATAGTAGTGGTGGATGGGGATATTCTCCCTAGTTATTTTCTTTGCTGTATTTTCCCAATTAAAAAGCTTTACTATTTGATTTCTAGTTCTGTGGGTAAGGAATACACTACTAGGGAGCTAAAATGTTTTTCCTTTCACTATAATTATTCAAAAATTCCCACATTCAGCATGAGTAGCCAAAAGTTTCAAAAGTCAATCAAGCAATCAACAAACATCTATTAAGCAGCTGTTATGGTATTGGAAAGGAAACAAGTGTTTATTAAGTGCCTACTATGTGCCAGGCACTGTGCTAAGTGCCTTACAAATATCTCATTTTTATCTTATACAAGCAAACCTTTGTTTGTATAACATTTCTTAAGAACCTTACAAGGGCAGCTAGGTGGCACATTGGATAGAGCACCAACCCTGAAGTCAGAAGGACCTGAGTTGAAATCTGGTTAATTAATCTGACAATTAATACTTTCTAGCTGTGTGACCCTGGGCAAGTCACTTAACCCCAATTGCCTCAGGGGGGAACCCCTTACATATAAATATATACACACTATTTAAAGATAAATGCTTCATAATTTTAAGGGGGAGACACTAGAAACTTAGGACATATAAGCTTTAGTATAAACTAAAGATTCTAAACAGTGGAGTTGAAGAGGGTTTATTCCAGGCTCTAGCAAAGACAGATCTCTGGATAGGAGATGGAATGTTGTATGTAAGGACTAATGAGGAAGTCAGTTTCACTGTATTTCAAAGTGCATAATGACTCATGTCACATTTATACTTGAAGCAAAGGGAATGAGTGGGAAAAGGTGAATAAATTTAAATTATTCCTAGAAACATGGGGGGAGACTGAAATATGGAAGAAGAGAGACTAAAAGACATTTTTAGGCAGTACAATTGGACTGATTTGAGAAAGTGAAAAAGAAAAATAAGGCAGTGGATATTATAGCAATTGAAATAGGCTTCTGTGCTATTAGCAAAAGAAGCAGTACATTCAGAGATAATTTAGACGTAAGTTGTGAAGGATCACAAAGATGACTTGTTACTTCATATCTAAAAATCATTTTATAGATGTTCCTATCTTTGTATTTCTCACAATTTTTTCCCCCTACAAAAGCCTTGTCTTGGTGTTCCCAAAAATAGATATACCATTGACTTAATAAACTCTTTATACCCATAGGAAGTTAACTATTTCAGAGACTGATTATTGAGCCTACTTAGTATATTCTAACTTTCCAACCTTATTTTCCTAAACTATATTAACTATTGTTGTTACATAAACTATAGTTTTAATTTTTTAAATTTCAATTTAATTTTTTAAATTTTAATTTAATTAAGGCTTATATCTCTTTGAAAATAAAATCTATAGAAGAGTATTTTCATAGAAATCTCTATTTATACCTTTCCATGAAAAATAAAAACAATTCATTTATGATTTTATCTCTCATAAATTTTAGATACCTTGCCAATTAGTAATAGAGAGTAATCATTCTTGTTTCTCCAGTTTTCCAGGTTTCTCGTGTAGTGATGCCTGTGTTGGTGTTTCAACTTGGCATCACCTTGGGTGGAGCAAAGTTATGATAGAAGAGAGTAATGTAGAATTTGAGGATTTGCAAAAATCACCGTTGACAGCTTTTTTATTCAGATCCTTCCCAGCCCTACTTTTCTCTTGTTTAAAAGAAGCAACATTAAACTTAATTTAATTAGAGTCCCATGAATCATTATATTTATATATTGCTTCATAACAGATGTTTAAGAAAACAGATATTGGGTTCTTTCTTATTTGGCTTTGGCTTTTGCTGATAGCTCTGCATGTCCAACTGGCTATTAGTAAGTCAACTGTGGCACACAGAAACATGCCTTACATATTCACTTGAGTAATAATAACAAAATACCTGTTTTTAGAGGGAAATGTTTGATGTTTATTTTACTACTTACTGAGGAAACAAAAATATGCTCATCCTGTATTCAAGTGGTATACTGGTCTGAAGTAATGTATTTAAAATTAGAAATAATTGTGGACAGAAAAAAAATCAAAAACAAGAAGAATTAGATTAGAGTTTCACTGTCCTTGGGGTTCATGACATGAGGTTATTTTTATAGGTACATCAGTGCTATATGGAGTAATATGAATTGTTCTCAGTAATTAAGCCCTTTAGATGGCATTAATGATAAATTTGAGTTTTAGTTTCCTTATCTGTAAAATGGATCTAATACCTATTCTGTTTACTTCACTAGATTTTTATAAGGATCATACAAGATAATGCACTTGCAAAAGCATAAAATTGTGATCAAGTATGAAAATACTTTGTCAACCACACAAATTTTTAAAACTCTTATTTTGTTAGTATGAACTTATTAAACATTAACAAATATTTCAATATACAAAGAAAAAAACAAACAAAAAAAAAACCAGGATTGTATCTGAAACTGAATTTCTGTTGTGTACATAAACAATTCAAATATATGGATCTATTTTTATTATTATTTTGTCATATTCTTTGTAACGTAGTTTGGCATTATATTATAGATATTACACATGCATTATATATTATCTATATGATTATCATTCAGTCTACTGTTCCCTTCCTCTCAGTTTCTTTTTAACTCTGAGTCTGACCTCTGATCTTATCAGACAGCTGAAATAGTTCTCTCCTAAAGTTACCAGTGATCACTTAATTACCAAACTTAATGAACCTTTCTCCTTTCTCATCCTTGACTTCTCTGTAACTTTTGACACTCAATCACCCTCTTCTCTTTGATATTCTCTTCTCTATGGATTTTCACTGTTCCTTCCTGGCTCTCCCATAATTTGTTTGTTTGCTCCTTTTCAATCTCTTTTCTTAGATATTTTTCCAGGCTGCACTCACTGTGTCCCCCAAGGCTCTAGCCTGAGCCCTGTTCTCTTCTCTTTTATACTATTTTTACTTGGTAACTTCATCAGCTCCCATCAATTCAATTGTTGTCTCTATGCATATGACTCTTATCCATTTATCCTAATAGAACATTATTCTCTATCCTAACCTATGGTCTTGACTCTCCAACTACCTAATGGAATCTTAAACTTGATATTCTGTAGACATTTTAAGCTAAGAATGTCCAAAATTAGCCTCATCTTCTTCTGTCCTCTTCCTCCTCCCTTCTAACTTCCCTATTGCAGTCAAGGGTTCAAACATGCAACCATCCAGGTTTGCAACTTTATTGTTATCCTTGACTCCTGGGTCATTCTCTCTGGTAGTTTGGTGATATTATGGAGAGAATACTGGACTTGAATTCAGGAAGACCTGAATTCAAATCTTCACTTCTGACCTCAGACACTTACTTTCCATGTGACCCTGGGCCAGCCACATCACCACTTTATTATTCAATTTCCTCTATTTCAAATAACATAATATTTGTAAAGCACTTAGCACTGTACCCCTGGCACATAGTAAGTATTTTATAAATGCTTGTTCTCTTCCTCTCTTTTTCTCACCCCCTACATTTGTATCAGTTGTCAAGGCCTGTCAATTCTTTGCAGCATTTCTCTGGAGGACATATGTCCTCTTCTTTCTTTTGACATTGTTCTAAACAAGGTCCTGATTGAGTCACACCTGGACTACTGCAGTAGCCTCTGATTGGTCTCCTTGTCTTGTCTTTTTCTCCTTCAGTCCATCTTCCTCTCAACCATCAAAGGAATTGGTTTGACACTGTCTGTCCCCTATTCAGCAAACTCCATTGGCTTTCTGTTATCTTTACCTTCCAATATAAACTCCTCTTTTTGGATTTTATATTTATAAAGTGTCCAAATGGGTCAAGCAAAAACTGAAAACATTATTGGAGTCTTAACCTTGATATCCTGTAGACATCTTAAACTCAATATTCAAAACTAGACTAATCTTCTCTCTCCTTCTTCCTCCTACCTACTCACACCTCTTTTCTTTCTAACTTCCCCTTTACAGTCAAGGGTCATAATGGTTGTTTTTCAGGTGACAGAGAAACCTAAAACAAAACTGTTGCATTTGCAGAGAGCCTTGACCCCTTCTTTCCATTGCTCTAGTTGTAATATATTTGGAATATCAGGATTTGCTCTGTAACTTTTTATGGCTGATTGTAGTTTGGTTAAAGGAATAAAAGCAATATATAGCTAGCAAATAACTGTCTTCTCTTTGTCCCCAAAACCAGACTATTGACCTGACACTGAAAAGTAGACCTGCCTTTGTTGTTGGGTGTCTCTCTCTAAAACCTAGACCAATAGACTCACCAATTCTTATTTTCTCAAATGAAAGAATGCTTATAATGTGTTGTATAAGTTTTAAATTACTATATAAATGTCAGTTATTTTTTGTTCTCCCTCCTTAGTGACCTCACTTCAGTAAACATCTATTAAGTACTCTCCTTTGAACTATGTGGTGAAGCATATCCCATATTACATCTCCATATAAAATAATTGTCTTGAACAAGTACTCATCCCCTTCTGGTTTCTTGATTATCTTAAAAGAAGAGATGATTTTCTCCATTTCCAAAACTAACTTCCTCACCTATGTTGTTTCACCTGTATTGTTTCAGCTAAATATTTTCTATATTTTTTCTCTCAATACCTCTATCTAATATCTTCCAACTTACCTTCTTCATTGACTTCTTCCCTGTTATTAAATAAATAATTACCAAATAAGGATCTCAACTTTCTTGAGAAAAATTTCATTTTACTATATTGTATTCTATAGATACCAATCCTTCTTTTCTTCCTTTTTATGGGTATTTTAACTAATTTTGTCTCTTCTTCACTATCTACATTTCCCCCTAAATCCCTGCAATCAAGCTTCTGACTCTCAATTCAGCTCTCAAAAATTACTTCAATACCTTGATTCTTTAAAGAATCCTTGATCTCATCGCATGAATACATGTGCAGATTCCTTCCAACAGTGCAGATTAGTCTCATTCTGTCTGATTTTTGTCCATTTTTTTTCTAAACTTCCCCCACAATTTAATTTAGTTGCCAGAGGCAAGAGGGTTTGGTTTTGATTCATTTTTTATATATATTTCATATAGGACTGAGGCTATAACCTGTTTTCTTTTGCTCCAACAACCCTTTGTATTTTGTCATACAAGTCCTTGATGGAGACTTTGATACTACTTTTTGAGCATAAAGCAATTAAGTTTGTATTTAAAATACATCTTAACTTCGGAATCCCTACTATTTGGCAAAGAAATCAAGTATTCATTAGTCAACTTGGTTTATGGCTTTCTATTACCCTCATTGTTGTCATTATTATTTTGCATCAGATAACTGTCTTCAAAACATTGTAATAATCTACATCTCTGAAAAATTAATTAGGTTAGAGGTGCTATAACTGCACATGGTTATCTTCTCATCTTCATCCCTTGTACTAATCTGGTTTTACTTCTGACATTCATATTTGGAAATCTGACTTCACAGTGAGTTTTGAACTGTATGTCATGTTCATGTATGTCAAATAATGAGTTATTTACTCTATTTTAGGATATAACTAATTTCACTTTTTGTGTGTGATATTGCTTAGCACTTGCCAAATTTAGTACCTTTCAACCCTCTTCTTTAAGTAAGACTCCATAATATATAAGGAAGCAACTTTGAAGTAATCTATAAACCTTTAATCTCTTTTATTTCTTAATACTGAATCATATTTTCCAACATATTTTTGCTATACTCTCTCTGATCTACCTTTGCATTGAAATCTCCAATTATATGTTGACTTGATTTGGAAGAAGATAATGTCAAACTCTTCATAGAATTTCTTTACTTCTTCATCTTCTGCAACAGGTGTTGACTCATAAGCTGTAGCTCATTAACGAGACGAGAGCACCCCAAATCTGTTTAGGGCCAGATGTTTGGGGTGGCAAGAGTCTGGTTCATAGAACCTGGGGGACAGGCAGACATTATGCCAAACTCCACTAAGGTAAGCAGTCCTTTATATCTTTTAGACGTGCACCATAGCAAGATGCTACATTCCTTAATATCAAATAGTACAATGCAGGTATATACATAATAGATAATTTTATATTTGTATGGAGTGTTGAATTAAACATAGTATACAATGAAATATTATTGTACTATGAGAAACAACAAATACATAGTATCATTGGAAGATTGTATATCTTTCTTATATGTATCAATTTAAATATATGTTGTCTCTACCTCAAAATGTAAGCTTCTTGAGAGCAAGAACTGTTTTTGCTATTTTTAAATCTCTAGTGTATAGTACCATGTCTTAGAATTGTATGTAAACAATTCTTTTAGTGATACAACCTAGAATTTTGTTCATTGACCTTTAGTTAAATGAATCCAACTTCCTGTATTTAAAAAAAATTTGAGGCATTTACCAGTCTTCAGTCTCATAGCACCACTCTGTTCCCCACATCTTTAGGTAACACCACATCTTTAGATAGAACTATTTCAACCTGAATTCCCTCATATTAATTTTCCATTTTGTAGCTCTCTGATGTTAATTTTGAATATCCATTGTGATAAGGTCCATAATTTATCCAAAGTCCTTTTGCAGTTTCATAGGGTATTGTTACCTTTAGATGGCATTAATAGGATAACAGAATAATAATATTGTATGGAATAGATAATAATATAGTATTCAAGAATATTCTAGAGGAAAGAATTTTAGTTTGAGAGTAACTAACCAAAAAAAAAAAAAAAAAAGATATATGAGCATTTTCTTTTAATGTGAAGGGAATAACAATAGTTGCAATACTTAATTAGAACAGAATTATTATTTTTCAGCAGAAGCAATCAGTGTCCTTTTGTATTACTTTCTTACTACTTTCCTTTAAAATTTTTTTTTCTGCTGTTTAAAACTACCATTACATTTCCATAGAAAATTTCCTTTTGTTTTATGCTTTAAAACAACTTTTAAGTCCACACAGAGGCTTTACAGGCTCCAGTTAGAATTTTTCACATGACTATCTTGCATTTTCACACCAGTTATTTCTTTTTTAAAAAATTAAACTAATTCCAGATAAGTATAGAAACTGCTAACTAAAGATTTTAAAATCATAAGAAACTTATTACAAATATAATACTTATATGCTTTTGTATGTAACTAATGAATACTCTGTAAATTTTGCCACAATCTACAAAATTACTATAATCTTTATTCCTTACTCTTTTAAAATATTTTCCCATATGCTTGTACTTTTTCATTCTTTCTTTTTACTTTCTCTCATGGAAAAGAATTAGAGAAGTATATTTTCCTATTCCTTATGTCCCTTCCCGAGCTTCTTATTGTTTTCTCTCCAGTATAGTAACTGACATTTAAAAAAAAATGCTAAAACTAAATCTGCAAGGGGGTGGGAGGGAGCAAAGAAAAGAGGAAAGAGGAGGGGTGAGGTACCTTGCTCCCTGCTTTACTTTAGGTTACAGTAGGTCATGACTCAGATTCCTGAATGTGCTTTGGGAGCAAAGCCAGAGCCAAATGAAGGGGCAGGGCCACTCATACTAACAACATTTTCTCTTGATACAGAAACTAGGAGTATTAGGAAATTCACTTTGGATTGCACAATTGTGTATATGACTACTCCACATTTCCTGTCCTTTCTTACACTCCCTATTGTCTCCCCTTCAGTCCTCCCTTTATGCTTCCTGCTTCCTGTTTCCTGCAATTCAGCAAACATCCCACTGTTCTTAGCCTGAAGGTAGAGCATAGGCAGGTAAACAAAGATAAAATGGGATGTTTGGAATGGACAAACCAGGTTGGATCATTCTTATAAACCAACAACTTGGGCCACTTCTTATCTTAATTTTTCTTTGCTTAACCCTTCAACCTACTTTTTTTCTCCTAAAAAAAAAAGGTATTCAACTCCCCTCTACTTTTTTTAAAGTTAAGAAAAAATGGAAGTGTAGTTTGAGATAGTGTGAGATAATTTGAGAATTGAAAGTCTATGCCTGAGTCTGGAAGACCTAGATTCAAGTCCAGTCTAGCCATAAGATGTTAGGCAAATCACTTAAATTCTCAATCAGTGCCTAAGGGATCTCTCTGAAACTAGTTTGTAGAGTAAACATTCATCCTACTATTATAGCAGAGGGAGTTCCTCATTGGGAGTTCTCTAAACCAATAAAATCAAAGGTCTCATGCTGAGGAAAAGATGGGAAGAAAAAGTGTAGTGAAATAGCCTAATTTTGAATAATCTAAACAAACAAAATAATTCAGAAATAAATGTTTTATTAATTATTAAATAAATTGATACAGTACCTCTTCAACAGAGAAACTGCTTTCCTATATTTGCACCTTTGAAGATAAGTAGAAAGAGGCATCTGACTGGAGCAATGTTCTTCATTCTGACTCTATATCCAATGTGTGTGTGTGTGTGTGTGTGTGTGTGTGTGTGTCTGTGTAAATTGTTTTCAAGCTGACTTTCAGACTAGTAAATTGGAGCTTGTTTAGCTTCTGAGAATCTAGTTGCTTCTTCGTTTTTGCCTGGGGAGTGGTTTTGGTTATGGCCTGTTGCATTTGCTAAAGAGAATGAGAAAAATGATGTGGCACACCTGCTGTTTTGTTGGAGACATTTTTCTGTGATGCTAAGTTAACAGGGCATTAATTTGACAAATTGAAATTCAACTTCACAATGAAAAGCCATAGTTTAAGTTCTCTAGAGCAGAGCAAAAGTTATGGATGTTGTCATTTTTGCATCTTTGTTTTTCTGCATGGCTGCAGAATTTCTTCTGGGTATGTAGTTCCCAGTACAGAACTCTAAAACTTGCAGAATATTGCTAACCAAAAATGAAATTGGCCAGTGTAGGATGCTGTAAGTGCACTGTATATTTTTCACTGGACAAGTCTTCTGAGAAAACTCTATGTCTTCTGTACATCTTCCTAGAACTAAGATTTTTTAAAAATCTACATAGAAAGAGGTCTAGTATTTACCTATTTTATTAACATATAATACTCTGGTTCTGATTTTTACTGAGATACACTTAAGAAGCTTCTGTAAGACTGAAAAAGAAATTGAGTGAATACATCAAATTTGTATTACTGCAAAACATTGTTTAGAAGACAATAGTGTATTAAAAGTTCTGTATTTAGAAGCAATTTTTAAGCTGTAGTTTTTTCTCTTCGAAATCTTTGTGGGGAAAGTGAAATAGAACATTAAAAAATATATAAGTTTACATGATCATTTTATCAAGATACATATAATAAAAGATAGTAGAATTGGCACTGGAAATCAAGAGACCTAGTTCCAGCCCCAGCTCTGTCACTAACTTAAATATCCTTATCTGTCTGCTGGAAATAATACTTCTGAAACATTAGTGATAAGGCAGGACAAAATATAATGAAGAAAAAAATTATGTCACCCAGAGACATATGGGGTGACATAACATCACATATGCTATGTTAGTGAAGGCAAAGATCACTGAGGACAGAAATATTCATGAAAAAAAAAAAAAAAACAGGATTTAAATTGGGCCTTATAGGGAGATAGGAGGACATTCTAGGCAATGTCTGTCTAGAGCAAGAGATTTGAATCCTAGATTTAGATTTGGAAGGGACTTTCAAGATTTAAAGAAGGAATAAGATTGGCTACTTAGGGCATATGACCAGATGAGGGAAGGGCTTAAAAACAAGGCAAAAGAATTTGGACTTAATGCAGTAGGAAGCCTTTCTAGATTTTTGAATAGCAGAATAACAAGGTGAAACCTAAGTTTTCAAAAGATTAGTGAGAAAATGTTGGAATTTGGACCAGATGGGAAGGATGTGTTTTATTAATTTTAACCTGAGATGATGGGATCTAAATTAGGGTACGGGCAATGGGAATAAATTTATACATAGAACCATAAGGGACCTTGGTGGCAGATCTTAGTCCAATCTAATTTACAGATAAAGAAATCAAGGCCTGAGAGATGTTAAGAATGGGATTTGTTCAAAGATATCCCTTTAAAAAGTTGCTTATTATCATGATTTCTACTAACACAGCATTTATAACAAATACCAATCAACCGAGAGTCAAATCAGGTAAATTTTTGAACAAAACTCCAAAATTTGAATGTTTTAATAAAAAAATATAGAGCAAAAATTATTTTACTATGGATTTTTACAAATCTAGAATTTTCTTATCTATAAAATGTAAATGACAAACTTTTCAATCAGATATTGAAATGAATCTGTGAACCTATTGATTTGAAAATTTCACCACTGAATTCTTTCCATCTTGTAATTATCTATATCATTCTATAGATTTGCCATGGTGGGGGAAGAGAGAACATCATACAGTGTTCTTCTGTATATCACAGAGATTCCAGAAATATTCAAGCTGTTAATCTGTCATCCTTTACCTCCCATTTCCTCTTCCTTTCATGCAATTCTTTAATAACATCTTTAATTCCTATTTTTCTTCAAAATTCTTCATAAATTATGCCATACATTTGTTGATTCATTCATTTATTTTTGGAACTCATTTTTAGAAATTTTGAGTTCCAAATTCTTTTCCTCCCATCCATTGAGAAGATAAGCAATATATCAATTATACATGTGAAGTCATGCAAAATATATTTCCACATTAGTAATGCTGCCAAAAAAAAAACCCCAAAACAACAAAAAGGAACTGAAAAAGTATGCTTCAATCTGTGTTCAGAGTCTATTAGTTCTCTATCAGTAGATAGCATTTTTATCATGAGTTCTTTGAAATTGTCTTGGAGCATTGTACTAATCAGAGTGGCTAAGTCCTTCATAGGTGATCATCACCAGTATTCTCCTGGATCTGCTTATTTCATTTTACACCAGTTCATATAAGTCTTCCCTCGTTTTTCTGAATCCATCCTGCTCACCATTTCTTTAGTACAGTAGAATTCCATTTCGATCATATGATATAACTTGTTCAGCCATTCTTCAATTTCATGAGTATCCTCTACCCTGTCCTTGTTTCTCTCCGTCTGTCTGTCTGTCTGTCTCTTTCCATCCCACTTATTCTCTTTGTTTTTCTCTTTTTCTATGTCTGGTCTTTTTTTTTTTTTTAACTTTGTATCTTTCTCTCAAATATAGCAATTATCAGTGAGTATAATATTATTCTAGTTCTGTTGATTTCACTTATTCAAAGGATTTCAAAGGAACAATTCAAAGCACTATGGAAAAAATGAATTGAACATCACACTAAAGTTTCAAGACAGCTTGATTGGGATAATTGGTGAAATGGGCAAAAAATTGGGGGGTCATTTATTATAGGAGAAGGATAGATAATAGAAGAGATGGCATTCAAGGAATCTATCATTGGAAAAAGAGTTGCATTGGTCATTTAGAGAGGATGGGACTAACAACTGAATAGACCAAATGCACTGCTACCCATGAAATAGGAATGATTGCTGGCATTTATATGACACTTTAAAGTTTGCAAAGCACTTCATATGTTATCTCCCTTGTTATATAAAAAGAGTCTAAATCTAGCACTCTGGACAGATTATATGGAGAACTGATGAGACTACAAAGACATATAACAAAGCATTAATGGGTTATTGTCTGCACCAAATGAAAAACACTCATATTGTGACATGTTAAGACTGGAGATTGAAACGCTGGTGAATTAATCATTAAAACTGGAGACTCAGAGTGAGGGTGTGCCACTAATTAATGAATATTTATTAGCTAGGGTAAGTGAAAATGAAAAAAAAAAATTCACCTTGGTTCAGAACTATCATTTCCTATTACATAACCTAAGATGCCTTGACTAGTGAATACAGCTTATTCATTCACCCATTTTATTATATTTCAAAATATGTGCCAACTATCATGCAGTTATGAGCTAAAAGATAATTGATATAATTTCTAAAGTATATTATGAAAATGTGCTTCTGTTCTCTTTCTCTTTATCTGCTTGGTGTTTAATGTTAGCTTTATCTCTCCAAATATACCAAATATATCTGTCTTATGTTAATATGAGTAAGGATTCATTGCTTTAGGCAATGCCTTTCAAATGTAAGTACTATTTCCCAGGTGGACTATTTCTTTTTAAACATTATATTTTATGATCTAATTGAAAGAAAAAGCTAGCTATGCAAAACATGATAGCATAGGCTTGGTTGGGGTAGGAGGAATTAATTCTAAAAGGTACTTATTGATTTATGGTGGCTTGATGACACAGTGGCTAGAGTGCTAGACCTAGAGTTAGAAAGACCTGATTTCAAATTAGGCCTCAGATCCTAGCTATGTGACCCTGAACAAGTAATTTAAACCTCTGTCTACCTCCGTTTGCTCATCTGTAAACTAGGGATTGTACTTGTCTCCCAAAATTGTTATGAGAATAAAATGATATATTTGTAAAATATTTTGCAAACCTTCAATATTGTATAAATGCTAGCTACTACTAGTACTGCTGCTGCTGCTTATTACTATTATTATCTTAAGGACTCCAGGGAAAGAATATATTACTGCTTTTATGTCTATAGAAAACATTCTAAATGCATCAAGTTTCTGTATTTTGTAGCTATTTTGTAGTGGCTTAGAAAGCATAAAAAAGAAAT
Source organism: Sarcophilus harrisii (assembly GCF_902635505.1). NCBI lineage: Eukaryota > Metazoa > Chordata > Mammalia > Dasyuromorphia > Dasyuridae > Sarcophilus > Sarcophilus harrisii. Next base: position 529,793,274 of record NC_045427.1, on the reverse strand, counting down.
TAAAGGAAAAAAATCACACTAGACTAAAGGCAATGAGATTTTAGGGGGTAGAGCAATAGATTAAGGCTGGAGTTTCTTTGTGCATGGAATGCATGCTAAATTAATTTAGCAAATTAATGTTGAATGTTTTTCCTCAGGAAAAAATATTCCTTTAATCATTCTGAAATGAAGTTTCTATACCTTCTAATTTATAGAAACTACTTTTTCTAAGGTCACTTACTTTAAAATCCAATTGCCTCTTCTCAGTCTCTTTCTTGACTTTTCTGCAACATTTGAAACTGTTGACCAACCCCCATCTTTTTTCCTTCATTGGGTTCTATAGCATTGTTCTATCTCTTGTTCTGTCCCTACATCCAGTCATCTGTCACTTTAAGTCATTCCATCTCTGTAATATTTACCATATCTTTCTTTGTCCTTTCCATTTTCACTTTTAATGAGTGTAGTCAAGACTTTAGAATTTGACCTCTTTAAATAGTCTTTGGGCTATCTCCAAGTTATTCTTTATATTTTTGCCATTTCTTTCAAGTGCATGTATAAGTCCGATGTCACTGTTCAATGTTTATTTTTATTTTTATTATTGTTATTCATAGGATCATAGATTTAGATCGATGGGCAATGAAGAATATGTAAAGAGATTACAGAAATTATGTAATCTTTTGGATTCACGAAAGTATATAATAACTGTAAATTTTGTTACAAGTCCACTTGTATTCTAAGATCTCAGAGTCTCAAATTTTTCTGAAAGCTGATGAAAGAAATAAAGAATGTGCAAAGACAGAATAAGAGATTTGTTTAAGAGAAAAGGTAATGAATGATAATGTTAATGGCATCATTAGAAAGAAAATCAAAGATTTCCAAAGTGTTGAATGATTCTTGTTATCAAACATATCACACTATGTTTTATTTGTAAAATGTTCATTTCAATGAATGCCAAGAAGGCCTCTTGCTGTTTCTTGAACAAAATATTCCCTAGCTTGACTGTGCATTTTTACTATCTGTCTCCCTTTTCCTGGTATTCTTGCCCTCTTCATCTGGGTCCTGGATATTCTGCCTTCTTTCAAGTCCCAGCTAAATGTCTACCATCTACAAGAAGTCTTTCCTCATCTCCCTTAATGCTAATACCTTTTCCTAAGATCATCTCTATTTTATCTTATGTATATCTTGTTTGTGCATAGTAGTTATTTTCATATTGCCTCCCTTATTGGACTGAGTTCCTTGAGAGCAGAAACTTTGTGTTCCATTATTTGAAACAATGCCTGGAACACAGTAGGTATTTAATAAATGCTTGATGGTATTTTTAAAAATTAGTGAACCAAATAGAAATCTGCCTTCCCCACCCTTCCCCCACCAGGATTAGCAACTCTTCTTTTATGCAATCTTTGTTATATTTATGTTATAACCTCCTTTGTTTATTAGCACAACTTTCTATTAAATTGATAATCATAGGAGCAGCTAGATGATGCAGTGGATAGAGCCCCAGCCCTGAAGTCAAGAGGACCTGAGTTCAAATCTGGTCTCAGACCCTTCTCACTTCCAAGCTGTGGGACCCTGGGCAAGTCACTTAACCCCAATTGCCTCAGGGGGAAAAAAAAGGAAAAAATGAACAACTATAGTATTATAATTATTATCTTTAGTGTTGGATATGCATCTTATTTAAGGTGAGTTAGATTTTACTTTTCACCAAGAAGGGAAATTTTGCATAAATTGGTAGAATTTAACAAGTGCCAACTCACGCCTCAAAAAAATTCAACTTACCCCCCAAAACCTTCTGAGAGCTAAATGTGAGAAATAAATAAATATAAACAGATATACTTTCTCAGAACAATCTTCTTTTTTTTTTAAAATTAAATAACTTTTTATTGACAGAACCTATGCCAGGGTAATTTTTTACATTATCCCTTGCACTCACTTCTGTTCCGATTTTTCCCCTCCCTCCCTCCACCCTCTCCCCAAAGATGGCAAGCAGTCCTATACATGTTAAGTAGATTACAGTAGATCTTGGATACAATATATGTGTGCAGAACCGAACAGTTTTCTTGTTGCTCAGGGAGAATTGGATTTAGAAGGTATAAATAACCTGGGAAGAAGAACAAAAGTGCAAGCAGTTTACATTCATTTCCTAGTGTTCTTTCTTTGGGTGTAGCTGCTTCTGTCCATCCTTGATCAATTGAAACTAAGTTAGATCTTGTCAGAACAATGTTCTTGTATTTTATTGATTATATTCTAACTGAGGGTGTTGGGAAAAAATTTAAACTCTATCAAAAATCAAAAACCTATATAAGGCAGAATATCTTTTGAATGGAATGTACTGTATATAATGATTGTGAGTTCTTCAAATTGCCATTTGGGGCACTGCAGTGTAACTGATGAAAAGGCTAAAATCTCTTTTAGTTTGTTCAAAATACAACATGAACATTTTTTTTTAAAAATAGATGCACCTTGTCAATTTTTGGAGATGTTTTATTTATAAGAATTTTTTTTCCTTTGAAAATAGACTATTTACCAGTCATTCAAAATATTTTTTATAAAGTACTCAGATGTAAATAGTTTGTTGTTTAATATGTTACAAATACTTGCTAAATATAAGGGGGAAATTGTAACACCTACTCAAAAAGTATGAGATAATTAGATCTATCCACTTATGTCCTTAAATATTTCTCATTTACTTATATTAATTATGTGACTAGATCTAAAACTGTGGGTACTAAGAATTATCTTGATTAGTTAATATGAAACACATCCTACTCAATGACTTATCTTATCATTAAGGTCGCCTGCAATTCTCAAAGGTTAGGTCCAAAGTGCAAGCTTTGACAGATCTGACAAAGCTGGAAATACTCCAACTCTGCACCCTGTGACAAAAGGTGAGTATTGTCTAAGAGCCAGCCAAGGAGAAGTTAATCACCTGAAAGTTGACTACTAGCTAAATATTCTTTGGCTGTCATGGTGACTCATGAAGGAGTTGTAATCTATGTTGGTAGAAGGAATATTCACATTGATGAAATCAGAATTCTTTTATATTATTTAATTGCCTAGTATATTATTAGAATTCGGCAAAAAAAAAAAAATGAGCTGCAATAAGTAGTTTTCTTTCAAGAAACTCCATTGGTCATTAATGAAAACTTCTGATATTAATGGAAACAATAATATGACAACCAACAAAAACTATGTGGCTGGAGTATAGAGTGTATGAGGAGAAGCACTATATAATCAGCCTAGAAAAATGGCCTGTAGTTAGATTGGAAAGAGCTTTAAATACCAAACAGAGGAGTTAATAAGCAAAAAAGATATCACTCATTTGGAAATGGTAATGTAATATTACTATTAATTTAATTTCAAGATTTAATCCCTGTTACCTAGATCCCTTGGAGAAAAAAAAGTTTCCAATTTATGTATTTCTATTTTAAATGAATGTATAAATTACTATAATTTTCTTCTGAGAATGTTTTTTTGAGAATTTAGCACTTCCCAAGGGTAGTTTGCAACATCTTGGGCATTATAAAACTAGCATTGGGAATTTCTGGGTTTTGTGACTAGATATTTTTATTACTTTAACAGGATCCCATTTCAAAATTCCACATTGAAAGTTTAGTAGGTGCATTTTTGGCATTTAGATACACTGTGACACATCTGGGTGCATAGCTATGTTATCTCAGCTGTAGGCAAACAGATACTGAAGTGATGAGGGACAGCTGGGGCACGCTGGCTCAGCACACAAGAGACTGATTTTAGAGTGCTGACTCTGCAACACAAACACATCTCCCAGGTGATGATGGCATTGGCTTTGACATTAAATATCAGCTGTATAGTTGGCTGAAATGTGCATTTTGAATTCTCCTTCATGCGTGAAAAGATAAAACAATTGAAGGCATATACAAACACAAACCAAAACACAGTTCAGTTTAACAGAAAAATGGCAGTTATTAATCTGGAAATCAAAGAAAAGGAGATAAAAGGTCACATGGTTAGTTAAAAATAGGTCAATTCTGAACATTTAATGCTATTCATTGTGGTAATTCTGAAAAAAAAATTCCACAAACTTGTCACTTTTTATTAAAAAGTTGCTTTTTGAAAATGTATTTAAATATATTGGTCAAAATGTATTATTCTAGAATACATTCTAGAGCAGAGATCCTTAATCTTTTCTTGTATTATGTCTCTTAATTTTTTCTCATACTAATGTTTTTATATACATAAAATAAAAATATATAGAATTACAAAGGAAACCAATGATTTTGAAATACAATTATCAAAATAGTGTTTAAAAAAAAAACCAATTTCATGGAGGCAGGTTAGAATAAATTTATTCTAGAATACCAAAGAGACATCCTGGCACAGTAAATAGAGAGCTCAACTAAAAGCCAGGTTCAAGTAGTGAACTGAGTTCAAGTATTATTTCTGATACATACTGGCTGTAGGACCCTAAGTAAGTCACCTAATTTCTTAGTGCTTTAGGTTCAAGATTCTTTAACTGTGAGTCACAACCTCATATGGGATCATGTAACTGAATGTGGGAGTTGGGAAATTATGATTTTTTATCAGTAAATGTTTAGTTTGTATATACTATTTTATATACCCTATATACCTGGGGTTCCTTAAAATTCTGGGGGGCAAAAAGGGGTCACAAGTGGAATAAATTTAAAAAGCCCTGTTTTGGATGATGCTCTAAGAATATATAAATTACAAAGTAGGTATTGTTGATTGGGATTGAAAGAGGGAGTTCCCTCACCTAGGAGTTCACCATACTAACAAAATCACAAATCCATTTCCCATCTTTAAATGTCCATTTAATCATCTTCTGCTGGTATGGATAAAAGGAAATAACAGAATTAAATATGAGAACTGCTTGTATAGATTTGGAAGTATTTTCATAGAGTTAATTGAATTGATTAAAGCTGTTGAAGAGGAAAAAGGCCTGGGTCTAAGCTTTATGGATGCACATTAGTGCGGAACAAAATGATAATCTTCCAAAAGAAACAGAGAATGACCAATTGACAAGGCAGGAGGAAAAGCAAGAAAGGCCAGTGTCATGGAAATCCATGGAGGAAAGTGTATTAAAAGGAAGAGGTAGTTGACAATTCTGAAAGCTGCAGAGAGGACAAGTAGAATAGAGACTGAGAAAAGGCCATTGGACTTAGTATTTAAGAGATAATTAGTATACTTGGAGAGAAGAGTTTCAATTAAGTGATCCAGGTGAAAGCCAAATTATAGTAACTTGAGAAGAATAAAAAGTGAAGAAACAGAAGAAACAAATGTAGATGATCCTTGATCTACAGCAGGGTTAATCTGGAGTAAACAAATGCCTTAAAAGGAGTCCACTGGTAAATTGCAGGAGCTCCATGAACTTGGATGGTAAAAAACTACAACTTTATTTTTTACTAACTTCTATATGAAAATTAGCATTTCCTTCATTTATTTGAAAACAATATTCTGTGAGGGGAAATTCCATAAACTTCATCAGATTGACCACCAAAAAAGAGTCCAAGGTACACAAAGTTAAGAACCCCTGGTTTGTTTTGATTGAACGCTATAGTTGGAGTCAATTAAAATGGTTCTTCAGCTTACCAGCCATGTATTAATATCTCTGATTCTCATATTTCTTGACTGCAAAAAGGATAATGATAACAATAATTCTATTGCCTAACTCACAAGGTAATTGTGAAGATCAGATAAGTATGTGTTTATATGTAGAGTAACCCATAAAGTTTTCTGACTTTATAAAGAAAATATTTTTAATTTAGGGGATAATATTTTCTAGTAAGTAAAAGAGTAAAAAAAAATCCTTTGATTAATCAAAGCTGTCAATAAGCCTTTTTAAAAATTAGTACTATTACTATAACATATTTAACATGTATAAGACTGCCTGCCATCTAGAGGAGGGGATGGAGGAAAGGGAAAAGTCGGAACAGAAGTGAGTGCAAGGAATAATGTTGTAAAAATTACCCATGCATATGTACTGTCAATAAAAAGTTATAATAAAAAAAGAAGAAAAAAAAGTTAGTAGTATTTTAATAGATACTATTTTTTCTACTTAAATTTGGCGTATTAAATCTTTTATGTGGTCAGATGGTTATCATTTCCCTCAGTGATTTTTCTGCAATGGGAATTTTCCATATCTCCTATGAGAAAAGCTAAGTAAGAACCCTGAGAAGAGCTTTGAAGAGCTTTTTTAATCATCTGCTTTTTATTTTCCACTGAAGCAAAATGCTCTTTAGGTCATAGTCTTTGTCTTATCTGTGTCCTTAGTCAGAAGCACTTTAGGGAGAATTTATTTAGTCCATAAAAATAGCCTCAGATTTTACAGTGAGTGACATAAGTCAAAAGGTTAGGTATCAAATTCTTTCTCATTGCATAAAGCAATGTTTAAATAAAACACAAGAAGAATTTATTTTTGTGTGACCCCATTTTTAAACAAAATGTTAACATCATATTTGTTCACTGGGCATGTTTTCTCCTTAAATAAGTTGTATGTACCAAATCATTTCTAATGGAGCAGTAATGAACTGAGCTAGCTACGCCCAGAAAAATAACTCTGGGAGATGACTAAAAACCATTACATTAAATTCCCAAACCCTATATTTATGCACACATGCATTTTTGATTTCCTTCACAAGCTAATTGTACAATAATTCAGAGTCTGATTCTTTTTGTACAGCAAAATAATGTTTTGGTCATGTATACTTATTGTGTATCTAAGTTATATTTTAATATATTTAACATCTACTGGTCATCCTGCCATCTAGGGGAGGGGGTGGGGGGGGTAAGAGGTGAAAAATTGGAACAAGAGGTTTGGCAATTGTTAATGCTGTAAAGTTACCCATGTATAAATCCTGTAAATAAAAGACTATTAAATAAAAAAATAAATAAATAAAAATAAATAAATAAATAAATAAATAAGTTGTATGTGGGCTTTCTTTCCCTAACCCTAATTTTAAGTTTCAGATGGTTCTTCTTAAGTAAAGAATTTTTAAAGAAAATACTCAGCACTGAAAGAAAGACAAAGTCTCACTGGGATTTTTAAAAATATAATTAAAATTCTTAGCACAATTCCTACTACATAGTAGGTACTTAATAAAATGTATTATTGACTACCTGCCATTCCATTAATCAAAACCCTTAGTTTTTCAGTATTGTCAAGTTTGTAACACATAGTGGAAAATGATGCTCACAATAATAACTTCTAAATATTTGTTGTATGTCCTCGAGGAAACATCTGAATCATTAAAAGATGATTAAAATTTGTTGGTAAATGTCTTTTAAAAGTGAAGGCAATGATAACGGCCCTTTGTAAAGTACCCTTCAAGACTGTTAATTCTTGGATGAATTTGTGATCTTATCTTCTAATTTGTTTTTTTTTTTAATAGCCTTTTATTTACAGGTTATATGCATGGGTAACTTTACAGCATTAACAATTGCCAAACCTCTTGTTCCAATTTTTCACCTCTTACCCCCCACCCCCTCCCCTAGATGGCAGGATGACCAGTTCATCTTCTAATTTGTGAATACATTCTCTAATGGTGTAGACTGTTGTTCACTCATTTTCATTCATGTTTAACTCTTAGTGACTCCATCTGGGTTTTTTTTGTTGTTGTTGTTGTTGTTGTTGTTTTGGCAAAGATACTGAAGTGATTTGCCGTTCTCTTCTCCAGCTCATTTTACAGATGAGGAAACTGAGGCCAAGAGGGGTAAGTGACTTGCTCAGGGTTGTATAGCTAGTAAATGTCTAAGGTCAAATTTGAACTCCAGATCTGGGGCTCTATCCAATTCACTACCTATATGTCCAAGTCTATTTATTCTGTGAGATTTTTCCTCCCGTGTTCTCCATAGGACATCTTTGCATTATGCCAGAAGTCTTCCTCTAATTTACTTAACATTGTATAGTTGCCAATAGAGTATGAAGATTGTCTTTTGGTTGCTCCTCACTTCAGTTACATGATATGGACCTAGCTCCTTTCTCAGGGATACATTCTTTATGCCCTTGTTGGGGATATGCTACAAATTTTTTAAATCATAAATTACTATACAAATGTGAAGTTTTTCTTTTCTATAAGTTATATCTAACTAGTTAAGTCTAGTTATTTCTATAAGTTATATTTTACTGAATTTCAATTTATTGAAAAGTATAATATTTATTTTATTAGTTTTAATATTGTTACTAGCACCCTTTCTAGAAGCAATTATCTTTTAACTAGGCTAGACAATTAGCCAAAATAGTCCATTTCCCAAATAGAAATCGAAATATATGTTAATATGATATATTTAGTATTTTTCTAGTTGTGATAAAGCTCATTCTAAGTTACTTGGGAAAGCTCTGCAGATTACATTAATTAACCATTGTGAAGATCGTGTATTTTAAGATCAGCACGAGACAGGAATTCAGGTTAGGAGAAAATCGTCAGTCTTTACTCTCAGTGAAGAAGGATCAGAGGTGGAAGAGAATCGGCGATAGCAATGTGTGCAGCTGAGTCAAGAAGCTAGCTCGACCAGCAGCCACACAACCAGCAGCTCAGAGTCTCGAACCCAGCCCAATCTCTCCCAGCTTCTCTTCCTGTCTCTCTCTCTGCCTCCACCCACCAAAATCGTCATTTCCTCTACAACACATCAGGACTTGCACGGAGAGTGGGCAGGGACCATTCTTTATCCAATCATGTATATTAATAGAGTATAGCCCAATTACTATCTAGCCTCATGTACTTGGGACCTCAGTGCATCAGCTCAAACCTCAGCCCATTACATCTCCCGCTTTCTTTTATTTTAGAACACAGGTGGTCATGCCATCCCTGACTCCTCAGGGAGGTCAGAGCCCCTAAGGGGAGGTGATCACAGCCTCCCTAACTTCTCAGGGAAGGAGGTGAAAGCACCGAAAAGGAGGTGATCACAGCCTCCCTGACTTCTCAGAAAAGGCGGTGAAAGCACTAAAAAGGAGATGATCACGCCCCTACCTGACATCTCAGGAAGGGAGATGAAAAGCACCAAAGGGAAATGGGGGTTGCTAGCGGGTTTCTGGGCTGAAGGGTCTTATTATGCACAAACCCATCAGCATGGGAGGTATTACACAAAACCTCAGCCCATTACAAACCATGCCCCTGGATTTCAATTTCTTCAACAGAAAAATAAGGGGATTGGGCTAGATCCCTAAAATTCTTTCAAGCTCTAACACACTGTGATTATAATAATCATAGTCATTTTAAAAAGGATAAAGAAGGATATCATATTAATAAGATAGTTCACAGTTGGAGAAATTCATGAACTTAATTAAATATGTACCTTTTGGTTGTTTAGATTTTATTAATTTGGACTAATGTTGGAAGAAAAGGAATAATATAGTAGAAATGAAATAGTTTCCATTGAGGAATCTGGGAAAAAAAGTTATCCCGAAGTTACAAAAACCTGAAATGCATGGCCAATTCTTCTTTGTATTTTCATCATTAAGAGAAAGCAGTAGCAGTTGGGGGGATCAGTAAAGGTACCATGCAAAAGATGTCATTTAATCTGAACTTTTGAAGAAAACCAGGAATTACAAGAGGCAGAGATAAGGAGGGAATGGATTCTAGGCAAAGGAAATAATCCCTGAAGAAGAATGGAAATGAAAGATGGAGTATTAATTTGGCTGGACTCTAGATTGTGCAAAAGGGAGTATTGTGAAATAAACTAACTGAGGTAGGTTGGCGCCAGGATGTGAAGGATTGTAAAAGACAAGCTAAAAAGTTTCTGTTTGATCTAAGATCTAGAAATAATAGAGAGTCATACTAGAAATGATTTTATTAAGTCAAAAGTTTGACCATGGTCAAACTTGTGTTTTAAGGAAATCACTTTGGTATCTCTGTAGAAGATGGATTAAAGATGTAATAGGCCTAGATTGACTTAATTGTGCTTGTATGAGCTTGGAATGAAATAAAACATTCATAATCCATTTAACAGTAACACTAGTTATATTTGACCACAGTAAGGGAAGGCTATGTAGAATAGAAAAAGGACATTCAGCTAATCATCCAGAGTTAATTTATTTGACCATGGCTTCCCCATCTCTCTCTGTTGCCCAGAGTGATCTACTGTTCAGGCCTCAAGGAACAGCTAAATCTGCTCTCCCCCTTTTTTGTGTCTAGGTGACTAGGAAGCCTTAGTCCTCTGAGTCAATCAAACCTCAAGTACAATTTCATTTTACTGCCTCTTTAAAACTACTACCAGATTAAAACAGTTCCTCTCCTTCTCTCTTCTCTCTCCTTCTTCCTTCTCTCCCTCTCTCCCCTCCTCCCTCCCTCTCTCCCTCTCTCTCTCTCTCTCTCTCTCTCTCTCTCTCTCACTCTCACTCTCTCTCTCTCTCTCTCACACACACACACACACACACACACACACATCTAGAATAAGGCAAATCTCTCTCCCTTTTAAAGAAAATAACTCACTCCTCAGAACACCACTGGTAGATTATTTCTTCTTGACAAGAGGGGACATACATTAGTTCCAGAACTTAATTAGAAGATATTGCAGTAGTCCATTTTAGAGGTGATGTAGAATCTGAACTGGAATGATGGTTGTGTGAGTAAAAAGAAAGGACAGACTTAAAAAGATATAGAGTTAGACTTCACAAATGATTGCTTATTTAAAATGATAAAGAATGAAGAGTTGAGGATTACGCTAAGGTTGAAAATCTAGATGACTAACAACTAAAATAGGGAAGTTTGCTAGAGGAGAGTTCTATTTCAACCTATTAAATATCACTTTATCTACAACCTTCAGCTTGATCTTCTGCCATTATAAGACAAAATGCCTAATAAACATGAATACTATTAAGAATATGCTGTATAAAGAAAAATAAAAGTCAAGATTAAGAGCAAAATTGATACTCTATATATATAGAGAGAGATATATATAGATAACACAATGTTATCAACCTTGAGGACCCTAAAGAATCTAAGTTTTCTTTATAGCTTCATAAAATTCTCTTTTACCTACTTTTCCATATTCCTTTAATTATCTTCCTCTTCTTAAAATGCCAACATTGATGATTTTAAGTTATTATTTATTACTCAATTTTATTTTGCTTAATGACAGTCATTTTTTTCTATTTTTTTCTACTATTTTTCATTCCAATTCTATTTCAATTATACTTTAGTTTAGACTTTCTGAGCTATCCCAATAATCTGACAGAACTTAAAATGCATTTTCCTTAGAATCTAAAACCAAACTATCTTTTAACTTTTGAACACAACTTATTTATCATTCATGGGTCCTCTGTACTAGAAGCAGTTTGTTGTTAGTAAAAAATAAATAAATATGTAAAATCTCACTAAGTTTATGGAACAGCGTGGGACAATTTTATATCACCAATATTGAAAATAGTATGGGGTAGTGGAAAGAATATTCAGTTTAAATCCTATCCCTAAAACCTTTTTAACTATACTAGCTGTGTGAAAATGGGCAAATCATTTCTGAACTTCAAATGAAGAGGCTGAACTAGATCATTTTTAAGGTTCCTTTCCACTTTAATTCTTATGATTTCTGGGGCAGGCTAGATGTCATAGAGGATAGAAGACCTGAGTTCAAATTCGACCTCTGATACTTAATACTTTCCAGCTGTGTGATCCAGGACAAGTCACTTAACCCCAATTGCCTTGCCAAAAAAGAAGAATTCTTATGATTTCTATTTTAATACCCATGACAATTGTGCAAATGTCCACAGATCCATTTTATTTGTGATTAGCATCAGAAAAAAATGACTATTATTAATAAAAGATTTGTGTTTACTGTTTCAACATTTAATTTGGTCAGAACTTCTTTACATGCCAAAACCAAAAAATTACAAATACGCAGTAAACAGAGATATAAAAATATTTGTAAAGTGGAAAGTTTAAGGGAGTGGTAGAATAATGTTCAAAAACAGTGCTCTGCTTGGTATATTCTAGCAATAAGCCAAACACTTTGGCAAAAATTCAGGTATTGTAGCAATGAACTTGGGTGGGGTGAGTTTATTAATATAATCACTACTTCTACTTCTTTGATGTTAAAAAGAAAGGTGAATGGACATAGAAAATAGGTGTTTTGTTTGCTTATTTCCAGATTTGTGACATTATGACAACTCTTAGTCATAATTTTATATCCAGTGTCAGCTGTTGTTTCAAAGTATCAAATAGCAATTTAATTTGAGAGCAGTCAATGAAAGTTCAAATTATTTTGTTAGATACAATGTTTTCTCCAGCGGTTTCTAGAATTACAAACAAATGCCAAGTTGATTTTTTTTCATTTAATATTTCTATAACTGTATCATCCTCTCTATTCCTGTAGCCACCATTTTAGTATGGGACCCTACTATCACCCACCTGATCAGATGTTGTAATTCCCTCATTCTATTTCTTCCCAGCCCTCACCATTCTCTCTCATTTCTGTCTATCTCTTCTGTCTCTCGCTTCTGTCATATTGATCTTCTTCATGTATAGATTTGATTATATTATACCTCTATTTTGGAAAAAAATCCTTTCAATAATTCTCTACTTTATATGCGTACCAAATTAAATTCCCTTCCCTTTAGTCTGACATCCAAAATGTGTGACTGCATCCACAGTCTAGCTTCACACTACTTTTCCTACTTTATTTGATATTACAATCATTATATATTTTTTAGTTTTTATTTTTAATACACATTGTTTTATGAATTATGTTGGGAGAGAAATATCAGAGCAAATGGGAAAAACCATGGGAGAGATTTAAAAAAAGAGAGAAAAAAAGAAGTGAACATAGCATGTGTTGATTTATATTTGGTCTCGTTAGTTTTTTCTGTGGTTGCAAATGGCATTTTCTGTCAAAGTCTATTGGGACTGCTTTGGATCACTGACCTACTGAGAAGAACCAAGCCTTTCATAGTTGATCATCTCACATTCTTGCTGTTATTGTGTACAACGTATTCCTGGTTCTGCTTGTTTCACTCAGTTCATGTAAATCTTTTCAGGACTTTCTATAATCAGCTTGTTCATCAATTTTTATAGAACAGTAATATTCCATTATCATCATGTACTACAATTTGTTCAGCCATTCCCTAATTGATGGGCATCCACTCCTTTTCCCTTCTTTATGATTTCCTTGGGATACAGACCCAATAGTGCCACTGCTGAGTCAAAGGGTATGCATAGTTTTATAGCCCTTTGGGCATAATTCCAGATTGCTCTTCAGAATTGTTGGATCATTTCACAACTCTACCAACAATATATTAGTGTCCCAATTTTCCCATATCCCCTCCAACATTTATCATTATTCTTTCCTGTCATCTTAGCTAATCTTAGAGGTGTGAGATGGTATCTCAGAGTTGTTTTAATTTGAATTTCTCTAATCAATAGTGATTTAGAGTATTTTTTCATATAACTTTAAATGGCTTTAATTTTATCATCTGAAAATTATCTGTTCTTATCCTTTAACCATTTATCAGTTGGGAAATGATATGTATTTTTATAAATTTGACACAGTTCTTTATGTATGTTAGAAATGAAACTTTTATCAGAAATACTGGCTGTAAAGTTATTTCCCCCCCCCAGCTTTGTACTTCTCTTTTAATCTTGTTTCTGATGGTTTTGTTTGTGCAAAAACTTTTTAATTTAATATAATTAAAGTTGTCTGTTTTACTTTTCAAAATGCTTTTTCATAATGATCTCTTCTTTGGTTATAAAATCCTCCCTTCTCCAAAGAATTGAAAAGTAAATTATCCCTTGTTCTCCTACTTTGTTTATGGTATCATCCTTTATGCTCAAATCATATATCCACTTTGATCTTATTTTGGTATGGAGATATGAGATTTAGGTCGTTGCTAAGTTTCTGACATATTCTTTTCCAGTTTTTCCAGCAATTTTTGTTGAATAGTGAGTTCTTATTCCAAGACTGGAATTTGGGGGTTTACTAAATACTAGATTGCTATAGGCCTTACTTATTGTGTCATATGTATCTAATCTATTCCACTGATTCACCACTCTATTTCTTAGCCAGTACCAAATGGTTTTGATGACTGCTGCTTTATAATATAATTTTAGGTTTGATACTTACACTCATTATATTCTGTACTCTGAACAACTGTACTATTTGTCATCCTTTGGCATGTCTCAAATTTTCCAGCATCCATGATTTTGATCCCACCATTCTTATAATATCCTAACCTTGTCTGGTGTTCCTCTTTCATCCTTGCCTCTTCATTCTTTTTTTTTCTTTTTTTAAAATAGCCTTTTATTTACAGGTTATATGTGTGGGTAACTTTACAGCATTGACAATTGCCAAACCTCTTGTTCCAATTTCTCCCCTCCTTCCCTCTCTCCCAGATGGCAGGATGACCAGTAGATGTTAAATATATTAAAATGTAAATTAGATACACAATAAGTATACATGACCAAACCATTATTTTTGTGTACAAAAAGAATCGGACTCTGAAATATTGTACAATTAACTTATGAAGGAAATCCAAAATGCAGGTGGGCAAAAATATAGGGATTGGGAATTCAATGTAATGGTTTTTAGTCATCTCCCAGAATTCTTTCATTGGGCGTAGCTGGTTCAGTTCATTACTGCTCCCTTGGAACTGATTTAGTTCATTTCATTGCTGAAGATGGCCAGGTCCATCAGAATTGGTCATCATCTAGTATTGTTGTTGAAGTATATAAGGATCTCCTGGCCCTGCTCATTTCACTCAGCATCAGTTTGTGTAAGTCTCTCCAGGCCTTTCTGAAATATCCTGTTGTTCATTTCTTACAGAACAATAATATTCCATAATATTCATATACTACAATTTATTCAGCCATTCTCCAATTGATGGGCGTCCACTCAGTTTCCAGTTTCTGGCCACTACAAAGAGGGCTGCCACAAACATTCGTGCACATACAGGTCCCTTTCCCTTCTTTATGATCTCTTTGGGATATAAGCCCAGTAGTATCACTGCTGGATCAAAAGGTATGCACAGTTTGATAACTTTTTGATGCCTCTTCATTCTTAAAGATTCAGCTGAAATACTCCTCTTCCCTGAAGTTCTACTTGATTCCAATACTCATTTGAATGTCATTTTTCTCTCCTCAGGCCTTGAAAAGCACATTGCTTCTACTGTTCATACACAAGATATCAGAACTGGAAGGGATCCTATGAGCCATCTAGCTTAACATATACTTTCCTTCTACAGCATTCCTAACAATTGGCCGTCTACCATCTGCTTGAAGGATTCCACTGAGCAAGAGCCACTACTTTCTGAGACATCCCAATCTACCTTCTAATTGTTAAGAAATGTTTCCTTACATCAAGCTTAAGCTTACTTCTCTGGAATGTTTATACATGGGGGTTACTAATTCTGCCTCTCTGGAAACACATAAAGCTTACCTAATGTCTCTTCTTCATGACAGTGATTTCAAATGCTTCACATCTGGTATCCTTTTTCCCAAAGAAGTCTTATTTTATTTAAGCTAACCATCCCCAGTTCCCTCAAACAATCCTCATGTGACAGGTTGTCCACTCTCTTCAGCATCCTTATTCATGTTTCTGGGCATGCTTCAGGTTATGTCTTTCCTAATATATGAAATCTGTGATTGAACAGAGTATTCCACATGTCAGAGCAGGGTTGATTATTTTGATTATTATGTCCCTTGTTCTGAATGTATACTTCTTTTCAGACAGTCTAGAATAGAAGTAACTTTTTGGGTGCCATCTCATGGCCACAATTTTTATCAGTATCCTAGAATATAATTTTTTAAAATGCTTCATTTTATTTTCCACTTAATAGTATTTTTCCAATTATATATAACGATACTTTTCTTTTTTAAAAAATTCAGTGATATTTGTTTTTCCAATTACATATAAAGATAGTTTTCAATATTCATTTTTATAAGATTTTGAGCTTTAATTTTTTTTCTTTCTCTCTCCTTTGTGTCCTCCCTCCCCAAGACAGTAAGTAATCTGATACAAGTCATATATGTACAATCATATTAAACATATGTCCACATTAGTGATATTGTAAAAGAAAGAATAAAAGAAAAAAATATAAGAAAAAAAAGTGAGAATAATATGCTTCAATTTGCATTCAAACTTCATAGTTCTTTTTCTGAATGTGGATAGCATCTTTCATCATGAGTCTTTTGGAATTGTCTTAGATTATTGTATTGCTGAACTAAGTCTATCAAAGTTGATTATCATACAAATATTGCTATTACTGTGCACAGCATTCTCCTAGTTCTACTCACTTTAATTAGTGTTAATTTGTGTAAGTCTTTTTAGGCTTTTCTGAAATCTGTCTGCTCATCTTTTTTTTTTTTTAACATATTTCCATATGAATTATGTTGGAAAAGAAAAATCAAAACAAAAGGGAAAAATCATGAGAGAAAAAAAAAAGAAGAAAAAAAGGAACATAGCATGTGTTGAGTTACATTCATTCAGTCTCCATAGTTCTCTCTCTCTCTCTGAATGCAGATGGCATTTTCCATCCAAAGTTTATTGGGATTGCCTTGGATCACTGAACCCTGAGAAGTCTGTCATAGTTGATCATCACACAATCTTGCTTTTTGTTAAGTACAATGTTGTCCTGGTTGTGTTTGTTTCACTTAGCATCAATTCATGTAAACCTTTCAGGCCTTTCTAAAATCAGCCTGTTCATCATTTTTTAATAGAACAATAATATTCTATTACTTTCATTTACCATAACATATTCAGTCATTTACCAGTTGATGGATATCTACTCATTTTCCAATTCTTTACTACCCTAAAAGCTGCTCATTATTTCTTATAGAACAATAGTATTCTATTGCATTCATATGCCACAATTCCACAGTTCAGCCATTCCCCAATTGATAGGTATTCCTTCAATATTCAACCTCTTGTTTCCACAGTAAAGCTATAAACATTTTTGTACTTGTGGATCCTTTCCTCTTTTTTATGATCTCTTTGGGACTTTGACCTAATAGTAGTACTACTGGATGAACCTTATAAGCCCATTGGACATAATTCCAAATTGGTTTCCAGAGTGTGGGTCAGTTCACAACTCCACCAACAAGGCATTAGTATTCCAATTTTCCCACATCTCCTCCAACATGTATCATTATCCTTTTCTGTCATATTAGCCAATCTACTAGGTGTGAGGTAGTACCTCATAGTTGTTTTAATTTGTATTTCTTTAATCAATAGTGATTCAGGGCATTTTTAATATGACTATAGATAGTTTTAATCTCTTCATTTGAAAACTGTCTGTTCATATCCTTTAACCCTTTATCAATTGGGGAATGACTTGTATTCTTATCATTTGTTTTAGCTATTATACTTGAGTTGATTGAGGATATATAATTACTATTTTATCATCTCCTTACTTGTCTTGGGTTTCTACTCTGTATACAAACTTTCCCCCCTAACTTTCTCATTTCAAAAAAAATCATTCTTCATGAAAGAGAAAAAAAGAAATGAAATAAATGCTAAGTAACTGAGCTTCTTCAGTATTTTCTATTACCATATTATATACTCTAAGTTGAGGTTCTTTTCCTTCGATGATCCCTTTGTAGCATCCAACATAGCTTTATAAAAAAAAAAAAGTAATCTTTTTGTTGTCCTTAGCACTCATTACCAGCCTTAGCTCACTCTGGGCAATGGTACCCCTGACATCATTCTTACAAAACAATGCTGCTATTTTGTATTGAATACCAGTTTCTTGCTCCTGCTTCCTTCTTTTAAAAATCGGAATTGACCTATAAAGTTCTCTGTTCAGCTATATTGGTCTCTTTAGAGCATATTTCTTTTGTTTTAAATTGGAATAATTTTTTTTTTTTTTTTTTTTTTTTTTTTTTTGGTCTTCAGTATTTTATTTGAGAAAGTTACATCTCTTTTGAGCTAACTTCCTCTGACACTGGATCCTCTAAATGTTTTTTCTGAGCTCTTTTGAAAAATGTCCTCTCAAAAGCTTCAGTGCATGTCAGACTATGCATGGCCTTTCTCTTTTCTATCAAGAATTCTGGGATGAAGGATTCATTTGTACCAACTTACAAGGTTCTACCCTAGCCAGAAGTTTTTTTTTTTGTTTGTTTGTTTTTTGTTTTGTTTTTGTTTTTGTTTTTTTGGTAAGCATCTGATCCAGAATAGCAGTTCTTCTAGTCATTTCCTCCATCATTTTAAAGGATGAAATTACCTTTAAACAGATCATAAATTTATGAGCTTCTCTGCTTTCAGAAGATTTCCAAGAGATCTGATTAATGTAAGTACACTATTTTTATATATACATACATACATACACACACACACACACACACACACACACATCTTACTGCAATTCCAGATCTGTGCTGTTTCCCAAGTATCTTCAATAATTCCTGATTTTTTTACAAATGACTTTAGCAAAACTACATAACATAGTGCTTCTTTTTCTCCCTTCACCAATCCTCAAATACTCTGTACCATGCTTTCCCTGTTGTAGTCCTAGAGTTCTTCATGTATGTGAGAGAGAGAGAGAGAGAGAGAGAGAGAGAGAGAGAGAGAGAGAGAATGTATGTATGTGTGTATGTGTGTATGCATATCTATATACTTACATCTAAAATAAAATGTTACTCCAGATTCTCTTTTCTATAGTCTATTCCTTTTGAATAAGCTGTACCCTTTTAGAGCCATAGTCTGCTCACAGATTCTATTTTACTAAGTCTCAATAATATCCACTTAGGTCATATTTACCTCTTTGTATTTTAAGATTGCTATTTCACCCTATTTATGTTACCCATAATCTATGTGTATATGTGTTATATGTAACACATTTCAAAAAGCCTTAGGGAAATTTTAAGCTACTAAAACTTGTCCTAAGACTTTTAGGGCATTATATTTTTATGTGTGTTTGTACATATGTGTTCATGTAAACCTATATTCTTCCATGTATATGTATGTAACCATAAACACATACTCATACACTTATGTGTATGGATATGTAGATATGTTTCCTATAAATTATGGTCTTCTGATTGTCTTTCTAGATTCAACCTGTTACTCTCCATTATTCTAGACCTATTTGATATAGCATGTGCTTTTTTTCCTTTTACTTTCCTTCCTGTTCTTTTTTACATCACCAACCAATCAAATGAAATTTCTCTCTCCATAATTATTATCTGTTTTCAGTGCTAAATCCAATGATCCTTTGTCAATCTTCATCTTTCTTGACTCTTCTACATTTCATATCGTTGACTACCATCTCTTTCTGAATATTTTCTCTTCCATGCTTTTTTATGACACTCCTGTCTCTTGGTTCTTTCCCTATCTATCTTACCACTCCATGCCAGACTCCTTTGCTGAATTGTCATCCTTAATCATGGGTGTCCTCCGGGATTCCATCTTGGGCTCCCTTGTCTTTATTCCTTCTTTATACCTCTTTTAGGGATTACATAGTAAGTGTCTGAAGACAGATTTGAACTCAGGTATTCTCTAGAGCTGATGCTATATTGATTAGCTGCTTCAAGAATCTCATTAGCTTTTGTGAATTAAATTAACATCTCAGTGCAGTTGACTTTTAGATCTATGTATATAGCCAAAGTGTCTCTGTTGAGTTTCAGTCTCATATCAATACCTACTTTTTAAACAAATCTCTCATTGTATGTCCCACAGACATTCTTCTATGTATATTCAAATTAAACCTCATAATTTTCCCCCTAAACTTAGCCTTTTCTAGTTAACCTATTTATATTGAAACATGAGTATCCTGATATTCATTCAGGTTTATAACCTTGGAGTCATTATTGACTTTTCCTTCTTCTCACCTTATTCATAACATTCCATTATGAAGATTTGTCAACTACTTTCATAAAATGTTTCACACCTATTCCTTCTTTCCACTCTTCCAGTCACCACTGTAGTTCAGCTCTCATCATTTCTTTCCTGGTCTATTAGGAAGTAATGTCTTCCTATCTGGAATTCTAATTTCCAGCCTCTCCTTTCTCCAATTCATCTTTTCCATAGTTGCCAAAATAATCTTCCTGAAGAAGCCTGCTTGTATTAGTGGTTCCCTTTTGTCTCTAGAATAAATTACAAACTCATCAGCTTGGCATTTAAAGCCCCAGATTTGTTGGCTCCAGTTTTATCTTTCCAGGATTATTTCACATTACTTCCCTTTATACATTCTAATTCTTGCCAAATTACTGTACCAGCTATACCCCCAGTGCTTTCCTATGTCTCTATGTTTATACAAGCTGAACCGCATGACTGGAATTAATTCCCACCACAGCGATACAAACTAAAATATTTCAGGGCTCCAAACTTGGGTGTTAGCACATAAGTGGAGAAGAGAAGGCAAATGGTAGAAATATTCTGAAGAGTGAATTAACAGAAGTCAGTAATTACTATAAAGATAAACAAACAAATGACAATGTAGCACCTGATTCACCCTCTCACATGGGAGACCCCTGGAGTAGCTACTCCAAATTCAAGGCACTCTGTTATTCTGCATTCACTCAGAATTATAGCTCATGAACCCCACTGATGTGTTTTCTTTTTTCTAGGAAACAGAAGAAACAATTAGTTCAAAGAAAAGTCATTTAATGAAATAGCATAGTAAGAAAACCTCCCTCCTTCTCTGATAAGCCTAGGCCACACTCTACCACAACTATACAGACAATTAAGAGAGTAAGCAAGCACAGGAATACTGCATGAAACTCCAAAAATCAATGAAGGAATATATCAATTGCTTAACATGTGACAGGTTTTGTGCTAAGCTCTAGGAATATAAAGACAAAAACAGAACAGACCCTTTCTTCAAAGAGTTTACATGCTAAAAGGGAAAAATAAAAACTGGTATACATTAAATAGATACATATGAGATACATACCAAAAAGAAGGAAGGATCCTATGGTTAGCAGTACTGTGAGGAATATAGCAGTCTTGAAAGTCTCGAATGCCAGTTTCTAAAGTGTAAATGCTCACACTGAAAATTTAGCAATTCACCTGAACCTGTTCAAGCTATTCCAGTGGTTTATGGGTCTTCTATTTCTAGAAAACAGGGGTGGGAAGTTGCAGAGATGGGATAGAGGAGTAGAAAGGGGTTAGATACAACCAAACCAATGATAAACTTTCCTTATTTCACAATTTTGCCTAATGAACAGGCTTTGACCTAAAAGAAATCATATATTCCTCTTCATACTCAGGATCATTCATTCACAATATTCTAGCAAAGTTGAGGAGAATTAATAGAAATCTGTAACTAACTTCTGTCAGGTAGCTTAGGTGGCTTAGTAGAGAGAGTGCTAGGCTTGGAGGTAAGAAGGCCTAAGTTCAAATTTAACCTCAGATACTTAGTTGCTAAGTGACCCTTGGCAAATCACTTAACTTCGGTTTGCCATAATTTGCTGGAAAAGGAAATGGCAAAATACTTTAGTATCTTTGCTAAGAAAACCCCACAAACAGTATGCTGTGTCCATAGGATCATAAAAAGTTGGACATGCCTGAACAAACAATAACAAAAGTAACTTCTATGAAATTGATGTTTTCTGTTGTAATTTTAGATGGGAATCACTTTCCAAGATCTTCTTCTCAGATGGTACACCTAATTTAATATGTTGCACAGACATTTTCACAATTATAGAAAATTATAGTTATTAGACTTGGAGTGGTGAATTCCCATGACTTTTAGCAATACTTTATAAGGAAAGGAAAAAGTAAGAAAGATATGTATACCCAATAGAGATAAATGGGAGCAGTTTGGCTCCTAGAAGCCTTCTACCCCAAGAAGTCTATCAAGAGTGCTGACAACACGTGAATTTGCAGAAGCTGGCAGTAGCATAAACAAGACTTGATTCAGAGTCCTTTATTGACAGAACCTTGGTGCATGTTGAGAACCTCTCACTTATTTGGCTCACTACTGGGACCTGAGAACTTCGATATTTGACCATCTGCTCCCCTTATAAACACTCAGTCTCATAGTACTTCAAAACATAAAACAATTTTGTTTTTATAGTAAAAGACTGAGGAAAAATTAGCATCTGAACCTGAGAAACTAGAGGATAAAAACAGAACTTCGGATTATAACCTAAAAGCATATAATTTTTTTCCCTATAAGCAATGTTTCTGAAATACTTAAGAATCATATGAGTCTTTTTTAGTAGGCAAATTATTTTTCGTTCCATCTTGCCCACTTTGTTTGTTCAGTGAGACCTTTATTCATAGTGCAAAGGTAAATTTCAGTTCAGTTAAAGCCTAAAATATCACAAATTCTAAATGAATTGAAATAGAAAATCACTTTCATTACTTCAGCTTAAAATATTTCAGTTTCCAAATAAACAAAATATGTAGATATATTTAGAAAAAAAGTTTTGTATGAAAACATATTTTAGGCAACTTTAGAAAAATACATCGATGCATAAGCAGATTAACAACATGCTGAATTAGCACCTATTAGTTATTCAGTGATTCCAATCCAAATGACTCCATTTGGGGTTTTCTTGGCAGTGATACTGCAGTAGTTTGCCATTTCCTTCTCCAGCTTATTTTACAGATGAGAAAATTAAGGCAAATTGAGTTAAGTGACTTACTCTGAGACACACAGCTAATAATAAGTGTCTAAGTCCACATTTGAATTTAGGAAGATGAGTATTACTGACCCTAGGCCCAGTACTCTATTCAATGAACCACCTCGATGCCCAGCATCTATAAACCAACCCATTATAAATACAAATTAGTTTGCAGGGGCAAGGCACCATTTGGATTTGCATATTTCTTTTTACTAAAATAAAAAAAAAATACATTTTTTCCCAAGCAAAAAAAAAAAAATTCCTTATTCTTGGCAATTTCTGACTTCTATCATCTGTGCTGTAGGAAATAGGATAGAAATTTTGTTTGGCAATACTGAAAAACTTGATAGACAATCTAGGTCAGAGATTCTCAAATATTTTGGTTTCAGAACATTAAAAAATGATTGAAAATCCTCTCAAAGAACATTTGTCTATATATAGACAAATATATATTTGTCATATTTGGATAAAAGCATTATGAAAATAGTTTTGATTCCATTGACTAAACTGATTTTAACCTCATAGGCCCTCTGAAAGTCTCAGGGATCTGGGGGGCTCCCTGAACCACATTGAAAACTGCTTCTCTGGCTAATGAATTAGAGCCGCAGAAGTTAAGCATCTCTCATTTTTCTTAGCTTGAAGAAAGATATTATTAGTCTTCACAGTAATAATTGAACAAAGAGGAATCAACCACAGTTTTGTAAATTAATTTAACTTAAATGAATACTAACTAATGCTACTCCTTGAAAGTTGAAGAATTCCTCTCTATTTTCCCAGATCAATAAAAGGTTTAGTATGGATCAGATTAGCTAAGAATTATTTCCTTTCCCTTTTTAATTATTAGGGAAGTTCTGATAAATGTCACTTGAACAAGACAAAAAGCAATTTTATAATTTAGGTAAATGCCTCTTGAATCATTTAAATTCAGTTTTTTCCTATTTTGATTTTTATTGCCAATTATAATTTTTATGCCTAATTTTCACAGAACTATACTTGTGATTTCATTGGTTTCTGAAATTCTCAATAAAAAAGCTACCTCTGCCAAAGAAAATTGGCACTTTTTTCTGGAATTTATTACTTACTCAGTACTCTAATTGACTTACTCCAGGATCATATAGCTAGTATGTAGAAGAAGGACCTTAATTCAAGAATCTCTATCTCTAGGTTGGCTCCCTTGGCTTTACTTTACTTCTTATTAAGATATGCAAGGTTATAGTCACTTTTTTTCTTTTACTTCTGTTTTTTCCTCTCATAGTTTTCCCCCTTTGTTCAAATTTTTCTCTCAATATGATTCATAAGAAAATGTTTGAATATGAATGTAAATATATCGCCAGAAAAAAAAATATTGTTTTTACGTGTAACTGGGGAAAATAAAAAATAAATTTTTTTTTAAGATTTGTAAAATTTTCTTCTCAATAAGACTCAGTTTTTGAGATGATTAAATGATGGAAATTTACTATAACATTATATTAGTAACAAGAATTCTTATGAATTATAGTTGAACAGACTATTGATATGTCTGTTATATTCTCATGACTGTTGAAGATTACATAGTTTTTATAGCAAAGAAAAACTAGGGCCAAAGCACCAATGGAAACTATAGAATGTTTTTTTTTTTTTTTTTTTAATTCCTTAGAAATTTTAGTAGATATTTGTCTGGAAAACTATAGTGGGAAAATTTTGACCTGTAGTTATTCCATTCTCTTTTCCTGTATTGATTCATTACTTTAGGCAAATGTGCTACCAATGAGTTAATTCTTGTGAAATCTACATAAGTTATTTTAGGCATGCGCAGATGATCTGCTAATTCAAAGAACTGATAATCGTGCTACACTGGGTGCCTTTGTTTCTTTTCCAGGGAGCTCTGTTTGCATAAGCTTCATGGAGAAAGCTTACTCTGATAGAACAGTCTTTATGTTTGCTACTACAAATGCATATCTCTCTGTTGAATTCTTGTAGTTAATTCAGTCTTAAGGAATTTTATACTATTCTGGATTCATCAGATTGTTCCTTTTCACCAAAATTCTCCTTTGCTGTTCATAAAGTTAGGGATAGTTTACCCAAGCATAAAGGAAAGTTCTATAAATAATCAGATTTTTTTTTTTTGAGCAAAGTAAGATTGAATGGATATATTCATATTATTTATACCTTTTATTGTCTACATGTAGAAATTGTCTCCATCATCCACTTTCCCAATCAAAACAGCATTTTGTAAAAGACGTAGTAAAAAAAAGTGCATATTAAAGCTATTTCATGTGTTTTTGGTTCATCAGCACATTCTTCTCGTAAACTCAATACAGAACTTAGTGGGAAAAACTATTGGCAGAACAATTGGTAACTTTTGCTTTACAGAGACATTCTTCTTCAAGGTCAAAAGCCATACAATTTATTTCTCAGATCAATAGAGAAATACATTATGTTCTCTTCCCTATAGAGCACACTGAAGCAAATCTGTCTTGTGAACTATTCCTATCTTTAGAAAAATTAGTTTTTCTAATTAGTCAAAACCAAATCATTTTCCTTATTTCTTTTAGTTCAAACAATTATTATTACTACTACTTATTTTTGACTTCCATTTCTGTGTCTTAAAAGTGAGTGAGATTATGCTCTTGGATTTTATTTTTGTGTTAATTTTTCTGAACTACTTCCCCACCACTTCTCACCTGTACCCCCATATCCACACAAACTTTTCTCCATTCCAGAAGGCTGTTCCTCCTTCCTCCCATGTCTGACAACATATACTTTTCCTCAAGGTCTAGCATTAGTCCTTTCCTGATCTCCTCAATTGTTAATGCTCTACTTTCTTTCCAAAATTCCTTTGTATTCATTTTAAAAAATGTATTTTGTATTTGCTTTTCTGTGCATGTTTCTCTTCTAGAACAACATAAGCGACTTTAGGACGCAAAAAGATGGTATTCTCAAATCTCTTGCTCCCTATCTTATGGTTGCTAAATATATTGACAAATTTCACACTCTCACTATTTGATTATTCTGCTGCTGAATGGTACTAGAGAAAGACATGCAACCATGCCAGCTGAGTCCATTATAAAATTACATCATCGACTCTCAATTCTGTCCTCACTACTGCAAAACAACACTTTTATCTTTGCTTAATTGGTTCTTTGTCCCTTTCCCCACAGTGACTGTTCCAAACCATCTCTTCTATCCTCAAACTTCCCATACAACCTTCCTCCAGACATAAGCAAGGCTGAAGACCTTGCTTCCTACTTTATTAAGGAAACAAAAGTCATTTGCTCTCTTTTCTTTCCCTTACTTGGTTTCTAAATATCACCCCCTACTCTCTCCTTATTTAATCTGGGCTTTGGTGAAAAAGTGCTTACAGTGACCAACTACTCTAAACATACTTGACTTCATCTCCTCCAGCCTCTTTCAGCACATTGCCCTTCTAATATAACCTTCCCTCTCTACCTCTCCAATCTTTCATTTCTCCCTTTCTACTGGTTCAATTGTGTCAGACTTTTTTTGAGCCCATTTATAGTTTTCTTGGCAAAAATACTGAAGTGTTTTGCCATTTCTGTCTCCAGCCCATTTTAGAGTTGAGGAAACTGAAGCAAACAGGGTTAAATGACTCATCTAACATACCACAGCTAGTAGGTTCCTGAGGCCATATTTGAACGCAGAAAGAAGACTCTTCCTAACTCTAGGCCTAGCTCTCTACCCACTATGCCAACTAGCTGTCTTCAACAACAACAAATCCTACTAACTCCTTCCCTGCTTCTACAAATCCCCCAGTTTTCCTATCCCATATATATCCATATTTAACATTAACATCCCCTTAAATTATCTCCCTATATCTCTTCTTTTCTCAAATTTCTAGAAAAAGCTATATGTAATTCTTGCCTCTATTTCCTCTCCCCCAACTCACATATTAATCCTTACTTCATGACTGAACTGAAACTGCTTTCTCCAAAGTGATTACTGGGATAGATTTTCTGCCGTCCTCATCCTTCTTGATCACTCTGAAGGATCTGATACTGTTGACTACCCTATCCTCCTATATACTTTTTCTTCTTAGCGTTTTCCTGACTGGTTTTTCTTGATTCTCCTCTTATCTGTCTATTACTTCTTCTCAGTCTCTCCTACTGTGTCCTTCATCTATGTCGTGTACCCTAACTGTGAATGTGCCCCCTGATGCCATTTTTTTTACTATACTCTCTCATAGATAAATAATAATTAAATGATGAGAATTGATTATATGCATGATCAATTTGTATTATGAATTATAGAATATAATGTGTATATATATATATAAACACACACATATAATGATTTTCCATGATCTATAATAATGATCCATATGATCATTATCCCTATTCTTGCCTAGGCTACTGCAATAATCCCCTAATGAGTCTCCCTACCTAGAGTCTTTCTACTTTCCCATCTATTCTATTTGGAAATATGGGTGCCAAAATGATGTTATTAAAGCCCAGATAAGAATATATCACTTTCTTATTCAATAATTCTACCTCTACAATCAAACACAAAATCTTCTAACACTTAAAAGCTCTTCACAACATAACCCCAACTTATCTTTCCAGCCTTATTATACATTATTTCCCTTTATGCACTCTATAGACCACCATATTGATTTTATTGCTATTTTTACACAAAACATCCTATTTCCCATCTTTGTGCCTTTGCCCAAAATTTTTATGCCTAGCATAAACTCTCATGTCTACCTCTTGGAATCTCTAACAGTTCCCTAAAGTTGAGTTCTAGCAACACAAGAGGGAAAGAAGTAGTAAAAGGGCCACAGGTGTGGAATAAAAGTATGTATATATATATGGAAAGAAAAATAAAGGCAAATCTCTCTTTAGACTTGATGATAAAGCCAAGGTTTATGGAATGACTGCATTTTTTTTTTCACATAAACTCATAGGAACCCATTTCCTTTTCTACCGTCTGTTGCCTGCTTTTGTCTCTGTGCATGTGAGTCAGTCACTGCTAGAAAAACTGACAAATAAGAGGTGAATTATGGTGTTAAAAGATTTGAATGAGTTTAGCAGTGAATTCAAAGCACTAAAGATCAGGGGTTTTTATTTTATTTATCTGCTTTTCCTTTTCTTTAGAAAAGGCTTTTCTGTTCCATAGTTTGGAGTCAAAACTTTATAAGAAATTGGGATGGGGCAATTCTCATAAACTAAACTAGCAGCCCTCTGTTTTCTTATCTGCCCTAACCTTGCTTTCAGTGTTGGGGCTGATCATTTTGTCAAAGAATTTAATACTAAAACAAACTATTTATGGCCAGACTAGTTACAGGATGAACATTATCTATTTGCGCACTTGATAAGCAACTTATTGGGAAAGATAAATGATACATAAAATTATAAAGCTAAACATGATAGCTAATAAATTTCAGATGCTTTTTAAAAGCAACTTTAAACTATTTCTACAAGGAAAAGATGCCCAAGCATTTTAATCAGAGAAATGAAATTAAGACAATCTAAGATTTAAACTAACACCTGCGATTGGCTAAGATGACAGGAAAAAATAAAATTGTTGGAGGGGATGGGGAAAACTGGGACATTGATGCATTGTTGGTGGAGTTGAACAATCCAACCATTTTGGGAGTAGTTTAATATGCTCAAAAGATAAACTTGCATACCCTTTGATCCAGCAGTGTTACTACTGGGCTTATATCCCAAAAGATCATAAGAAGGGAAAGGGACCTGTATGCACGAATGTTTGTGGCACCCTTTTTGTATGCTAAAAACTGAAACGAATGGGTCCATGTTGAAATGGTGAAAAAGGGTTATGAATACTATGTAATATTACTGTTCTGTAAGAAATGACCAACAGGATGATTTCAGAAAGGCCTGAGAGACTTACACGAACTGATGCTGAGGAAATGAGCAGGACCAGGAGATCATTATATACTTCAACAACAATACTATATGATGACTCACTTCTGATGGACCAGGCCATCCTCAGCAACGAGATCAACCAAATCATTTCTAATGGAGCAGTAATGAACTGAACTAGCTATGCCCAGAAAAGAACTCTGGGAGATGACTAAAACCATTACATTGAATTCCAATCCCTATATTTATGCCCACCTGCATTTTGATTTCCTTCACAAGCTAATTGTACAATATTTCAGAGTCTGATTTTTTTTTTGTACAGCAAAATAACTTTTGGTCATGTATACTTATTGTGTATCTAATTTATATTTTAATATATTTAACATCTACTGGTCATCCTGCCGTCTAGGGAGGGGGGGGGGGGTAAGAGGTGAAAAATTGGAACAAGAGGTTTGGCAGTTGTTAATGCTGTAAAGTTACCCATGTATATATCCTAAAAAAAAGGCTATTAAATTAAAAAAAAAAAAAAAAAAAAAGAAAGCAGCAACTGTATCTCAAGGCCTTCTCTGTCAATAGACAACATTTAAAACTTCAGAATCCCAATATTTCAGACAAAATGTTTTACATAAAAAGTAAAGATAGCATTTTTGTACATAATATTGATATTACAGATAACTAGGTGGCACAGTATGGCACAGAATGATGGGACTGGGTCAAGAAGAGTTCAAATCAGGTACTTATTAACTGGGCAACTCATTTACTACTTGTCTGCCTTCCTCTATTCATCTATAAAACTGGGATAATAACACCATCTACTTCCCAGGATTGTTGTAATAAAAAGAATAAGAGCGGAAGGAAAGAAGAAAGAAAATAAGCATTTCAAGTCCCAACAAAAATCCTATCCTCCTACAGGAAGTCTTTCCCAATCTCACTTACAGAGCCTTTCCTCTGTTATTTATTTTCTGTAAATGGCTTGCTTTATATATAGTTGTTGGCATGTTGTCTCCCCCATTAAATTGTAATCTCGAGGGCAGGGACTGTCTTTTGTCTCTTTTTTGTATCTCTAGCATTATGACCTGGCACAGGTCATATAGGCAGGCACTTAACAAATGTTTATTGAATCAATGTAGTATCTCCTATTGACCAGGTACTGTGCTAAATACTTTTACAAATATTATCTCATTTGATCCTCACAGCAATTATGTGTATTGTATTTCCCATCCTCAGTTGAGAAAACTTATATTACAACTCAAGTCTTTTTTATGCTAGTATCAGCATTTGCTCCACCTACCTGCAAAATAAATAAGGTTCTTATAAAGTGCTTTGCAAACTTTAAAGTATAATATAAATGCTGACTCTACTACTACCACCACCACTGCTACTACTTCTACTACTATCTCTATTACTATTACTACTGCTGCTACTACTACTACTTTATTTTTCAGTTGTTTCAGTAGCATGGGATTTTTTGTGATCCTATTTGGGATTTTCCTGGCAAAAATATTAGAATTGTTTGTCATTTCCTTGTCAATTCACTTTATAGCTGAGGAAACTGGGGCAAACAGAGCTAAGTGACTTGCCCAGAGTCACACAGCTAGTATGTGTCTGAGGCAGAATTTGAATTCATATCTTTCTGACCCCAGGTATTGAAGCCATATAGCTGGCCTATCCTAATACTCTATTTTCTTTTGAGGTCATATCTAAGATTCTTTGTTTAGAGGTTGCCCATATCTTCAAAGAGAAGTAGGTTCCAATGCTTCAGTTTTATTCCCATCTCAGATTCCCAAGGAACAACTCTATTTTTGTCTCTACTCTGAATGGGGAAGGAAATTAAAAAAAAAAAAAATTAGGTTTAGTATAAACATGGAAGGAGTATGGAACAAGCAGTTTTATTCCTACACAGGAAAGGAACTGTTAAGTAATAAAAAATCATTGGGTGATTACAATCACTCGAGACAGCAGTATTCTGGCTTCATTTGAGCTTTTAATACAGAGCTGCTCATTAGCTATTTTACATTTCATCTTCACTAGGCACAGCCAAATCAACATCAAGTGAGCTCTTTTCTTTCTGGTGGTTTCTCTCTTTTCCTCTAGATAATTATGGCCGTTACTAGTAGCCAGCAAGTACTTGTGAAGAAAAAGATGCCAGGTGCCTTTTAAGATTTCATAAGACCCCATTCCAAAAGGAAAAAAAGATACAAACAGAGGGAGACCTCATAACGGACACAGGCTTGCTTGGGAGCCTTTTAGTTTTTGGCTTATATCCAGGTTTAGGGGTGGGAAGTGGGAAGTAAAAAAATCTTCTTATAGTTCAAAGCAAGCAGGAAGAAGAGGCCTGAAGGGGTGGATTTCCCCTTTAGTATATCCAGAGTTTGAAACCAGCAGCCAATTTTAAAAGTCATCATTGCCAACAGGAAGCAGTTGGAGAATATCTGTACCAGCTCTGAATTAAAGGGGATGGAGATGGGAAGCTTCTCTATCATGTTACCCCAAAGTGCTACATTCTCTTTAATTAAGTTTGAACCATTACAATTCAATAGAATAATATTGAAATGATAGTGTTATCTTTTTTTTTTAATAGCCTTTTATTTACAGGTTATATGCATGGGTAACTTTACAGCATTAACAATTGCCAAACCTCTTGTTCCAATTTTTCACCTCTTACCCCCCCACCCCCTCCCCTAGATGGCAGGATGACCAGTAGATGTTAAATATATTAAAATATAAATTAGATACACAATAAGTATACATGACCAAAACGTTATTTTGCTGTACAAAAAGAATCAGACTCTGAAATATTGTACAATTAGCTTGTGAAGGAAATCAAAAATGCAGGTGGGCATAAATATAGGGATTGGGAATTCAATGTAATGGTTTTTAGTCATCTCCCAGAGTTCTTTTTCTGGGCATAGCTAGTTCAGTTCATTACTGCTCCATTAGAAATGATTTGGTTGATCTCGTTGCTGAGGATGGCCAGGTCCATCAGAACTGGTCATCATATAGTATTGTTGTTGAAGTATATAATGATCTCCTGGTCCTGCTCATTTCACTCAGCATCAGTTCGTGTAAGTCTCTCCAGGCCTTTCTGAAATCATCCTGTTGGTCATTTCTTACAGAACAGTAATATTCCATAGTATTCATATACCACAATTTATTCAGCCATTCTCCAACCGATGGACATCCATTCAGTTTCCAGTTTCTAGCCACTACAAAAAGGGCTGCCACAAACATTCGTGCACATACAGCTCCCTTTCCCTTCTTTATAATCTCTTTGGGATATAATCCCAGTAGTAACACTGCTGGATCAAAGGGTATGCACAGTTTGATAACTTTTTGAGCATAGTTCCAAACTACTCTCCAAAATGGTTGGATTCGTTCACAACTCCACCAACAATGCAGAAATGATAGTGTTATCTTAGTCCATATGATATATAAGAAATATTGTGCTTTTCTGGAACCAAATTAAGTGGCCAGTTGCTTATGTTTCTTCTATTTTACTATATTCTCAAGACTTTGTAGTTCTTCATTCTTCCAAAGCTGATATTATTCCCTGCGATTAGATGTCTCAATAACTCTTTTAACATCCTCTTTCTTGGTAGTATAGTGATATAGAGATGTGAAAGAGTTTATTCAGTATTTTTTATAGTTGATTGAAAGAAAATAGGATCGTATATTTAGAGCCATAAAGCAACATCTAGTTGAATAATACCCTCGTTTACAGAGGAGGCAATGGAGAGACAGAGGTTAACTGACTTAAAAAATTTACAGAAGGACTAAGTGACCCAGGCAGATCTCTTACTGCAAACCTAGCACTCTCCTCACTCCACAAATAGGAATGCACCTCAGTTATCTTGAGCAAATGAATTGCTATTCTATTTTAAAATGTTTTAAAGTCTCCACTTTCTATTTGTATCCCTAGTGCTTTGCATATAGTACGCACCTATTCCTTTTTTTAGTCATTCATTTACTAAAATATTTAGATGCTGCACTGGCCATTTCTTTAAAAAAAAATTATTCCTATGCTTTTTATAGAATAATTTATTTAGAGAAAATAATACATCAATTCAAACTTCCATGGATAGCTTTTAAGAAACATTAGCTATTTGAATTGTCTAACCCACCCCCAAAAAACCTAATTTATAAATAGATGTATTTTTAATCAAATGTAAAATGCTTATTAGAAGTAGTATTTTTTTTAATTTGTGAAGTAGTTAAGACTCTCTATGACCCTACTTGGGGTTTTCTTGGGAAAAAATATTGAAATAGTTTGTCAATTTTTTCTCTAGTTCATTTTTACAGATGAGGAAACTGATGCAAATGGGAGTGTCTTGTCCAGAGTCACACAGCTAGTAAATGAAGTCTTCTTGACTTTAGTCCTGGCATTCTATGCATTGTACCACCTAGCTGCCCTTTGTAACATATTAGTCAGTTTAAATTTATGTAAGGCATTTTATGTGATTTAAATGTATTTACTTCACAAAACTTTGAGGCCTCTTGCATGAATGATCTATTTCTTAAATTTCTGCCAATTTTAAAAAGTACTTTATGAAATAAGATGAAAAATAGCATGGTATAATAGAGCACCTTCCTCAGAATCAAGATCTGGGTTCAAGTTAGCCTCCTCTTCTTCCTCCCTCATCTTCTTCTTTGTCTTCTCCATACTCTTAATTATAGTGTTATTTCTCAGAGAAAATATGATCAGTATTCATACCTATTTTTTAAAAATATATTGTGAGTGAAATTGTGAACTGCCTATATATATGTGTATTTATATTTTGTACATATCTTTATTATATATGTACATATACACATACACATATATATCTGTATATGTGCATATATCCATACAAATTATGCTTGTGTCAGAGTTACTTGTGACATAAAGGGCCTGGCTTTCTATTTGACAATTCTCATGACTGATATCTTTCTCTTCACTGACATAGGTTACTTCCATGCCTGGTCCCAGGCCTTTCTAAACATTTTCAGAAATCTGTAGCTCCCCTCAGCCTCTGTGGCTAGTAAAGGAAAAGGGACTGGGGATGCTCTTCATGGTCTAGCTAGTTACTAGTCATATCATCAGCAGATGTAGCACTTGCTTTAAAAGTAGTAGAGGCAAATTTGGAACACAAAGTTTTACAAGGATGAATGTTGAAAACTGTCTTTGCATGTATTTTGAAAATAAAAAGCTATTATTCAAAAATAAAAATAGTAAATGCTTGGAAAGATGTACATGAATTGATGCTGAATAAAATGAACAGAATCAAAAGAACTTTGTACAGAATAACAGCAACATTTTATGATGATCAGCTATGATAGACTTAGTTCTTCTCAGTAATACAGTGATCTAAAACAATTCCAATAAGATTCATAATGGAAAGTGCTATCCACATCCAGAGAAAGAACTAATGGAGTCTGAACACAGATTGAAGAATATTATTGTCACTTACTTTGTGAGTTTTTTTTCCCCTATAGCTTTCCCCTTTTGGTCTGTTTCTTCTTTCACAACATGACTAATGTGGAAATATGTTTAATATGATTGCACACATTTAACCTCTATCAGATTGCTTGTTGTCTTAGGAAGTTGGGATGGAAGGAGAAAAAATTTGGAACTCAAAATTCCTTCCTAAGTAGTTCTCTTATCCCGCTGGTGATAACCCACTTACCTTTATAATGATGAAGGCAAGTAAACCTACAGTAAGAGGATCACTAAGAACATGTTGGACTCTCATTAAAGGGGTGATTCTTTTCTTATAAAATTCAGTTTTATTATAATGTCAACTGATAGTGTCACTATCATTTATACTCAAGTGAAACTGTGCCTCCCCCCCAGCCTTTTCCCCCAGTGATCACACTTTAGCTCTTTAGGGACTACCACCCGCTTTAATTTTTCCTCTGTTAATTTTCATGTAAGGTACCAGGATATGTTATGGAAAACTAGGCACATTAAAAATACTATCCAAAACACAAATGAGTTAAAAATCAGTATGAAATGAGTATATTTTTGACATTGACACTATGTATATACATATCACACATACATAAGCACACAAACACACACACACACACATACACATATCAGTACATCAAAAAACCTATAATTTAGTTGAGGGTAGGGCTCATTTCCACCCAGATAAAATATAATTCCTTTTTGCCTCTTTGTTAGTTATGATAGTTAATAAAATTTATTAAAAGATGGATAACATTTTGACAATGAACATATTTGTTCATATAGCGCTCAGATGATAAATGCCATCAGGAAAAAAAAAAAAAAAAAAGATAAATGCCATCAGACTCATATTCAGAACTTTTCTATTCTTAAAAGAGATTGTCCTCTACTACAATCATCTTCAAGAACCCAGGATCAGATGATGAGGCGTTGGAAAAAACTTCAGTAAGAGTATATTTTATACATACATATGTACACATATATATATTTGAATATTTATAAATATATATAGAAAATAGAGGTATCTAATATAAAGTTATACATATGTATACATGTATATATAATAGATATTGTTTATATATGTGAAACAATGCTTTGTATGTGTGTATGAACAGATACATATATATATGTATGTGTATATGTTTTTGTGCACATATATTTTTTACTTTTTAAATAATATTTTATTTTTCCAAAGACATATATAGTTTTCAACATTCATTTTTGTAAGATTGGTATTCCAAATTTTTCTCCCTCTTTCCTTTAACCTCCCTAAGACAACAAGCACTCTAAGTTAAATATGTTCAATTCTTTTCAACATATTTCTATATTTGTCATGTTGGTGCACATATATTTTAAAGAGAATAGCAAACCATTCCATAGTCTGCTTTCCTAACTCACTGACCCATGTAAGTTTAGCACTATTGTCATAATGGTTCTATTGCTGATTTATAGCCTAAGACATCGGATTATGACATTGGGCAATTGCTTGACCTCACTGGGCCTATTTTATCACCTATAGAATGAAGAGATGGAAGGAGATGTTCTAAGGTCTCTTCTGACTGTGACTTCTTTTTTCCTTTAGCCATTTCTTGTGTTATTAAGGAATAGAAAGAGCTTTCTGAGCCAAATTAAGAAGTGGGTAAAACCAGTGTGAGCCTAAAAAATCAGAGGCTCCCTCTGGGCTTCCTTACTTCTTAAAGCATCTCCTATTTCTAAATGGCAGAATTATTTAGTCTCTTGGTAGCTCATTGTATAGTAGTTGTCAAGATTTAGCTGTTGTGTTTGTGTTCCCAGAATTATAGAAGATACTGTATTGCACTGGCATTAAACCATTATGTGAAAAACAAATATTTACATGTAAATAATCTTGCAGCAAAATTGTAAGGGGGATTTCCTGATAAGTATCCCTGCCAAACATAGATATCTGTCAACTAATATATAAATTGTCAGATTTTAAATTTTTTAAATTCAATATTTTAATATTCACATCCTTTCACAGTTATAAAGAAAAATTTCCATTGATTTTGTTAAGATGACTCTCAGCTGAGAAAAGTTTTCTTGCTACCCAGTTGTAGAAATAACTGTACAAAATGTTATCCAATGTTTATAGCACTTGTTTCAGGTGACCAGTGAGGCAAATAGCTACTTTATCTGGTGGACACAATTCATTTATAGTTTTTTGTATTTTCTAATGGACTTTCTATATAACTTGTTTTAATGACTTCATGTTTGCACCACAAAATTCTCTATAAATGACAAAACGGGGAAAAGTTTGTAATTTGTCAGCCCAAAGTGGAAATGGTATATAATTTTAGAGTATATTACTCATATTTTGATTATTTACGTTTCAAGCAATATAATTTCTCTTTCTATTCATAAAAATGAGCAATAATGGGGAGAAAGGATATAATTTAGTGGAAAAATCACTGGTGTCTTGTGTTTCACAAGGAGCTTGACAGATACCAATAATTAGACAATTACTAGGGCTAAAGGAAACCAGATCTTTCTTAGAGGAAAAAAGGGATGGAATCCCAAAGGGGATCTAGATGATCATAGAAAAGAAGTGGGGCAAAGTGAGGAGTAAGGGTTTTTCTGAAAATGCATATCCAAAGAACTAAGATGAAAGTTGAAATCCAGAGGATTTCAATACAAATACATTTTTCATACAAACTTCATTTTTAAAAAATGTTAGCATTCATTCTCTATTCCAATTCCACCATGATATGTAGCAGTGGCCACCTTCCTTCTCTTAGGATGCCCTCCAGGACTTCGAAGTTGTGACTTGGCATATTAATGGTGATGGGAAGTCTTTGAATCTAGGGTACACATATGGTATCCAGGCTCCAGACTCTATCCTCAAGAATGTATTCCTTCTAGTCAATTAAAAACTTGAAGTATCCTTGTATCCTCTGTGAGTTAAAAATATATTAGACAATATAGTTTTCCCACCCATCTACAATTTATCATGGTAAGAAAGAATTTAAGAATTATAATTTGGGCATGATGTCAGCCTGCAATTATAAAAGAAGTGCATCATAGGAGGGGTTTTTTGTATAACATCCTCACTTGGAAAGAGATTTATGATAAAAGCCATTATGATTACCATTCAGAGATGAAGGGCAACTGGCAGAGTTTGCAGCAAGCCTCCTGATTTTGCTACCTACCTATTTTTCCAGATTCCTTGATCAGAGTACATACTTGAATGAACATATATTCAGAAATCATGTCATAGTAATAGCCACCAAAAGTCTTCAGTGACTATTGAAAAAGACTTTAACAAGATCCATTGTTAATTGCCTTTTGAAGGGCAATACTTACCTGTATTGCCCTTCAAAAGCTTCACTGGAAAGGTTCTTATCGATACAAGCAGATAAAAAGCATTTCAGCAGACTGACCATCTCAGGATGAATGAAGGAATGAATAAAGTTTTATTAAGTGTAGACTGTGGGCAAAGCATTGTACTAAGTGCTAAGGATACAAATGGAAAAGTGAGACAATTTCTTCTCTCAAGGACTTTATATGCTAATGAAGGAGATGGTGGATACTATATGTTCAATGGGTCAGTAAATATTTATTAAGCATCTATTATGTTCCAAACACAGTGCTAAGTGCTAGGGATACAAAAAGAAGTAAAAGACAGCCCCTGTCCTCAAAGAGTTCACAATCTAATGATGAAAATACAATATACAATCAAATATATGTTAAGCAAGCTATAAAAAGAATAAATGGTCAATAATTTAAAAAGGGAATGTACTGTAATGAAGAGGAGTTGGAAAAGGTTTCCTGTAGAATATAGGATTTTAGTTGGTTCTTAAAGGAATGTAGGGAAGCCAGTAGACAAAGATGAGGCAAGAATACAGTATAAAATGGGAGACAGCCATGGAGTGTGGTTTGTGCAGTACAAGAGGATAGTATCTTTGGATCAAAGAGTAGAAGGCATCCAAAGGCTGGAAAGGTAAGAAGGGGTTGGGTTATGAAGGGCTTTAAAGAGGAAATGGAGAATTTGTATCCTGGAGTGATAGGAAGCCACTGGAATTTATTGAGTTTGGAAGGTTTCAGTTTTTTTTTTTTTTAATTTTTTTTTTTATTTTATTTAATAGCCTTTTATTTACAGGATATATGCATGGGTAACTTTACAGCATTAACAATTGCCAAACCTCTTGTTCCAATTTTTACCTCTTACCCCCCACCCTCCCCCAGATGACAGGATGACCAGTAGATGTTAAATACATTAAAATATAAATTAGATACACAATAAGTATACATGACTAAAACGTTATTTTGCTGTACAAAAGAATCAGACTCTGAAATATTGTACAATTAGCTTGTGAAGGAAATCAAAAATGCAGGTGTGCATAAATATAGGGATTGGGAATTCAATGTAATGGTTTTTAGTCATCTCCCAGAGTTCTTTTTCTGGGCATAGCTGGTTCAGTTCATTACTGTTCCATTGGAAATGATTTGATTGATCTCGTTGCTGAGGATGGCCTGGTCCATCAGGACTGGTCATCATATAGTACTGTTGTTGAAGTATATAATGATCTCCTGGTCCTGCTCATTTCACTCAGCATCAGTTCATGTAAGTCTCTCCAGGCCTTTCTGAAATCATCCTGTTGGTCATTTCTTACAGAACAGTAATATTCCATAGTATTCATATACCACAATTTATTCATCCATTCTCCAACTGATGGACATCCATTCAGTTTCCAGTTTTTAGCCACTACAAAAAGGGCTGCCACAAACATTTGTGCACATACAGGTCCCTTTCCCTTCTTTATAATCTCTTTGGGATATAATCCCAGTAGTAACACTGCTGGATCAAAGGGTATGCACAGTTTGATAACTTTTTGAGCATAGTTCCAAACTACTCTCCAAAATGGTTGGATCTGTTCACAACTCCACCAACAATGCATCAATGTCCCAGTTTTCCCGCATCCCCTCCAACAATCATCATTATTTTTTCCTGTCATCTTAGCCAATCTGACAGGTGTGTAGTGGTATCTTAGAGTTGTCTTAATTTGCATTTCTCTGATTAGTAATGACTTGGAGCATCTTTTCATATGACTAGAAATAGTTTCAATTTCTTCATCTGAGAATTGTCTGTTCACATCCTTTGACCATTTTTCAATTGAGAATGGCTTGATTTTTATAAATTAGAGTTAATTCTCTATATATTTTGGAAATGAGGCCTTTATCAGAACCTTTGACTAAAAATATTTTCCCAGTTTATTGCTTCCCTTCTAATCTTGTCTGCATTAGTTTTGTTTGTACAAAAACTTTTCAGTTTGGTATAATCGAAATTTTCTATTTTGTGATCAGTAATGATCTCTAGTTCTTCTTTGGTCATAAAGACCTTCCCTTCCACAGATCTGAGAGGTAAACTATCCTGTGTTCCTCTAATTTATTAATAATTTCATTCTTTATGCCTAGGTCATGAACCCATTTTGACCTTATCTTGGTGTACAGTGTTAAGTATGGATCAATGCCTAGTTTTGGAAGGTTTCAGTTGCAAGCCTCTGGCCCTTAGGGCACAGAGGCAAATGCCTTTTCCTTTAATGTCATTTCTTCTGATAAAATGATGTGTTTCTAATGTTGAATCATTGACAATAATTGTATTTTCTTAATATTCAGTAGGTGTGGCTATAACTCTTGAAGGTAGATGGTTTGAAGGTGCTCCAGGATATCATTCAGTGTGGTTATCAATGATCCCTTGGTATAGTAGTTCCTCTGTGTTTAACAATAACAACAACAACTTTGGATTGTGCCTTATTCTATCTGATACTTTTTCTTTAAGTGTGTGTTAAATCATGAGAGAAGTTCATTTGGAGCCAGGACCTGCAAAAGAGTGATTCAACACATAAATGGCCCAAGAAATTTTTAGATATATTGATCTCTATAATGAGCTCTTTCTGTAAATTGAATGTATCAAGAGAGGTACTGAGGTAAAGCAGTACTTTGGGTTATTATATATATATTCCATCTGCAGTGTTCTTTAGAAACCTTTGAAATGCTTTATCAGGTTGGTGTCTTATTTTCAGAGAAGAAAACCTAGAAAACAGTAAAGCTAGATAACGACAGCAAATCTTTTGCAGAGACCACATTGTTGTCCATTTTACATTCATCTATACAGGTTCTCTTTTGGCCTATCATATTTCCATATTTATGTCTATATTTTCCTTTCCAATTGTGCAATCAGATAGTGTTGGTTTATGTACTAAGTGGCAATTCAGAACAATTCAGTGTGATGAACCAGGTCTTGGAAATAGATTACATTATTTAAACTATCAATCCTATTCCTACAAATTTTAAAATATTGAATTCATAAGCCTTTGATAAAGTGGGGGAACATTACATAAACCAAATCATATTTTCTAGTATTTATCTAGGCCACATCTAGCCTGGAAGCCTCTCTTCCATTCATGACTTTTTCATATCCAGAATAAATTGTATGCCCTAAGGCAGTCTTATTTCTAGAAGCAGTACTGAACTCATTCATAACCCCCAGCCTGATTTATAGGACTTGTCATCACAATTCATCTTCATTCAGACCATATATAGTCTGATACAAGTTCACTATAAGTAATTTACATGTGCAATCTTACAAATAGCTTACACAGAAGTATACATTATGGCTTCTGGTTCTAGAATAATGGTGGATCAATGTTGGAAGATATGGAGAATCCAAAGAAAGATAGACATACCACACCAGCTCATGACTACATTTTCCCCAAAGTACAACAGCCAGTTTATTGAGGAAAATGAGAGAAAAATACACAAATCATAACAGTTAAGCTTCATGGAGCCTGATCATTTATCTATTTTCCTCTTTATCCACATCTTACTGTTATTCTCAAAAGGATGAGCTAACTTGACCTAGTACATCAGCATTATAGGCCAGGCCATGGTGAAGCATTAATACTTGTTTTCCCTAGAAGCATGTCCTGTTCTGAAGATTTTTGATGAAAACACTTGGCTAACATTGGATAAAATTTGGTGAAAACATGTTGACTAATATGTACAGTTTATATCTTTTCCCAAGTATGATCCTAAGGACTATACCCCTTCCATGCTATTAGGTAATAACAGCATCCTCAAGGTTGTTAAAAATCCAAATAGATAGACATAAGGTTGTGATTATATCCAGATAGAGACACATTTCAGTAATATCTTACTCTTTGTAATTGCATTTGGGGTTTTCTTGGCAATGTATGGGGATGGTTTACCATTTCCTTCTTCAATACAGATGAGGAAACAGGGTCAATCACAGTTAAATAAATTCTCCAGGGTCACATAGGTAGTGTCTGAGGTTGGATTTGAACTCAGGCCTGGCACTCTATCCATTGTACTACCTAGCTTCCCCCTGCAGCCTCTCTACAACTTATGTTTTTGGAAAGTAGCCTGACAAGATAAGAGTTCCCCAAAGTCACATAGTTAGTCAAGTTCTGAGAATTAAAAAAATAAATAAATAACAGTTTCTTTGCTCAAAGAGAATACATTCAAATAGGGAATACAACTTATAAATAGCTAAATACATATGAAGCCATATAAACTGACAACTTAAATACACTATATTTAGTGTATTTAGTAGATAAGTGAACTGATGCAAAGTAGCTTAAGCAGAACAAAAGAAACAATATATGTGCCCCAGAAATGATATTTTATTATACTGACCAAATCTGGCCTTGGAGAAAAGATATGTATCTCTTTCCCTTCCTTCTTTGATGAAGTCTAGGTAGATGTGAATGTCAGCTATTGTGGCAGAAACAATTGATGAATTGGTTGATTTTGCTTAACTGATTTTTTTTTCTTTCTTTTAAAATCTTTGTTAGATGGCTCAATGAGTGAGTAAGAGAAAGGGAAAGGATATACTTGGAAAGAAAGTAATGTAAAAATAAAAAATATCAATAAAAATAAGACCAACCTTAATGACGCACATTCATTTAATGCTTTAAGGTTTACAGAACACTTTCTTCATAACCACTCTGTAATTTTAGGTAATACAAGTATTAGCATACTCATTTACAAAGGAGGAAATAGAGGTTTACAAAAGTGAGATTACTTGCTTAAGATCACATAGCTAGTAAGTCTCTTAAGTTGAAGTTGAGCTAGATCTAGTTCCAAGTAGAATACTCTTTCCATCATGGCACTATCCCCTATAGTGTTATAAGTTCAGTGTTTCTAGAGTTTTTTTCAAGGGTACATTTCTTGTAAGATCTTTAGGATTTTAGAATGTAATTTAAATTTTTTAAAAATTTATTTCATTTTTAATTTATGGAATAAAACAAGCATTTCTTTTATGTAGTAATTTAAAAAAAAGATTGTACATGAAACTGCAAATCTATTTTTTACAACTTTGTATTCCTTTTAAATATATAATAAATTATCGTGTAAATTTCTTTCTCTTTTCTTCTTTCCCTCCTCCTTTATCCTAGAGATGACTACATTAAAAACATATTTTTAAGATATATGGAATGTTGTAGAAGGATATATATATATATATATATATATATCTTTGTAACATATTTTGAGATAATGTGGTTTTCCTATAATGTTTCTTTAGAATGAACAGTATTTTTTGGTTGCCAGTTTATATCTTGTATCTATTTGCTCTTATACTTACCTCAGAGAGTGTTACTAGTGAGATATCTCCCATTGAGTAAGACAGACAATACAAGTTGACCAACATGCTGACCTTGAGGGATTTTCAGATATGAAAAAAAATTAAGTGGAACAATAGTCAAACTTATATCCCTGAAAGACTTACTAGGGAAGATTTACTGATCAGATATATCTATATCAGTGAAAAAGAAAAGAAAGAGTAATAAAAACTCAAGGAAGGACTTTTCATAAAAAGTTCATAAAATCCTTGAATAACAGTTTAGATGTGATATGATTTTTTTTAAGTAGACAGGAATCTGAAAACAGGTTTGAGCCTCTATAAATTAATAAAGAGTCACGCAAAATGTCAATAGCTATACATACTTTGCAACTTCAAAAATATGAAATTTCTTTCACGGTAATGCTTTCCCCCATCCCTTTTTTAGTTTGTTTTCAGTAGAATATACATTCATGGAATGAAGATTTATTTCTTTTTTTTCCTCTCTTTTCCCCACATTTAGCAGTTCAAACATTTTTAAAATATTGTTTTTAAGGTTGTTACAACAGATTCTGATATGCTTCCAAATTCAAGAAAGCAGGAATAATAAATGCAGATTAGAAAGGCAGCACTTATTGACCTTCATGGAGGTTAAGAGCACAGTCCTCTCTGCCTCTCTCCTGAAGTCAGCCTGCTTTGCTTTGGACCCTGGGTCTCTAAGCTGGCCCTCATAGTTAAAAGAAAACAATGTTATCAAGAGAGAGAAAAAGAGTCAGACTCCAGATCTACACACTAAGGAGGTTGATCCTCTGGGCAGCTTTCCACGTGTCCAGGTCAGAACTTTTCTGGGTTATGTGTATCCCTGGCGGGGAAGAGGAGGAGGGAGGGGGCTTGTGCAGTGGGCTCTGCTAAACACACTGGTGGAGGTGTTAAAGGTACAAGGTGAACCAGAAGGCTTGGGCTGCTAATGTTGTCGCAGGCTCAGAGGAGATGACAGACATACAGTAGTCTGCAAAATGACAAACACTATGTGAATTTCAGCTGCTACTATTATCAATCCGTCAGCAAGCATTTATTAAGTGCTTGACATGTGCCAGGCACTGGGCTAGGCCCTGGGAGTAAAAATGCAAAGGATAAAATGATCCTACTTCCAAGGCAATTA
Organism: Sarcophilus harrisii; assembly: GCF_902635505.1. Taxonomy (NCBI): domain Eukaryota; kingdom Metazoa; phylum Chordata; class Mammalia; order Dasyuromorphia; family Dasyuridae; genus Sarcophilus; species Sarcophilus harrisii. The sequence continues at coordinate 529,749,782 of NC_045427.1, read as the reverse complement.
CATTTTTAATGGGGAACAGACATATATACATTTATACTATGCCCTTTTGTGTTTATTTCTAGAGTGATGAAGTCCTCCCAGGTGACCCATAGTTAGAGGAACCCAGAAAAGTCCATGCCACAGAATTCCTGTCCACTCTTCTACTGTCATGTCTGTTGAGTATACTATATCTCTATTATCTCTATCAACATATCCATCTATCATCCATCTAGTCAGATAGCCATCCATCTATTCATCTGTATCTATAGATACATGTCAATAGACATGATAGAGAAATAATAGAAATAGATATGATAGGTAGATAATAAATATATTATGATTTACATAGATATGATAGAGAACAAATTATATAGAATAGACTTAATACATATGACATATAGCTATAGTTAGACATGCTAGAGGATAGTTGCATAGAGATTGATATATCAGATTAAAAGAATTGAGTGGCCACAATCAGGCCCTGCCCAAAGTCAGCTTCTACAAGTGCTAGTTGCATATGTTGCTTTTATTCCAGCTCTGCTTTAACGTCCTACTCTAATGCTTCCCAAATAATCATGGAATAAGAGTTAGTGTGTTAAATTTAATATATCAAGAAGAGCAAAATATAAAAGAAATGGGGAGCAAGCAAAAGTAGTCAAGACTTATCAGTCAGGGGAGAGACTTATCAGTGCAAGCAGTGAAAAGTAAGGCAGCCAGTGATTTCCTGACTGCTGGGAGCAGGAAAGGGCTTCCTGTTTAGATGCCGGAAAGGGGGGCAGTTAATCAGTGCTTTTCTCTGGTTCTCAAAGCCTGAGGAAAATGTGGGGGAGGGGAGAGCAGCAGTACTCTATTTCATCCAAACTAAATTCATTAAGAAGCCCAGCCCACACTTCAAATGGTAATGTCCTCACAAGTGGTGTTCTCAGAGTCTCCATGCAAATTCCATGGAGCAAACACATGAGAAATGGCTCCTCTCCATATGTGACTCTCTCAAAAGGGAGAATTCATCCACTTCCCTCAAATTCCACGTCTGTCTTTCCTCTCAGAAGATTCCATGACCTAAGCCCAGTCACCTATAACTCAACCTCCCAGAGTTTCTCTCCTAAAGATTAAGTGTTATACAACTTAATAATTCTCATGCCTTCAAAGTATGGTTACATATAAAATAAATCTGGAGAGAATAAAGTAAATACAAAATATTATAAATGATGTTATACATTTATTATTGCTATTATTATAAACATCTCACAAGCCTAAATTTATTTTCTAAGGTGTGTATTGACATAGAGTGTGGGATCTTGATGAAATATTTTATATTCTATTGATGAATGATAGTAAAAAAGAATAAATTCCCAGTCCACCACTGCCAATGTCTACCTGTATGCCATTTATTCTTTAGATTCCACCTGAAATTTTCTTGTGCCTTGAAATCTTTGTTGATTTCCCATCTAGACTCATGGGATCATAGATTTAAAGGTGGAAAAAACCAAGAAGTCATCTAATCCAATCCTCTCATCTTATAGGTAAGAAAATTGAGACCTAAACTGAAGCTTAATGACTTACCTACTTTTGCAGATATTAAATGACAGAGCTAGAATTCCTGCTCAGATCCTCTTGCCTTTTTGTTTTTTTCCCTATACTATGATAATGTCTATTGTGATTTCTCTCTTTTCTTCCTATGACACTAGATGCATCTCTCATATGCTTCTTTGTCTTATACTTATTTCAGTACATTTGCTCTCCTCTTCTGGATGGCAGCTAGATGACTTGGTAGCTAAACCACTAGACCTGGAATCAGAAAAACATGAGTTCAGATTCAACCTCAGATATTTATTAGTTGTGTCAATTTCTTTGTATAGCAGAAATAACAGTACCTGCCGCTCAGAATTGTTATGAAGATAAAAAAAGATATTTGTAAGTAATAAATTTGTAAATTTAGCACAATGGTTAGAGCACTGAGCTAAAAAGTCAGGAAGACTGGAGTCAAATTCTGCCTCAGAGCCTTATTAACTGGGACCCTGGCAACTCCCTTAATTTTTGGCTCAAATGTATAATGAGGATAATATCTACATGTCAGAATTGTTGTGAGGATCAACTGAAATAATATTTGTAAAACACCTAGCACAATGCCTGGTACATAGTAGATAAACATTAGTTTCTTTTCTTCCAAAATTTTATAGTTCTTGAGAGTAGAGACTGTTAAAATAGTCATCTTTTTATTGTCCTCAGTACCTTTTCAGATGAGGGTCTCATAGGTAGTAAATGTTTATATCATATATTATTAGGTACTGGAAATACTTTAGAGATTATCCAGTCAAACCCTCTTCTCTGACAGAAGAGAAAACTAACTCAGGAAGATCTTTGATTTATCCAAGTTTACACAACTAGTGAATGACATAGCCAGTGTGAGAATGAAAGTCTTCCAACTCTACTATACCATCTTCCTGTCTTTGATGAATCAATGAATGAGTCATAGGTAAAAACCTAAGCTTCAATGCCACTGTGAGATACCTACTGTATTTTTTATTTAAAAAAATGCACCTTACAGATGCATAGTTCGTTCATACATCATTATCTTATTATCCAAACTCCTTTGATGGACACATAAAACCTTTTCCAACTTGGTCCTATCTTGCCAGGGTTATTATACAGTCCTCTCCATCCAGTCTGTGGTCCAGACAAATTGGCTTTCTGGCTGTTGCTCACATAGGATCCTTCTCCGGTCTCTTGGTTTTTAATTAGGCTATTCTCCAGGCCTGTACAACATTCCTTCCTCTCAACCTCTTTGAATCCCCAGCTCCATTTCAAAGTTCAGCTTAAGGATGACTGCCGACATAAGACTTCCTATATGATTTTCTAAATATTGTAAATACATTCTTATGGAGGCCATAATTATGAACTATATGCATTTAGTTAAGGCTCCTGTGAATGTACAAAAGATTTACATGAAGAAAATACATTTTTTAACTTTCGGATCTTTCATTACTGAGCATTTTACCCCTTCAAAAATCAATATCCTAACTATGTAATATAGCATAGCTAAATTTTGCAATGAAGTTTTAAATAGTTAAATCTAGACTAATTTTGTCAAAACAAAATACATATTAAATTATGTTATCTTCCCATAAAATGACTTAATGGGGGAACTCTTGGTTTCTAAAGCTATAAAAAAAGAAAAACAAACTACTTCCTTGCTAAGAAACTGAAGAAAAAGCAATTGCTACTAGTAAAATACAAGAGGCATTTATTTAATCTCATAACTTTAATTCCTTAGACATGATGCAAAAGTTAAGAAGCTATAATCTAGAATTTACTAAAGATATGTTATCTCCAGCCTTCAAAGTAAGCACTAGTAAACAATTCAGAGTTAAAACAAACATAAAACAGCAACCCACATTTATAGAGTCTCCAGTTCAAAACAATGCCAGAGTTCTTCCCATAAGAGCTCTTTTTTTTTTTTTTTTTTTTTTTTTTTTTTTTTTTTTTGAGACAACACAGCAGGAAATGATTCTGCTGCTTGTTTGGTTTTACATATAAAAGATATAACCAGAAATATTTAAATTCCAAGAGAAGTTCGTAATTAAAAAACTACTAAGATTCTTTGATCACTCAGATTTGAAATTATGTTTTTGTCAAGGTAGTCTGAGGAAAAAAAATTTTCAATATTTTAGGTTGAGGTCTTGCTGTTGTTCAGTCATGTCTGACTCTGTGACCCCATTTGGGGTTTTCTTGGCAAAGATAATGAAGTGGTTTGCCCTTTCCCTCTCCAGTTCATTTTACAGATAAAGAATTGAGGCAAAAGAGGTTAAATGAGTTGCCACAGCTGGTAAATAAATGTCTGGGGTCACATTTGAACTTAGGTCTTACTGCCTCCAGGGCCAGGGCTCTATTTACTGAGCCACAAGTCTTTCATGTTTTAGAATGTTGTTAAAAAAATCTTTTGTCAAAAAGCTGTTCTCTCAATAGTGTGAGAATAACTTTCCTGTTGTTAATTTGGAGATGACTTTATTCTTTTTGTATTTTGGGTGATCTTTTTAAGGCATCCCTTTTGAAAATTTTTCCTTTTAAATTTTTAATTCTTCTATCTTCCAGAAGCCATGGAAGTTAAGGAACTACAGTGAACATCAGTGAAGGACAAAAGCAGGAGGGCATAAATTTGTAAAACACACATTTGTCTTCGTGGTGATTTCTTCCAGTTCCATTCAGTTATACATAAATAAGTAAGAGCAGAGGAGGCAGATGAAAGTAAATCTAGAGCTGGGTTTGGCCAGAGAGAAGCAAAGATAAGATAGCCACAAGGTATACAAGAGAGCAGAGGACAGTGAAAGTTTTAGAAGTTTGACTGAAAGAGAAGACACGTATGGGATGACAGTTTGATGGGATAGAGAAGATCTAATGGGGAGGGGTTGTTTTATTTTTTCAGGATTGGGGAAAGTTGGATATCGTGGAAGGAACCAGCATAAAAGGCTGATGATTGGGATGGGTGAGGTAATGGGAAGGTTGTAGGAGCAATCTGCTGGAACAGATGGTAGGGAATGGAATAATATAACCAGTTTATATAATCTCAATCTCAATCAGGCTCTCATCACAGCAAGACAATCCTTTTATTCCTTCCTAATTGATTCTTTATCCTACTCCCAAGAGAAACTGTTTCAGACTTTCCCTTTTTTTCCACAAGCCCCACCATCCCTTTCTACCTCCCTCTCAGCTAAGGACCTAGTTTCTCATATTTTACTGAGACTGTCATCTCTATCAGCCATCTCTTTCAAAATCCCTTCAAAATTTAAAGACAAAAAGAATTAAGGTAGAGGGCTAATACCTTAACCCATTTAAGGGATTTTGTTCCTTTTCTTTCTTCCACTTAACTTCTGGCTGAGGGGAAAAGGAGGTACTTGAGACTCATTTAAACTTGTGAAGCTTCCTTGACAAGAATCTTTTCCCCCTGAAATGGGCTTGGGGGAGCACATGGTCACCACAGAAAATTACTTAATCAATTGGAGAATTAGAATAAGAAACTTTGCCCTTGAGCAGGAGAAGGAAGTTTCCTTGCTAGGTAAAATGTGTGTGGGTGCTGCTTAGTTGGCAGGCTACTCATGTTCAGAAAGAGATTGGCCTCTGGAAGTAAAGATATTTCTATAAGAAAAAGCTAACCATAGCCATGCTCTGGAAATTAGCAGACTCTCATTATCACATATGTTTATGGGAGAAATTTTCTATGCTAACTTTTCTTACTATATATTTGATTAAGTGCCTTTTAATTGAGTTGATTAATTGAATTAATTTTTTTTCTCTGGTTGATAAGTAAAAGTAAACATGTCAGTAGAAGCTTATAAACTATAGTTTTGAGTGTATGTAAGTGCATGGAATGCCTTCAGCCTGAGACAGCTTTTCTGGAGATGAGGAAAAAACATGTGCCAAAAAGGTACTGAGATAATATACTATTTTGAAGGACCAGCCTAGCTAAATGCAAAAGAACTTATCAGTGAGGGTGTTAAGAGTAGCAGGGAAAAGGACAAAGGGTACTAAAATTCACATGGTTTTATACTATCTACAAACAGTAAGATAACTTCTGATACTCCAAATGTGAGATCCTTGTCCAGTAACTAATGATCGGACATACTGGTGGGAGGAATTGAATTATCTCACTGGAGCTTGATAATTTAACTCTATTAGAAACCAAAAGACAAAAGGAAAGTACACCTAAATGGAAAAATGGCTTGTAGGTTCTCCTTGGCAAAAATAAAGGAGTTGGTATTATCTTGTGTATAAGAGCAACAAGAAACAATTCCACAGGACATTTAGTCATCTGATATGGCAATGCACATGATGAGCATTTGCAAGAAAAAAAATTTTAAAGATAATTGCAGCTAATGTGCCAACATCAGTTGCAGAGGATAATGAGGCAGAGAAAATCTGTGAAGAACTCAGTAAAACCCTCCAGATGTAACCAACTTATAAAGAAGTATTTGGTGACTTCAGTGCAAAGGCCTAGGCATAAGGAAGAATGTTAAAAAGCATGTAGGAAAACATGGCCCAGGATTAAGAAATAAGAATGGTCAGAAGCTAATACCATATAGAAACTTTATATTTATATTTAAATGAACAATTTAAAAGGAATATCAAAAGACACTGGACATTGTGGACTGGGCTGAACAAATCACATCATTAAAAATTGACTATATTAAATTAGAGTATATTGTATCAGATGGGGTTTGTTTAAAAAATGAAAGTAAAAGGACAAAAAACAAAATAGAAAATATCTGTGAGAATCACATTTAGATAGTCCCTAGTATACTACCTGGATAAGTAGAAGATGACCCTGAAAAGAGCAAAAAATTGTCTAATAAGGTGTTTTTCTTGCATATATCATATTCATACAAAATTCCCCCAAAAGATGTAACAAAACTAAACTTTGACAACTTTCTTACTATGAATATCAAAAAAGTTAACAGAGGAAAAAATACATTTTGTCCAAAGATTTTGCCATTATTAGAATATCCAGCAGAGTCCACCTGGAATAGGGATTTCTAGATAGCAAGGTCTCTCAAACACGGAAAAGCCTCCTAAATGGCACACATCATTACTCAAAAGAGATAACCCTGACTATTCACAACAGAGCACAAAGATAATGAAAAAAACTAATTATGCAGATTGTGATACACAACTAAATAGGCAATACATAGCACACTTATCAGTACTTGAGATAGACACTTTGCATGGTCAGTGAACTAGGCTAGGAGTTGTACAGAACTAAAGTGAATGTATCATTACTTTTGGGAAAAGATGTAGTGCTTTCAATGACCCTGAGCTTCTTGTTGAAATAAAAACCCATTTTTTTTTTAATAGCAATATTCTTCCAGGAATTCTGTAAGTCTTGAAATACTGCAGGTTCCAAAGAATCAAAATTGAAGTTCACCCAAAGAGCAAGGAACAGGTGCACAGTGGGCATTGTCAGGTGGCAACACTTGTATATTGGTACAAGACAAATGACATAATGGATGACATCAGAGAGGCAGAGAGTGGGGGAAAAGAAATAGAGACCGAACCAACAGCCAACCCAACAGAGAGAAATCGACAGAGTCAGAGAGATGGAGACACAGAAAAAGAGACAGAGACAAAGAAAGAACAGAAAAGAAAGGGAGCCAATTATATGGAGACGATTGTTTGTCCTTCCATTTTGAAAGAGAATCAATGACATCTCAGACTGATGTCTTGACTGGAGCATGAATTGGACTTAAGTGAGGCAGAGTCGCACAAAGTCATCGCGCTCTTGTCAGAGTCACTGAAGTGGCAGGATAAAAGCCAGGGCAGATGGCACTGGCCTGGTGTGCAGGATGACCTGGGGCTCAGGTGTCTGTCCAAGCTCTAAGCCAGCCTCTTGGCCATTGCCACAAACTGTTTTCATCCATCCATTTTGCTGGTGGAAGTCTCCACATGCTTGGGGTGGACACTGCTTGTGGCTTGAGGTCTCTTGGTTATCCTCCACCAGTCTGCCAAGATGGTTGTACTGGGATGTGGCGGCTGTAGCTTCTTGGAGCCACAGGTAAGAATTGGGTGAGTGGTTGGACACCAAAGATGGAAGAGCACCGCTGCTTGGCCCTGCGGAGACAGTGAGAGAGTGATGGATAAGCAAGAGACAGTCCAGGTATTCCATCAGTACCCGCACAGTGGGCGAGCAAAGGCCTCCGTCATGGGGACACCCATCATGGACTATGCCCAGGAGAACACGGACGAAACTCTCCCAGGAGGAGAGGGTGTGGATGGTTGATACTCAGCTTCACTGGAGGGAGTACCCAAACTGGTGAGCTCATAGCTCACAAAGTATTAAAGGGGGTCTTCTAAGTTTCTCAAACTGAGCTAGATCATAAAGCATATGATTAATCCTTTATATCTAGTCACCTAAGTAAGATGGAAGCTTACTGTTTAAAACTGACTTCCAGATTCATGTCTAGCTTAGTTCTCTCCTATAGCATAAGCCTGTACATGCTTTCTGGTCATTCTGTAACCCAGTTATAATAGTCTAGAAAATAATCTACTTTAATAATCACTAAGGATGAAATTCACAAGGTTTATTTTTAGAAAGCATGCTAATCTATCTAAAAAAAAAATCTCCAGGCCTTGCTGAGACTTGTTTGGTTGTTGATATTTATAGTTAGGGCACGTGATTTATTCCATATTTAAGGTCCACTCACTGTGATAGCTGTGAGCCTGGTGATATCCCTTTCCAGAAGAACAGATGGTGAAAGAATCTGTTTGCTTCTTGGTGGTGGGGTGTTAATGAGGTGCTAACCTGGTTTCCTTGGCCAACATACTTAGGAAATTTAAGGTTTGCTTAGGTTAATGTGAGAAAAGAATCCTATTATCTGATTCCCTTCATTAGTCAGCCCAGTCAAAAAGAATTTATTAAGTAATTATTATGTTCCAGACATTATGTCAAGCTCTGAGCATACAAAGAAAGTCAAAAAACAAAAAGTTTCTGCTCTCAAGGAGCCCTCACAATGCTGGGGGAACAAGTAAGTCTATACAGAGTAGATAGAATGTTATCTTAGGAGGAAAGACACTAGAATCTGAAAGAAAGAGGAAAGCCTTCCAGTAAAAGGTGAGTTTTTGAATTGAATCTTGAAGGAAATTAGGAAAATTGAGAGGCAGAGGTGAGGCCTAGAGAATTCCAGGCATGGGAATCAGTAAGTGCAAAGACACGCTAATGGTAGAGATAGTAGATGGCATGTCATGGACAAGGAACAATGGAATTGTTGTGAAGAGGAAAGAAAGTGTAAGAAAAAGTAGAAGGGAGTTAGATGATGCAGGTTTTAAATGATAGTGATGAAGAGTTTTAAATGCCAAAAAAAGAGAAGTTTATACACGATCTTGGAAGTAAGAGGAAGTCATGTGCTTTAGTAGAGGAGTGATAATGGTCAGAGCTGTGCTTTAGAAAAATCACTTCGGCAGTTGAATAAAGAATAGAGAGGAATGGGGGAGAGAAAGAAGACCAATAATTATTAGCTTCTGTCAATATAGGCTATTGCAATAGAATAGGCAAGAAGTAATGAAGACCTGAACTAGAACAGTGGCTATGTAAGTAGAGAAGACTATAAGAGATGTTATGAAGATAGAAATGACAAGATTTGGGAGTAGATTGGATATAGAATGAGTGAGAGTAAAAAGTTGAAAATAGCAATGACGTTGCAAGTCTGAGTAGCTAGAAGGTTGATGGTACCTTGATAGTAATAGAGAAGTTTTAAAGAAGGAAGGATTTAGGAGGAAAGATAATAAATTCTTATTTGAACATTTTGAGTTTGAGATACCAATGGGATATCCAATTTAACATGTCCAAAAGGTATAGGGGGAGGTGGAACTCTAAGGAGAGAAACTAAGTCGTTATATATTAATTTGTAATATGATCATTGAAACCTATACAAATTAATGTCACCAAATGAGACAGCATAAAAAGAGAAAGGGATCAGCACACCCTACAATTAGTGGTCATGGAATGGATAAAAAACTTACAAAGGGGACTAAGAAACCATAAATCAGATAGGTAGAACAATCACCACAAAATGGTATGAAAATCCAGATGGGACAAGATATATGGGGCAAAGGAAGATGATTGTCAGTGTCAGAGGCTAAGTCAGGTCAAGAAAGATAAGGACTGTGAAAGGGCCATTAGATCTGACACTTGAGAGAGTATTGGTAACTTTTGCAATTTCTCTAACATACAGCCATACCTTGTGTTATTGTGTTTCAATTTGTTGTATTATACAGATAATTGTGGAGTTTTTCATTGTTGTTGCTGTAGTTTTCACAAATTGAAGGTTTGTGGCAACCATGTATTAAGCAAGTCTATCAGTACCATTTTTTCCCAATAACATGCTTTCATCATGTCTCTGTAATATTTTGGTAATTCTCACAATATTTCAAACTTTTCCATTATTATTATAGCTATTATGGTGATAATATTATCAGTAATCTTTGATGCTACTATTGCAATTGTTTTGGGGTCCCACAAACTGAAACCATATAAGCTTAATTGATAAGTGTTGTGTTTGTTCTGGCTACTCTACCAACCAACCATTTTTTCATCTCTTTCTCTCCTCGGGCCTCATTCCCTGAAACATAATATTAAAGAATATTACACAAACTTAATTGATAAAGCAGTGGCAGGATTTGAGAGGATTGATTCCAATTTTGAAAAAAGTTCCTTCTGTGAGTAAAATGCTATCAAACATTATTGTGTGCTACAGAGAAGTCTCTCAAGAAAGTGGATATGACATTGGTGTCTTGTTTTAAGAAATTGTCACAACTACTCCAACTTTCAACAACCACCACCTTGATCAGTCAGTAATCATCAATGCTAAGGCAAGATACTTCACCAACAAAAAGATTATGATTCCCTAAAAACTCAGATGATGTAGCAATCAAGCATTTTAAGTTAAGGTATGTATATATTTTAAACATAATACTATTTCACACTTAATAGACAATAATACAGTGTAAATATAACTTTTACAAGCACTGGGAAACCATCAGATTTGTGTGTCTTGCTTTACTGCAAAATTTGCTTTATAGCAGTTGTCCGGAACTGAATCTACAGTATATCTGAGGTATGCTTATGTATAGAATTTAGATTTAGAAGGGATCTTCACTGGATTTTTACTCCACTCATATTTATACGGATGAGGGTTAGGTATAGAGACTCTGTAGCTTAGCTACATCCAAAATACATAACTAAATCCAAAAGGTTTTTAGTTCTTTCCACTAACTCCAGTAGTTTTTAAAAATTCTTTCTAAAATACAATCCACAAATCCATCAATACTATTATTAGACATTAATTTTTTTCCTTTACAGCATCTTCCTTCATGCTATTTGCTTCCCTGTCTTTTGGAACCTCTGTCTTTCATCAGGGGCAGTAATAAAAACACTTGCTTTTCTAACGCCACCATTTTTTGCCCAGAAGTTTATACTATGATAACCTTAATTGCTTGTCTTAAATATGCCTAAAATTTACTGTACCTTATATTTTCTCCCTCATGTCTGGGGCTACTTTGTTAACTAGGGTCAAGAGAACATAAGGTTATGAGAAATTAGAAGTCTTAAGGTTGCGGAGCCTTCTATCTCATTTATAGGATTCTTGATGCTTCCTATTTCTATAGGGAATTAGTAAAACTAATCAATTATCTTTTCTCCACTCACATAGACCCCCCTACTCTAATGCAGGCACTCACCCCTTGCCTTGATGATTTGTACTCCTTCCTTCTTGTTTCTCCCCCCTTTTATGTCTTTCACAAAACTGCTAAAATAATCTTCCTGGTCAACACTATTTTGTTCAATAATCTTTAGTGGATCCCTACTTCTATTAGTATTAAAAAAAAAAAAAAAAGTAAACTAAGCCTCTAGAAGCTATCCACAATCTGGCTCTAAACTATCTTTCTAGTGTTATAATTTACTGCCCGCTTTGCATTCTGTGTTATAGCCAAATTTTCCCTCCTGATTTCTACCTCTTTCAAACAGTAATTCTCTTCAAAGTTCAGATCAAGTACTACTTCCTTTAAGTGATCTTTTCTAATTCCCACACATTATCAAACCCCTTCACCCCATGATTATTTATTTTGTATAATAAAAAGTAATGACTTCTTATTTTGTAGTAGGGGTGTGAGAATTAATTAGCATTCTGAGATATTCAACAACTTCCTCTCAGCACTGAGGGAAACGTGAATTACTGGAATCTTAAAGCAAAGATCTCTAGAAGTTAGACTTGTATCATGCCAGAGCTTTTGAAAAAGCTACAATCTATAGGAGGGCAGACTAATGAGAAGGGACTAGGACTGAAGGACCTGAAGATCAATAGCCATGGGAGAGGTTACATGCTCAGCTATCATCAAGGTCTCAATAAACTGAATTCATTATGAGTAATGTATGATCAAATTGGGAAAGAGAAGAGAATTGAGTTGAACCAGAGAAGCAAGAGATTTTAGTGAGTCATTGTCTTGCTGAAGAAATCTTTAAATCAAGAACTTGGTTTGAAGCTACTGGTTGTAATCACTAAAGATCTCTTCCTTGAAATTATCCAATAATAACCACTGTTATATACTCTGTTCTTGTTTCTTTTTCATCAAAATTATTTGGTTGATCTTGATTTTCTTTCATTTAAAAACTCATGGTCTGTCATGAGGTCTTTTGTATACATTGACCATGCCACAAAAAGGGGACTAAATGAAACTAGGGACTAACTGAAAATGTACAAAATTTAAATTCAGCAGAAAGCCAAAATCTCTAATTGATAGTTAGAAATTTTCCTAACTGGAGACACTGAGCTTTAATAATTTTATTAATTTTTTTTTCTAACATAAAGTACATAAAATAATGGAGGAAAGGGCCATATGGATCTGAGAGTCATTTTGTTATGTGTAATCTAAAAGTGAGCTAATTGTTTTAACAGAGTATGACTGATTAAATCTCTAGCCCCACGTGGGAGAAAGGTGGGGGTTGGAGGAAAGAATTATGACTGAAGAGAAGGTTACACCCTGAAAACACCCCAAGGGAGGAGCTAGGTGTGGCCTAGAAGTATTCAACTCTGACCTTGTAGAGGAAAGGATTGAGCCAAAGAGAGTAAATACTTTCTGAGCAGGTCATGTTTATCATCTATAAATGCAGAGGCTGCATCCCTCTGTAGAAGGGAAGCTCCAAGAGAATAGGGTTTGTTTTATATCTCTATCCTTTTAGCTTAATACAGCCACTTAATTTGTGTTTATTAAGCATGTTTTATGTTAGCAAAAACATGGACCCTGCCCCTTCGGAGCTTTCCTTATAAGAAGAAACAACATGTAAACAACTAGATGCATACAAGATATACTCAGTGTAAAAGGGACAGAATCTCGGAAGAAAAGTATAATGACAGAAGGGCAGGATGGTGGGATGGTGGGATGGTGGCAGTGGTTAGAGTGCCAGGTCAGGAGTCAGATTGAGTTCAAATTCTGCCTCTAACTTTTCTTAGCTGTGTGACCCTGGTCAAGTCACTTCACTCTGTTTGCCTTAGTTTCCTTGTCTGTAAAATGAACTGAGAAGAAAATGGTAAAGAGCTCCAGTATCTCTGCCAAGAAAACTCCAAATGGAGTCTTGAAGAGTTAGATAGGACCAAACAGGATAGTCTTGGAAAGGCCTATTTCAGAAGGTAAGGTTTGTACTGAGTCTTTTTGTTTATTTGTTTTGAGAGATGATTAGAGTTAAATGACACAACTAGTAAATCTGATGTTGAATTTGAACGCAGGTCCTCCTTTTTCCAGGGCCAATGCTCTCTCTGCTGTGCCATCTAGCTGCCCCTTGAACTGAATTTTGAAGAGTGAGGAAAACCCAGAGACTGAAGTGAGGAGGAAGGGCATTTCAGACATAAGGGAAAGCCAGGAACAATTCAGAGAGTCAAGAGATGGAGAGCCATCTATAAGGAAGAGCTAGATCTTAGAATATGTGGAAAGGTGTAGAGAATAAGAAAACTGTAAAGATAGAAAGCAGTCAGATTGGAGAATGGTTGAATAAATTGTGGTATATGAAAATTATGGAATATTACTGTTCTGTAAGAAATGACCAACAGGATAATTTCAGAAAGGCCTGGAGAGACTTACATGAACTGATGCTGAGTGAAATGAGCAGGACCAGGAGATCATTATATACTTCAACAACAATACTAGATGATGACCAGTTCTGATGGATCAGGCCATCCTCAGCAACGAGATCAACCAAATCATTTCTAATGGAGCAGTAATGAACTGAACTAGCTATACCCAGAAAAAGAACTCTGGGAGATGACTAAAAACCATTACATTGAATTCCCAATCCCTATATTTATGCACACCTGCATTTTTGATTTCCTTCACAAGCTAATTGTACAATATTTCAGAGTCTGATTCTTTTTCTACAGCAAAATAACGTTTTGGTTGGGTATACTTATTGTGTATCTAATTTATATTTTAATATATTTAACATCTACTGGTCATCCTCCCATCTAGGGGAGGGGGTGGGGGGGGTAAGAGGTGAAAAATTGGAACAAGAGGTTTGGCAATTAACAAATGCTGTAAAATTACCCATGTATATATCATGTAAATAAAAGGCTATTAAATAAAAAAAAAAAAAAAAGCAGTCAGATTGTGAAGTTCTTTAAAAGTCAAAGAGGGGATTTTATATTTGATCCTGGAGCATTTAAATTTGGTAGTTGCTTTAGTAATTGAATAGAGGATGAACTGGAGTAGGGAGAGACTAGAGGAAGGGAGATCAAACAGAAGGCTATTGCAACAGTCCCTGGGTGAGGTAATGAGAACCTACACCAGAGTGATGGAAAGACGGGATCACTTATATGAGATATATTATAAAGACTGAAATGACAAGACTTGGAAATAGATTGGAAATATAGGGTAAGTGAAAATAAGAGCTGAGCTAAAATTCTGAGGCTTAGTAACTGAGAAAATAGTAGTAGAGGAATTCAAAAGGTAGTGGATTTGGGGAAAAGATAAGAAATTTTGAATTTGTCCAGTTTGTGTTGTTTTGGGGACATTCAGTTCAAGAAATGCAATAGGCAGCTGGTGATCATCTGCATAGATATGGAATTTGAGCCCTTACAAGTTGATAAAATCACTAAATGAGACAGAAGCAGAAGAGATGAAGTCTAAGGATAGATTCTTAGTAGACTCTCATGATTAGTGGGCATGACCTAGAGAAAGATCCAACTAGCTCAATATTTGATAATAAATGTTGATTGACTGTTATCTAAAGTTCTTTCCATCCCTAGAATTCTATAACTTATGTGGAAGAATAGGAAGAAGTGAATAGTTTTTTCCTAGGAGGAAGAGAGAGAAACTTATCTTGATCCTGAAGAATTTTGGGATTAATTAGATAGGCACAGGGGAAAATGAAAAAAAAAACAAAAAGAAAATAAAATGAACAGAGAGGTAAGAATAGGCATGTTATGTTGGGAAATACTAAGAAAACTAGCCTGACTAGAGTGCATATTATATTTGGGGGCATAATAGGAAATAAGACTGAATAGTTAGGGTAAGTCCAGATTGATGAAAACATTGAAAGGCCATCAGAGAAATTTAAATTAACTGTGGTAAGCCACAGGTTCTTTAGCAGGTGAGTGACTTGAAGAAGGTAATGTTTAAACATTTAAATTTAGTAGAAAGATTTCTCAGTCATCAGTATATTGGATTAGGGAAGAGAAGCAACTAAGAGACATAACTAGCTAGGAAGTCATAGCAATCATCCAGATGTATTTAGTGAGGTCTACTAGTGATAGCAATGAAAATGAAAAGAAAAGTATTTGGAGACTTTTTTGTTTTTTCTATAAAGCGTTCTATTTTTATTTTCAAAACTTTTTGAAACCATGTATTTTCAAAATACATGGATAATTTAACAACATTGACCCTTACATAACCTTGTGTTTCAGATTTTCTCCTTCCCCCTAACCCTTCCCCTAGATGGCAAGCAATTCAATGTATATTAAACATGTTAAAATATATATTAAATCCAATATATATAAACAGATTTAATAATATAAACATATACAATTCTCTTGCTACACAAGAGAAATCAGATCAAAAAAAGAAAGTAAATGAATAAGAAAACAAAATGCAAGTGAAAACCAACTAAGAGTGAGGCTTATGTTGTGATCCCCATTCAGTTCCTACAATCCTCTCTCTGGATGTAGATGGCTCTCTTCATCACAAGATCATTGGAACTGGCCTCAATCATCTCACTGTTGGAAAAAGTCACATTCACCAGAATTGATTATTGTATAATATTGATATTGTCATGTACAGTGATCTCCTGGTTCTGCTCATTTCACTTAGTATCAGTTCATGTAAGTCTTGGAGACTTTTTGAATAAAGAAAGAATGCAACTAATTGAGAGATCAAATAGAGAGGACAGAAGAAGACTGAAACTAAAGCTGGTTTCAGCCCCATTCTTCTGAAACTGGTATCCTGGCCAAAATAGGGGAGTTTCTAAGTCATAGAAGAGAATTGCAGTCAGAATAAGGAAGACCTGCATTCAAATTCTGCCACTGCCACTTACTATAGTCATATTGAGCCTAGGCAAGTGACCATCTCTCTAATCCTCAGTTTTGCTTATCTGTAATAATGAGAATACTACCTCTTAAATGACCTCACAGAGTTGTGGTGAGGACATATAAATAAAATAAGAGAACATGTAAAGTGTTTAATAAATTTTAAATTTATAATGTATATAACAATATATATAATTATATATATAATATATACAAAAATATATAATAAATAATAAAAATATAATATAAAAATGTCAACTAACATAATCATCTATTTCTCTTTATAAAGTGCAAACCATAATTATTCATCTGAATAAATGTTTGATGGTAGCACTGATAGATTCTTGTAATGGAGTTTTTAGAGTAAAAGGAAGGAGAGTACAGTGAATGGGAATATTAAATGAACACTGGCTCAAAAAGAATGCTGTTTCAGTTCAATTTAGTTATTTTATGAATTTTATTTATCCTTTGAGCCATTCTATAGTTTCTTATTATTGTTCCTTAATCTCTGGGGAGTCCACAAAATTACATCTGCTATGTTTTTTTTTTTTCATTCATAACTTTTTTTCATCAGGCAATATTGGCTTTTTTTTTTTTTTAAACTATTATGGCATTTATTTAAATTACTTTGGTTTGTTTCCGAAGCTATACTCATTCTTCCTTCAGTTTTTTGGAGGTTCTTTCTTGGCTTATCTGATTCTGAACTGTTCTTTTATTTAGGCTTTTTCTCATTTTATTTTTGGTGTTTCAGCTCCTTTTTTTGGGTTCTCAATCACTTTCATTTTTTAATTTTGCTTCTTTCACTGTTACAGAGTTCTTAGATTGGCTCCTTGTGACCTCAAGGGGATATCGGGACCAACCAACCTAATCCTTGCTGTAAATAACTTTCTAGGAGGAGAGAACTTGCTTCATCCTATTTCCTATTCTTTTTTATCAGACCTAATGTACTCTCTTCCCTGCTAGCCTGAATCTGTAAACACATTTTCAGCCAGCTTGAGTTCTTCTCCTTTCTTTTTGTCACAAGCCCAGAGTCAGCATCTGCTATTTCTTTCTCTGAGGCAGAGATGGTGCTCAGAGAAAGTCACTATAGCCAGAGAATCCTGTACCTACATCCCATTCACAAGTTCAAGAGTTTGAGTTCATTGCTTTAGGCACATGAAGTCAGAGGGTAGGAACAGGTATTGAGTGAGACGTCTAAATATTCAAGTAGAATAATTACTTTATATGAAATGGTGGAGATGGGGTGATTCTATCTTATTTGTGGAATCAGTGATATTGCTCTATTTCTGGCATGCACCTTTTTTTTTTTGCACCAGATACTGTTCTAGGTACTGAGGATGCCAAAAAAAAAAAAAAAAAAAGAGAGAGAGAGAGGATGCAAAAGTCTCTACCCTCATGACATTTATATTGATTGCAACAGAGATTAAACAAAACCATTTCAAATATTTGAATCTACCATGTGGAAGAGAGATTAGATTGGTTCTCCTTGGCTCCAGAAGGCAAAGCTAGGAACAGTGGGTAAAAAAATGCAATAGGGAAATTTGGTTCAACATTAAAAAAAAAATACCATAACCAAAAAAACCCCAATTTCCTAACAATTTCAGGGGTTCTAGAGTGTAATGGGTTACCTTAATGAGCTATGAGTTCTACCAGTGGAGATCAATAGATCAGCAAAAATTCTGGATGACTTCCTTTGTAAACAAATTCAAGTCAGGCAAATTTTTGGATTAGCTGCCCTCAGAGGTATCTTCCACGTCTTAGGTTTATAATTTTTTTTCTCATATTGAAAATCTTGAAAGTATCTTTTCTAGAGTTTATTTTGGAGAGATGGGGTAAAAAAGAAAGGGAAGAATGTAAAGATTCAGAAATAATATGTCTAATGGAAGATTCAAGTAATTGAAAATTTCTCATCCCAGAGCTGTATATTTAACTTATAAACTATTCTGTCTTACTATAGTTACATAAATTTAGCATGTCCTATCATGATTGCTACTTTACTTAAAGCCTATCTGAACTTTTCAAATCTAACTCACTGATCCATATTGTTTAATTTTATTATTTACTTTTGTTTCCACTGATGTAACTTAGTGGTTTGGGTTTTGAGGGGTAGGTTTCTCTCTTTCTCTTTCTGTGTGTATGTATGTGTATAGGGGTCTATGTATGTGTATGTATGAGTATATGAAATATACATGTACAGATATACACATGCATACATATATGTACACACATATATTCAAATATGATATGGTAGTTCTAACACTGTTAGGCTTGTTATATAATTTTTAGTTGGGATGTAGAAGAAGAACAGAGCAGTAGCCTTCTCTCTCCTTCATTTAGCCAGGCAGAGGCCTGAGGCAGTCTGGCTACTCTAGGAGGGAACAAAGAAGAAAGTCTCTGGTACTCATCTCTTAGATAGATATCTCTTGTATAATGTAAGCAAGAAAGCCTGGCCATGTGGGTTCCACTAGGTTACAGGTCAAGTTATCTTCAAAGAGGCTAACTTCCCACTCCACCCAGATCCCTTTTCATATTTCCCTAGCTGACCCCAGAAATGTCTTCTCTGACTGTGTAAAAGTAATACTAATTACAGTCATTTTAATTATAGTCATTTATGTAAACTGTTTACCAGTTATGCCTAATTACTGTGCAGCATAATAATAATTATGCATTACATATGTCAGATTTTATTTGATTACAACACTAAAATCTGTTCATGTATAGTAAATCTTCCCTCCCCAACTTTTAAAAGTTTCAGGGAATGTTAGTAATCATGGCTTCAAGATAAAAGTAATGATGAAGATCACATCAACAGTTATTTGCTATTAAATTTAAATGTCTAAAATGCAGCTTCATAAAACATTTTAAATTATCCAGGCCTTAAACAATGTTATATTAAGTGGACTGTAGTATGGAAAAATACAAGGCAATAAAAATGATGAGAGGATAAAGCCTTTTGAGTTAGCTTTGTGAACAAAATGAAGAAATGTGGGCTGGATATAAAATAATTAGGAAGTTCATGTTTGATTAGACAACCATGCCCAAAGAATGTTGATGAATGCATTGATGACAATCTAAAAGAGTTATCTATATGCTCCATACTTGATCTTGCCTGATTTAACAAATTTGTGAGTGACTTAAATGAGGGTAATGAAGACATATATTTAGCAAATTAGTTGATGAAACCAAGTGGAGAAGGAAAAACTAATATGTTAGACAACAAAAGGAAAAGAAAGATGGATTTTAACAAATAGAAGGATAGAGTGAAAATATCAAGAAGTAAAGTTTTAGAGAATCAACTCTACATATAGAGGATGAAGAAGAATCAGATTGATAGCCATTCATGCTGTTGCTAGGTAGTGCAGTGATTAGAAGGCTGAGCCTGGAGTTAGGAAATCCAGCCTCCCACACTTACTGGCTATCTGTCCCTGGGTAAATTATTTAACAGGCATCTCTGTTTTCTCAATTGTAAATGGGGATTATAATAGTATCTGCTTCCCAGGATCACTGTGAGGATCAAATGTGTTAATAATTAAAGCTCTTAACGCAGTACCTGGCACATATTAGACACTTAATAAATGTTTGTTTCCGTCCTTCCACTCATAAGGAAAAACATTAGGGGTCTTATTTGGTAGCAAAAATGTGGTCAGCCAAGTGACATGACTACCAAAAAAAGTTAATGGGATGTTTGACAACATTAATAGAAGTATCTAGTCAATATCACTGTATTCTGAAATAGTTTGACCATGTCTATGAAATTGCATTTAGTTCCACTACTACACCTTAGAAAAAAAACTAAAATACAGTAATATGTCCAAAGAAGGATAACCCACATATATAAAAGAGACTAGAAATTTTTTCACCCTGGCCATCTTCTTGTCATTCACCTACCTCTATTGTACCTTCAGTACCCCACAGACCTCCAGACAGGAACTGAATCTACTCAGTTCTTTCATCCCATGGTCTAAGTTGCCTTCATCGGTGAACACAAACTTACATGACTGTATCTAGCTGGTCTCAGACATTTTTCACATCCTACTCCTGCCATTTTCTTGCCATCATTCTGCCTTATAACATGTATATTTTCCCTCAACATTCCATATTTTCTTCTGGGAACTATAATCAAATTAATACTATTATTGTTACTAGGTAGAGCATGTCAAACTTTTTTTTTTAGTTACAGCTTTTTATTTACAAAACATATGCATGGGTAATTTTTCAACATTGACCCACCTTCTGTTCCAACTTTTCCCCTTCTTCCCCCTACCTCCTCCCCTAGATAGCAGGTAGTCCAATACATGTTAAATATGTTAAAGTAAATGTTAAATCCAATATATGTATACATATTTATACAGTTATCTTGCTGCACAAGAAAAATTGGATCTAGAAAGAAAGAAAGAAAAAAAGTGAGAAGGAAAAGAAAAAAAACATGTCAAACTCTTAAGGCCCCAGTTACCATCCATGTTATTCTCATGTCTCACTGGCCCTCACTTAATGTTTCTCTCATTAGGTTATAAATTCCTTAAGGGCTGAAATTTTCTTGCTTTTTTACTTGTATCCCAAAAATTTAACATACAGCACACAAGATGGTACTTAATATCTTTTTTTATTCATTCACTGACATTAAGAATGGTTGAAGGAACTAAAGATGTTTAATCTTAAGAACAGAAGATTTGGGAAGGGAAAGGGAGAGAGGAAGGAAAGAGAAAAGAGGACATGATAAATGTGTTTTATATTTAAAAGACTGTCATTTAGAATATGCGCAGCGCAATCATCTTTTTTTTTTCCTATACTACTATGTTTTGAAATGTTTAAGTTCAGAATAAAATGAACAAAATTAAAAAAAAAAATAAATCCAGAGGGCAGACCTAGAACCAGGCAATTGTAATTATAAATAATCAGATTTTAATTCTTTATGAGGAAGATTTTTATTACAGTGGTTCTTATTATAAAGTAATTAGAAAGAGCTGCCCCATGAGGGAGAGTTCTTGGCCACTGAAAGTAGAGACTGAATTTCCATTGTCACTGATATAAAAGAGATCTTTGCATTGGGTGGAATAATGTTTTCAATCACTGATATCAAACTCAAATAAGTAATATTCCTTCTGGCCACAGATTAATTTAGAAAACCACTGGTTAACATTATTTGTATTCTATTGTATTTCTATTTATTTTTGTTAAAAATTTTCCAGTGACATTTTGATCTGATTCGGACTACACAGGAAGTTTCCCCTCCAGACCATGAAGTTAACATCTCTGTTTTAATGCTCACATTCTATCATAAAGTTTAATATATTAACTAGACCTCTATACTTAACACAGACTACCAGTGAACTGTACAATACTATATAAATGTAAGATATGTTAATATCCACTAAAATCTGACTCTAATACTTCTCATCATATTATCAAGGAGACCCTAAGTTCTCAAAGGCTATGCTAGAAAAGCAAAGCTGTGAACAGATTCCATTAAGTGGGTCTGGTGACACTGTATGTCTACTGTTCTACCTAGCCTAACTAAGCTCAGAGAAATCTGTAAACTGGGTATTAAGAAGGTAATGTTGATTTTGGCCACAACAATTCTTGAAGACCATTTATCAAACCAAAGAGTGGTTATAGGAGAAATACCCACATTGATGAATTCACAAAGCTTTGAAATCTTAAAAGAGATTATCATTAATATTAATCTATAATATGGCCTGAATTACCATTATTAGTATTCATTTTATATTATAAATTGGTAGCATACATTTGTTGGAAACATAAAGGCAATGAAATGTACCATAAATTTGGGATCCAAGGCCCTAGGTTCAAAACCAAATCTGATCTGTACCACAGTACTTGTATAACTTTGGGCAAGTAATTAACTTCTTTGGACCTCAGTTTCTTCATCTGTAAATTGAGAAGGTTGGACTAGATGACTTCTAAGGTCCCTTCTACTTCTAAATCTGTGACAAGAGCTATAGAAAACAGCACATTAACATCAGATAATTGTTAATGACAAAATTATGTAAGCAACATCAGAAAGGTGCACTTGAAAGGATTACACCAACCTCCAAATAACTATCTTATGAATTAACTTAACTATCTTATTATTAACAGCAGTGATTTATATCATTGTTATTATTGGGATAGCAATCTCCTGACTTTGTGGCCAAAGATAGTAAAACTCCTGTCTCAAATGAGATTTAATAAAACAATTGACACAGTACTATAAGTATTCATTTTAAAACATCTTTTAAAACGTTCAGTATCTATGATACTAGGGTCAGAGTTTATTGAAATAACCTTGGTCCTTAATTATGGGGGAGGGGGAGAAGAAAAGGGATAAGAGGGTAAGTTTACAACATTGCTGGTGCTAGTTAATGATTAAGGTAAGAAAGCTGATGATAGAAGAGAGAGGTCTCTTCTCATCTATAAATGAGATAGTTGCACTATGTCAGAGAGAGAAACATAGACAGAGATCTGAGACTTATTAATATTTGCTCAATTTTGTAACTTTTCCCCTTCAAGACTAACCTTGATATAAATTCAATTCAATAAATATCTACTGTGGGCTTTAAGGGTCAAATTATGTCCCAAGTGCTTTAAAGGCTAGAAAAATGGGCAATGAAATATGATACAAAGAGTCCTAGATTTTGAGTCAGAAAATGCAAATTGTGGTCGAC
This sequence comes from Sarcophilus harrisii, assembly GCF_902635505.1. Lineage (NCBI taxonomy): Eukaryota > Metazoa > Chordata > Mammalia > Dasyuromorphia > Dasyuridae > Sarcophilus > Sarcophilus harrisii. The sequence continues at coordinate 529,727,086 of NC_045427.1, read as the reverse complement.
TCTTCTTTTGATTTGCATTGAATTGAAGCAAATCACTTCCCCTCCACATACTTCATTTTCCCCATCTCTAAAATAAAGGTGTTTAACTAGATTAAGGGTTCTTAATCAAGGATCCGTAGACCCCAAAGAGATCCATGGATAAAAAATTCCTTTTTAATTTTCATTAACCTCTAACTGAAATTGAATATTTCCTTCAATTATTTAAACATTATTTGAGAATGGGTCTATAGACCCCCCTCCCCCAAAGTTAAATATCCTAGAACTTGATAATTTTTAAGGTCTCTTCCAGCTTTAAATCCTGTGATCTCAAAGTGAGGAAGACACCATTCCTTTCTTATCAAAAAGAAGAGATAAGGCATGTACAGAAATAATTATAGTTCAAAGCAGAATCTGACATACCATCAGAGACATTCAAAGTACAAGGGGGTTTTACTTTAATTTCTTTTGTGTGAAAATACTTGGTGAACTGAAAATGATAAGGAACACATATTGCTGCAGGCCAGAATGCTCTCTTTTTCATTCCCCACTAGGAACAGCTCTAAATGGAAGAATCATTGTAACCAACAACACCTTTTGACAAAAATGTCAGACGTTCTGTTTGATAATGCAATTTATTGATCCGATTGCCCCACTTATAAACAAGGACAGAGCTCTAAAAATGGAGCTAAGGCAAATATGAAAACAATTTTTAAAAATCTTTTCAGCTTATATTTATTAAACATCTTACTAATTGGGAATAAAATCTTGACAACAATTTGTTTTTCTAGATACTTTCTCATGTTTTGTGAGACTTAAATCCCATCAATAGTTTATAATAATACACTTGGCTAAGATCTGTACTCTTTTAAAATTTAAATTTTTTCTGTTACATGTAAAAACAATTGATAACATTCAGTTTTAAAAATTGTGAGTTCTAAATTCTCTCCCTCCTTCCTTTCTTACCCCTCTTATTGAAAAGGCAAGTAATTTGATAGATACTATACATGTGCAGTCATACAAAGTATATTTCCACATTAGTTATATTACAAAAGAAAACATAGACCAAAAAAAATTTTTTTAAGTATGTTTTGAACTTCATTCAAATTCACTCATTTCTTTTTGGAAGTAGATAGTATTTTTCATAAGACTTCAGAATTATCTTTGATCATTGTATTGCTGAGAAGAGCTATGTCATTCACTGATTGTCATACAGTGTTGCTGTTACTGTGTTTGATATTCTCCTAGTTCTGCTTACTTCACTTTGCATCAGTTCATATAGATCTTGCCCCCCCCCTTTTTTTTTGAAGCTATCCTTTAATCATTTCTTATAGTACAATAGTATTCTGTCACAGTTGTATAAATTTGTTCTGCCATTCTCCAACTGATGGTCATCCCCTCAATTTTCAATTCTTTACCATCACAAAAGCTACTACAAATATTTTTTGGTACATGTGGGTCCTTTCTCCTTTTATTTTATGTCATGGGATACAGATCTAGCAGTGATATACACAATACTGTGGAATACTGTGATACTATAAGAAATAATAAGCAGATAGATTTCAAAAAAACCTAGACTTATGTCTAACATATTTGTCAAAAGGTGTTAGTTGATTGCTATGACTCTTCTATTTAGATCTGTTGCTAGTGAGGAATGGAAAAGAAGGCATTCTGGACTACAGCAAATGTCATAATATGCTTCTTATCATTTTCAGTGCATCAAGCATTTTCATGAAGAAGAAAATAAAATCTCCCTTGTATTTTGAATGTTTCTGATAGTATGTCAGATTCTGCCTTGAACTATAATTATTTTATGTACATGCCTTATCTCTTCTTTTTGATAAGAAAGGAATGCTTTAGGATTACAGGATTTAAAACTGGAAGAGACCTTAAAGATTATCAAGTTCTATACTCAAAAAGTTATCAAACTGTCCATACCCTTTGACCCAGCAGTGTTTCTACTGGGCTTATATCCCAAAGAGATCTTAAAGAAGGAAAAGGGACCCACATGTTTGTGGCAGCCCTTTTTATAGTGGCTAGAAATTGGAAACTGAATGGATGCCCATCAATTAGAGAATGGCTGAATAAATTGTGGTATATGAATGTTATGGAATATTATTGTTCTGTAAGAAATGATCAGCAGGATGATTTCAGAGAGGCCTGGAGAGACTTACATGAACTGATCCTGAGTGAAATGAGCAGAACCAGGAGATCATTGTACACGGCAACGATGATCAGTTCTGATGGATGTGGCTCTCTTCAACAATGAGATGAATTCAAACCAGTTCCAATTGTTCAGTAATGAAGAGAGCCATCTACACCCAGAGAGAGGCCTGTGGGAACTGACTGTGAAGCACAACATAGCATCTGTTGATATTTGCTTGCATTTTGTTTTCTTTCTCAGGTTTTTTTACCCCCTTCTTTACTTGATTTTTCTTGTGCAGCAAGATAACTGTATATATATGTATATATGGATATTGGATTTAACATATTAAACATATATTAGATTATCTAGGGGGAGGGGGTGGGGGGAAGGAGGGAAAAATTTAGAACAAAGTTTTACAAGAGTCAATGCTGAAAAATTACCCATGTATATGTTTTGTAAATAAAAAGCTTTAATAAAATAAAAAAGATTATCAAGTTCTGGGGTTCTTAACTTTGGGGGATCATAGACCCATTCTCAAATAATGTATTTAAATAGTTGAAGGGTATACACAATACTATGGAATGCTGTTATGCCATAAGAAATGATGAGCAGATAGATTTCAGAAAAACCTGGATTTACATGAACATTTAGCATAAGCTAAGCAGAACCAGGAGAACATTGTAAATAGTAACAGCAACATTGTGTGATGATCACTATGATAAACTTCGCTTTTCTCAACAATACAATAATCCAAGAAAATTTCAAAAGACTCATGATGTTTATATGTTTATATATGCTGTTTACATCCAGAGAAAAAATTATGGATTGTGAATGCAGATTGAAGCTTACTATTTTCACTTTCTTTTACCCTTTCTCATATTTTTTCCTTTTGTTCTGATTCTTCTTTCACAAACATGACTAATGTAGAAATATGATTGATATAATTGTACATGTATAACCTATATCAGATTTCTTGTTATCTTGAGGAGAGAGGAGAAGAGGAAGGGAGAATATTTGGAATTCAGGATCTCATAAAAGTGAATGTTGAAACTATCTTCACATGTCATTGGGAAAAAAAATAAATACTATTAAGTGGGGGAAAACCCTAAAAAGATATATACAACCCTTTGGGTAGAGTTCCAAGTTGCTCTGCAGAATGATTATATCAGTTTACAAAAATATCAACAATGCATTAGGGTTAAGGCCTGTACTCTTAATATTATCACATTTTATCTAAATTATTAAGCAAAATGATAAATTGGACTAATATAAAATCATTCTTCCATAGTACTTTCATTGTTTTTATGTATAAATAAGTCCTTGATTAACCACAGAGCAGCTAATGAAATCCTTAATGAGCAAGAATGGTTTTCTTCAATTAACTTTTGAATGAAAGAGGAAAATCACATCAAAATAAAAACAAACCTGCTTCAATTATATGTGTATGTGTATATATATACACACACACACACATATATACACATATACACACACACATACACATGGATATATATTAAGACCTTCAAGGACGCCTGTGATTATCTTTTTTGTCTATTACTAGTCAGAGAAAATTTATGTTCAGAATGATGATGCAATGTAAGATAATGATGTAGATAAAATAATGAACTTTTTATTATAGTATACTATAAAAGTATAACCTATTTTTCAATTCTTCAAAGATTTTCTACTTGTAACCAAAAGGGAAAAAAAAAAGGCCTTCTGGTTAATATCAGGTTTTGGAGAAGCTTAAATTAAGCAAAATGTCCCATTTTCTGAACATTCTCTTTAATATTTTATTGCATCCTTTTTGGGATCATAACATCATAGGTCATAGATCATAGATTCACTCCTAGAAAAGATCATCTAATTTACCCTTTTCTTTTTAATAGATGAGGAAACTGAGTCCTAGAGAAGAGATATAATTTACCAGGTCACACAGCAGGAATATATGTGTAAGAGGAATCTAAACTGAGTTCTTCTGATTCCAAGTCCAATTCAGTATCACATCAATTATTTAAAGGTAGTTTAATTTAATGGTAGGATTATCAGTATCATATAATGGCAGTATATCATATCAGTAAGAGTAGGTGGAATGAATCATGTTCAGAGTATGATGAAATTCTTAGTTTCATTTCCAAAACTGCTATTATTTGATTTAAAATTAGGAAAGGCCAATAGCCTTCGATATATTTGATTTCTTAGAATGGTTATTTGTTATGTAACATTTATGATTTTTTTTGGTAAATTTTAGCAACTGTAAGACCACACTAAAAATGAACACTTTCACATTATTTGGGCTAAGAAATCCTGAAACTTTATTTCTCTCAGTGTAAGATTCTAACAAACAATTGTTAGCTCTCTCAGGTAAAAATTTACAAATAAGTTAATTATGCTGGTGGTTTCAGGAATCAGTTATCAGTGATGATTATCAGTGTTAAAATCATTATTATTTTTAGTGTCTAGTAATTCACAACTTTGGAATTCTTCAGATGAATATAGAAGTCTGTTACAGCACTGTGATACTTCAAATACATAGCTTCATTCATCTACCTATTCTTAAAGTTGTCTATTCAGTAGATGCTGGAAATGTGTGTCTTTTATCAGGCAGACTTCAGCGTCATTCTGGAGTCAAGTACCTACTTTATGTGAATCAGTATGAAGAAACTTCTTACAGAAAGGATCTTCCCTAAAAAAACAACCACATTTGTTCTTTCTACACAAAAGCACAAAGGACAACTGGTCACATTTTCCTTCTAATGAGAAAGCATTGTGCATTAATATACATCCCAAGCATATAGTTGAAAGAAAGAATTTATGGAATCTGACAAGCTGGAGAAATCTTTCTTTAGTCTCCTTCCACCATATTGTTTTTTATAAATTAAAATGGAAAGTGGGCTAGAAGCATTCAGTAAAATGAACTTAAATGAGGTTAATAATTTAATATTCACATGATTTAAGGTTCTTGAGTAAGCCAATTTTTTCAAAAGTCCCCAGAATTTGTTTTTAAAAATTATAAACGTCCAATGGCCTGTCTTGGTCACTAAAGTACAGCTATAGCTCTGAATTAAAAAATGCAACCTATAACCTTGGCTCACAAATAGTTCCTGTAGTGTGTTGAATGATACAGCTACCAGTAACAAAAGGGGAAAAAAAAGAAGTTTTTGACTATATTACCAAATTAAATGTCCATATCCTTTTGACTGGAGTATACCTAAATGATGTTTCCTTAAAATGATTATAAGTTTTAAGAAGGTGCAACCTGAATTTATAGAAGGGGTTTCTGTATCTGAGAATTCCCTAAATAATGAAATCAAAAGTCTAATCCCTATCCTTCCAGAGGCAGTTGGATTGAACTATTCTTGGACCTGACTGGAATTAACACAATCTGACTTCATATCTGACATTAGATACTAATTAGGTGACTTTAGACAAGTTATTTAACTTCAGTTTGAATCAATTTCTTCAGCTCTAAAATGGGGATTATAATAGTATTTAATTTACAGGATTGGTGTGAGTTTCAAATGCGATATTTGTAAAAGTGCTTAGCATAGTGCCAGGTAAATAATTGTCATTGTTTGTCCTTCATTTCCAAAGAGAAATAACAGAAAAAAAATCTGACTGAAGTTCCATACTGTATTAATCACTTTTAGTGCTACATTGGCTCTGAATTTTGTCCACTTCCGTGCAGATACCAAACATGAAGATATCCCCATACTTACAATGATGGCAACATAGATTTAAAGCTGGAAGAGAATTTAGAGGTCATCTAAATCAATTCCCTTTACGGATGAAGAAACTGAAGCTCAGAGGGGAAGTGACTTGTCCAAGAGCTAAGTTCTGAATTAAGGTCACCCCTGCTACATCTGCTACTATGGAACAATGTCCTGATATGGTTGCTTCAGGACACAGATTGCAGCAATAAAAAGATTTCTTATAAGTACATAGGAGGTTTTGCATTGATTGTTTCTGACAATATATAGTGAGGACTGCATGACTATCTGCTGCAGTGTTTCTTAATATAACACAGACTGATTTCATACCTAAGGCTATTCTCTTAGGAATCTGTGCCCTATCTCACCTTCTCTGAGACAGAGTAGGGGAATACAGAAAAAGGAAGCATAAACTACTATTTTTACCTATGAATAGCTGTTTGGGTTATTTGTTATTTTCACCAGGTTTTTCACCTCATTTATTTACAATCTGTATTTTGGCATGCTCATGATTATAACCTTGAATCAGAAAGTCTAACAACTGTATTTCCCAGCTCCAAGTCTCTGCCCAAATAAGCAGCATATTTGGAAGGAGAAAGAGAAAAAAATAACCTTGCTGTCTCTAGTCTAAAGTTTTCTTTTCTTTATTTAGGTTATAAGCCCCTTGAAACAGTGTCTGTCTCTATACTGCATTTGATATCTGTGTACTACTCCCTGTTCTCAACAAAATGTTAAATCATAATCTACAGCTCAAATTCGAGAGAAATATCCAGTTTTAACTAGAGAGAAGTATCCATTTGCAATGAAAAGCTAAGAGAATGGACTAAGCTTTCCCCCTCTGGAAAAGCTCCAAGGCCATAAATCAATGCTCAATGGATAGACTCCTGTGTATTTAATCCTAGTAAGGATGAACAAGAAAGGAACACTTTCTTGGATGGCAGGAGGATGTGAATATGAAAACAACTGAAAAGTTCAAACTTAGCATAAAATGCCTGAAATAAAACAAAGGTCAGACATATTTTCTTTAAATTGTGAGATGCGTTGGTCTCAAAAAGGAACCACATGCAAAATGTCTGTTTTTTGTTTTTTACTTTCATGTAGCTTCTTCATATCATTGTTTTTGAGTTAACTGTATAAATATATATATATTTATACACTTTTGTATTATACTTTACAGTGAGTATGTCCCCAGGGTTCTAAATATCTGTCCCATCTTAGCTGAAATTCTACTTTAACTCTTCTAACAAAATTTCTTTGTTGTACTCACCCTAATTTCTGGGTTGAAGAGACTTTTCCACTGGATCAGATTCGGGGCTTTTCCGCTAAAATCAGGATTTTGTCCCACGTTCAGGGCACCAAAATGTGGTGTTTTTCTTCTTTAAAATATAAAGGTTCTCTCTGGAAGCAGATTTCTTGGGGAGGTTTTCTGGAGGCAGCCTTAGTTTCAGTTAAAAGTAATAATCATCCAAATGCAGCCAGGTGTTAAAAGTTCAGATCTTTTATTGTGTCCTTCAATATAGACCAGTTAGCTTTCTTAGAGACCTCTCTCTCTCCTTGGTTCTAAGAGCTCTTGCAGCTGGTCCTTTGCCTCTGCTCCCTTCAGCCTCCAGCCAGCACAAAGATGGAATGATTCTGTCTTTGCCTCCAAGAGTGGGCTTGTGGGCTTCTGTATCTCCCAGAGTTCTCTGGCTCTCAGTCTCCCAGAGTGCTCCTAGCTGTCAATCTCCCAGAGTGCTCCTGGCTCTCAATCTCCTAGAGTGCTCCTCTCCCACTCTTGTTGATGTTTCGAAGTTTTGAGCTCTCTTCTCCTTTTTCTCTACGGATCTCACTTGGTGACCTCATACATATGGTGACCTCATACCTCTACAGTATTTTGTTAATTTCTGAATAAAATAGTTCGGTCAAGAGTGATGTTGCCTTTATTTATGGGAACAATTAAAAATCTGAAATTCATCTTTCAAACCAAGAGATCATCAGAATCATCAGAAAAATTTGTATATTAGGCATAATAGTGATAGTGTGTTTGTTCTTTTTGGTAAGATGTTGTTTTGTCCAAATAGCAAATAAAACAAAAAGGATATTGTAGTTTTGAAATAGCTCTAGCCTTTTTGGGGGGTTTCATTTGCTCTTCTCTAAGTATTTAATTACTTAACCCTTCTTATATATGTTAATTTAGAAAATTCTGCAAATAATAGCAAGATAACTTTGAAATTAATTAACTAGATAATCAGACAGATGCACCTATAGGGCCACATTCTATTAAACATTCTATTAACAGACATTTCTGATAGGAGTTTCCTAGACGTGGCTGAAAATACATGCAAGAATGTCTGCTAATATTACTCATCCTCCTTTTTGTGCCTGCCAGTGTTAAGACAGGTGTAGCCAATATATCTGTCACTGACTGTAAATATTGGTTTCTATTCATGTAGTCTTACAAAATCTCTTAGGGAAATTAGGATAAAGATAAACAAGGTTAGAATTTGAGAGTACTAATTAAAACATGGCTACCTGGGAGAATGAGGAAATATGTTCTAAGAGTAAATTTTAATAGTAAACTTCCAACATTTTAACAATTTTGATGATGGCTGATTTAGTCATGTATCTGTTTTCATTCTATAGGATTCCCCTCCTTATCTTTTTTTTTTTCTATACAATGGAAAATGGAGAAAGCTTTCCTTTTTAACTTAATGAATAATAATAATAGCTAATATTTATATAATGTTTTAAGGCTTACATAATGTTTCCATTATTAGTCAAGTATCTACACATATCATGTATAATTATTATAAAAATTATAATTAATGTGAATTATGCTTTATTATAGGCATTACCTATAATATGTATTACTTTATACTCATATTAATTTAACTAAATATGTACACAATACTTATAATTTCTGTAATATAAAGTTGACAACATTCTAAACTAGTTTAATGAATGAAATTCAATAGAGTTTAAATCTGAAAAAAAAAAAACAAAAAATTTAAATGATGTCATATAATCCACACTCATAAAAATTTATTTCACTTTTACAGTTATAGCACAAGCACACTGGGGAGATTTACCACCTCCACACTTAGAGCCTTTTCTAGCATCTAACAGCTTTTTTTCTCCTAGCTAGTCATCTCACATCCTGATCTATTTTCTGGAATTTCTGGAATACCTTGCTCTTGTCTCTCCTTCTCTGCTGCTTCTATGTATGTCCTAGTTCTTCACCTCCAACTTTAAAAACTTTCTGTAGATCCCACTGTCCTTGATAATTATCATCTTGTATTTTTTCCTTTCTCTGCTAAACTCCTTGCAAAAGTCATTTACATTCAGTACCTCTATTTCTTTTCTTCTTGCTTTCTTTTAAAGCTTGTGAAATATGGTTTCTTCCCTTAAACTGAAACTGACCTCTTCAAAGTTACTGATCATCAAATTTCTGAATTTAATGACCTTATCCTTCTTGACCACTCTGTAGCATTTGACCCTGTTGCCAACTGCCTTCTCTCTTCTTGGGTTTTCAAAATACTATTATCTCCTATTTGGGCTTGGGTCTGACCTTTCCTCAATCTCTCATTCTTCATTTCATTTGTATCACACTTTACAGTGAGTATGTCCCCAAAGCTCTATATTGAGCCCTCTTTTCCTTTTTCTTTATGGATTTCACTTGGTGACCTCATCAGTTCCCACTGGCTCAATTACCATCTCCATGCAAATGACTCCAGGATCCAGTCTAAATCTCTCCTGTCCCTCCAATCCCACATCATAAACCACTTATTAGACATTTAAAACTGGCGGTGTTAGAGGTATCTCACACTCAGTATGTCAAAAACAGGATTTTCTTTCCCAAACCCACCTCTTCCCTGAACTAACCCATTACTGGCAAGAACATCATTATCCTGCCAGTCACTTAGATTTGCAAACTTGGATGTTATCTTTTATTCCTTTTTTTTTTTTTTTTTTTTTTGGAAGTAATGGGGGTTAGTGACTTGCCCAGACATAGCTAGCATCTGAGATCAAAGATCATTGTTCTATCCACTGTGCCAGCTATTTGCCCCTGACCTCGATTCTTTTTTTTTTTTTTTCCTACTTAAAGGACAAAGATTTTATTAAAAGCAATGTGACCCCATTATTGAGTGTACTGAATTCTAAGAGAATCCAGTAAAGAGACTGAAGCAAAGAGATACACAGCTTTCAATCATAGATATGTTAATTCTATGACCCAAGGGTAAAACTAGGAAGTAATCTCCAAATGAATTAAGGGTGGTCTTCAGATAGATTGGGTATGCTCAGTTTCCTGAGACAGATTCCAAAGCCAGAAGACCAAGGACTTATTAGAACAGAAGCCCCAAGGTCAGGGGACCCCCAAATCACATTACATCATTCCTCCCTTAAGCAGTCATCCCCAAATTCATCTGGGACAAAAAGATGCAGGTCTCATCTTCTGGAGCTGCCTCAGACTGACAAGGGGCAGAGCCTGTAGGTACAAGGGCTCAATGGGGTTCCTGAGGGAAAAGGGGAGGCAAGATGGTGACACCAGCATTCAGTGGAGTGCTGAATCTGACCTCCATTCTTCAACTCTCCTTCACCCCATATATGCAGTCAGGGGCTTCCACTCATATAACCACTGTCCTGGTTCAAAACCTCATTATCCAGGTGATACCTGGCTACAGCAATAGCTTCCTAATTGGTCTTTCTGCCTTATACCTCTCCCTACTTCACTTTATTCTCCACATAGTTGCCAAAGTAAGTTTCTTAAAGTGCAAAGTCTAACCATCCCTTCCCCATCTCAGTAAACCCTAACCCTGTTATCTCTAGGATCAAATATAAAATCCTATTTGGTATTTAAGACTTTAAATTCTGACCCTTTCCCACCTTTCCAATCTTTTTATACCATTCCTCTTTTTGAATCCAGTGATCCAGCTAAGTTTATTTTTTCACACATCTATCTTGTTTTGATTTTGTAAATATTCTGTGTATAATATATAGATGGGTATATTATACCTATATGTTAGGTGTCTTCCCTCCCCTCCCCCCATTAGAATGTAAGCTCTTTGAAGGCAGGAACTGTTTGTGTCTCTTGTGTCTCTATCTCTGTCTCTGTCTCTCTGTCTCTCTCTGTCTCCCTCTTTCCCTCCTTTTCTCCTTTTTCCCCTTCTCTCTCACACCCCTGCAATGCTTATCACAATGCCTGGAACATAATAAATAAATGTCAATAAATATTTATTGATTTATTTCAGAATAGCTGTTAGTTTATTCTATTCAAGATAGAGACTTCAAGTTCAAATAATTGTCACATATTTAGGGAAAAAATCTAGTAGATAACACCATTTTATATATTTTTTTGATATATGTTCAAATAACAAAACCACTTGTTAACCACAGTAATCTGCTGAATTAGGCAAACTTAAATTCAAATCCAGTCTCAGACATTTACCAGTAGCATGATCTCTGTTAAATCTTTTAACTGTAAATGAGAGTAATAATTGTACCTGCCTCCTAGGGTTGTTGTAAGGATCTAATAAAATGTTTTGAAGCACTTAGCACAGTGCTTGGCACATAATAAGTGCTGTATAAAAGTTAGCTATTATTATCATTAACAAGTATTTTTACTTTTACTATTTGTTTTTTTTTTTCTATATCCATTAAAATTTCCTTTGCTGTTATTATACTAAGCTGAAGCAATTTTAATTGGATTTTATCAATTTGCATTTTTTTCCACTCCTTTCTAATAACTGCAGGGTAAATACTTGAAGCCTGGCTATAGGATTTACTCCTAAGAATTGCTTTTCTATTACAAGTTGTTAATGAAAGTTTAGCACCTTTTTTTAGAGGTTCAGAGCTGCCCTACAGCCATCCTAGGAAGGATTGTATGAAGTGTTAAGTACTTACTAACACCTTTAAGAAATACCAACTGGGCTGAGCCTAAGCTAACTTGTAAGGAGGGAGCTCTGCTGTTATCTTGGCCCTGAAGAAAACTCTACTGGTTTTCTGGAATGAAAATATAATTTCTAATTATCATTCTACTCAGGATTGACAGTGTGTTTATTATTGGTGATATTAAATACCATCCTTAATAGTCTAATTAATTATCATAGTAATCTATTTCAATTTTTAAAATTTTTCCTGTTTTAAAAAAATGTCTCCAGCTTTTCCTTCCCTTGAAGGGAAAATATATATATAAGAAGAATTTTCAATATATAACAACATCTAATGAGCTCACTGTGCCGTATATATGTCGAATAATGCATCTTCAAAACCTTTCTTGTTAGAGAAAGTTCCACTTAATAAAGAATGAAAGAGGACATGTTATGTAAAACCTGGAATGAAAAGCTTTAACTTTTAAATCCACATTCAGTCCAAAGCTACAAGGCTAATCAACAGAAAAGCTCTCTGTATTCATTCCAGAAATCTTCCCTGGAGTACAATAAATCAAGATGAACAAATAAAGAGCTCTCATTTAACAAGTGAGTTGCCAAAGCACTAGAATTTTCAGCTTGTAGAATCTGAGTTTGGCAATTTGTGTAATTCATCACTTTCCCCCCTTTTCTGCTCTAAGTATCTGAAGACTTTCATATAGCAATATGTGAATAATAATCTATACAACTCTGTTTAAAAACAAGTTTAAAAAATTAAGTTCCTTAGAAATTTATATCTATTTTATAATATATTATTTTGTGAAACTTTTCCTTATTTTTGTGCCTTTCTCCCAAATTCTAATAACTGCATCTCTAACTACTTACTAAATATTTCCATTCAACCTACCCCAAATCAGATTTATCTCTTTATTCTCCATGCCCCTCCAAAATTTTGCCCCTTCAACTTACTTATTAATGTTACACAAGCACAAAACCAAGGAGAAGTCTTTGATTCACCCTTCTCCTTCATCCTTGCATCTAGTTAGTCATCATGACCTATAAATTTTTTAATGGAAATAACACTTCATTGTTCCCACTACCACCACCCTAATCACTTTATGCTAAACTCTCATCCCATCACCTTGCATAATGACTGCAACAACCTCCTAATAAACCTCCCTGACTAGTCTCTTCCATGCTTCAGTCCATCCCATATTTTATTGTCAGCCTAATTAGTCTTATTTAAACACCACTTTTGTCACATCACTCCTCTACTCAACATTCTGTAATGCCTGGTTTTTGCATTTCACAGGCTTAAACCCTTCTTTAGCATTCAGGGTACCCCATAATTTGACCACACCTTACTTTATTTACCCACTACTCAACAGGAACCCTCTATTACAGTCCTTACTGTTCCATGCACAAACTGCAGACTATACTCATTCTCACTACTTTTGATTAGGTTAGCTCCCCTCCTAGTAAAACCTTAACCACCTACCCTCCCTCTACCTTAAGTCCTTCTCATCCTTTTGGCCTAGGTCTAGTCCCATCTCTTCTTTTACATCTCCAATTACTCAACCTACAGTAATCTCTCCCTTCCTTGAACTCCTATAGTATTTATAATTTCTGTACCATATAATTTAGTCCTTAATTATATACTGTTGCATATTATACTCCAGTTTTTATGGCATTAGTTTTTTGTTGTTTTTTTTCCACCCAACTAGGGTGTTAACACTTTAAAAGCAAGACTCAAAGTACTTTTGAAAACTTTAAAGCACTATGTTAATTTTTCGTATTATTTTAGGGTGGAGAAAGCTCCCACTAGGAGCTCTTCCTGTGGACTCACACTGTGCCTCAATTAGTCTTGTGGCACAGTCTGAACCTAAGGAAAAAGGATCAAGGTTCTCTATCTGTCTTAACATCTTTGTGCCCCTACCCTAATATAGAATTCTGAGGGGAATTTCAAAAATTGTTTTCTTTAGTTCTTTTCAAAGATGTGAAGTCATATAGTTGGATCAATAATTGTGAGTAAATAACCATATATATGTGATTTTTTTTTTTTTTTTTGGTCAACTAACATAGCTATTCAAAAGAATTTAGAAGTAGAGAAAATGTTAATGGGATATTCATTTATATTAATAAAATTATATTTCACAGATGTATTAAGGAAATGATTTGTTTGAAATAACAACATAAATATGGCAACTAGTATTACCCTTGGCTGCCATCTCTCTGCACTTGGCAAAGATATGAAGTCCATTTGATGATATACAGTTGGATGAACAGAATTGCCAATTAGTACATATGTATCTTGGCCTGAAAATGAATGAGCAATGAGTTGGACTTTGAAGGAAATAGAGAGTAAATTAGATTGCTTTGAAAAACCATACAGGGCTTTGAGAGACCCCAAATTTGTCCCCAAACTTCTGCCCATGCCTTTTATCTAGTATTCTGGTAAGTTAATAAGATTGGACTATTATGGCCTATTTTTAATGAAGAATTGGCTTTTTGTGATCATTGCTTCCTTTTTAAGATGTTCACTAAACATTATTCTAATACAGTTTAGAACTTTTCCAAAAATTGTTTACAACTCCTCCTCCTCCTCTTCTCCTTCTTCCTCCTCCTCCTCCTCCTCTTTCTCTTCTTCCTCTTCCTCATCTTTTTCCTCCTCCTCCTATTCTTCTTCCTCCTCCTCCTCCTCTTCCCCCTCCTCTTCTATCTTCTCTTCCTCTCTCCCTCCCTCCCTCTCTTTCTCTTTTCCACATCCCCACCCTCCTTCTCCAGCATTGTAGTCCCTGTCTTTTCCCATGATCTTTGAACATCACTAACAGTGGTTTAGCAATCTCCTCTGACAGTACTTTCATTATTAGAAGATGTGATTCATCTGGCCCAAGTGATCTGAACTCATTAAGTGCTTTCTTACGCTGTCTTTACTAATCTTGGATGTTGTTTCCCTATTAGCTATTTTTATTCTCCCTTTTCTAGCCCCAAAATTATTCTCTTTGATAGACAGAAGGAAAGTAAAATCTAAGCAGTTCTTTTCTCTGTTCATTAATATACCCTGTCTACCCCAATCAGCAGTCTTATCTCTTCTTTGGTCCTCCCCCCTTTCCCCAATTTTACTTAAAAAAACCCAAACTAATATATACTTTTTTGTTATCCTTTGCTGTCTTGGACAACCTCAGGCCCCTTTTTAAAAAAGGGCTTCATTAGTTTTGTAAACTCAAATTAGAGTTGTCTCAGATCCAGCACCTAAAACAGTAACTTAGACATAATAAATAGTAATAAATATTAGTAGAATTTAATTGGCTCCACCCATACAGCTTTCTTCTCCATCTCAAAACTCACCATATTAGTCAGTCTTTTCTTGAGTCTTAGCATCATTTTTGGAATGATTTTTCATATAAATGTATGAAGTCTCTAAAATGATAGGAAAAAAGCATACACACACACACACACAGGTGTATATATGTATGCATGTTTGTATGTATACCCTCTAATGTTACAAATTTTACTAGAAATCAGTAGGAGACAAAAAGGCACACTATATCCTGTGAAAAGAACACCCTTCCACCTTTCATATTCTGCCTTGGAATTGAGCTCAATGCCACAACAGAATCATTGTATCCACTAACCCAATAGGCTAATTCTTAGGAGAATTATCAGCTTATGGGAAGTTGAAGCAGAGAATTAATTTTTTTTTTTAAATCCTACATGGGTTCCTGGGAAGAGAAATTTTTTACCTCTTGACATGATTAAGCCCAAGCATGGTTTCCTTCCATGTATTTATGACAACTCAGCCTCTGACAATTTTATTTTTATTTTGATCATTTTCCATCATTCCACTTAATTCTTGCTTTATAAAGGCAAATATTACTTTTCATGTAAGCCAAAAACACTGGAACACTTTCCAAACATTCCAGAGTATTAAGTTCCGAGTTGACATTTGACTTCTATAATACAATCTTGTTTTTCTCTGCATAAATATACCCTAGTGACAGATATTCCAGTATTGTAAATAAGTTCCCACACAAATTCCACTTGACATACTGTGTGGGGAGTTCGCATAATAAAACAAAGAATGTTCCCATTATGTTTTCTAGCCAGTATGCATAATTCATCTATGTTTCTGTCAAAACTATGATTTATATACTTTCTTTTTAAGAAATCTTAGAAATGATTTCTGTAAACATCAATGAAAAAGTACCTAACTACTATATATATATATATACTAAATATTATTACTCCTAATTAGCACTGTATTACCCTTTATATTTTGGTAAGGATGAAAGCAAAACTAATTTGTCTAAATCTATTTAGTTACTTAACCCTAAGTTAATTTTGCAAGGGAAAATATGCTAAAGTGTTTAGGTGGGTGTTTCCAGTAATGCTGTGGGAAGAATTAGGTGATATGGGAGCAGATCAAGTCATGTCATAAATAATCACACAAGGCAAAAGGAGGATTTGAAATTAATATACTGCTATTTTTAATGGAGAAAGGTGTCAGAGTACTAAAAGAAAAAAGGGAAATTGCCTAACCTCATATTTACATCAAGTTCCATTGAAATCATCTTCCTGTTCTATTCTTCCAAGTTATTAGCATGTGCATTTCTCATTGAATTAGTTGCAAAGTGGTTTCCTTGAATAGTTACTCTGTCATTTGGTTAATCATACTGTGTTCACTTTTTTCCCTTATAATTCAGATTCCTTCTAGTTTAAAAAATGGGGGCGCGAAGCAAGGAAGAGAAAGATAACCTCAGCATTTTCATTAAGTAAAACTCTAAAGGACTAAAATTATGAGAAAGACAATTCCAGTAGAGATAGGGAGATAATCTGGTTGTTTTGTCATTTCAGTCAAGCGCAGCTTAAAAAAAAATAATAAAGTCAGGAGAGCTAGGTTGGGGGCGGGGGGAAGAGGGGGGAGTACAGATGATAAGTTTCTGTTGAGTTAGAAGTGCTGTTGGAATGTACATAGGTATAAACCTGCTTGTCACACCGTCTTGTGGGTAGTAAGAGAGATAGATCTATAGCTTGGGAAAGAGATCAGCGATAGTAATGGAGCACTGTAATAATAATAATATTAATAACATTTACTCAGTGCTTTAAGATCTGCAGAGTGCTTTCTTCACAATTTCCCTCCTCTTCTCCCGGAGGAATTAAAGTCAGTGTGGCTTTTCTTTCACATTATAGGTATACCGAAGTTAAATCAAGTTTCATTCCTATTTTTTTTTTTTTTTGAAAGACTATATTCCCAAGGCTAAAGTAAAATCTTCCAGGTGAACCTTTCAATAACAGAGAAAATAAACTACAGAATTCATATTAAGATTCCTGACATTCACATGGTTCATATCTATTACTTTACCCTCACTGAAACCCTCACTCATACTGTATCAAAAGAGGAGTAAGTTTTTATAACAACAACAACAAAAAAAAAAAAATCAAGAAAAACACTCATCTAATGTTGTTCTTATATAGTTCCTTGATCTTGTTAGAGATTTCTTATCAGTTTAAAATTCACTTGCAGATTTCCAGCCCAAGCTAACTCTTAATATCTTGGCACTAATAAGCTTTCAGTTTTCCAAAACAAGTTAAAATCTTCGAATCACAGGGTTGGAAGGAGCCACAATTGTGTTTTTAAAAAAAAGGAAATTATAACAAATGTGGGCATCAGTTAAAAAAATTAAAGAAAAAGTTAATAATCTACAAGAAACTTGTATATTATTTAAATAACTTATAAGAAACCTGAGATAAGTGTGTGTGAAATATCTAAAAACAACAAAATAAACCAGATGCTTGAGGGTGGGAACAAAACAAGCTTTACAAAAGCAACTATCAGGATATGAGGGAACAGGAAGAAGCTAAGTAGGAGAACAGATACATAGAATCAGCAACAAGAGACTGTAACACTAAGGCAACTTAGTGTCCCAGCTTGAGATCTTTAGGCCTCTTTTACCCTGATGAAAGCCAATCCTGCTGACTTAAAGCCAATGTGTCTGTCTGAATTGAGGCAGATTGCCCAGCTCCCACATACTTACCCCAGCAAAAACCTGAAATTTGTCCCGGACCAAATAATGATCAAGAAATCTAATGAGAAACTATACTCCAATTCTTCTACCTCAAAACATCACAAAAATCATTCATCAGAGCCACTAACATTAAGGAAAAAAGCTGGACAGCAGAAAGAGAAAGAGAGAGACAGAGAGAGAGAGAGAGAGAGAGAGACAGAGACAGAGAGACAGAGAGAGAGACAGAGAGACAGAGAGAGAGAGACAGAGAGAGAGAGAGAAAATGAGAACAAATAAGCCACAGCTTCCTAGCTACATATGTAATCCTGAGAAAACCTCGGGGTGGTCAGAAACCCATATTTCTGTCAGGAGGTGAGTGACATGTTTCACTTTCATTCTTCTGGTCTCATGATTTATTATTTAATTCCTCTTCGTATTCTTTGCCACCACAAAAAAGGGTTGCTGTCAATATTTTTATGCATATGGACCTTTCTTTCATCTTTTTGGGGCATAAATTTAGAAGTGGTATCACTGGTTCAAAGGATATTCACAGTTTAATAACTTTTTGGGCATACTTCCAAATTGCTTTCCAGAATGACTGTACTAGTTCAAAGCTCTACCAACAATATGCATTGATATACCTCTTTTTCCACAGCCCCTCCATCATTTTTGACATTGATTTTTTTTATTTCCTTCACTACCATGAAATCTTTTTTTCTTCTAGATTTCCTTCACAGATTTTTTTTTTTTTTTTTTTTTGGTCTGGAAGTTTCTCATTCTGTTGAATAAGCTGGAGAGGCATTTCACAAACCTTTTCACATTTTTCTCAATAAAGAGATGACCAATATATAATTGGTGAGTAACACTGGTTAGAAAGACAAGTAAATCCTCTCCCTCATTGCCACTCCTACCCTACCCCCTGCTCTTTGAAAAGATTATGAGTTTCTTCAGTTTCCTTAACTTCTGGCTCTTAAATGGAACTGCAGATTTCTATTATGATTTCTCTTGAAAACCTCCTCTGACATTTCCATTCCTTGACAGGGAATGGAATATTGTGTTATAACCTAACCTATAGATTTTCTTTTTGTTCTCTCCTAAATTTTACTAATCTCCTTAGGTATTAGCAATTAGCACTTATTTTAGCATTAGTTTACTCACTCCATCCTTTTTAAGTAATCACCAGATACACAGAGGTCCTTGACCAAACTGCTTTAGAATTTTTAACCTCTCTTGATAGTGCTTTGTTACCAAATGCTGGTTATATGGGAATTCCTGGGGATATCTCTTCTAAACTAAATCCTTCCCAGGTTTTAGAATTTTTCTTTTCCAGCTTCAGAGATAGAAAAGTGACAATGTCACTGACATTACTACATCCAACCACTGGGAACAGAGATACCTAGCATTACAATTGAAAGAGCACTGACTTCAGAGTTAGGGAAAGCAGAGTTCAAATCTAGACTCTAGTACTTACTACTAGTGTGATCTGGGCAAGAAATTGGCCTTGAGCTTCCTCATTAATTTTAAACATCATTCTATAAAATCACACAATTTTAAAGTTACAAAGGACATTAGATTTTTTTTTTAGACAACCTCTTCCTTCATTTTATAGATGAGCAAATTGAGTCCTAGAACTTTTAAGTTACTTCTCTAAGATCACAAAGTAAGTTAGTAATAATATAGTAATAATAGCTCTTAGCCCAGTATTTTTTTTTCATTTTACATCATTGCCTCCATCTCTTTTTACACTCCTGCATACAGTTTGAAAGTAATAAGACTATCATAACTACCAATATACTATTATCATTACTACCAATACCACCACCACTACTGCTACTGCTGCTACTACTACTATCACTACCAGCATTACTATGACTAGTAGCATTACTACTACAAGTACTACTATCTGATATTAACTTTAAAGGTCACTACCTCTAGGGAGACTTCCTGATATTTTCAGCTATAAATCTTTTCTCCCTCCTCAAATTTTCTATTGCACTTTGACTCACTATTTTGTACTGTATTTATTGGTGTATATTTTGTATCCCCTTAATGGAGTGTAAGCTTCTTAAGAGCAAAAACTGTTTCATAATTTTTCCTTGTGTTTCCATCACTTAACAGCACATTTCACATAGAAAATGCCTAATAAATGTTTGTTGCACCTTTACATTAAATCATATAGAAATTTAGGGTTTAAAATGTGTTTTATATCTATTATCTCATTTGATCTTCAAAACAGTCCTGTGAGATAGATAATAAAGATAAAATCCTCCTCATTTTGCAGATGAGGATATGAAGATTTGCCTCAGGAAGCTGATACCACCACCACTGGCAATATCAATAAATATATTTTGAATCTGTAATATTAGTAGTATGCTATGCTATGGATATGTAATATGTAACATTTGTAATATGAGTGCCACATATTAAGAGCATACTCTAACCAAGAAGAACTTTTTGTCATTCAAAGTTTGTGTTTCATATGTTTCTGTGTTGGGAAAAGCTTGGGTTTTTGTCATTTTTAAGGTTGAATGTCAATGAGTTGCATTTAGAATAAAAGTCTGAGAACAAACATTCTTTAGTAGTCCCTGCTAGGTCCCTATTCCAACTTACACTCTCTTTGATAGGTAAATTGAGTTTCACAGAAGAAAAAACTTAATCTCCCCCTCAGAATTCCAGAGGGTACCATTGAGGGATAGGAATGCCTTTCCTTTTTTTTAAAATTTATTTTCAATTTTTCTAATAACATATTATTATTGTTCTTGTTCAGTTGTTTTACAGTTTTGTCCAAGATTTTGTGACCCCTTTTGGGGTTTTGTTGGCAAAGATACTGGAGTGGTTTGTCATTTCCTTCTGCAGCTTATTTTACAAATGAGGAAACTGAAGCAAATAAGGTTAAGTAATTTGCCCACAGTCACATAGCTAGTAAGTGTGTGAGGCCAGATTTTAACTCACAAAGGTAAGTCTTCCTGACTCTAGGCCCGAGACCCTATGTATTTTATTATCAGTAACATACATATATTTTAAAAAATTAATTTCTTCTATTACCCTCTCCTCAACCTAACAATTAAAAAAAAAAAACCCTAAAAACAAATCACTTAATATAGAGCTACACAGTCCAGAAAAACAAATTTCCACATTGACATTTTAAAAACTATTTCTTTCTGTACTTCAAGATCATTACCTTATTTTTTTTTTAAATTTCCTCTTTTGAAAAATGTTTTTTTCATATCTTTTGACCATTTACCCATTGGGGAATATCTCATAAACTTGCAAATTTTAATCAGTTCCTTATATATCTTGGATATGAAGACTTTTATCAGACAGACTTACTACAAATTTTTTTTCCTAGTTCCCAGTTTTCTTTCTCATTTTTCTATATTATTCCTATTTTTGATTAAATATAATTTAAATTGCCTACTTTATTTTATGTGACACTCTTCATTGCTTATTAAATCATGAATTCTTTCCCTATTCATAGGTTCAGAAGACAATTTCTTCCTTGCTCTGCTAATTTATTTATGATGTGACCTTTTATATCTAGTCTATGTATTCATTTGGAGTTTATAAGTACATGGTTTGAAGTGTTGGTCTAATCCTAATTTCTGTTTAATATTCTCATTAATTTTTTGCCAGGGTCTTTGTTTATCAAACACTATGCTTCTTTCTTTCTTTCTTTCTTTCTTGCTTTCTTTCTTGCTTTCTTTCTTTCTTTCTTTCTTTCTCTCTCTCTCTTTCTTTCTTTCTTTCTTTCTTTCTTTCTTTCTTTCTTTCTTTCCTTTTCTTTTCTTTTCCTTCCTTCCTTCCTTCCTTCCTTCCTTCCTTCCTTCCTTCCTTCCTTCCTTCCTTCCTTTCAAAAAACAAAACAAAACAAAAAACTTGTACCAAATCATTTATCCTTTATAGCACACTTTGAGATATAATACTGATAAAACCCTTCCTTCCTGATTTTTTTCTGTGTTTTTTTGTTTTGCCATATGAATATCATTACTTTTTTCCAACTCAATAAAATATTCTTTTGACTGTTTAGTATAGCACTGAATAAGTAACTTAATTTAGATAGAATTGTCATTTTTATTATACTATCCTGAACCATCCCTGAACAATTAGTGTTTCTTCAATTATTTAGGTGTAATTTTCTCTTAAGAGGGTGCTTTATACTGAGATTCATATAATTCCTGGGTAAATCTAGGTACATATATTTCCAAATATTTCATTGCTCCTGTCGTTGTATTGTATGAAAGTTCTCTTTCTAGCTCTTGCTGGGCTTTGTTGGTTATATATATGAATACTAATGATTTACATGGATTTCTCTCATATCCTGCCAATTTGCTGAAATTATTTTTTCAATTAATTTTTAGTTGACTCTCTATGGTTTTTTAAGTATACCATCATGACATATACAAAAAAGTAATTTTTGCCTATGTTTATTTCCTCAATTTCCTTTCCCCACATTATTAATATAGCTAGCATTTCTAGTAGTATGTTAAATAGTAATATTTTTAATAGTCATTCTCCTTTACCTTTACTTATTGGAAAGGTCTCTTTAACTTTTATGCATTTTATATAAAGCTTGCTCTTAGATTTAAATAAATATTATTTACTATATAAAGGAAAGGCTTAATTATTTCTATGAGTTTTAGAATTTTTCATAGAAACGAGTATTGGATTTTTTTTTTTTCAGGATCTCAGATATATAACCATGTGATTTTTGTTACCATTTAACATGCTGCATTATATATATTGTCTTCCTTATGTTGAACCAACCAGGCATTTCTATTATGAGCCCAATGTTATCATAATGTATAAACTTAATATGTTGTTGTAGGATGATTGCTAACGTTTTATTTGAAATTTTTTTTTTTTTTTTGCATCATGGTTTATTAGGGATATTGGTGTACTCATTTCTCTGATTTATCTCATCCTGCTTTATGTATCATGATAGTATAATTGTTTCATGGAAAGAGAATGGAAGGATGACTTTTCCTTTTTTCTCAGTTTATGTAGCTGTTTGATTCAGTAAGGAGTGCCATGCTGCTGCCACTTAGAAACCCTAAAGCTTCTCCTTCATCCATTACTGCAGGGAAGGTCCTGCTAAGTGGAGGAAGGGAGTATTGGAACTGTTCTCTAAACCCCAAGACTTCAAGGAGCCTCTGTATTCAATTCACAGTCATTTTTCATGGTCCTGAGGAAGGGAACTGCAGCCAGGGCAGATGCTAGCTGCTGCCAAGAACACACTGCTGTCGTCAGATGACAGCATGCTTTCTCTTCTCCTTTTCTTATTTTCCTTGAGATTACCAAAACCCCAAAGTAGAACCATTCTTGGAAAAACTTGTACCCTCCTCTCAGAGGGCTTATTTTGCCTTAATGGAGAAAGAAATTTAAATCTCAAGAGTTTTTGTGTCCAGTCAAGCCCTTGCCAAAAATTGTTGTGTTCTATTTTATATTACACCTCAAGTTATAATGAAAAACTGCCTCTGCTTTTTCCCCCATCTTTGTTCAAGGTTGGTAATTGGTTCTGATTATTTTAATGGAGGCAAGTTCATTTATATTTTTGCTATATAGAGTTGAAGTGTATGAATGAGAAATAAAAATTCTAGTAAAGTAGTTGAATATTTAAGTTTACTGGTTGAAATTTTCATTGTTTTCAATGTTTTCTTATCATAGGCACATAGCCAAAATGTCCCATACCTGCAGTGAGTAAACTAATTTTCCTAAGGATATTTTCAGAATCTTTCAAATTTCTCATTTTGAGGTTGAGATAAAGTCTCACTTCTGTTTGATGGAATCAAAGTAGAATGTACCTCTTTGACTAGAATTGCTGAAAAGAAATTAAACAAAACAAAAACTCTTCATATTCTGTTTACTTTTCAGAAATACCAGTCTCACCTGACATTTTAGCATCAGAATGCCATTGTAAAAATCTAAAAAAAGAAACAAAAGCATTAACAGCTGTAATTTTAAGATTAAAAACTTTTATGAAAAAGCCATTGTTAATGGCATACTTATTACTAATTTTATAAACTAAGCATTATGTGATTTGTCAATGATTAATTGAAAATAGCAAATGTCATTATTCATCTATAAATATTAAGAGTAACTACAATACTCCTATTTAACTTGCTTTGCATTTTATCAAGCAAACCTCTGTTTCTAGGTGGGTGCTTAAGAAATATTTTTCAAACGATAGTCTGAAATGCTTCACTTCCACATATTCTAAATATTTCAAAAGCTGTTTTGATTGAACACCATTCTTTATAAATTAAGCTTAGTTTCCTTTTGATATTTCTGGGGGTTTCTTGGTATGGAATTTAGACATATTTCTAAGACCTTCAAAGGATATGTTATATTGAAAAATCTTGTGCATTTTAAAAAATATGCAGTAACAATTCCATAGTAAATAAAACACACAAATTCATAACATAATCAAATTAATAGAAGATAGAAGAAAGTAACATGAAGAAAGTAGGCTGAACATAATGATATCATTTATTCTGACAAGTGGACTTTTAAAAGCCACTTCAGGATATAGAAGGTAAAGAGCTGGCCTAGGAGTCAAAAAGACTTGGTATAAGTCCTGTAAGATCCTAGGCAATTCATTTAATTATTCAGTACTCCCAAGCAATTTGCTAAATTGCAGAGAAATTACCAATCTGCATTGACGGAGAAAGGTTTTTTGTTTGTTTGTTTTGTTTTGCTTTGTTTTTTACCAAAATCTCTTTATCCAGATGAAATTATAAGGCTCATTGGTATTATTTAAATATATGATGAAGGTTAGAAGAGCCAGTATGTTTTTTCTAAGTTTTACTGACACTTAAAAAAAGTCATTTTCCAATATATAATTTTTTTTTTCAAATGGGGAGGGAGAAGAGAGAAGGCAATTGAGGCTAAGTGATTTACCCAAGTTACTTAACTAGTAAGTATCTGAGGCCAGATTTAAACTCAAGTCCTCCTGACTCTAGGACTGGTGCTCGCTCATATACTATTTAGCTGCCCCTATGTTACCTTTTATACCAAAGAAAATAGTAAGCAACAACAATTGATTTAGCAACTGCATCTGATGTAATATACAATATTCTGCATCTGCAATCTTCCCCTTTTCTACCAAGAGGAGGAAGATATGTTTTACATTCTGTCCACTGAGATCAAGATTAAGTCATTTCATTTAATTTGAGTTCAGCCAGTTAGCATTATTTCCATTTACTTTATTGTAGACATTGTGAATGTTGTTTTCCCAGTTCAACAAGTCTTTCCATGATTTTCTTTCTTGTCGCACAATAGCATTCAGATGTTCATTATATATTGAACTGATTACTGATGAGATTTATAATTTCTTCTGGGTAAGGAGCTCTTGGTAAGAAAATTTCTTCATGAAGGCAGATTGGTAATTTCTTTGCAATTTAGCAAATTGCTTGAGGGCATTGAGTAGTTAAATGAATTGCCTAGGGTTATACAGTCAATTGGTATCAGAGAGAGTTTATTTTTGCTGTGGCAATTAGGGTTAGGTGACTTGAGCAGGATCACACAGCTGGGAAGTATTAAATGTCTGAGGTCACATTTGAACTCAGGTCCTCAGGTCCTCTTGAGTTCAGGGCTGGTGCGCCAGCTGCTGCACCATCTAGCTGCCCACATAGCTATGCTTTTTAGATGCTGTCCAGATTTGCTATAGCTTTCCTTCCAAGGAACATGTGTCTTTGAATTTTATGGCTGCAGCGATTATCTCCACTGACCTTTGAGTTCAAGAATATAAAATCTGACTTTGTGTCTATTTTTTCTCCCTCCATCTGTCAGGAAATGATGGAACCAAGATTTTATTTTATTTTTTATGTTAAGTTTCAAATCTGCTTTTATACTCTCCTCTTTCACCTTCATCAAGAGGTTTCTTAATTTCACTTCATTTTCTGCCATTAGCCATTATTGTTGTTACTGGATCAAAGAATATGATAATTTTGTAACTTCTTGTATAATCCTAAAACTGTTCTGAAATAAATGATAGGTCTTAATCTGTGATTTCTGCTGTTTCTTCTCTGGTTTTGGATCTCCCCGCCCCCCATCCCTCCACTCTGCCCCCCAACCATAGCTCTGCAAAGGGAATGTTATTGTATGTTTTCCCTCCCTAGTAATAAATCCTGAATAAAATCCTTTTGATGGATTGATTGCTTGAGTCAGTTGGTGCAGTTATAAAGAGCTCCACTTCCCTTTTCCTACCTCACTTAAGAAACCAGAGAGACCTGAAAGTGCTCAGGCCACAAGACATAGTCTGCTAAATTTAGGCAATGTTATCTGCCTAATATTACCAAGTGTGGTGATAATATGAAGTTTCATTTGTTGGAATTAAAAGCAGTTTTGAGATCTAGAATTGCCATGAGGTGCTCAGAGCATGGACAGCTAAGTGGCACGGTGAATAGAGTGCTAGGTCTGGAACCAGGAAACCTGAATTCAGATCCTGCCTCAGATGTGTGTGACTGTAGGCAAGTTACTTAACCCTGTTTGCCTCAGTTTCCTCATCTGTAAAATGAGCTGGAGAAGAAAATGGCAAATTATTACAGTATCTTTGCCAAGAAAACTCCCAATGAAGTCACAAAGAGGTGGACACAATTGAAAATGACTAAGAACAACAAAATTATAAAGAAATTTAGATGGCTGGGAAACTTTTACTTTATACCTTGAAATCTAGGACTGATGCGACCCTTTCTGGGTCCAGATGTCACATAAGGTAGATGAAATATTTTATTTCAACAACATTTTCTTATGCTCACCCTTTTAAATTTCTCTACAGATATCCATTTTATATCCATTCTAAGATTATAATAACTTTTTAATATTTTCAGTGATGTTTTAAACACTTTTAAACTATCCCTTCCCTTTCACCAGTGAAAACTGGAATCTATATGATAGGATCTTATCTAAAGTAAAGATGTAGCTCTCTTAAGTTGTGTGGCTTACACATCCTTGTAAAACCTATAGGATTTAAATTTTTTATCTGTCAACAAGCATTTATTTGTTTGTTTTGTACTAGACAAGTCCCTGCTCTCCAGGGGTTATCTATAACTATGTACATACAAAAAGATCATATTTAAGCTGAGTCTTGGCCAAATCCAAGGAAGTCAGGAGGTAGAGGTCAAAAGAAAGCATTCCAGGAATGAGGATGCAATAGAGAGCCATAAAGTCTGTCAATGGGGGACATGGAACATCCTCTTTGAGAAATAGCAAGTAGACCAGTGTGGTTTGTGTGTGTGCAGGGAATAAAATATAAAAATATCGGAAAGCTGGGAAGGGCCCAATTTGCCAAGGGTTTTAAACATAAAAGAGGAATTTATATTTGATTTGGGACATATTTCTTCAAAAAAAAAAAAACAACTTTATTTTCAAAATATGTGTGTAGATAGTTTTTAACATACACCCTTGTAAAACCTTGTGTTCTACATTTTTTTTCCTCTCTCAGCCCCTCCCTTAGATGGCAAGTAATCCAATATAGGTTAAACATCTGCAATTCTTCTATACATATTTCCTCATTTATCATGCTGTACAAATGAAATCAGATCAAAAAAGGAAAAAAATGAGATAGAAAACAAAAAGCAAGCAAACAACAACGAAAAATACCATGTTGTAATCAGTCTTCACAGTCCTCTCTCTGGATACAGATGGCTCTCTCCACCACAAATCCATTGGGACTGACCTGAATCATTGGGCATAATTTTCCTGAAGAATACAACATATAGGAAGCAGCATATGCCAGAGAAGCCAAATCATCACAACCATCTGAACAATTGCTTACATCTCAAGCCATAGCCCAAGACCCCAGATCCCTTGTTAGAAATAGCAATAGCCTTCTTCCATCCTGGATCCCATAAACTATTAAGGGAGCAATCCCTGTGGGGAAAAAAGCCCACCTTCTTCAACAATTCCCACTATTGGGCAGATAAACCAGAGAATCAGTGAATTTGGCACACTTCTGAAATGACTATCCATGTTTCTAGATCAGTCCCTATAGTCATTTTCTTAGCAAGCAAATCCTGACAACTCCAGAGGCAACCTAACAACTGCTTCTGTTGGTGACTTAAGCCCTACCTCAATAGCAACCTTACCTTCTGTACATGTTAAAAAGAAAGTTCTTAGTCCCAAAGTCCTTGGCATGATCAAATACTCGACAGAAATAAATATCAAGAGAAATGACATTAAAGTTGTATTACCATTGTTGGTGGAATTGTGAATACAAGCAGCCATTCTGGAGAGCAATTTGGAACTATGCTCAAAAAGTTATCAAACTGTGCATGCCCTTTCACCCAGCAGTGTTTCTACTGACCTTATATCCCAAAGAGATCTTAAAGAAGGGAAAAGGGCCTGTATGTGCAAGAATGTTTGTGGCAGGTCTCTTTGTAGTGGCCAGAAACTGGAAACTGAATGGATGCCCATCAATTGGAGAATGGCTGAATAAATAGTGGTATATGAATATTGTGGAATATTATTGTTCGGTAAGAAAAGATCAGCAGAATGATTGAGAGACTTACAAGAACTGATGCTGAGTGAAATGAACAGGACCAGGAGATCATTATATACTTCAACAACAATACTATATGAGGATCAATTCTGCTGGATGTGGCCATCACCAGCAATGAGATGAACCAAATCAGCTCCAGTAGAGCGGTAATGAACTGAACCAGCTACACCCAGCGAAAGAACTCTGGGAGATAACTATGAACCACTACATAGAATTCCCACTATTTTTGTCCACCTGCATTTTTGATTTCCTTCACAGGCTAATAGTACACTATTTTGAAGTCCGATTTTTTTTGTACAGCAAAATAACTGTTTAGACATGTATACTTATATTGTATTTAATATATACTTTAACATATTTAACATGTATTGGTCAACCTGCCATCTGGGGGAGGGGATGGGGGGAAGGAGGGGAAAAATTGGAACAAAAGGTTTGGCAATTGTCAATGCTGTAAAATTACCCATGCATGTAACTTGTAAGTAAAAAGCTATAATTAAAAAAAAAAAAAAAGTTGTATTACTATATATTTTGCTGATGAACCATGGAACTTGCTTCTGACTTGCCTAGGAAATCTTTCAATATGTTGTCTCCCCGATGAAATTCCTGAAGAACAGAAACTTTCTTGTTTTTCTATTTATATTTCTGCTCCTCAGAACAATTCTTTGCATATAAGTGGTTGATGAATTCTTTTTTCATTTATTCTTCTTTGGTGTATGCTGAACTGGGGGGAGAAATGGGGTAATATTTAGCAATATCTTTAGTAACGGAGTCTCAGAAGATTGCCTTGGAGTAGAGACATGAATCAGAAGAGCAATTAGAAGGGTTCTGCAATAGTAGTCCAGGTGATAGAGCTTGAAGTAGGATAAGATCTATGTGGGTGGATAGAAGAAATGTATAGGAAAGAAACTGTGATGTTAGAAACAATAAATTTGGCAAAAGACTGAATATGTGGAATCAGGAATGATAATTGCAGTTCCATATCTAGGTGACTGAGAAGATGGTAGCGCCTGTGACAGTACTAGGAAAGGTGGCAAGAAAGAAGGATCTAAGGAGAAAGAAATTATTTCTTTATTACATGTTAAGTTTGAGATGCCTATGGGACTTGTAATACTGATGTGAGACTGGAACTCATGAAAGAAATGAAGTTAAATCAGTAAATTTAGAAATCATCTTCACAGAACTGGTAACTGACAAGATCGTCAAGAGATACAGTGTAGGGGGAAAAAAAGAAAAGAAAAGAAAAAAAGCCCAGAAGAAAGCCTTAGAGGATATCCTCAGTTAGTAGACATAGCCTGGATAAAGATCTAGTCAAGAAAACTGAGGAATGATCACAGACAGAACTAAGATAAGAACCAGGAGAAATTAGTTTCTCAAAAATTTAGCTGGAATGAGTATGCAGAAAAGAGAGGGAGAGTGACAGTTCAAAGATGGAAGAGAGATCAAAAAAAAAAAAAAAAAAAGATGAAAACAGAGAAAAAAGCCATTAGATTTGAAAATTCAAAGATAATTTTTAACTTTGGGGGGAGCAGTTTCAGTTGAATGATGAAATGGGAAGCCAAAGAAAAGAATTTTAAATTGAGTGAAATGAGAGGAAATAGAGGTACCTAGTATAAATGGCTGTTTAGCCAAGAAAGGAAGTAGAGATATAGTTAGCAGGGATAGTCACATTAAGTGAGGGTTTTTTAAGCATGATGGGGGTGGGGAGAGGAGTGCTAGGAAGATTTGTATGTAGTAGGAAAAGAGCCACCAGATATTTGAGAGAGAATAGGAATAATAGTGTAGGAAGTTAACCAGAGAAGATGAGATGGGACATGATAAGGAGTCCATGAAGAGGGATTTGCTTTGGCAAGAAGGGCCACATGTGAGAGGGTAAAGAAGGAGAATGACTCATGATGTGGGATTAAGAGGATGGGAAAAGAGGTGTGACCTGTGCTTTCAACAGTACTACATGCAGGTAGCTATTGCCATTCTCTACTTTCTCTGCTCTAACCTTCATGAAAAGTAGAATTATTTTATGTTTGAAGGCCCTATAGTAAGTAAGGCTGTCTGAAACATCCACTCTGTCCAGAGTCTAACTTGTTTCATCTTGCCAGTTTGCTTCTTTGTTGCCTGATGCATACAAACTCTGTCATGGATTCTAATCACTGTTGTCATCATTTATATGGATACCATCATTATCACCATGCCCACCATCTCTAAAGCCTCTAACCTCTGCTTTTTTTCCACCCTCCTCTTATCTTTAACTTTTATTGCCTTTTCTCTCTCCTTTTTCTTATGTTAAAAAAAATTATATGCATATTGCCAATAAATCAGTTTTCCTTTTATTTGATGCTGTCATTTGCCTAATTATAGTGCATTGGTTGTCATCTTTCAGTCTTCAGCCCCATGCAGCAGTTTTTATTCTTGTTGAGTGCTAAAAGATTGTTTTTTTGTGTTGACAATAATATTTTTGGGGGGATCAGTAATTTCCCAGTAGAATGCTATTCCAAAGTCTGAAGAGTCTAGAAGACTGACTTTTAGATGGATAAATGAGATTTGAATCTATATTTGTTGTGGATTGTGTGTTAAATTTTTAAGGGTCATGATTTCTATACTTCTATTTGTTCATTGATTGTTTACAAATATTCAATAATCTAGTAACTGCTTATTTTTGTAATATTGCTCCTTACCAGGTAATATAATGTATATAAAGATATAGATTAGGAACTTGGAGCTGGAAGGAACTGCAGAAGAATCTAGTCCAATTTATTCATTTGTAAATCAGAAAACTGAAGTCTATAAAGTTATTTGGGTTGGCCAAATCTCAGAAGTGTAACAGAAGGAACATTTGAACCCCAGTCTTTTGATACTAGTCAGTGCTTCCTCTTCTATATTTTCTTGGTCTTTTTTATGTGATTCTATAGTTCTTACATATGAACCATTGTATTTTGCATATGCTTTTAGAATTAAAACAGAATATTATCCACAGAAGTATTTTGTTTCTTTTAAAAAAACAGATAAAATAAAATATGACTTTCTAATTTTCTTTTATGTATCATCCTAAAAGATATAGTAACATCTCCATTTTCTTATAAATGATTTAGGTGTTCCTAGAAATGTGTCTGGTGAAAGTACAGTAACTATCTGCCAAATTAGAAAGAATTTACTAGGAAGCGTGATAGTTTTCTATGGTAGGAAAAAAAATTAACAGCATAGTTAAAATAAAAACCAGTATGCAAAAAATGTTGAGTTATAATACAGAAAATATTTCAGCCCTTGATTTTCTTAATCCTGAAACAAGTATATTTAATAACTTTTTAGAAAAAATACTCACTGATTATAAAGTGATTTGAGGCTTATGTACTTCATTTTGATTCTGCAGATTACCAATAACAGCTGCTTGTGTTCATATTTTATAATTTGGAAATAGCACTTACATAAAAATTAAAACAGCATAAATAATTCATTTCCCATTTATCTGCCCTCAACAATACACATACAATTCATGTTGCACATATTTTATAATATTGAAAACTTCAGTTCCAACAAATGTTCATTATTGTTTAGACAGCTTGATGCCCTGGTTCACTGTGTTCTCATTTTACAGGACATGGGGAGTGGCCTCTAAATAAATAAATAAATAAATAAATCAGAGCTATTCTGGCACTGAAAAAGCAGAGAATGTAGTACCAACAGTTGGCTTTCAGCAAGTTTCTTTTCTGTGTATTGAACTACTGGTGCTTTGTTGCTCTTTGAATAATGGACACTTATTCGTATACCTGTGAACAAAAAGGTCATGGCTTGTTGGAACTTTTAATTAGCTAGATGATTTCAGTTGCCAGTAGAAAAACCAATAAAGAAAGTGCTGTGCTTTTGGAACTTCATGTAAATGAGTAAAAAAAAAAAAATAGACAAAAACTAAATTTGACTTTAATTTGAATGGTAGTTCATAAGATCTTTGGGTCAAATGTTTTGTGGTTGTCCTGGGTTGTCCCTAGGGAAGATTATAAAGTACACAAAGTTTTCTGAGACTTCTCCATTTCTATTTCCATTGTCCTTATTCTTCCTTTCAGTAGTCTCTTTTCGTCAATCACCCATTGGCTTTATGCTCCCCTTTGACTATGTGCCCTATTGTGCCATTTCTCTATAGTATTGTCCTTTTTAAACCTAAAAATTTGAGTAATGAATGCATCATTTCTCCCTTTTTCTTCATTAAAATATCATCTTCCTTCAATCCCATTCCTTTAGAGCTTTAACATTATATCAATTAATCAACAAATCATCAATATTTGATAGCCAGCAATATTTGATAGCCTATCGTGTACAAAGCAGCATTAACCAAAATTAGAGAACAAAGCATAAGACTTGCTCCTCTCCCTCTCATCAAGGAGTCAAAACATACATATGAGAAATTAAAAATATAATAAAAGATTCAAGCAAGAGTTGAAAAGACAATATTTGAGGAGATGTTAAAGTGTATACATAATTTATTGACAAATGAATTGTATAGATAATAAGAGTAGACATTCAGGACAAATAGAAATAATTTACACTAAAGTAATCAGGGAAGGCTTTACAGAAGAGTTAGATTTGAATTATATTTTGAGAGACAGAGATAAGTGTATGATTAGTGGAATATTAGTTGGAAGAAATCTTGAAGGTTATTTAAATCTGTCCTTTTCTATCATTTTACTTTTTAGGTTTCTTTCTTTCTTAACTTCTTTTTTTCTTCTTTCCATCCTTCTTTCTTTCTTTCTCCAGGTCACCCAGCTACTAAGTATTGTGGCATAGGTCAGATTTGAACTCAGATTCTCTTAAGTTCAAGTCTGTTGCTCTACCTGCTGTGCCATCTAGCTGCTCCCATTTAAAAAAAAAATCTGAGCTTAACCAGTACCAAATAAATTGAGCATTCAAATTCAAAAAATCCGAATAGAAAAAGAGAATTACATATGGAACTGAGAATCTCTTATTATTTACAATTTACTTTAACTTTTAAATATCCAATAAATTAAACATTTCAAAACTTTCCTCCTTGTCAATGATTTTTTCTTTTCTCTTTTGTCCTCCCCCACCCCCCACCCCCCAAAAAAAACCTGTTCCTTTATTTCCTGTTTTTTTTTTTTTTTTTGTCTATTCTTTCTCTAGCCCTGCTCTTCCCCCATACCAGCCTCCAGATTGGAAAGAAACAAAACAAAAACAAAATCGCAATAAACTGTTATAACAGATAAGCAGTTGGGCAACATAAATTCCTACACTGACCACCCCCTACTGTCTTATTTTACAGATGAACTGGAGACTAGAGAATAGAGTTGTGGATTTGATAAATTAATTTAATGCTAAAATATTAGTATGTTAACTCTTTTAAATAAATTTGCATTTTTAAGTGGAAGATTTCATAGATTTCACATATAGAAAAGCAACTAAAAGAGTATATTTTAGCTACTTTTGGCAGGCTCAGAGAGATTTGTGGTTGACTGGGGGAAGAAGATTTTCAATGACTCTTAAGTCAGATTTCATCTTCATCAGAACTGAGAAATGTGGCAAGTCCTGAGTTTGCAATAGCCTAACCACAGCTTTTAAAAAAAATCTTATTTTTTAAAATTCTGAACTTAATAAATACCAGAAAGAGAAAAATTTAAATATATAAAGTAGAACAACAAGAATCATATGTGAAAATTAAAATCTTTATTATGTAGATTGCTTTAAAAAAAACTGCAGTAAATTAAACAAGTGACTTTCAAAGCTGAGTTATCTGTGTTTCCTTAAGAATTTTCTTCTGTTCTGTGCATTAAAAAAAATGTTTCAATGACCCTTCTTTCTTTCTTGACTTATTTTATTTTCAGCCTTGTTAACTTTCTTGTTCCTTCTCTCAATTAAAAAAAAAAGAAAAGAAAGATATAATCCTTGTAACAAGTAAGCAGAGTTAAGTAAAACATCTACATATTTACTACATTCAAAACTATCTCATTCTTCCCCTTTAGATCATTACTTCTTTGTCAGGAGGTGGATAGTTAGTCCCTTAGAATCATGCTTAGTCACTGAATTGAGTAGAGTTCTTAAATCTTTAAAAATTGTTGTTCTTTAGTGTTATTATTATACAAATTGTTCTCATGGTGCTGTTTACTTTATTTTGCTTCATACAAATCTTCTCAAGTTTCTCTGAAATGAGTTCTTCTGTAATTTCATGTATATAACAATATTCCATTATATTCATATACCATAATTTGTTCATTCATTCCTCAATTAACAGTCACTTCCCCCTTTGTTTCCATTTCTTCAAGATGACAGTAAAAATGACTGGTATAAATATTTTTGTACACATGTGCTTTTTTCCTTTTTTCTTTAGTATCTTCAGACATATATACATACTTAGTAGTTGTATTGCTACATCAAAGAATATGCATAATATAGTGACTTTGGGTGCATAATTCTAATTTGTATTCCAGAATTAGCCACAGCTGTTTAACACCAGTTGAAGGATGCATCCTTCAATCAAATTTCATTCTTGAGCTTTTATTCTGGTTGTTGTTAGTGTTAGGCACAGTTAATTATGAAATTAAACTGGAACTTAGCCTAGTTTCATATATAGCTATATATCTAGAATACAAATGAAATACATAATTCATGTTATTTTCCTTAGTACCCAGCACACTGTTCTACACAGAGGAAACACTTTATAAATGTTGAACTGCTTAAAAATCAAAGAAAGATGTGGAATACATGATTTGCATTTTGTTTATTTAATTAGATCATGATTTTCATATGAATTATTTTGACCTTTTTGACCTCAAGCCATGTCTTCTATTTCACTATATACTAGTAGGATTTATGTGAAGTAGAAAATCCACTGGATTTGAAGTCAGAACCTGAGTTCAAAAGGCAAACCCTTGCAAATGACTTCCTTTAGCAAGAATTCAGGGCATCCAAATCCAATGCTCTTTCCATTAAGCCAAACTGTTTCTTTTGTGGATTACATTACAAATCTGTGGACAAAAAAAGAAAATGCTTATTCAGATATTTATATAATTTAAAGAAAAGTTATATCAAAAGGTCTGATTGCAACCTGTCATACTTTAGTAAATGGTTTCTTGAATGGCCATGACCAAATTCATTATCTGTTGCTCCATCATCCAGTAGTGGTGAGCCTCTTAGAATTTAGCTATGATGCTTTTCAAGTAACAATACTTGAAGATTTTTCAGTTTCAAGTAGGACCTAATAGAACTTTTTCTCTGCTGGAAGAGCCTTCAGGAATGTAAGCCTCTTCTATCTCAATTCAATTCAATTTAATTTAACCAGCAATTACTGAATGCCTACTATGTGCTAAGCATTGTACTAGATGCTGATGATACAACGACAAAATTCAAAGATTCTTTTGATGAGCTTTTATTCTATTGTAGGGGAAATAACTAGTAAACAGATAAGTAGAGATAAAAAATAATAAGTGTAGAGGGTTCAGAAAGTTCTATTCTTGGAGACTGCTTTTGAAGTGAGCCTTGATGGAAGCTACAGATCTTGATGAGACTTGAGAATAGAACTGTAGAGAAAAAGGGAAGTTAAATTTTTTTTTTTCAAAATCCACATTTCACAAAGAGAAAAACCCTATAATGAATTATAAAAGACTAGAAAACTTGATTCCTTCATCTGTTAAATGAGGGGTTTGTTGAAATGATCTCTGAGGTACCTTTCAGCTCTGAGGCCCTGAGAGGCCAAGTAATTTACTCCAAGTCACACAGCTATTGTCAAAGGTGGAAACTAAATACAGGTTCTCTGATTCCAAATCCCATGTACTTTCTACTTTATCATGCTGTTGTTTTCTTTCCTTTGAGGAAAGAAATGTGCAATGAATGATACTAAGTTGTGAAGAGAGGAAGATGGGAGGAGGGTTCTGATTAGAATGCCTCATTCATTCACTACCATACAGCTCTGTTTCTTGTATTAAGATACTAAAAACAAAACAAAAACAAAACAAAAAACAGGCCCCTGATTATAGGGAACTTTCATGAAAGACAGTCCCTTTACAAATGCAAATCTATACCTTCTCTGCAACTTAAGGTCTCAGTTAAACTAGGAGCAGTTATACAACTTCTCCTACAATCAGTATTTTTTGTGGTCAAAGACTCGAGTTGAGCCCATCTGACTTGAACGCTGGCTCTCTACCATCTCCACTTTCTCACTCATGTTCAGTCTCTCCCTTTCCACTGGCTGCTTCCTTCCTGCATACAAATATACCCATGTCTCCTCTATCCTCAAAAAACCTTTACTTGTGCCAACTGTCCCCATTAGGTCCAGTCCCATACCAAAGGCCGTTTACGATAGGTCCCACTGCTTCCTTTCCTCTTTCTCCCTTCTTAACTCAGCAGTCTGGCTTCTGACCTTGTCATTTAACTGAAACTGCTTTCTTCCAAGTTACCAGGGATATTTTAACTTCTAAATCCAATGCCCTTTTTTCACCCCTCGTCCTTTTTGATCTCTCTGCAACCTTTGACATTGTCCATCACTCTCTTGTCTGTGATATTCCCAGTTAGTCAAGTAGTGCAGTGGATAGACTAGAACTGGAGTAAAAAAGATCTGAGTTCAAATACTACTTTAAATCAAATGAGGTAATATATGTAAAGCGCTTTGTACACTCTAAAATGTTATATAAATCCTACCTGTTATAATCATTCTAGTTACTTTTCTCTAGGTTTTCATGATACTACATTCTCCAGGTTCTTTGACTTGTCTGAGCCCTGTTGCTCAGGTTTCTTTGCTAGCTTTTCATTCAAGTCCTGTTCACCAATCCTGGGTGACTCTCAGGCTCTGCTATAGGTCTTTTCTCCTTTACTTCAGTCTATTTAACATGGTGATGTCATCAGCTCCCATGGCATCAGCTACAATCTCTATGCAGATGATTCTGAGGTCCGTCTGTTCAGCCCTAACCTCTCTCTTGTTATTCATTCTTTATCTTCCATTGTCTAGCAATCTTGAACTGCATGTTTCATAGATATCTTAAGCTACCAGGGTCCAAAATC